>NC_062226.1:22657498-23282498 GCF_902686445.1 Sciurus carolinensis
ATCTGGAAGAGATTATTCTCACTCGTAGGCAGAAGAAATTTCATAATCTCCCATCTTCAAAGAACATGGCACCTTGTCACATTTCTCCTATATTCTGGAAACAGAAGTACTTAGGGCCACATGGCTGGAGCATCTGCCCTTTTCTTTGTTTTGTATTGAATGGTAATATATGTAATACTAGATTTCTGTAGCTTTTGAAAATACAGCAAAACTTGGTAGTACAATCTGCCTGGATATTTACTATAGTGCAGACTTCTCCTTTGTCTACAGACCTATTTGACTTTGGCAACCTTTCTCTTCAACTTTATGATTTGTCTGAGACGTCTTTTCCTGAGTTCTCTAAAACCAGGCACATGTGTGTCTGGGATAGTAATGTAATTTGTTACACTAACTTTTTCCCAGATTTAAAAAAAAAAATTAAACTTATTACTGGTCATGGTCTGTTCTTACTGTTAGCAGCAACAATAAGACTTCTTTTCATTTAAAACATTTTATTTTACATGTTTCTGTTTCCCTTTCTCCTCCTTCCCTGTCCCCTACCCCCCTGCCACCTCTGAAGCTTACAGGAAAGTACAAGTACACAGTACACAAGCGGAAGAACCTTTATCTCACCAAGTCAATGAAGAATGAATTACTTGAATGCCTGTAATCCCAGGGGCTCCCAGAGGCTGAGTGAGGCTGGAGGATGTGAGTGCAAAGCCATGGCAAGGCGCTAAGCAACCCAGTGAGACCCAGTACAAAACAGAGCTGGGGATGTGGCTCAGTGATTTGAGTGCCCCTGACTTCAGTCCCTGGTAACCTCTCCCCACCAAAAAAAAAAGTGAATTGTTCATGCTGGGTGCCATGGGCACATGCCTGCAATCTCATCTGCTCATGAGGGAGACTGAGGCAAGAAGATCCCAAGTTCAAGGTCATCCTGGGCAACTTAGTGAAACCCTGTCTCAAGAAAAATAAAAAGGGGCTGAGGTTGTAGCTTAGTGGCAAAGTGTCCCTGGGTTCAATTCTCATACAAGAAAGAAAAAAAAAAAAAAAAAAAAACAAGAATTGTTTTTATATTATATACCCTAACACTACTATATGTTTCTTATAAACAAAGATATTCGTCTACACAGTCATAAAACAACCATCAAAATCAGTAAATTAACATTATTTTACTGTCATCTGATTTTCTGATCACATTCTAGTTTTCCCAATTGTCACAACAGTATCCTTGATAGCAAAGAGTACAATTCAGAATTTTAAGAAATGTTTTTATTAGTGCATTGTGATATTATGCATGGAGGTGGGGCATGTTGTGACATATTCATTGCATGCATGTCACATACTCGCTCCATTTCCAGTTTGGATCTTGCATTGCATTCAGTAGTCCATTTCTACTTCATCACTTTTAATGTGAAATAGCTTCTCAGGAATTTTTTTTTAATGACCTGATCTTTGAAGGTTATAGGCCAGTTATTCTATAGAAGGATTCTCAGTTTGGGCTTGTTTCATGTTTTCTTTGAATTAAATTAGATTTTGATCCTTCGGCAGGAGTGTCACAGAAGTGATATTCTCATTGCATGCTACCAAGTGGCACATAATAACAATTTGTCCTATTACTGGGGATATTTACTTTATTAAGGAGATACCTTCCAGACTTCTCTACCATAAAGTCTGTGTTTTACCCTTTGTAATTAATAGATATTTGTGGGGATGTGTTTGAGTCTATGTAAATATTCATTTTTAAATCAAACTTTACTAAAACGAGCTCATGAATTTCTGTTTTTCAGAGTTATGAATAACCCAGTGGATGTCTTTTAAATGAGTTTCACTGTCTTTTTCATATGTATCCATATTTGTTGAATGCTGTATGAGGTGTTCTAGAGCATCATGTACATCTCTGACTTTAGCCCTGGAATCACATTTCTTCAGAGAGCCTGGTTCTTTCAATAGAGAATGGTGTTTAGACACTAAGATATAAATGCTATGTGGGCTTATTGTTACCAAGGTACTACTACTTCCAGGATTCTCACTGTATAGAACACATTTACACCTATCCTTATTACAATTGCTGTCGAAAAATGTGAGTCTATATCTCTCTCCTTCTCCCCTGGGTGCCCCTTCACCTTCAGGATCTGACATGTGATCTGGGCTGCATTCTCATGGGGATATCCTTTTCACTTCAGTTTCTGACACCTACATTGGGCTTCCCTTTCTTTGTTACAAGTGTATGATTTTATTTTATTTGTTGTTAGTTGTTAGTGGTCAGATTTTCTTATAAGACAGGGTTTTCCATTTAAGAGAACTGCTGAATAATAGTTTATTGTATGTTTATACAACAACTTATTTATTCACTTATTCATGAATTGACTATGGATAAAGCTACTATAAACATTTGTGCTCAAGTCTTTGTATAAACATATGCTGTCTGTCTCTTGGGTAGATTCCTAAGAGTGAATGACTGAATTGGATAGTAAGTATATGTTTTACTTTTTAAAAACTGTCATATTGCTTCCAGATTCTATCTTATATTCCCACATCAGTGTGTGAGAGTTGCAGTATCTTTACATCCTTACCAATACTTAGTATGTTACGTATTTTTAATTTATTCATTTTAGTAGATATGTAGTGGTATTTTGTTGTGGTTCTAATTTGCATTTTCCTAATTGTTCTTAAGTTCTTATGTGCCATCTGTATATTATCTTTGGTGAAATGGTCAAATCTTTTGCTTCTTTTTAAAAATGGGTCCCATTTCTTACTAATTTTGAAATTTCTTTATATACTCAAATCCTTAAGGATATGAGTATAAAGGATATGAGTATAAAGGATATGAGTCCTTTAATAAATACATTGTTGAAAGTATTTTCTCACAGTTTGTGATTTGTCTTTTCATTTACTTACCAGTGTTTTTTGAAGAGCATGTTTTTAATTTTAGTGAAATTCAGTTTTTCAGTTTGTTCTTTACAGATCATGTTTTTGATATCTTATCTAAGAAAACTTCACCTACCCCAAATATACAAAGATTTTCTCTGTTTTTCTTTTTAACATATAAAGAGGAAAGGTCTGCTTTGACTTCCACTTTGGGAAGTTTCAGTCCATGATTGGTAGACTGTGTTGTTTTGGGCCTCTAGTGAGGCAGTGCATCATGGCAGAGAGTACTTGGTGGAGCAAAAAATAAAAGCTGTCTTCTTTGTTGCTGGGGTGTGGAGAACTTCTTATGTTTTCCTCTAGAAGTTTTATAGTTATAAATTTTACATTTAGATCTATGATATATTTCAGATAATTTTTTTGTGTGATATAAGGTATTAAAGTCCATTTTTTTCATGTGGATATCCAATAGTTCTATCAAATTCTTAAATTATGTCTCAGTATTTAAAAGTGAAGAAAAGTATATTCTTTCTTCATTTTATGACCTACTTTACCTTAGTCAAAAATTAGGTGTCCATATAAGTGTAGATTTACTCCTGGATTGTTATGCTCTATCAATCCGTTTGTTTCTCTCTATGTCCATACTGTACTGTCTTTACCATTTATTATCCTTATGATGTCTGTGGGATCAGCAGTGATGACTGCTTGTTCACTCCTGATATTAATAATTTGTGTGTTTGTATTTTTTTTCCTGACAAATCTTGTTAGAAGGTTAGCAAATTTATTGATTTTTCTCAAAGAAAAATCTTTTGAGTTTGTTTTAGATCTTGTTTTCATTATCATCTTCTACCCCCTTTTTTCCTGCTTTCTTCGGGTTTTAATTAGATTATCTTTTTCTAGTTTCTGATAGTGAAAAATGAGGTCATTTGTTTGAGGCTTTTTCTTTTCTATTATAGGTGTTTAATGCTGTGATTCTCCTCTTAGGTACTGCTTTAGTGGCAGCCCACACATTTTGATATATTTTGTTTTATCTTCATTCTATTCAAAACATTTTCTAATTTCTGTGATTTCTTCTTTGATTTGGAATATATTTAGAGACAGGTTAACTAGTTTTCCAGCACTGAGGGACGTACCAGAGGTCTTTCTGTTATTGATTTCTAGTTTAATTCAAATGTGGTCAGGGAACACACTTGAATGACTCAAATCCTTTAAAATTTATTGACACTTGTTTTGTAACCCAGAATATGGTCTATTTTTGTACAAGTTCCTTTGTATTTGAAAAGAATATGTATTTTACTGGTGTTGGGTTGAGTGTTCTCAAAAAGCCAGACCAAGTTAATTGCATTCTCTAAGTCCTTTATATCCTTACTGATTTTCTGTTTTGTCAACTAATGATAGGGGAATTGAAGTCTCTAACTATCATTGTGGATATATTTATTTCTTCTGTTACCAGTTTTTACTTTGTGCATTTTGAAAGTTTCATTAGATGGTTGTTACATTTGTTGATGAATAGGCCTCTTATTATGAAATGACCTTTATCCCAGTGTTATGTTTTACTCTCAAATGTATGCTGTCAGATATTAATGTAGGCACTTCAGCTTTATTGTCTGGTTTTAGTGTGGTATGTATTTTTCATTCTTTTATTTTTGAGCATTTGTTAAACTATTTTTACAGTATGGTATTTGTAGGGAACATAGAGTTGGGCTTGCTTTCAGTTCAAACTGAAGACCTCTGCCTTTTAATTAGGATGTTTAGACCATTAACATTTAATGTGTGCATTTATGTATTTTGAAATGTATATGTTTAAGGTTATCATCTTGTTGTTTCTCTGTTTGTCCCATCTGGGTTTTTTTTTCTTCTTAGTATTTAGTATGTTTTATGATTTCATTTATCTTCTTGGCACATTAGCTATATTCTTAGTTTTTACTGGTTTGATTCAGTGTTTATAGTAGGCTTTACCTTCTTCGAGGCTACATGTAAGTGTACCGCTTTATGTATAGTATATGAACCTGCTTAGTAATACACTACAGTTTTCTCTTTTAACTTTTTTATGTTTACCTATGTAATAAACCCTATTGTTATTATTTTTGTTGACTGTTTTTAACAGCTTTAATGAGCTATCAATATCATATAATTCATCCATTTAAAGTGAAAATTCAGTGATTTTTTTTTTATATATTCATATTAGGGAACTATCACCACAGTCAAGTTTAGAGAATTGTTATCATCCCAAATGAAACCCCATTCCCATCATCAGTTACTCCCTATATCTCCTTCCCCAAGACCCTGGAAAATAGTCTATTTTCTGTCTTATAGACTAGTCTATCCTAGACATTTTGTATAAACAGCTCATAATATAGGTAGCTTTTTATGACTGGCTTTGTTCACTTAGCATACTGTTTTCAAGGTTCATGCATGCTGTAACATTTATCATTACTTCATTACTTTATCATTACTTTTTATTACCCAATCATATTTCATTGTTTGGAAATATCATAATATTTATCCACTTAAAATTTGGATTGTTTACACTTTTTTGAATAATGCTTCTACAAACATTCTCAGACAAATTTTTATGTCGATATCTATTTTAAGTTCTATTGTGTCTAGAAATGGAACTTTGGGTTATATGGAAACTTTAATATTTTGAGGAACTGCTGGACTATTTTTCATAATGGTCGCACCATTTTACATTTCTATCAGTAGTGCGTTAAAGTTCCAATTTCTCCACATACTCACCAATCCTTGCTATTTTCTGTCTTTTTAATTATAGTTATTCTAGTGGTTGCAAATTGATATCTTGCTATGCATTTGATTTCTGGTTTCCTAATGGCTAATGATGCCAGATGCCTTTTCATTACTTATTGGTCATTTTTATTTTTCTTAGGAAAATGTCTATTTGGATAGTTTCCCATTTTAAAATTAGCTTGTCTATTTTTTATTGGTTTTAAGAATTCTTTATATATTCTGGATATATCTATTATCAGATATGAATTATAAATGTTCTCTCTTGTTCTGTGGGTTGACAATTATATCTTAATGAGATTTTATGATAAAAATGATTTTTACATTTATTCATGTTATTACTACTTTAGTGTCTATCATTCTTTGTAGAAATCCATATTTTTGTCTGATATAACTTTCCTTCTGTTTTGATAGACTTCCTTTTTAATGTTTTAGTAGTCCAAAGTTTGCTTGTGATGTACTTCTAAAGCTTTTTTAAAGTTTGAAAGTATTTGTGTTTTAATTTGTTTTTTGAAAGTTTCCAAGAATATCAGATTTCTAGATGGATACTTTTTTCCTCCATTACTTTACAGATGTTGATCTCCTGCATTTTTGCTTGTGTTGTTTCTGATGAGAAATCTTTTATCATCCTATTCATGTTCTTCTTTGAGCCACATGTCTTTTTGTCATTTGGTGAATTTAAAATTTCTCTTTATCATTAGGTCTTGATAAATTTATGATGTTTCTTGTGCTTATGTTTCATTGAGTGTGTTGAATCTGTGGATTTAAAGTTTTAATGAAATTTGGAAATTTTATCTTTTATTTTTCAAACTTTTTCTGCCCTCTTTAGGAAAAGATATTAATAGTTCACTTGAAAATTTCCTGCAATTCACTAATATTCTATCTTTTTTCTTTTGATGTTTATTTTGGATATTTTCTTTTAATGATATTTTGGTATCTGTTTTACTATATCACTGGTCTCCTGCAAGTCAAATTTTATGTTAATCCCATCCAATGTATAAGTTTTCTTTATATTGTACATTGTATTTTTTTTGTCTCTAAAAGTTTGATTTGGTCTTTTAAAATATCTTTTATGTCTTCTCCTTAATTTTTTGAATGATTGGAATATAGTTGTAATAACTTTTAATGTGCTTGTCATTTCTAACATCTGTGTATCTGGGGTCTATTTCAACTGAGTGATGTTTTTCATTATTGTGAGTCTTCTTTGTATGACCAGTAATCATTGATTGGATACCAGACTGTGTGAGTTTTGCCCTACTGAATGCTGATATTTTTATGTTCCTATAAATAATCTTAAACTTTATTCTGAGTCACAGTTAATTACTTGGAAACAATTTGCTTTTTTTATGTCTTGCTTTTAAGATTTGTTAGGCATGATCAGGTCAATGTTTAGTCTAGGGCTAATTGTTTCCCACTGCTTAGGCAACATGCTTATGAGTACCCTACTCAATGTCCCATGAATTATGAGATTTTCTAGTCTTGCTGATGGGAACAGAGACTGATTACCAGCTCTGTGTGAGCATCAAGGACCATTCCCTGTTATCCTTTCAGATGACTATTTCTCTGGCCTCTGGTATCTCACATGTGTTCAAAGAAGATACTTGTCAGATTTTTGGAGTTTTCTGCATTTCTATTTCTCTCCTCTCTGGTACTCTAGTATATGAGCTGTAGCTTCCTTGAGATTCTTGGATTCTCAGATCTGGCTTTTCAACAAAGTTCCCTGGGTTCCATCTAGATTTCCCCTGGCCTGTGGAGGCAAGAAAATAGGGCAATCACAGAGCCCACCTTCCCCCCCCCTTCTCAGGGATCACTGTTGTGTATTGCCCAAAGTGTAGTTCTTTGTGTATTTTATCTTATTTTTTTGTGTATATTTCGGCAGGTAGGTATATCTAGTTTATATTACATCATCTTAGCCCTATACATTCTTTTTTGGCAGAAAATTAAATTGCCCATACCACTTCAGAGTATAATGTATTATCTCTCTCATGTGTATTTTCCTAAATAGATAAATATTTCAACACAGTTTTATTGGCTATATAAAATTGAATTGCATATAAGTATACAATACCTCATTTTAATAACTCAGTCAGCAATACCATATTATTGAATGTTTAGATTATTTCCAAAATTTTCCACTTGCATGCAATTTTGCATTAAATATCCTTGGAGCAAAATCTTTGCCCTTAGTAATAGTTCTATAGTATGCCGTGGAGTTACATAGTCTCTGATTCAGCATACTTTTTAGGATCTTGATGCACACACACACACACACACACACACAATAAATCCATATGCATTGTAGAAAGATTGTAACAATTGCATTGCATCACAAATATTTTGAGTACCTATTTTCCTACATGTACAAACCCATCAGAAAACTGTCTTTCAAGTATAACTTTCTAATGTTGGGGTACAGTTTTAAAATCACTGTTTTTTTCATTCAAGCACTCAGGTCTGATTTTGATACTTAGCACCAAAGGTACTTGAATTTGAAACTACTTAAAAATGAATTCAAAACTACCTAAATAATGGATGTCGCTTCTGTCAACAGAACCTTCTGTTGTTGAAAAACTGTTATTCTGGGCTGAATCACTGTTCCTGCCACAGCCACAGATCTGTGGCCACAGACCTTCTGACTAGCTGTTTCGACACTTTGTTCCCACTCCCCATTTGGTTTCTCTTCTTCTCTCTTCCCTTCCCTTCACTTCCACCAATATGAATATACATATTCATATTCCTTCTATTTTTGGCTATTCAGGAACTACTTCTTATGTTTGAGACATGCTCATACTCTTAGCATACTCTAAGAAGGAAGCATCTTCCCAGACTCCTCCATCTGCTGTGGTTGGAAGACTCTGTCTTGTCTGAGGCTTGGTTATAGAGGTTGTAATTCTCCTTGTTTAGAAAAATGTGGACTGAAATCACCCAGCTTGGCTCAGTGGCTCCCTTCTTAAACATGCTGCAATAGACATGGATCCACTGTGTCCTTTAGTATACTTCCTACCTTAGGCAGAAGTCCTAATCCCATCCATCCTTCTACTGCTCTTGGTACCTGTGCAGATGACTGAGGGTCATGGCTTGCAGAGACCATGAAGAAGATCAGGTCTTTAAACTCTGTGACCTTGGGCTATGGAAAGAAACAGGATTAAGCCTGTTTCTTACCCAGAGAGGAACTCTAAATTTTCCTACTTTCCAAGAGGATTTTCTCAGTCTTCTTTATGGACTTCCATTCCTTTATTCCCCTAAAATATTGATCTCATCCCTTCTTTTCCTGCTCTCTTGCTTCATAAGTGATTATATTTGCTTGACTTCATTCTTTAACTCAGAAATCTATAGTTCTACCCCATTTTTGACCTTATTCCTCAAGGAGAGATTCTCCCCATTTTCTAAACATAATAACAAAGTAGCTTGACCCTGAGACTGTAAGCAGGGTTTGCCCAATACTTCGTTTGCCTCTGTAGTGACTACTGTTTTGGGATTTTTCCATAAATCATTGTCTTGCAGTTCCTGGTTATTTTTATGAATTTTGATACAGTGTTTCTTTCCATACTTCTAAAATGGAAAGTGTATGCTTGCCCATCTAGTCCTGAAATCAGGTCAGTGAGTTTATATTATATAATTTTTGACTTATTTCTCCAGTTTGTAGAACACGGGAGTCTGAACTGATAAAGATTTATAAAATAGTGCAGACGCTTTAGTTGTGTTTCTCTTTCTGTAATTCTCATCAGCAGGGTGGGCTGGCTGTTCCTTTCCTTGAATGCATCAGCTTTGTGCCATATGGAAAGAACAATTAACTTTTAGGACAAATGTAGGATAAAAGCTTGGAATGAGTAGCTGGAGGGGTGCATGGAAACTCTGATCCTACATGTGGAAAATGAAAGCGTTAACATGAAGTACCTGTCTTCTTGAGTGGGCTGAGGCCAGGTGCTCCAAGGACAAGGGAAGTGGAGGTGGAGATGATATTTAAAAACAAACAGGAAAAACTTACTTGATTTCTTCAGTGCTGTTCTAATTTCTTTGTTCTAACACTGCATGTGAAGCAAATGAATTTTGATCACATCCCAGCTGGGCCATTTGCCTCTCTGATGGTAGAGGCCACTCTGGAAAGGATGGGTAGCCCAGGTAGAAAGGTTAGCATGGCTATTCCTTGATCATCCGGTTTCCCTCTTTACTTCCCTTTTGCAACTTTAAACCCAAAATTGTGATTTTTATCAACTTTAAGGGGAAGCAGTATTGATAGCTCCTTTCTTAAAACATGAAGAATTTCTCCTTTTTCTGATGATTTTCTGATCATTAATTATGTATTTCCATTGGGTTGCTTTTTTTTGGCAGTTATAACTGCATTTTTTGTCACCATTATCATCACAGTTATTCTATGTTTACATGGACTGACAGGCTGTCCATGCTGAAGCAGTCCTGAGCATATTATTGTGGTTTGTCATATGAGTAGCTGCATTGTGACGTCAAGTAGATTTTTCAGGGTGAAAAACATCCTGATTATAATTAGAAGTGTCTTGTTCTTGCTATTGCAAGTCAACAGTTACTTGAATGTAGAATTTTTTAGTTATTCCATATTTCTGACAGAGTCCTGAAAATAAATCCTTTGTCTTATTCCTTGTGGTCAGAATGATAGCTAAGTCTGACTCAGTTGTTTTTTCCCTTGCAATTTGATTGTTTTTCCCTTCCTGATTTTGTTTTCCTATAAAATTTCAGTGACTTAGACCTATGTTTCAACTGTAAATCATTTGCTTAATATTTTTCCTGGAAGGTGCAGATTCTTTTTTTAATTGTGATAAATTACACATGAAATTCTTAACCATTAACTATACAGTTCAGTAATGTTAAGTACTTTCATATTGTTGTGCAGTGTCTTTGTCTTCTGTTGCTATAACAAAATGCTGGAGGCTAGATAACTTATAAAAAACAGAGGTTTATTTGGCTAAGGTTCTGGAGGCTGCAAAGTCCAACATCAAGTACCAGCATCTGGTGAGGGCCCTTTGGCTGCATGATAGAATGGCAGAGGGCATCACATGGTGGAATAAGAGCAAGTATGTCATTGTGGGTCTCTCTCTTCTTGTAAGGCCACTAGAAAGGGGAAATACTAGGGAATTATATTGGTCAAATTATATTGTTATATTGTGTGCATGCACAAATATACAACCCTGAATCCCACTATTATGTACAATTATAATACAACAATAATAAAATATGGGAAAAAAATAAAGCGACTAGTGCCTCAGGACCTCATCTACTCCTAATCATGTCCCAAAGACCCCACCTCCAAGTACACATGAATCTGGTCATTAAGTTTTCAGTACATGAGCTTTTGAGGGACACATTCAAATCATAGCATGAAACCAATCTCCAGAACTCTTTAACATCTTAGAACGTGGAAACTCAATGCCCATTAAAAGATTCCCCATTCTATCCTCCCCTCCCAGTCCCTGGCAGCCACTATTGTTCTTTCTATGTCTATGAATTTGATTATTCTAGGTACCATAAAACCTGAATTGTACAGTATTTGTCATGTTTGTGTCTGGTTTATTTCACTTAGCACAATGTCTTGAAGTTTCATCCATGTTGTAGCATGTGTCAGGATTTCCTTCTTTTTAATGGCTGAATAATATTCTGTAGTATGTATGTACCACATTTTGTTTGTGTGTTCATTGCACATTTGTTTCTTCTGTCTTAGTTACTGTAAATACTATTGCATGGACATGGATGTACAAATAACTTTTTGAGATCCTATTTTTAATTCTTTTGGAAATATATCCAGAAGTGGGATAGTGTGGTTGCTGGAGCATGTGGTAGTTCCATTTTTCATTTTTTTGAGGAACTTCCTTTCTGTTTTCCACAATGACTGCACCATTTTATCATCCCACCAATAGTGCGCAGGGGTTTTAATTTCTTCATCGCCTCACCAACACTTGTTTTCTTTTCTTTTCTTTCTTCTTCTTTTTTTTGGTAATGGTCATCCTAATTAATGTGCGATGATATCTCATAATATCCCATTTGCATTTCTCTGATAATCAGTGACAAGGAGCATTACTTCATGTTTGCTAGTCATTTGTTTATCTTCTTTGAAAAAATATCTACTCAAGTCTTGCCCATTTTTTAATCAGATTATTTGGGGATTTTGTGTGTGTGTTTGTTTTTGAGGTAGGAGTTAGGAAAGTTTACTTTCATTGGTAAATAACTTGTTTATTTTGTTCTTTTTAAGTATGCCAGTTATTCTTATACTGGATCTTTATTTTCTGTCCCTTATATCTATAATTTCTAACCAACCCAATATATTTCATTGTTAAAAAAATAGATGTATGTGCTTTTTTCCAAACCAGCCTTCCATGGCATCAACTTGGATTTTCTGCAGTGGCACTTCTGCTTTTTCTAGTTTAAAATTTTGTTTTGGCAGAGATGTTCTTCTTTTGTTTTTATTTTTTTATTGAAGTTATAAATTTGTAAATCAAAGCCATACATTTGAAAATGTTCAGTAGCTCCAAGAAGCTTGCGCAGATAAAGGATTCCTGTTCTTCCTTAACATTTTGCCTTCACTGGAGCTAGGCTGCCTTATTTGGTATTTGCATCAAACCTCTATGATTTTATTTTATTTAAAAAAATTTTTTTGAACTGCATACAATATATTGCTTTGAAATGAGTATACATTTTTAAATTTTCAGGTTTTTCCTTCTCCTTTTTGGTTTATAAGTTGTAATTACTAATAGATTTTCCATATGGAAGTTGTGCCATTGTGCTTATTTTCGTGACACACCTAATCATGCGGCTGTACCTTTGCCAGTATTCATTGTTGGTGTGAGCTTGTTAATGTGATTCCCACCTGAGCCAGGTCGAATTTTATGAATCCTTTTCCTCTTCTGAGAATCTTTTGTTCTCCTTTTATTTATTTATTTTTAAAATTTTATTTGTTCTTTTTAGATATACATGACAGTAGAGTATATTTTGACATATTTATACAAACATGGAGTATATCCTATTCTAATTAGGATCCCAGTCTTATGGTTGTGCATGATCTGGAGATCCGCTGTGGTGTATTCATATATGTACGTAAGAAAATCGTGTCAGATTCATCCCCCTGTCTTTCCCATTCCTGTTCCCCTCCTGTCCTCTTCATTATTTCTAAATATTTTTTTAATTCATTTTTATTGTAAACAAATGGGATACTTCTTGTTTCTCTATTTGTACATGAAGTAGGGGCATACCATTTGTGTAATCATACATTTACCTAGGGTAATAGTTTTTGATTCATTCTGTTATTATTTTCCCCCCCACCCTTCCCACCCCTCTTTTCCCTCTATAGAATCCCTCCTTCCTCCATTCTTGCCCCCTTCCCACCCCCTATATATGTCATCATCCAATTATCAGTGAGATCATTCGTCCTTTGGTTTTTTGAGATTGACTTATCTCACTTAGCATGATATTCTCCAACTGCATCCATTTGCCTGCAAATGCCATAATTTTATTATTCTTTATGGATGAATAATATTCCATGATATATATATATATACCACAGTTTCTTTATCCATTCATCAATTGAAGGACATCTAGGTTGGTTCCACAATCTGGCTATTGTGAATTGAGCAGCTATGAATATTGATGTGGCTGTATCTCTGTAGTATGCTGATTTTAAGCCCTTTGGGTATAGACAGAGGAGTGGGATAGCTGGCTCAAATGGTGGGTCCATTCCAAGTTTTCTAAGGAGTCTCCACACTGCTTTCCAGAGTGGCTGCACTAATTTGCAGCCCCACCAGCAATGTATGAGTGTACCTTTTTCCCCACATCCTCTCCAACACCTATTGTTGCTTGTATTCTTGATAATCACCATTCTAATTGGGGTGAGATGGAATCTTAGTGTAGTTTTGATTTGCATTTCTCTTATTACTAAAGATGTTGACCATTTTTTCATCCGTTTGTTGATTGCTTATAGATCTTCTGTGAAGTGTCTGTTCATTTCCTTAGCCCATTTGTTGATTGAATTATTTGTATTCTTGGTGTAGTTTTTTGAGTTCTTTATATATTCTGGAAATTAGTGCTCTATCTGAAGTATGAGTGGCAAAGATATTCTCCCACTCTGTAGGCTCTCTCTTCACATTGCTGATAGTTTCCTTTGCTGAGAGAAAGCTTTTTAGTTTGAATCTATCCCAGTTATTGATTCTTGCTTTTATTTCTTGTGCTATGAGAGTCATGTTGAGGAAGTCTGATCCTAAGTCAACAAGTTGAAGATTTGGACCTACTTTTTCTTCTATAAGATGCAGGGTCTCTGGTCTGATTTCCAGGTCCTTGATCCATTGTGAGTTGATTTTTGTGCAGGGTGAGAGATAGGGGTTTAGTTTCATTCTGCTGCATATGGATTTCCAGTTTTCCCAGCACCATTTGTTGAAGAGGCTATCTTTTCTCCATTGCATACTTTTGGCACCTTTGTCTAGTATGAAGAAATTGTATTTATGGCTCCAATACAGACATGCTGTGTAGGATGGGTGGTTGGTGGCAGCGGTGCTGCCTACCCTACAGCTCCGGACTGGGGCCCTGCCTCTTATGCCATCCCTCAGGAGCAGCACCGAGCCCTCTGCTCTCCCAATGTGGGCGGTGGCATCAGTCTCTGCAGTTGCCCCAGGCGGTGCAGGCGGCTGGTATGAGGCCCTGGCAGCGTCCATGCATTTCGGGCCACTGAAGAAGTGCTGCTCGGCCCGCATGCCGTCTTGGGCCTTCCTTGGTGGGGCAGCATTCTGCTCACCACTGTGGTGCTGCGCAGCGCGGTCACGCTGCCCCTAGCCGCCTACCAGCACTACATCCTGGCCAAGGTGGAAAATTTGCAACCAGAAATAAAAAATTGCCAGGCATCTTAACCATGAAGTTGCAGTTTATGCAAGTCAGTTGGGATGGTCCAAAAGAATTACCAGGCTCACTTATCTGAAGAATATGAGGAGGCTTGTTTCAGAGCTGTATGTTCGGGACACTGCCATCCTTTCAAAGCCACATTGTCGGTTTGGATTCAGTTTCCAATGTGGATCTTCATTTCTGTTGCCCTCCGGAATTTTAGTACAGGGGCGGTACACACAGAAGCAGGTTTTTCTGTTCAGGAGCAGTTAGCTACTGGTGGGATCCTCTGGTTTCCTGACCTCACTTTGCTGGATTCCACTTGGATTCTTCCTGTCTCTGTTGGTGTCACCAATTTATTAATAGTGGAGATTTTTGCTCTACAAAAAATTGGAATGTCTTGATTTCAGAAGTGTGTTAAGTACTTTGCCCGTGCGGTATCAGTATTGATGATTCCAATTGCTGCAACAGTGCCTTCCTCAATGGTTCTCTACTGGCTGTGCTCCAGCTTCATGGGCCTTTCACAGAACTTGCTGCTGCTTCTCCTAGATTTCGATGACTTTGCCAAATACCATTGACCAAATCCGATTCAGATACTCCTTATAAAGACCCCTTTGCTGCCTTCTATGCCAAGTTCATTTCAAGAAAATGACATATTTTCAATAATTTTGAAATGGTTGTGTCATTATGACCTTGATATATTTAGGTTTATATATTGATATATTCAGATATTAATTTGCCTTTATATAAAAATCATGAACTCTAAGTTCTACGGGTTAAGCTATAATCCAGATATCTTTGACAATAATTAAACTCTTTGAAATGCTAGAAATGTAGTGTTTAATTGTGAAAGAGTGTAAGAAAGGAACTACAGTACCTGCCCCAATTTATAAAATTCCAACTTGTTAGAGGTGTTTAGAGAATGGGATCAGATGCTGAATGATGTCAGACTGTTCTAAAAAGTTCCACATATTAAAGATTTTGTAAAATAAAAGGATATAGTGAGATGATTCTTAGTATTTTGGAAGGGGGCAGAATTACAGACTCTTTTGCATATCTAATAAAAGGCTGTGTATGGTTTCTCTTCAGAGAAATCTTGAACTCACTTTCTAAGGGGCCTTTGTTGTCACCCCAAAGGTCTTTTGGCAACTCTTAATTGAGAAATCTTAAAAGAACATTTGTTGGTGTTCATATGTGGTTGAAAACCTGCAGTAGAATGTACACTCATACAACTACCCTAATATAGATAATGCCTTCTGGCCCTCCTCTGGAAGAACAAAAAGTGTCTATTTGCTGGACGCAGTGGCTCATGCCTGTAATCCCAGTAATCCCAGCAGCTCAAGAGGCTGAGGCAGGATCATGAGTTCAGAGCAGCCTCAGCAAAGGGGAGGTGCTGAGACCCTGTCTCTAAATAAAATACAAAATAGGGCTGAGGATGTAGCTCAGTGGTTGAGTGCCCCTGAGTTCAATACCCAGTACCCCCACAAAAAAGTACCTTCTACTGGGTGTGGCATCACATACCTGTAATTCCAGCTACTCGGGAGACTGAGGCAGGAGGATCAAAAGTTTCCTGCAAGCCTGGGCAACTTAGGGAGACCCTGTCTCAAAATTAAGAATGAATGAATAAAAAGACTGGAGATGTAGTTCAATGGTAGAGCACTTTGCTTGACTTGTATGTGCTAGGACCTGGTTTTAATCCCATGTACCACAAAAAAACAGAACAACAACAACAAAAAAACCAAACCCTGTACATTCCATTTTCTATTTAAGAACTCTGGAATACAGAGTATGACACTGAATACTGCTAGAGACTAAGGTAGAAATTTTTTTTAGGCATTAAGTTTATGTAGTCAAAGGTAGAAAACTAGAAGGGCAGTTACATATTATGAAGATAATTTTAAACTGTTATTTTTTGGAAGGATAAAATACTCCAGTGGGCTTATGGAAGAGACTCAGCATAGGAAAACTTCACAGGTAATTGAAATTATGACTTCAGTTTGCTTAATTTGGAAACATGATAAAATTAATTATGGTTGAATATTTAGGAACAAATTTGACAGATATTTGAGAAGATTATAAAATTTCCTTGAGTTAAAATATGGACCTGATTCTAAGAAACCCTGTCATACCATCCTTGATGTTTTACAATAAAATGAAAACTAAAACAAAAAAAAAAAAATTGTATTTATTTGGGTTTGTGTCTGTGTCCTCTATTCTGTACCATTGATCTACCTGTCTATTTTGGTGCCAATACCATGCCATTTTTGTTACTACTGCTTTGTAGTATAGTTGAAGGTCTAGTATTGCGATACCCTCTGTTTCACTCTTTCTGCTAAGGATTGCTTTAGCTATTCTGGGTTTCTTATTTTTCCAGATGAATTTCATGATTGCTTGCTCTATTTCTGAAAGGTATGTCATTGGGATTTTAATTGAATTGCATTGAATCCGTATAGCACTTTTGGTAGGATGGCCATTTTGACAATATTAGTTCTGCCTATTCAAGAACATGGGAGATCTTTCCATCTTCTAAGGTTTTCTTTAATTTCTTTCTTTAGTATTCTGTAGTTCTCATTGTAGAGGTCTTTCACCTCTTTTGTGAGATTGATTCCCAAGTATTTTATTTTTTTCAAAGCTATTGTGAATGGGGTAGTTTCCCTAACTTCTCTTTCTGAAGATTCATCACTTATGTATAAAAATGCATTGGATTTATGAGCATTAATTTTATATCCTGCTACTTTACTTAATTCACTTATGAGTTCTAAAAGTTTTCTGGTGGAATTTTCTGGTTCCTCTAAATATATAATCATGTCATCAGCAAATAGGGATAGTTTGAATTCTTCTTTTCCTATTTGTATTCCTTTAATTTCCTTGGTCTGTCTAATTGCTCTGGCTAGACTTTCAAGGACAGTGTTGAATAGAAGTGGTGAAAGAGGGCATCCCTGCCTTGTTCCAGTTTTTAGGGGGAATGCTTTTAGTTTTTCACCATTTAGAATGATATTGGCCATGGGCTTAGCATAGATGGCCTTTACAATGTTAAGGAATGTTCTCACTATCCCTATTTTTTCCAGTGTTTTGAGCATGAAGGGAAGGTGTATTTTATCAAATGCTTTTTCTGCATCTATCAAAATAATGATGTGATTCTTGATTTTAAGTCTATTGATATGGTGAATTACATTTATTGATTTCCGGATGTTGAAACAACCTTGCATCCCTGGGATCAAACCCTCTTGATCGTGGAGCACTATCTTTTTAATATATTTTTGTATGTGATTTGCTAAGATTTTGTTGAGAATTTTTACATCAATGTTCATTAAGGAAATTGGTCTGAAATTTTCTTTCCTTGATGTGTCTCTGTCTGGTTTAGGTATCAGGGTGATATTGGCTTCATAGAATGAGTTTGAATAGAATAGAGTTCCCTCCTTTTCTATTTCATGAAATACTTTGAGAAGTATTGGAATGAGCTCTTCTTTAAAGGTTTTGTAGAACTTGGCTGAGAACCCATCTGGTCCCTGACTTTTCATAGTTGGTAGGCTTTTGATGACTTCTTCTATTTCATTACTTGAAATTGATCTATTTAAATTGTGTATATCCTCCTCGTTCAGTTTAGGCAATTCATATGTCTCTAGAAACCTGTTGATGTCTTCGAGATTTTCTATTTAGTTGGAGTATAGATTTTCAAAATAGCTTCTAATTATGTTTTGTATTTCACTCATGTCTGTTGTGATATTTCCTTGTTCATTCTGAATTTTAGTAATTTGAGTTTTCTCTCTCCTTCTCTTTGTTAGTGTGGCTAAGGGTTTATCAATTTTGTTTATCTTTTCAAAGAACCAACTATTTATTTTGTCAATTTTTTTCGATTATTTCTTTTGTTTCATTTTCCTTGATTTCAGCTCTGATTTTAACTACTTCCTGTCTCGTACTACTTTTGGTGTTGGTCTGTTGTTCTTTTTCTAGGGCTTTGAGTCGTAGTGTTAGGTCATTTATTTGTTGGGTTTTACTTCTTTTATTAAATGCGCTCCATGAAATAAATTTTCCTCTAAGAACTGCTTTCATAGTGTCCCAGAGATTTTGATATGATGTGTCTTTGTTCTCATTTACCTCTAAGAATTTTTTACTTTCCTTCTTGATATCTTCTGTTATCCATTCATCATACTATAGTGTATTATTTAATCTCCAGGTGTTGGAGTAGTTTCTGTTTTTTACTCTGTCATTTATTTCTAATTTCAATCCCTTATGATCTGATAGAATACAAAGTGTTATCTTTGTCTTCTTGTATTTGCTAACAGTAGCTTTGTGGCATAATATATGGTCTATTTTAGAGAAGGATCCATGTGCTGCTGAGAAGAAAGTGTATTTGCTCTTTGTTGGATGGTATATTCTATAAATGTCCATTAAGTCTAAATTATTGATTGTGTTTTTGAGATCTATGGTTTCTTTGTTAAATTTTTGTTTGGAGGATCTGTCCAGTGGTGAGAGAGGTGTGTTAAAATCACCTAGTATTATTGTGTTGTGGTCTATTTGATTTCTGGCATTGAGAAGGATTTGTTTGACGTACACGGATAGGCCAATGTTCGGGGCATAGATATTTGATTGTTATGTCTTACTGATTGATGCTTCCCTTAAGCAGTATGAAATGTCCTTCTTTATCCCTTCTGACTAAATTTGACTTGAAGTCCACATTATCTGATATGAGGATGAATACTCCGGCTTTTTTGCTGTGTTCATATGCATGGTATGTTTTTCCCCATCCTTTCACCTTTAGTCTGTAGGTATCTGTTTCTATGAGATGAGTCTCTTGCAGGCAGCATATTGTTGAGTCTTTCTTTTTAATCCAATCTGCCAGTCTGTGTCTTGATTGATGAGTTCAGGCCATTTACATTCAGGGTTATTATTAAGATATGATTTGTATTCCCGATCATTTGGCTCATTTTTTTTTTTTTTTGACATGGCTTGATTTCTCCTTTATTTGGTTGTTCCTTTAGGGTAGCTCCTCCCTTTGCTGATTTACATCATTGTTTTTCATCTCTTCTTCATGGAATATTTTGCTGAGAATGTTCTGTAATGCCGGCTTTCTTTCTGTAAGTTCTTTTTAGCTTTTGTTTATCATGGAAGGATTTTATTTCATTGTCAAATCTGAAGGTAAATTTTGCTGGGTATAAGATTCTTGGTTGGCATCCATTTTCTTTCAGAGCTTGAAAAATGTTGTTCCAGGCCCTTCTAGCTTTTAGGGTCTGGATTGAAAAATCTGCTGATATCCGTATTGGTTTTCCCCTGAATGTAATTTGATTCTTTTCTCTTGCAGCCTTTAAAATTCTGTCTTTATTTTGTATGTTAGGTATTTTCATTAATATGTGCCTTGGTGTGGGTCTATTGTAATTTTGTGTATTTGGAATCATATAAGCCTCTTGTACTTGATTTTCCATTTCATTCTTCAGATTTGGGGAATTTTCTGATATTATTTCATTGAATAGATTGTTCATTCCTTTGGTTTGTTTCTCTAAGCCTTCCTCAATCCTGATAATTCTTAAATTTGGCCTTTTCATGATATCCCATAGTTCTTGTTGATTCTGTTCATGATTTCTTTACCATCTTCTCTGTTTGGTCAACTTTGTTTTCAAGATTAAATATTTTTTCTTCAATATCTGAGGTGTTCTATCCTATTGGTTATGCTTTCTATGGAATTTTTAATTTGGTTTATTGTTTCCTTCATTTCAAGGATTTCTGTTTGTTTTTTTTTTCAATATCTCTAACTCTTTATTGAAATGATCTTTTGCTTCCTGTATTTGCTCTTTTAACTGTCAATTGGTGCGATCATTCGATGCCTGCATTTGCCCTTTCATCTCATCCTTCAATGCCTGCATTTGCTCTTTCATTTCCTCGTTTGCTTCCCTGATCGTTTTGATTATGTACATTCTGAACTCCCTTTCTGACATGTCTTCTGCCATGCTGTCATTTGGATTTTATTGCTATACCATTTAGGTTTGTTTGGGACGTTTTCTTCCCTTGTTTTCTCATATTGTTCAGGTATCTACCCCTCTAATAGTGAAACTCTGGGATATTGCAGACTTTCTCTATTGACTAATAGTGTCTCTGTAGATTTCCAATAACTCACCTGTCAGCCTTCAGTAGCCTGAAGTCTTGGAAGAAGTTGATAATGCGGTGCTCCACTAGGAAGCTGGCCTTCTAGGGGTGGTGGCCTTCAGGTGCGGTGTATTCCCAGGTGGCTCTGAGTTGGTCCCGAGTCTCTCAATACCTCCTCTTCTTGGCTCCTGGGTCTTGTCAAAGGTCCTCTAGCCTCCTGTAGGTGTCTCAGGAAGGGAGTTGCCCTTCCAATGATGATGGCCACGCCCTCAGGAGTAATTCAAAATGCCTGCACTAGCCTATAAAGAAGCCCCTGGCCAACTCCGTGATAGCAACATACGTCCGCGTGGTGGTTGGGCAGTCTCTGCGACTGCAACCAACCAGTGATAGCACCAACCTAGGTGCAGGGCTCAGGCGGAGTCGCTGGGTTATGACGTCTATCCTTGGCCTGCCAGCTGGGCCGGATAGCTGCCTACCGCTTACCTCTGTGATATAGGAGGCCTGGCTCCCCCGCCAGTTCGCTCTGCGACTGTGACCAACCACTATTTTTAAATATTTGCTCAGTTTTTTGTGTACTTATTTCTCATTAAACCCCAAAGTTGTAGAAATCTGCTCTCAGTAGATCCAGATGGACAGTTAATCTGTCAGAGTTACCTTTTTTCTTTTTTTTATTGTAAACAAATGGGATACATTTTGATTCTCTGTACATGGAGTAAAGGCATACCATTCGTGTAATCATAAATTTACACAGGGCAATGTTGTTTGATTCATTCTGCCATTTTTTCCCCCTTCCACTCCACCCCACCCACCCCTCTTTTCCCTCTATACAGTTCTTCCTTCCTCCATTCTTGCCCCCCTCCCTAACCCTAACCCTAACCCTAAATCTCCTTACCTGTCAGCCAGGGATCTCCCTTCACATATGCCAGGAATTCCCTTTGCTTTTGTCCTGTGTTGGACTCCTATACCTGCCTTTTCCTTATCATCCTTCAATAGAATTCCAGGTTGTAAATTACTTTCTTCATCATCGCTCCATTATGTTTGAGTTTCCAGGGTTGCTATTGAGAAGTCCAAAAGTATTCTGATTTCAAATCATTTGTTATCTCACAGGATTTTTTGAAACCTTCAGAGTTAAAAAGTAAAAAAACTCGTGATGGAGGATGTGCTAGGTGGCAGGTGGGAACTCAGTAGACCCTAATGCTCTGCAAACATGACCTTCCATTTTAGAAAATATTTGAGGTATTTGATGTTGTTTTCCCTCCATTTCTTTTTCTCTTTCATTCTGAAATTTCTTCTGTTTGACTCTTAGATGGTCTGGACTAGTCGTTTTCCTTCACTTTGTTTTTTGTTTTACACTTTGGGCACCCATTCATATTCCAATCCTTCTAAATTTTGAATCACTGTTTTTTAAGCATGATGTTTTTGTTTCAGTGAGTGTGGTATCTTTTTCTTGATGCTGTTGAGTATTTTCATTTGCTCAGATTCCAGAGAGACAATCTTCTCTTACACTTTAGATGATGTAAGTCTGGTGTCAGGTGCTATTTCGATAAGCAAACCATGTTGTGGTTCTGGCTTGCTTTTATCTCATTTTTTTGATTCTCCAGGTGTGGGGGTTAGAGGTATTTTTCTACTTGGTTTCTGCCAGACTGTTGGGTATTCTGCAGAATGATACAGAAATTTCAAGTCTGAAAAATTCCCATTTGATTTAAATTGTGTATTGGTGTAACAGTTTTCTAAAACAGGGATAAATTTACCTTTTCCCAGCTCCAGCAATGATGTTTCCTTTCTTCCTTTACTACTTTTTGCTCATATATTCTATTTGTTTTAGAGTCTATAAAATCTTTGCCCATGTAGCTTTTCCCCATCTGGAAGCTTTGTGTTGTCTTCTGCTCCACTTGTTTTATTTTCTGCTTTATCAACCACCTTCATTCAAGCCCATAACTCAAATCTCTTTTCTTTTTCTTTTCTGGTTAATACATACTCTTTTCTGATCTTGCATCTCTTTTCATGACCACCTGTGCTGTGTTTGAAGATGCTGCTATGTCCTCAGTAATTTTAAGAGAATGAGCTAGAAGTTTTCTGAAGTTTTCCCTTTTAAGTAGTACACTTATTTCTCAAGTAAATATTTATTGTGAGTCTAGAGTCTTCTGTCATTTTGTCCTATAATTATATGTCTTATTGGCCTGGTAAATTTGTGTTTTTCTCTGTTGCTTATCCTTGGAGACCAAATCTTATGCATATGCAGTATCAGGTATTGCCCTGTGTTTTTTTCAAACACTTCTATGAGTCATTGCTTGACAGAAGTCCAGAAGAAGGAAAAGGTTAAGTTTGTAGTAGTTTAATTTACCAACTAGAAATTCATCTTCCTGTGAGGCCTGGGAGGAAGCCAGCATTGGCTCCGTAAGTAATCAAATGGAAGTTTGCCTCAAACCAAAGACTTTCTCTTAGGTATTTGGTGTGGCACTAAGTAATTAGCAAGGGCATTGTCACTTGGCGTGGCTGCCATCCTCAGAAGCCAGCTAGTCACATTCCTTTCTCACATGTTTTCTGGGGCAGTCTTCAGGGCCCTATGTAAATCAGGAGTGAACGCAGCCAGAGTACTCACTGGGCTGGCTTCTGCAGCCAGGAACACTTTTTAAAGAGGTAGCGCATTTTACATGTTCCCCAGCTCTGCCCTGGCTTAGTCCCCTCCAGCCCTCGTTCCTCTGAACTGAGGGCATCCTTCCAGGCCTGTCGGGTTCTCATTTGCTTATTTTCTGTACATGCAGTTCCAGTTTCACATGAAGCGGGAAGGGTGCCTTGTCCTTTTGTTGACTTCCCCGGTGATTCTTTCCAGTACATAATTTTGGAGATTTAAGCAGTAATTGGGATCAATCTAGGGTAGTTTCCATGACTGATTTAGATGTTTCCTATTTTCATGTCCAGGTGAGCATTTCTCTGGTAATCTGGCACAGGGGAATAATTATTTATGTAGTTTTCTTATTTAGAAATTTTTTTTTCTAAAATTATTCCTGTCATTTTGTGTAATCCTTACTAATTCATTTCATTTGCATGTATTTTCCATTTTTTAAATGATAGCCTAGATATGATATTATACTATGCTTTCTATATCAGAAATAGTTTTTGTATCATTACTTAGTGCTTATGTTCTTAACCCTTTCTTTTTTTGGTAATTTTCATGGTAAAATAAATGTAACATAAAACTTACCATTTTTTAACCATTTTTTAACTGTACATTTTTAAGTGTATAGTTCAGTAGTAATTAAGTACATTCACATTGTTATACAAACATCACTGCTCTCCATCTCACTTTTTCATCAACTCAAATTGAAACTCTACTATGAAATACTAATGCCACATTCCTCCCTCCTTCCAGTCCCTGGTACCTCTATTCTATGTTCTAGCTCTATGATATTTTATGTTTGTATTTTATGCATATGATTTAAATTATAGGAGTAATTCATATTGCATATTGCATAATCAGTGACTACAGGAATGAATAATCCAGTAAAGAGATGACAAAGCTCATCTTTTGAAAATGAGTGGTATTAGAGGTAGTCTATAGTTTTGAGAAGAGTTATTTAGATCAGAAGAAATGCCTAATGGAAAGTGGAGACAACTAGGGAAGGAAAGAAGGGACAAAAATAATGACCCAAGGGTAGCTGGAGAAACTAATGACAGTGGGGAAAACTCAAACTGCTTTGTGGTTTTCAGTAGCTGGAATACAGCTTAGGAATTCATGCAAAGGAAATGTAGTCAGGTTGATGGCAGGTTGGAAGAAAGCTGGGACAGGTATTCAAGTACTTGGAAGAGTTCCAAGGAGGTGTATTTCTTTAAAAGTTCTTGGGCAACTCCATAGTTGACCACGGGATTCTGGTAAGGCAGGGGCTAGTATGTCAAAGAGAACCAGCTTCCCCTGCTAGATAGTGAATGGCATTATTAGACATGTCTAGTTCTTTCATGATTTATGCAGTTTTGTGAATAAGTTTGTAAATAGATTTAATAGATATAATTTTAGGACATTATTCCCAAGAGACCGCTGGTTTATACCTTTAATGTTGCTTAGCCTTTGCTTTTGGCAGAGTCAAGTAATCATGCACTATCTTACAAAGGGTGCTTGTAATGTGCAAATGGGTTCAACAAAAGGCTCAAAACTAGATATATCTCAAATATTTTATGGGAAATAAGTTAATTTTATGTCTTACTTTCTTCCTAAAACTATGAAATGAAAATTTGATGAAACATAAATCAAAATAAGGGGCACAAAGTTTTATATAGTTGAGAGCAACCCAGGGTTCTATGTTACAGGGTCGTTCTGCAGGCCACCTAACTTCCATCCTGTTTTCTTCAGGTTTCTTCAGGACCCTCTTTTTGCTTTAAGACATTCTGTGCACTTTTTCATCTCTTAATTCTCATTCACCTGGAGAGTTGGTCTAGCACAACCCTTCAAAGCCTCAGGTATGTCCTCTGAAAGGAGCTAACAGTCTTTACCTTGGACTCTATATACTGCGACTGTTCCCAGAGCTCAGTGTCCCGTGGGCTCTCACCAAACCCCAGTCTCCTCTCTCTCGTTGATTGTCAGCAATGATGCTATAGAACAAAGTGTTTTAGCAGGCCATATCCTTTCCTTATTATAGACCAGGTGTCTGGTTCACCCTTTGGATACTATACATATCTCTATACTGTGAATATTGAAAATACTAAGTATCTTCAGGTTATGTTGCTTAGTGACTTAGCTTGGCTAAAATGAATTGTAACTGAGTATACAGTATGGTTAAGAGTGGAATCTTATTTCCATTTTTTTGGGGGGGGTTATCAGGCTATTTATGGTCCATCTGTTCATCTCAGATTAAAGCAAGATAATCTGAGGTATAAATACATAAGAAGGAGAAAGGAGAAATAAAACAGTGGTTGGCACAAATTGATTCTATGAATATGTTCAGTGTAAAGCAGTGCATGATGGATTCTTGTAATTCCCTTGGGGTAGACTTATCACTCTGGAAGCCCTCATGAATAAAGAAAGGCATTCCTATATACACACCCTGTTTCCTGGACTGTCCATTTAAATTTACAGTCTGATACACAACTGGTCTTTTATTTTCCTCTAAAAAGGAGGACTAAGGATGTCAGTATTATCTCAGAGAAGCTATGGAATTCAGTTTTGATTGTCTTGCTAAGATAGCTTGAGAAATTTATAATTTACTTGTTAATAAAAATAATGACTCTAACAGAAGTGAATAGGAAGGTTCCATAATTCCAAACAATTATAACCTAAAGTGATCGAAACTATAAGATGAAGGATTAATACATGAAGACAGAATGAAATAAAAATTTAGAATTCATAGAAGTTGCTATAAAACCTAGGTCATTTCTTACAAAAGCAGCTTTTCTGAGCTCGTGACTTGTTCAAGCATCATTTAGCTAATCTAGAGTAACACAGGAAGATTTGGGGTCAAAGGACTGATTAACTAACTTCACTGTTCCTTCTACAGAAGACTTGGGTCTTATCATCTCTGTTTTACTTTTACTATTATGAATAGTATCATTCTCTAAGAGTTTAATAGTATTTCAGGCATCACCTTGCATGTTGGTGGAACTGTATATGTATAGCAGGGTCTGACTAGGTCTTTTTCATTATGTCCCTCATTTCCTGTAGATGTTCCTTCCATAAATGTCTTTGGAGTGCAAAAAAAGGAGATTGCTGGATGGGATGAAAACCACCTAAAAATGAAAAAAATTTTTTAAAGTGAAAGGATTTTCTTAATTTCTTAAAATGAAAAAAATTCCCCTTCTGGACTAAATTGCAACATTGAAACTCTCATATCAGTGTTTTGCTAGAACTGGGGCCATGCTCTCCTGCTGGGACTTAGCGTCTTTCTGAGTTTTCTTAGTGAACATATTAATGAGAGAAAATTGGGTTGTATTTTGTGCATATTTTACATCTTCTTGAGTATGTTAGAAAGTCTGTAGGATTGTTCTACCTTATGCAGATGGAGGTCTAATCATAGTACTATTTACTCTGTTATCTATTCCTGTGACACTGGGGTGTCTTGCTTGTCTTAAGTCTTGGACATTTTGACCAAGTTCTTTGAGGAAACATAAACATGGATTCTATTCACTTTCTATGTTTCATATCAGCATGGGAATTGGGATTGTTTTTGCTCTAGTTCTGATTCTTCCATGAACTAAAATGTGTGATTTGGTCCCTTCTCTTCTCTGAACTTCAATTTTTTTCCATCTGTAAATGGGTAGGGTTGAACTGGGTGATTTCTAACCACTTGATGGTTTAGTTCTCTTTACCCTTTGTTTATAAACGATCAGCTCTCAAATGTGGGTCATTTTTTTTTCTTTATAGTTATTGTTTAATGACAGGTTGACTTCTCCCCTTCCTCATCTCTCCAGCTTGAAACTACCTCCCCAGAACGTCTACCTGGCAGAAGAGTTGAATTTAAACATGAAAATATATCCACTTACATCACTGGGGCAAATGATACAAGAAATCATGACTTTTGGATGTTAGGGTTTTCCTACTGGGTTCCTGTTTTCATTGTGCTAGTATTTGGCACTTGGTGTAGGGATTTTACTTCCTGTAGACAGTGGTACTTCACTCTCTTGCACCGTCCTCTTGCACTAACTGTGGCTTTTACTGTTATTTTCCAGGTTCACAGTTTCTTCTAGTATGACCCTGATCTGATCAGTGACCACAAGAATTGGCTCCTGTGTTTGGCATTGTAGTGCTGGGGTCTAATTGCTACCCACCACTGCAGAGCTGTCATGGCTGCTGCCTCTACTTCCACCCCTCTGATTTCACAGTCCCAGGTAAGTGATTCACACTAGCAGAGACATGGGCTAATCAAAGTTTTCATGAATATTTAAATTGAGTTTCAGAAGGATGTTTGACTGTAGGGATTGTGTGCATCTCTTATGATTTGGTGGGTGCTTAGATAATGGTTCTTTTGTGAGTGAGGTGCCATTTAGTCCAGGAAGCAGCTGGAACAATGAACAAGTGATGTTAGTGAGCTGGCCTCTGTTTTCAGGGGACCTCGGTTTTCAGTGCTTAGGATGTCTGTCTGTTACTCTAGGCATCAGACTCCAGATCAAGACAAGTGAGTAGTAAATTCTGCTTCCCTTTCTTGTTTATATTTTTGGGGTGGGATGGGGTGGGGGGATACTAATGAAATAACTCAGAATGGATCAAGTTTTGCAATGCTGCCTTGTTGTCTTCCTCCTAGAAATACGTATTTTGCCTTGACTTATTGTAGGAACTTAGAAATAAAATGTAGTTCTTGAGACTTCTGGACGGTCGTCAGGGTAATTTTCCTGTCCACTGAAGAACAGTGCAGCAGTACCGCAGGGACACTGTCTTTGGATTATTTTATAACCTGCTCTGTCTGAGTAGTCACTGGACTCGTTCAGGCTCAGCAGCAGTGTGGTTCAACAGGAAAATCGACTTGGAGTTAGCAAGCCTCAGTTTACATCCCTGGGCCTTGGATTGCTGGGTGAAAGGCCTGAACTGTGCCAGCCTTTCTTAGCTTCATGTTCCTCTCATGTAACTGTACTTTTCATAGTGGTTAGATTAAATGGTAAAATACATGGAAGGCACACGGAAGGTGCTCAGCGAGTGTAGTTTCTCATGAGTTCTTCCTTTTAGCTCACTCTTCAAAGTATGGCATCTCATTTATGGCAATCATTTTTAGACCAAGGTTAGAGAAAATAAGGAAAGAACCATGTGGATTGAAATTCGAATCTTGATGATACACACTTTTATTTTTGTATGTTTTTGCAGACTATTGAATTTCATATGTTTCTAGTAAGGGTGTCTATCCTTTTTAAAGAAAAGAGTAAAGAGAGGGAGAAAGGAGAAAGGGACCTTTTTACTTCATTTACTTTAAATGCTTTCCCCCCAAAAAAACCTGGGATTTTATCATGTTGCTCAAGTCCTTACTGTTCTTCATAGCTTTTAGTATACTTTTCTAGGATGTTTAGTGTTACCTCCATCATGTGCCTTTCTCTTTCTGATAAATGGATCATTGCCCTTTCAAGATCCATTTACCTGGCATGTTTGATTTTCTTTACCCTTGGTAGTTTTTTGTGCCTGAGAATCTTTGAGAATAGCTAGAGAGATTTAATGCTTATTGCCCAAGGTCACCATTTCAAAGTCCAGTGCAGCTGTTCCCAGGTAATGACTGTTCTTGGTCTTCTGTGAAGTGACTTAGGTATTTTAGCACACAAGTGCCCCTGCCATTTGTTAGCATTTCCAACAACATCAACCTATCTCCACACCTTTCCTGTTACACAAACTACTGTCAGCTGATGAGTAATATAAATACTTTCAAATGACTCATTTAATTAGAATGTTTAACACCACCCAGGGTAGAAAGAGGCCATATTTAATATAAACACGTGAGGAAATGTGTACTCATAAAGTCACTTGGGGGTGGAGGGTGATAATTTGATAATAGATATAAAAACTATATACCTTTGTACATTCCCTATAAAAACTCTGTCATGTGAGATCAAGCAGAATGCATAAAGATATTCATTGAAGCATTGGTTAAAAACCAAGAAGCATAAAACTTTCTGAATATTCAGTAGTGGAAGGACTTAATAAATTCAGGTATGTGAATATGATTGAAATATCATGTTCCAGTTAAAAAATGAGGCTATCAACACAGCTATATTGCCCTGTGGAATCTTATGGGGTGGTGGGGGGGGAGATGCAGAATAATTCTTATAGGAAGATAACATTAAAACTGTAAAATGAGACCATGTGTTTTTAGGGATAGACATATGGTACATAAATGGAAATGCAAAGTGAAAAGTTCAGCACATACATTTCCAATAAAATGATATTGCTACCAAGAGGGCCAAATTTGGATCTTGGGAGATGAAATATCCCTCCAAAGCTTAATCTTACCCAGAAAATTTCTCTTTTGTATTTAATTTCTCATTAGAGAGAATTTAAATTTAATTAAATTTTCTCCTTGAG
Organism: Sciurus carolinensis; assembly: GCF_902686445.1. NCBI lineage: Eukaryota > Metazoa > Chordata > Mammalia > Rodentia > Sciuridae > Sciurus > Sciurus carolinensis. Next base: position 22,686,990 of record NC_062226.1, read on the forward strand.
GGTCACTAATGAAAAGAAAAAAAAGTCAAGGAACACTGGCTTTTTGAAGGGTGCAAATGGCCTCCTAGTCACACTGCCTGGGTTAAAATCCTGGCTCCAGCTTTACTGATTGAGTCTGAGGGGATGGTGCTCGCCTCTTCAAGTTGCCTCCATTTCCTCATGTACAAAATGAGCAGAGCAGTAATGGAGCCAGCCTCATGGAGTTGTTTTAAAGATGATCTCAGAAAACATGTATAAAACTTAAAATAGTGTCTGGCACTTACTGCCCATGCATATTTGCAAGTGTTCCTGTTTAGCAAGCACTACAGCAGGCCTGGGGATACAAGAGCAGATAAGATAATTAAGGCTTTTGTCCTGTTGGAGTTTAGAAACATAGTAGAAGATACACAGATTAAGGAACAAAAAATTACAACCCTGTGTCACAAATACTGAGACAGAAAGTATGGATATTTCAGGAGTAAAGCAGAACACCCAGAAAATAAGGACTCAGAGGATCAGGGAAGACTTCTTGAAGGAAGATTGGCAGACTGGGAACTAATGAAAGACTTTAAGATATTTTGGCAAGAGAAAGAAAGAGCAGGTGCCAATGTCCCAAGGTGAGAGAGAGCACAGTACTTAGATTTTGGTTCAGGGTCCTCACAGTATAGTGGGACTTGGGGTTGTAGACAGTGATGTCCCTAGAACCACCCTTGCCACCTCATAAAAGCCAATTGTTATGTTTTCAAGAATTTTGTGAGCCAGTTGACTTCTTGCTGGTTGCTTGAAATGAGCTAGGGTGGAGTGTTTACAGAAACTGGCAAATACTAAGCATCAGCATAGATGAGTTAGGTTGTAAAGTTGGAGATTTTGCAGGGCCTTGCAAGCCATGTTAAGGAATTTAATATTGATCTTAAAGAAGCTTGTGTAGTTTAGTGATTACCCAGGCTTTGGAGTCTTAGACATGGGTTCAAGTTCTGACTTTTGACATTTCTGCTGAACAAATTCTCTGTCAATGTCAGCCAGGGTCATGAGTTTCATTATTGTTTGTCATATTTGGGGAACAGTGGTAGCTTCTGATTGTTGTGGGACTAAGCCCATTTGGAAGGAGTTAGCAATAAGCTGGGGCATTAGGTCACAAAGAGAGGTGGCTTCAGGAGAGATGAAGGCCATTGGGTCACTTGTTCCAGGATCCCCTGGTTGTTTATGGGCCTGATTATATGTTAGTCTTCCCATGGAATTTGTACAAATTGTAATCCACGTCTAGCTTACCCTTGCCTCCAAGCCTGTACTGATGTCTTCTTTCCCATTAGCAGTGTTTTCCAGGCTCAGAGAAAGTTAAAATTATTTAAATTCAGTATCCCCTTAGGCAGCAGGTAATGAGAAGTTCATTCAGTCATCTTAGTCTGGTATTGTCCGGCACATGCACTTATACACTCTTTTAGAGTGAATTCAGGGACTTGTGTAAAGATAAACTTACATTCAAGTGTGAAAGTTCTGAAAATGTTTTTCCAAGTTAAAAACAACAATTAAAAAAAAAAAAGCTTTTGGTTTGTTTGTTTCTCCATTCATTTGGTAACAAAGAACATTTTTCTAGTTAAGGCTGCCTAATATTAGACATAAACTAATTAATATGAACCAATAGCCTGTGATTGTTTCAAACAATAATATGGAAGAAAGCTTTCATTGTCACCCCTGCTGGGATTGCTATGCAGTTAGTGAAAGATAGGCCTTGTGCTTTGAAGTGGGACAAGTTTGTATTCTCTGCTTTACTGCTGCAAGCCGGATTTTGGTTTTCTCCTGCTGAGAGAGCACCTTACAAAAGTAGATGAATCCCAGGGCGAAACTAGACTAGCAGCCTCAGGATGTTGCTGATTTATAGTTCTGCTATTCCAGACACTGATAAAGAGCTTCCTTATCCAAAGGAAGCTCCAAGGATGTGTTTGCAGGCAGGAAACCTGTTCATCACTAGGTGAAATTAATGTGTTCATGTCTTGGGGTCATTGAGGGAGTGGGGATGGGATAGGGAACTGAAAAACTTAACTTGCCACTCTCAATAACCATTTTCTGTTTCTAGAACTCTGTTTATAAACGCATTTCTGTAATTGTGGTTGATCAGGTTGCTGTGGGTAGAATAAGTAGAATTTAGATTAGAAATTTTTTTTTTAAATTTTGTTTTGGTGGTACTACTAGGGATTGAACCCAGGGGAACTCTACCAATTAAGCTTCATTCCCAGCCCCCCCCCCCCCACCTTTTAAAAATTATTTTTAGTTGTAGATGGACACAATACCTTTATTTTTATGTGGTGCTGAGAATCAAACCCAGTGTCTTACACGTGCCAGGCAAGTGCTCTACCACTGAGCTACAACCCCAGCCTCATTCCCAGCCCTTTTTATTTTTAAATTTGAGATGGGATCTCACTGAGGTCAAGGCTGGCCTCAAACTTTCAATCTTCCTGGCTCAGTCTCCCAAATACCTGGGATTATGCGTGTGTGCCACTTGCACCAGGCTGTTTTCATTTTAATGGAAGGGTCAATAGTTTAAAATCTGAATGTGTGATTTGGCTTTGTTCAAACCCCAAACTGGTAACAGAGGGCAGAAGAGGTGTGTGAGAACAAGGTATTTGATTCCCACACCTGTGATTTTTAACAAGGAGGGAATCTTTTCCTTCAGTGTTTTACAAAGTGCTTCATTCTGTCTTTCATGTGCTAAGGAACTGTTTGTTTTTTAGTCAAGGACACAAATATATTTTGATCCTTCCAGGAGATTTCTGGTAGCTTTCAGTTAAGGTATTCCTTTAATTCTTCTTCAGTGTTCCAATAAAAGGTGATTGGCCTCTCTGCATGTTGTCTGTTGGAAGGCAAGTATATTTTTGAACATTGTTGCCTATAGATTATCCCAAATTCCATTGTATTTCGAAGATCTATATTTTAGAAGGTCTTATTTCTGTTATCAGAGAGTGAGTATTTTGGATTAAAGCAACTGAGATTCACATTAAATGGGTTGCATTTTTTCAAAGTTTAAAGATTTCTGTATTTTTTCTTAGAACTTTGTTATAGCAGTTTTCAAACATTCACAAAAATGAAAAGAATCATATTGTGACTCTCAATATAGCCACCCCATCTAGACTCAATATTTCCTAGCATTTTGCTGTAGGGTTTTAGTTGCTCCCATTTTGGTGGGTAGGGAGGGTGTGAAGCATTTTAAAGTAATCCCGACATTATGTCATCTCATCACAACCCTTACGTGTCAGTATTCATCTCTAGGAAATAATTTGTTTGCATAACCACAGTACCATCATCACACTAAACAAAATGAAAAATAACCCTTTAATATCACTTTTGTAATCAGTTTGTATTCAGATTTCTCTACTTGCTTTTCTGAAAAGCATTTTTGCAGTTAGTGTGTTAAAAAAACATTGATGAGATCAGTTTACTCATATGCACAAAAACATTTAATGACTTGTAAGGTTTAAGAATACAGTTCCATTTTTCTACTTTATTTTCTAAAAAAGGAAGATTATATTGATAATCAGAATGTTTCACTATTGAGGAATATAATGGTAAAGGAATTATTACAGTGGTTGCAGTTGTTAAGTTCTGACATAAGGAATTGTGGATATCTTCTGATAGTACTTTCTTTTAGACTAATGCATGAATGATTAATTGAAGAATGAAGAACTAATGCAGTATGTGTTAACTATTGTATGAAGTTTCTGGTGCCACATAATAAAGATATGGTGTGGTGTGACTCCCTAACATGGAATTGAGAAAGAGAGTGCATCGGCTTAGATACAGGTAGATTTTTAATTCAAAGCTAAGCCATTGTAGCTAGAAGACCTTTCAGTATAGGTATCTCTTTCAGCTTTATTTTTTTAACCTGTAGAATTAAAATAATATGTACTGTGCTCACAAATTTAAATGTCAAAACATCTGCTCAGTGTTTTGTGTAGTATCAACCCTTCAATAGATACCAGGCATATGTTAGTTCTTTCCATTTTCTCCATGATTATTCTCAGTTTTTTACAGAAAGAAAGTGGTTCCTGCTACATATGGTCTGTGTATATAATGTGCATATGTGTTATGCCAGAAGATCTATCAAAGGAATGCCAACTTAGATAAACACTCTACAGAAAACTCCAATGTATTGCCAGGAATAAATGCACATGGAGATAAACATTGAGATTTCTGACTTACTCCATCTTGAACCATGTTTCTATTAGGAATTAGATTTGTTCTCATATTGCCATTTAAATTCATTTATGCCCCCTCTGTGTTTATAAACTCAGATAAAGTTTGAGAGGATATCTTACTTTGGAATCTGAGAGCACATTTTGAATTTTCTTTTCATAAGATAAAATGTACAGGATAACCTAGGGTAAACCACAAATGATAGCTTTCCTGTTGGTAGATTTTTTTCTTTCTAATTTTTTTTATTGGTTTAATCTTTAATGATTAATGGAGTTACACCTTCAAAGCATGTGAGGTTTTCTCCTTCTTACTGCTCATAGTGATGTGTTTTGTCTGTTCTTCTTTTCACACTCCTAGGTTCTCCAGCTATTTTTCTTTGAACTTTTCTTGCAGATTTTCCATGAATAAACATAAAGGTGGGACAATGGCCTGCTGTTTTTACCATAATCCTAAGAGTTCAGTGGGTATCTGTTTCAAGATCCATACCTTGGGCTAGGGGTGGAGCTTAGCAGCTCAGTAATAGAGTGCTTGCTCAGCATGAGAGATGCCCTGGGTTGATCCCTGCAAAAACAGAAAACAAACAAACAAGAAATATATATGTGTGTGTGTGTGTGTATACATATATAAGTGTGTTTATATATATATATATATATATATATATATATATATATGGACATGCACACATATATAAATAATAAATAAAAAATTCAAGATCTGTAACTTACTATAATAAAACTGTCATTGAAAAATAAAGAAAACCTCAGCCTGTTTTTACTGTGTGTCTGTATTGCCATTTGCTAATTATATAACATCGCTTAAGCACTGTCCTTAGTTAAACTCCTTCCTTTCCATAAATGATTGTTCTAGGCAGGCTCAGGCTGGAGAGAAGTGAAAGTGTATTGGTATGTGCTGCTTAGCATCAGAAAAGTCTGTGGAGTAGATTCCTTTCTGTAAGCCTAGGTTGGCAATAAAGTAACTTTCAAAGATTCAGACAACCTTTAGCAGCAAAAGGTCAAATCCTGCAGGAAGAATAGTAGGGTGTGGTTTTTGTTGAACTAGGTGGCTGCCTGATTTCAAAGTTTGAATGTCCAGCAGGTGATTTCAAAATATTTTTTACTTAGATGAATTTCCACCAGCCAGCACAGGGAGTTTGGAGTCTTAGTTCAGGCCTGGAAGGAAGACCAGATTCAGGTATGAGCCTCAACTCTGAGAGCTTTGCATACTCTAGAAGTCTGCCTAGCATTATCTTAATTGTGGTTGATTAGGTTATAGAATAACATGGCAAAATAATGGAGGGCAGGACCCAGTGAGAATTCTGACCCTGTGGCCCAGTGGCCTAGGTCAGAGTTCAGGGTTTACCCTTAACAGACATGCTAGGTTGTGTAGAGATGACATGGATAGGTGTAAATCTGACCTCTGTGAGACACATCCATGTAGAGAGACTCAGTCCACTGTCTCTTTCAAGAGAAGCTTGGAACACTAGGGCCATCAAACCTATACATGGGTGGGGTACTGTTGCCTGAAATTCAAGCAATTTGGGAGACTGAGATAGGAGGATCATAAGTGTAAAGCCAGTCTCAGCAACTTAGCAAGGCCCTAAGGAACTTAACAAGACCCTATGTCAAAATTAAAAATTAAAAAAGGGCTCAGGATGTGACTCAGTGGTTGAGTATCCCTAGGTTCAATCCCTGATACAAAACAAACAAACAGACAAGAAAAAAAAATCCAAACCTATAATTCAATCCTATGGCAGTGGAGAAAGACAAGGCAGAAAACAAGGTGGCAAATGATTGGGAACATAAAATATGAAGATTATAGAGCCAGGTATGGTGGCATATGCCTATAATCCCAGTGTCTTGGGAAGCTGAAGCAGGAGGATCATGAGTTCAAAGCTAATCACAGCAAAAGTGAGGCACTAAGCAACTCAGTGAGACCCTGTCTCTAAATAAAATACAAAATAGGACTGGGGATGTGGCTCAGTGGTTGAGTGCCCCTGAGTTTAATCCCCCCCCCCAAAAAAAATTATAGTCATTTATCACACCATTATATTTTACTATTTCAACTGATGCTTTACATCTAAGCAGAATTTTTATATGTACTTTTTGCTTGAATTAAAAAAAAAAAAAAGGTCTGGACAAAGAGGAGGTTAAATACTATTTTAAATATCACATGCTGCTTTTTTATTGCATATTTTATGGGTTTCTCTTACCTAACCACAGAAAAAGAAAGTATAGTTTACAGAGACAAGCAATTTTGTAATAAAAGAGCACAGTAAGGTAATGTAGTAGAAGATGGTAAAAACTAAAAGAAGCATATAATCCTATCTTTTAAAATTGAATGGAACATATTGATAAGAAATATACATTCTGTTATTAGCCTGAACAAAGAATGAGCTTGTGCAAATAATTTTTCATTTTTTTCACAGAACAAACTGCATAATTGTTGTGATCCTTTTATTCTAGAATGAATGCATTGTAGAGATGGTGTTTGGTTTATGAAGGTTTAAACCCTTTGGGTTTTGTTTTCTAGTTGTCTTTAAAATCTTGTCCCCAGAGTCTTTGATAATCTGCTGCCAGGGTAGCCTATCACCTGGTTTTCAGTTCTCTCTTACCTCGGTGATCTATCTAGAAGTCTACTTTTATATTGTAGTGAGTACATTGTAGTGTTTTTAGTGATTTTTACCATTCCTTCTGTTGGGGATAACACAAAATTCTCTGGAAATTTGGAAAGTGTGATGATGATGATGATGCCCACCTGTTTTTAGCCTGATGAACAAGGGCTATGACAGAGAAAAAGCATTTTCATTGGCCTATAATTGCTGTGTTTTTCATAGTTGCTTTATACATATTTATATATTATATTGAGATACTTTGTTGCTTTATAACTGGTGCTTGATGTACTTTTTCAGATAAACTTTTTAAAATTTGCATGTTCTTCAGCAGTTGTAAGGAGTCCAGTTTTAATACCTTTTGGGGTTTATCAGTGTTGTTTTGTGGCCTCTTTTCTAGTTCTAGTGGGAAATCATCCTTTTGTGTTTGTTTCTAACTGGAGGCTCTAAGATGGGAACTATTATTCTTGTCAGTAGATTTAATGGTATTTGAATAAATTCTATGCTATTTCTTTTCTAATCTTTATGGGAGGAGGAAGTATGTCAAAGGTCTGACTATTTTAGATTTAAGAACTAGAATTGAAAAGATCTTAGAGATCCTTCATTCCTCAATTTAATAATGAGAAAATTGAGAACTCAGAGGAGTTATGGAACTTGGTGAAGACCAAATCAACTGGTGGGCGTCAAAATCAGGAAGACGTGGTTAGCAGAGGCCATGTATTAGGTCCTCACCCATGCCATTGTTATGCTTTATCAGAAGTGGGAACAGTGTGGGCCTGATTTATACCTTATTTCTGCTTTTATATCCAGCATAGATTAAAACCTCTCTTTTAGAGTATGTCAGTAGAGTATATATTTACATTCTTACCTGAATACTTATAAATCACATAGGTTTAATTACTAGTCCGTGAGTTTATGCCAGGTGTTTCCTTTTCCTCTTGGTCAGTGAATATGTAATTGTCTTGCAGGAGATTAAAAAGTGCATCAGATGGGCCATGAGTGGCTCTAGTGCAGGTGCTCAGATGTATCATTTTGGTGTCCCTGAAGGCATCGAGCAGTACCATGCTTACACCTGGTGTTCCGTGAATGCTTGTGAATGTGTGAATGAATAAATGAACTGCACAGTAAGTGTGAATAGCACGTGTGCCTCTTCAAAATATAGTTTTGGTGGAATTGTTATGATTTCCCTCATAGATAGGACAGAGGTAGATTTCTGAGATTTGGAACTCTACTCTCTGTAGCAGCAGCCCTTAAGCCCCGCCCCACAGTCATCCTGAGATGTAGTGATTAGAGGAGGAAAAGGGCTCCATTGTGGACTTGTTACCATGGAGGACGATTTAATTTTCTATCTCATTTGTAGTTTTGTTTCTTGGGCAGGGCAAACTTTGATAACTTCTTATAACAGAGAAATTTCTAACTGAAGTAATTTGAATTTTAGAGTAATCTTTTAAAAAATATTTAGTGAGTTTCATCTGAATATATTTTTGTTTTTCCCTAAATTTTTTGCAATAAACATTACTTTTCTAAAGAGGAAAAGAAAAGCATTTCTAATCTTTTTTTTTTGATGTTTTTAAATTTCTTTCTTTTTAGTTATATGTGACAGTAGAATATATTTGACATATCATACTATTTCTAATCTTAACTAGATAAATGATATAAATTTGCCATTCTACACATTGTTCATCCTTTCTCCTTTTCTCATTCTGTTTTTCTCCAGTCATATGAAATACTTTAGTATATTATCTAATTCGGTGGTTTTTGAATCAGTATATTTAAAATTTAGTTTTGAAATTGTCAGTTTATTATGTTTTGCTTCTTTACCTAGTAATAAGAGAAATTTACATATAGTTAAATTGTGCTCCCTGAATTCAAGATATTTTGGTATATTAAGTGATTTTTTGATCCTAGACTATTATTAATATTTTTATAGGTATAAGGTTTTTCTTATTAATATTTTTATAGGTATTAAGTTTTTTTCCCTTACTTTTCTCATGACTTATTTTTACAGGTATTTTCTTTAGCGGGGAAACACAGATGATGTTATTTTCTGCACTCTGCATGTCTAGTACTCTTCTTTTTTGTCCTTATGTGAAAAAAAAAAAAATCAGTGTAGATGAATGTGGGGCTTCCAGACCTCAGATATTTTCTCCATAGAGTGGATAATCTGTGTGGGTCCTGTCCTTAGGAACTCTATCAAAAGCTTACAGATACTCTGTTCTTTCTGTTACATATTTGATTCAGTTGTATTCTATTTGATTTTTTTTGCTATACTCCTAAAATTTTTTCTTTACCCCGAAATTGCAAAATCATATCAAGCTACATTTTAGTTGCTTTTAATTGACTTTGTTTTGTAATTTATATAACTTAAACCAGTAAACTGAGATCTTTTTTCTTAAGCCATAACTTTTTTTTGTTTGGAGCTGTGTTGCTTCAACTCTGCCCTAATCTTTTTTGGGTTCCTAGTAGGACTCAAGTTTTTCCTATATATACATATTTTCCTTTGTTCTTGTCATCTCTGACCCTCTTCTCTGAGTGCTGGGTGAATTTATTAAGTCTTATACTTGCCATTTCCATTTTCTGGAATTTTTATATGTTATTGTCCTGGGTTGCTGTTTTTAATTCAGAAATTGTTTTTCAATTTGTTCTGCTAGGTCTAATGATGACTTCCAAAGATATCCATTACTTAATCCTTAGAATGTCTTAATCCTGTAGACATCAGAAAAGATTCTTGTGTAGAGCCCCTGGAAAGGAACATAGCCTTGCCAGCACCCTGGTTTTATCCCACTTTTTACTTCTGATGTCCAGGACTATAAGTATAAATTTGTGTGTTTCAAGTTTATAGCATTTTATTATAGTACCAATATGAAAATAATCCAATCTCCATGTAGTTTTTACTGGGATTTTTGTTGTCTCAATAAGGACTAGTTTTATTTTTAATGCTAGTACCCTAACAAAGCACATTGAGGACACAGATCATAAATGTTCTACAATTTAATTTTTCTTTTTTTCCCCTCTTTTCTTTTCCCCTAAGTGTGCTATAGTGGGAGGTGCTGGGTATCGAACCCAGGTACATGTACATCTGAGGCAAGCATTAGCATTCTATTGCTTAGTTACATCCCCAGACTAGATATTAAGTCCTGGTACATTTTTCTGTTCCTTTAATATTTAGTTGGTAATTTTCATGAAATGCAGAGTTCTTACTCAGAATCCTCTTTGTATAGAATTTTAAATCTGAAATAGACTTTATATATCACTTAGTCTATTTTCCTCATTTCACAGAAGATAAAACTGAGTTTCAAAAATAATATTTTATCACTAAATATAGTCTAGTTTTTATGGTATCAGCACTCAGTCTCTCTCTCTCTCTCTCTCTCTCTCCCCCTCCCCCCCTCCCTCTCCCTCTCCCTCCCTCCCTCCCTCTCTCTCTCTCTCCCTCTCTCCCTCTCTCTCTCTCTCCCTCCCTCCCTCTCTCTCTCTCTCTCTCTCTCTCCCTCCCCCTCCCCCCCTCCCTCTCCCTCTCCCTCTCCCTCCCTCTCTCCCTCTCTCTCCCTCTCTCCCTCTCCCCCTTTCCCCCTCTCCCCACCCCCTTTCTGTTTTTGTATAAGGGATTGAGCCCAGGGGCATTTAACCACTGAACCACATCTCCAGCCCTTTTTTATATTTTATTAGAGACAGGGTCTTGTTGAGTTGCTTAGGGCCTTGCTAAGTTGCTGAGGCTGCCTTTGAAACTCATGATCCTCCTGCCTCAGCCTCCCAAGCCCTCGGATTATAGGTGTGTGCCACCACACCTAGCTTAGCACTCAGTTTCTGAGAGAACAAGAATGGTATAGAACTGAGTCACATGCTATCTGCTGATTTAGTATCTGAAATCCCATTGGGAAAAATTGTCAGTTTTAAATATCTTAGCATATTATAGCTCAAAAAGATAACTTTTACTTTTTACTTCATTATCCTTAATAAATTTAAATAAATAGAAAAAATTTTTCTATTTGGGAAGGATTAAGAAATTGCACATATTCCTTCTTGACTTAGTAATTGGTTTTCAGAAATTAGAATGCTGTGAAACTAATATATGCTTGATATTTGATTTAAAAAATTCTGTGTCCAGAGAAAGTCTTCAGTATCTTTCCCTTTATCATTGATATGTTTTAGCTTACAAATCAAAATGTGTGATTATGGAGTGCTGCCTCAACCTCTACTGGGGATGCTTTATATGGAATGTGCACTATATAACTGTTCTTAAAACCAGAAAAATTCTGAATTGTTAAGGACATCTGGCCCTAATTTCTTCAGGAAGCAACTGTGTTCCTGTGTTAGCAACAAAGATGTTGAAATGAATTACTATGTAATTTAAGCAGGATAAGAGAAAAGGAAAGGTGGGAAGGGTATTCCATTGGGAAAAGTAGAAGGGTCAAGGAAACAGATAATTGCAAAGAACCAAAGTACTGCTGGGTGTGTTGGTGCATACCTGTAATCCCGGTGGCTTGGGAGGCTGAGATTGGAGGATCTAAAATTCAAAGCTAGCCTCACCAATTTAGCAAGGCCTTAAGCAACTTAGTGAGACTCTGCCTCAAAGTGAAAAAGAAAGGACTGGGAATGTGGCTGAGTGCCCCGGGGTTCAACCCTTATTAGTACCAAAAACATGAACAAAAACAAAAACAAAACAAAACAAACAAACAAACAAAAAACCGAAGTACTGGAGTTTAAGTGAGATAATTTGAAGAATGGGAAATCATAATGAGCAATTAGAATATCTAATTTCCAAAGGGAGCCCGTTCTGGGTGGTTGCAGGGTGTGACCATGGCTGTGGGCAGCTGAGTTGTAATAGAAGAAAAGGTCCTTAGCAATGAGGTCAAGAAAATGAAAGGCAAGAAAATTAAGTGGATTAGGCAGAATAATGGCAAGATGTGGAGTGGACTGGAACACTACAAGCTAAGCTCTCTGATTTCTAATGGGTGAGACACTGTGAAAAGTACGTGAGATGCTGTGAAGGGTAAACGATGTCCTCACTTTGTCCATGGTACACGATCTCTTTAATAAATGGAAAAGTAAAGGGGTCAATGATTATACAGCATGTTAATGTATAATGTTAGAGGTGTGATCTCAGACTATTAAAGTCTGGATGAGGAAAGAGACATTGTCCAAAGACTAGCCACTTGGGTGTTTTGAAATTTTCAGTGTTTCATAAACATCAAATGTGTAACCAATGAATATTCAGTAGAATATTTTATCAAAATAGTGGTTAAAACTGTCATATTTGCTAAGAATTTACTAGAAGCAAAGCAAAAGAAAAAAGGTAGAATGTGAAGTGTCTTCAAGAAATATTTTCTAAATTTAAAAGTCTCAGACAAACTTAAGGTTTTAGGTAGAGTGATTTATTCTATGTTTTGTGTAATTTTCTAGTTTCTTCTCTGTTACCTTTTATTTTCTAATTTTGTTTTAGTTTTATTGATTACCCTTATTATTCTACTTGAGACTGTTTCAATCCCTTCTGGATTCAAATGAAAGTATAAATATATTCTGATCACTGATGTTGAAAAATAAGTTAACATGTTATGAAGCTTTGTCATTCACATTTGAAAAGATATACTTCATCTAATCTAAATATATTCTACTTCTCACAGAGCAGTGTCAAATATCAACTGCTCCTTGGAGGTTATATTAGGTCCTCCAAAAAGAAGAAGCTCTCTAGTGGCATAGATTGGTTGATGAATGCTATTCTGGGGCTGAGGAGTCTTGGGGGTAAGCTGTGTTGACCACAGGAATGTTGAGTAGCAAATGCTGGCTTTGGCCAGAGAACCTTTGATGCATAGTGACCTCTTTGAAATGTTGGAACTGATGGTGCTTGTGGGAGCCTGCATTACCAAATGTCTATCACAGATTGAACATACTATGTGAGAAAAGAAATGCAGAATAATAGGGCAATGATACTCTATACATAAACCGCCTCTGTTTACAGATTCCCTAAATAACAGATGAAAATAGAATTTACTATGGTAAATAGTCCAATTGCAGTGTTCTGCAAAAATTTTGTCTGTCTCATGTATTTTAAGCAAGATTGCTAGGCCATGTGGCTTTTCTAGTAGACTTCAATGACATGCAACCACCAAGCTGAGACCTTGTCATTTATTTAACTCCAACTGTCTTTAATCTTAAGGACTTTGAGAAACCTTAGGGTATGAATATAATCATAGGATTTTATACAGGATCAGATTTTCAAATTCTTTGCTTTTGTTTTTCTGCTACATATACCAAAGAAGTCTCATGTCATCTGTACATCTTTAAATTTGAATCTGTGGTTTCTTTATTCTCTTTTCATCATCTTTCCTCCTTTCTCTTTTAGTTCACAGCCATGAATCAACCACAGTGCTTCTACAATGAGTCTATCGCCTTCTTCTATAACCGGAGTGGAAAGTATCTTGCCACAGAATGGAACACAGTCAGCAAGCTGGTGATGGGACTTGGGATCACAGTTTGTATCTTCATCATGTTGGCCAACTTACTGGTCATGGTGGCAATATATGTCAACCGCCGCTTCCATTTTCCTATTTATTACTTAATGGCCAATTTGGCTGCTGCAGACTTCTTTGCTGGGTTGGCCTACTTCTACCTAATGTTCAACACAGGCCCCAACACTCGGAGACTGACCGTTAGCACGTGGCTCCTCCGTCAGGGCCTCATTGACACCAGCTTGACGGCATCTGTGGCCAACTTACTGGCTATTGCAATTGAGAGGCACATTACAGTTTTCCGCATGCAGCTCCATACACGGATGAGCAACCGGCGGGTGGTGGTGGTCATTGTGGTCATCTGGACTATGGCCATTGTTATGGGTGCTATACCCAGTGTGGGCTGGAACTGCATCTGTGATATTGAAAATTGTTCCAACATGGCACCCCTGTACAGTGACTCTTACTTAGTCTTCTGGGCCATTTTCAATTTGGTGACCTTTGTGGTAATGGTGGTTCTCTATGCTCACATCTTTGGCTACGTTCGCCAGAGGACTATGAGAATGTCTCGGCACAGTTCTGGACCCCGTCGGAATCGGGATACCATGATGAGTCTTCTGAAGACTGTGGTCATTGTGCTTGGTGAGTTTTGTCTTGACTGTAACTTCCTTTATGGGTTTTCAATGTCTTAATATAAATTACATTCGATAATAGCAGCAAATAGCAATGTGATTATTCACCTGGTGCATATGCAGGAATTATGAGGGGATGAGGTTAACTCTACATGAAATGTGTGGCAAAATCAGCATAGCAGTCTTTCTGCAGTTACAGAATCATCTAAAGTTTGGTGTCAGTGCTGTAGGATAAATGATGATGATACGGAAGATGTCACTGAAGATTTGGCTATCTAGTTTCGAAAGCACCACAATGTGTAAGGCTCTGGGTTTGATCCCTAGCAACAAAAAGAAAACACTAGAATAACCCATCAGATTCATTTAACTTTTGAAAGATTTCTTAGACCCTAAATTATGGAACTTTACCTCACAGTCTCTGTATTGCAGATTTTCAGGTGGAAAGCTTTATGTAATATGAATGGGCTTTCATATGTAGTTATTTTTATTAGTCTATTTTAACTCATTTTATTTAATAATTATTACATCATAGGCAAGTTTATCAAGGTTTTATATAGATTTAATGAACAAAGATTAGAATTGATGTTTTGTGACAATCACCTTTGTGAATATTTTTATGTTTTTGAAATTTTTCTCTTGTAGTAATGGATGTCAATTCATATTTCTTGGTGAAAGCCAGGATTTTATTCTTTTTGTAGACTCAAAATAACTTTTTGCCTTTAAATTTAAAGTATTAGTTTTCCTGGATGAAAAAGTCATGGTGATGATCAGGGAGTATGTTTTCATACATATACGTTCTCAGGAAAGAGTTGAAGAGCATATGGTAAGTTCTAGGCCCTTCCTGGCCCATGCCATTATACCCACCTAAAGGATAGACACAGAACATTTCTTTTGTAGCTCAGAGTGCCCATTTTAAAAGTTCACTGAGAATTTGTTTAAACTGAATTATATATTCTCCATAGACTATATTCAGATTAATGTTTGATCATATTTTCAAAAATTAAAAAAAAAAAAAAAAACGTGAAGGAGCTGGGGATGTATCTCAGTGATAGAGCAATGGCCGGGCATGCATGAGGCCCTGGGTTTGATTCCTTTGACTTCAAAACAAGCACTTTTTACTTCATTTGTTTTCCCTACAGAAATTCAGTGGGAAGTTTCTATAATCGCTTTTGCTCTTTGTAAAGCAGGGAATGTAACCTGGAATTTTAACTAAGGGATATAACTGGGGATTATGAAACTCTTCTGAAATTCTGGGAGATAAAGCTCTGATTATCATTAAGTAAATCAACCATGTGGTTTGTGCATTGTTTCATTCTGTTTTGGTTAGGGTAAATGCATCATGGAGATGATCTCTGGCTGTATTGATTGTGACCTTTTGTAGACCTTTAGGAATGAGAATTTGATCTTGGATTTGCTGTCATATAAAGCTCTGTCGAATCAACTGGAATACTTAGGCAATGTCCACACTGGGACCTCAACATCTTAGATGTCAGATTGTCTTATTCTGCCCAGTGAAGCTTAATGGAAGTATGATAATGGTTTCCCTGTATGTTTAATTTTCAATGAGATTTTGAGCATTCCTATGCTCATTTTCCATGGTACAGATGAAAGATACCTTAGGTTACCATAGATATTATTTTTGTATGAAGTTAAGCAGCATGAGACATTTTACTTCTGTACTGACTCACATGGTCACTTGCTGATAGTCTAAATGTTGATTGACATTTTTCATATGCATGTGCTTTTTCTATTATTCTATTTTCTATTATGACACCAAATGCTGCTTGATAGAACCACCAGCAGTAAAATAGACTACTGAATTTGGACTATGAACCTGCCAAGTTCTTGTTTTAATTTTGACCTTTGTGTAATGTCTGGCGTAGTTCATTGTGCAATATAATTAATGATTCATGTAAAATTAACTTTTGTGCCTCATTAAGTTGTTTTGCAAGTTGAGATATTATTTTGAGGTTTTATAAGGCTGTAGTTTCGGTGTACATCTGCCCTAATCATGCCTTCTACACCTGCCACCACCACATAAACCCCAAACCTGAAAAAGCAGAAATAATGTTGCCCTCTGAGATATTAAATTTTGTAATAGACATTACAAAGATTGAATACAGTTAACCTCTTCTGGAATTAACAACATTATTTCTATAGCTGTGAAATGGAAGGAAGAAGTTTTAGAACATGGAAGACTTCACCTGAGGTGAAGAAGTTTGATGGGGCAAGGTGGGAATGTGATTGTAATATAAGAAGCAGCAATTAAATAATCAGAGAAAAGCAGTGAGAGTGGGAGACTGAACAGGATGTGGGTGGAGGAGTGGTTGGAAAGCTTAGAATAGGGATTCCCCAATCCTAAGCAGCCAGATGTTTGTCAAGGTGATGTCTAAGGCCATTCTCTTCACATAGCGTACTCCCTGCTTGGGTTGTGTCTGTCCCTATGTGAGTGTGGTTATATGGTGAAGATGGGCCTGTAGATACAAGAGTTCTGGTCTACCCAAAGCTCAGCTCAGTGTAAATTTGTCTACTTACAATCTTGTTCCCTGCCCCCTCCACAAACACTTTGGCTTGTGCGCATTTGGGTTTCAATGTCTAATATCTTCTCTGCCATATTGTCAACTTTGTGAAGGCTGACAGGGATTGTAATGCTTGGTTGTCTGTTTTCTTGTTTTGCCAGTTCCTGTTATTTGGCATCAACAGGTGATCAGTACATAATTGTTGAGTGAATGAATGGGGTGTTAGAATCAAGTTTCTGAGCCTTCAGAACTGAAGACCAGAGAAAGCCGAAGGGAATTCACTGTGGTAAATGCCACTTTATTCAGCTGTACAGGAGCCAAACCTGACTATACCTCTATTACCTGTGCCTTGTATTCAAAACACAGCAGCTTGGAAAATGGCTACAGTGGCTACTCAGTAAACAATACATTTGTTTCACTTTCATTTATTCTGGGATTGATTAGGGTTTTATTAACCATGTGAAAAGCCTTCAGTTTCCAATTTTACTTTGTCAGAATTACCTGTTCAGTATTCATGATCAAAAGAAGGGTTTGTTGGTCAATAACCAAATTCCTAGAAGTCAACTTAAAAATAAAGGCATCTTTGAAATTTATGCTGATAATGCCAGTTGGTAAGCATGAGGACAAAGCTGTTTTCAAATGAGTCCTAGACCTAATAATTTTGTCAAACATTTAAGCAGCATTAATCATGTGCCCAGTATAATTCTATATTAGAAATTAGTATCTGTAAATAATAGCCCTATGGAGTGTAGGTACTATTATTGATTTCTGTTTCTTATGTTCCAGGTGGTAAAAATTGAGGTACAGAGAGGCTAGGTAACTTGCCCAAGACCACACAGCTATTAAGTATAGGAGATAGGATTCAGACTCAGGCACTTGGGGTCCAGAACCCATGTGTTTTCACTTCCATGCTATCTTGCTTCTCTAGAATAAAAACAACCACCACCACATGCTGTATTTTGTAATAAAGTTTGAACAGCAGTATGCCATTATGTTGAAACACGGTGATCCCATTAGTTTCCATCGATACCGCCCAGCCCTGTACACTGTTTCCACAGGCTGAGAAAGCTTTAAGGAACATTCCTTTCCTTTCTTTTGCTTCTGGTGACGCTCAGGGCTCTCATTTCATCTGCCTTTTTCCATTGTCTGGTGTTGTAGCACCAGTAATGACAGCTTCTCACTGAGGGAATGTTCTGGAAAGGTATAGTTCACTGGAGGTTCATCCTTCAGCGTGAGGTCATGGTGCCCCTCCCCAGGCCTGACTTCTCCCTACTTGACATTTTACCAAGAATTCCTTTGAGTTTGTTCCATGGTTGAATCAGTGACAGTCAAGATGTTCTTCCTTATTTGACCACAGGCTGTCTCGAGTTTTAAGTCCTTTCCTTTCTGGCTCTTTTCTTTATGGTGACACTTCTGTTGGGGAAAATTAAAAAAGAGGAAAACTAGAATTTGGCAAGAGAAAATCAAGTGAAGAGGTTTTTGCATTTAAGCCACAGCAGGGACATAAAGTAAAATAAAATAAACCTAGGTAGGGCTTCTCTCTTTGGGGAAGAACAGGGAGACACTGGTTTTCTGGTCTGATATATTTGGGCTGGAACCTGACCACCATTGAAGCTAAATTACCCTTTACTACCCCAGTACCCTGTGCCAGTAGTATTCAGACTGGTTCTTCGTGTGTTGTTTGTGTCTTGCACCAAGGAAAGTTGCATTTTTCTCATTCTATACTGAAGCTTCCAGGTTAAGATAGGATAAGTAATTTGTCCAAGATAATTCATTTTTAAGTGGCAGAACTGGAATGTTGTAGACCATGACCTTCAGCCATAGAACTTTGACTTTTTGGTACTTCTGTTTTCAGTTTAATTCAACAAATATGATGTTGAGAGCTAATTATGTGCTAAGGGGTAAAAAGAAGGATAAGGAAAATTCTTTACAGAGTTTCTGTTGTAGTAGAGGAGACTAAGAAAGTGCTACAAAGGAGTTGAGTCCATGTGCTGGTAGAGGCCTGGGCAGAGTGACCAGAGTGGAGGGCCTCCTGGAGGAGGCAGAATTATAATATTATATATTATAATATCATAATAATATAATATTATATATTATAATATCGATAATTATCCATTATCAATGGATGTGGAGGAGCTTGTCATTCTGTAGTGAGGGATTGGAGAAGAAGATAGGCATCAGCATGAGCAATGGTTTTCACCTATGAGGAATCGAAAGAGGTCAGGTGTGCTTTTCATGTAGAGGGTGTGCTGGATGGGGTTTTGACCAGAGGGTCAAAGCCTTCATAGTACACTAAATAATATGGGCTTCAGCCTGTAGGTGACAGGAGCTGATAAAGATTCCTCAAGATGAACCAAACCTCAAATTCCTTACAGGTGGAAGAGGCCATGCAATGAATCATCCAAACTGAGACACCTTTGATAGTGAAAACAGACACTAACTGGTTGGGATGCTGGTACAACAGACACAAACCCAAGACTGTTCTGGGAAACCTAGGATACATAGCCACCCTCCTTCTAAGCTTTGCTTCCTGTTTATTTGTGTATATTCCTTCTGATTCTTTTGGCTTTTCAAACACAGAGCTCAACACTGAGCTTGTTCCACTTTGTAAAAGTGATAAAGAAGAACTTTTTATAAGGCAAGTGATTTAGAATTTCAGTATGTTTGCCTCCTTCATCATACAAATGAAGACACTGAAGCTCCCAACTTGAGAAATGTAGGTCTGAGTTAGCACATGACCCAAGCCGGGATGCAGGTTTCCTGACTTCCACAAGGGCACTGTTTTTACAGCAACAGTGTCTCTATCTTGTTCACCTCAGCCTCACTTTCCATCCCTTTCCTTCTTGTGAGCACCAGCATGTATTTATGAGGTTAACAGGATTCGGTGTGAATACTGCGACTGTAAAGATAACTGGCTGCCAAAGAAAGGATCTCCTTTCTTTATAGCTAGGAATAGCCATAATGGAGCTTTGACAAAAAGACATCTGAAACTAAATTACTTGCATATTATATAGCTTTTATACATAGTAACATCACGTTACCTTTCTTACTAACTGCAGCATATTACTGTTTTTTATTCAGGTTTTTAGATTTTTAATAAGTTCAGGCTTCATTTGTGTGTGTGTGTGTGTGTGCGCGTGTGTGTGTGTGTGTGTGTGTGTTCTCACATTCATTGAGGCAGGATGCCTCTGGGAATATCACTCTGGCATTAACTATTTGGATGATTCACTGCAAGTTACTTTCTCCGTGTGCCTTTATATGTGGGATTAAGTTGATGAATTTGATTTCCAAGATTATTTGGGGTCCTATTTATTCTATAAATAACATTTTAAAGGCAGTAACTACTGTGGATCAACCATACAGAACTTCCTAGTGGAAAACTTAGAAATGGAATTGGAACAAAAACAAAAGTCTGTGATTACTCTTTGTGTAAATGGTACATCACCTTCTTTAATAATTTGCTTCTAGATGCTTCTTCAATCCCATTGAAGAGTGTGGTGTATTTATTGAGGGTTCTCTCAAAGAAGGGAATTTCAGGGTTACTTTCTTGTGGAGGGCCATCTGGCAGGAAAGGAAGGCTTCCCAGTGGGCCTTGCTGCTAAAGGATAGGAGTGGACACAGAGTCTTTTATTCCCTGACCACAGGTGACCAAGCTACACATTCTGTTGCACCAAAAAGGAATTAAAGCCATCCAAGTTTCCTCAGGTCCCACTGCCATCCTTCTGAAGGCCTCTTTGAGGAAGAACATGTGCGAATATTCATGAGAGCCATGATTGTTTGGCCAGCCAGTAGGCTGGCTTGGCCCTGTGGGTGGTGGACAGAAGACTCACCCTGCAGAAGTCCCAGGGTGCTGCCCAGACCCTGAGCCCCAGGCTCAGGTCAAAAAAAGAAAACAGCTTTCAGACACCAGCTCTTTATACCCTTTTGTTGCCGTCTCCTTTCAAATATTTAACTCAGAGGAAACTTCTAAACAGAAATAGAAATCACAAAACCACATGAACTTAACAGAGTTCCTTGTGAGGCGTGGGCCCAGAGGAGCCAGAACATGAAACTCTTTCTCATTTTAGGTTAATGGAGAGTAATTAAGACCTTGTCCAGCAGAGGCTCTGAATATTGCAGTTATTTGTCCTTGACACTAAGGGAGTAAAAGATAGAAAGATTCCTTAACTGTGGTAACCCCTGAGAATCACTATTGCCCAGGGGTTGAGAACTTAGATTTGAAGTAAGATAGGCCAGCTCAAATCTTGGCCCTTCACTTACTAATTCCATAATCCTAGGAAAAAATTATTCTCTGAGCCCCAGTTTTAGAATTAATAAAATAAGGCTGGTAGGACCCTCTATTGGTAATGAGCATTAGGCGAACTATGTATGTAAAGCACATAGTTCAGGATCTGACTCACAGAGAATACTTCCTAAACACAAGCAAGGAATATCATTACTATTAGGTCTGCCCTCATGAACAACTTTCCCTTCTTTTTCTCTCTGACATACATCTACACCTACCCACACACCAAATGCAGTATTACATGCAATGTAATGGTGCAAAATAGTTTATTTTGTATAAAAATGATGCTGCTTCATTTCTCTGACATAGTACTGTTGAGTCTTAGCAGCTGGCTCCAATAGCAGGTTGTAAATTTTATTCTGAATGGCCACTGTTTTTCCAAAGATTAGCCAGTACTTCAGTGTTGCCTATATTTGTTGAGCCCCAGCACAATGTCTGAAAAGCATTGTTAGCATCACAGGAATTGGCAGGTTTTACTTGCTAACTCTCTATAGCTGATTAAATGGTGTTGATTAAATGGTGGTGAATTTTGGAATGGAGCAGGCCACTTTGTCAATATCGATTAGAAAGTCATCACCTTCTTCAGATGTATCGGTAATATTTAAGACACAGCTAGCAAGCAACTCACAAATCATTTAGGGTACTGTTCTCTTTTCTTTTCTTGTGTCTGGAATATATGGAAAAAATAGTCCGTGGGTGAGATCATGAGACCTTACTGCTGTCTTCCACCTGGTCCCAGCTTCATAGTGTAACCACCCATCAATCTGTTAGGCTAGGTTTCATTACTGTTCACCTAAGAAGAAAAGGGATTTCATCTGCTTCTAATCTCCTTCTGCTGCCTCATGGATCTCACTGTGGACATGTCATGAGGTCAGGGCTTTATCTTCTCAGCGCCTAGCACAGGGCCCCACACTTGGCAAACTCTAGATATTTATTGAATGACTAAATGAAACATACCTCTTATTCTGGATTGGCAGTTTTGCAGGTTGTCTAATTACAATGGAAATTTACCTGGGTAACCTGAAATCCAGTGTGATTTAATTATTCCATTCAAAGGATATTCGTTACGAGATGGTTATTATACAGCAGTTCCTTATCCTGCCTGTCGAGGACTTTTTTTTAGATTAAGTTCTGGTATGAACTTTGTTACGATAGTTTGTCAACAAGCATATATAGAATATTTGCTAGTTCCTCTATTAAGGAGTAGGATGCAGAGGTCAAAGAAAATATGGCCACTGTTCTCAAGAAGGCTTCTTCTTAGTGGATGAAGATCTAAAACATAACAATACAACATGGTTCATTAGCACAATATAGCATAAAATATGCAAGGGATGTATGGGGGGTGGGGGAGTACTATATTGTTTAGGCAATGTCTGGAAAAGACTCAAAGATGAAAATGGCATGGGAATTAATATCTTAGATGGTGAATAGGGGTGTGCCAAGTGAACCCAAACCAAGGAATTATTCTTTACACAGAGAATGAAATTTTCAATCACTTCCTTGTATTGCAATTATTATATCACTTACGTATGATAATAACCATGATAGGCATGCAAATGTCATTGTAAATTCCTGGCAATGGGAATCTTTTATAATCTTTCAAAATTGTCACACAATATTTGCTCATAGTTTTTTGCTTATATTTTTTGCATTGGCATAAATTCATTTTTTTGAATTGACCAAAGGTAGTAGATTAACATTATCAAATTAGGTATGAAGTGAATAGATTTTCAATGATTACTAACCTTTAAGAAACAAGATGAAATTTCGGTATGTGCAAATTAATATCCTGTGGGAAATAAGGAAAGCTCTGAGGGACTTGATCATTGCCAGGAAAAATTGACACCTGTATCTGAAGCATGTTGGAAATACAATTTTCTGTGGTGTTTTATAGTCTATATTGACCTAGTGGGGCAGGGAGATTTCAGAATGCCTGTAGATGATTTTTGTTACATTAAGAAATGTACCATCCTATTTTCAGGGGTTTATGTTCTTTGGGAGTCTAAGGATTCTAATACCCTGTAGATGGACTAAATAAGAATAAACATAGTATGCTCAGACACATATTCGAGTTGCCAAACTCTGCACATAAAAATTATCACCTGAGCCATATTATATAGTTGTATGTCACTTAACAATGGGGATACATTCTGAGGAATGCATTATTCAGCAGTTTCACCATTGTGAAGAGTAAACTTACACAAACTGTGACATCATGAGGCACATCTTATGAGGCCATGATTGCATATGCAGTTCATTGTGAATTGTAATGTTGTTATGTGGCACATGACTGTACTAAAAGACAGTATTTCTTATTTATATGAAATTCAAATTTAGTCAGGCATCCTAAATTTTATTTGGCAACCCTAATGTACATGCATATATTCACATACACATGGAATACTGACTGGGAGATAAAGTATTTTCGATGGCAGTCAACTGTGTTACAAAGACCATCTTCCTTGTCTTATAGGATTCCATATTATCCTGCATATTTAGGTGCTTAGAAATTTCATTCATTGTCTTTACTGCTTATTGTGAGTTGTCTGAAAACAAAAGGTACTATACAACATATAGAATCTTATATTTGTTTCTCAGCAATTATGCTTGCCTATGAAATGGATAATGTGTAACTCTGGGTCAAAACTGAATTATTATTTTTTTTTTTTACATATTCTTTGTCATGCTTTGAAAAAGCATTTTAAGGTGATTTGTTTTTCCATATACGCAAATGTGTTTTTTTTTTTTTTTCTTCGTACCTTTTCTCCCTCTTCTTTGAGATCTAAACTATAGGCTTGCACCTCTGAGAAGCTACTTTTTATTCCCGTTAGTGAAGCTGATAGTGTCTAGACAGAATGTGGTCATGGCTCTACCTAAACCCTGGCAGGTCTCTTCCCCCAATAGAAGACTTATTGTGATGATCCAAAGCAAATATGAACTTCTAATGGGGTGGCACAGCAATAACAGGGTCTTTTTGAAGAGTGGGATTTAATCTGGCCTTGAGAGACTGGAAATTCATGGCTTCACCTATTTATCCTGCCCAAGTAGACTGTTGTTGACACAAAGAACACTGCATTTTAAGTAGGGCTTTCCATGAGTTCATTCTCAATGGGCATTTCTGCACTTTAGAAAGCTTCTCTTTATGTGGCAGGCGTGAATTCACTCTCCGGAGTTATTTTCCTTTCTCTTGAGAGAGAGAAGATAGCTGGGTAGGAGCCTAGCCTTAAAGGACCTGCAAAGGAGCCTGGTGAAGTGAAAAGTCCAGAAACTTTTGCTGCATCCAGCAAGTAATTCACCCTTTACCACGGAAGGGATTTGCTCTGCTAACCTTGCTGAGCACGTGGTGTACAGCACTGTTCTTTTGTGTACTGGCCCAGTTCCAAAGGAAAAGCCAAGCTATAAATCAAGGAGCTGGAATCAGTGAGTTTCTCAACAAAAGCAGAAACTGTATTTAGACATCCTTTAAGAAGTGTGTGTATGTGATATCATAAAAATGGTCAAATAAACAAAAGTTGTAGAGATTAGAACACTATCTTTATTTAATTTGGCAACTTCTTGTGTTTTGGAGAAGTGAAAGTGTTTTAATTAAAAACAATTTCTAAGGCACTATGCATATACTCTAGAGTATTTACAGCTAATACAGAAGAGCAATTTATAGTAGAGGAAAATACTGTAAACCAAATTTAGTTAATAAGTCTAACTATAGTACTTATTATGTTAATATAATAAAATAGTAATATAATTATTTAATGAAATTTCCTAATATTTTAGTACAATTTAATTAGTTCTATCATTTCAGCAAGAATTTTGTCACTAAAGTATTCATAAACTTAAATGCTGACATTAAAGTTAGAAATTGGAACAGAAAATGCAATCTCATTTATACATATTGATTATGTCTATAGTATATGTCCTAAGGAATAGTTTACTGTTATAAGTTCAATGTGTTATCACTCAGCTTTTACTGATTTATAACTTTGATAATAGTATTTGTATCTTCAATACTAGGAAGCTTATTGAAATCATGGGATATTCTGATATATTGTTTGATTAGACTTTGAGGACATTTTTGTACTATCTTTATAAACATTTGAATCAAAATTAGAGTATCATTGACTTATCGAAGGTATCTTCCGGAGGGTATATTAATCTACT
The DNA here is from genome assembly GCF_902686445.1 of Sciurus carolinensis. Taxonomy (NCBI): domain Eukaryota; kingdom Metazoa; phylum Chordata; class Mammalia; order Rodentia; family Sciuridae; genus Sciurus; species Sciurus carolinensis. The sequence goes on from NC_062226.1 coordinate 22,711,805, forward strand.
TTAATCCTTTCAATAATTTAATATATAGAACAGTTAATATTTTTAGTTTATTTTTTCTTATTTAACTGAAATTTTCTTAAGTATCAAATATAATTTTATATAAACAAAGAAGATAATTTTTTATCAGTTCTTGGAGCATGAATTCTGACAACTAAAGCATCTGCCACTATGAATGTGTATTTTTCCTCTCTCTCATTTGTTTTTCCTACTAAATATATCAAAAATTTAGTTCTTCTTTAAAAATTTTAATATATAATAAACCTTTTTGGCTGCTTTCAATTTTGTTAATTTTTCCTACCAATATTGACTTTTCCTGGGTCAATATTTTTAATTTGAAGATTTAAAAAAAAAAATTTGATGATTATAGTTAACATTATGTTCTTACTAATAATCAGGACTCATTAAGTCTTACATTTGTCCCAAATGGAGTTTAATTGTGAGCAAAAATCTTAAGCTCTCTGAATTTAAGTACCTTCATCTACCAAATACGGAAATTATTTTTATAAAAATCTTATGTGAAAATGAACATGAAAACTTTTTTACAGAAGGTGCAATACAGTTGTAAGCTATGAATGCTTTTACAGCTGCTGCTTATAGTGAAGTGACCCAAATTTAAAGAAAGAAAAAAAGAAAGTATGGAATGCTAAGTAAAAAATGGAATATGCAAAGCCACTTACATAGTCTAACTACAGATTTGCCACTTACTGGATGGTGGTTGTGACTTTAGACAGCCAACTTCACTTTTATGATGACTTCCTTATCTGAACCATTAAAGCCTTCACCAGGTATGGTTCCAAGGACCACCAGCAACTGACTCACTGGGGATGCTTGTTAAACTGGCTGAATTTGGGGCTCAGCTGAGACCTGCTGTAGCTGAATCTTTGTCTTGGCATCCAGGCTGCCATGCCTCAGCCACATAAACCTCCGCATGGCAGTACTATGAGTCCCCGACTTTCATTTAAATTACATGGTATTCAGCCTATCCTAGCTGAGTTTTAAGTTGACTTTTCACCTTTTTCACTGAGCATTATACATTTTTGGTACCATTTAAACAGTGAGTACATACACATAATCACCCATTTATACAACCCACTTTGCAGAAGAACAGATTAGAGAGAAAGCTAGAGGGAGGGAGAGAGAGTCAAGGAGAACACCTAAAACTAGTTAGATAAAATTCTTAGTTCTGGCAGAGTTTGTTATCAATGAAAATTGACATTTTCACACTGAAATTGATATTTTCTCAAAATATTTGAGTTATATCACTCTCGGAAAAATCCTCACCTATAGGGCTGGGGATATGGCTCAATCGGTAGAGTGCTTGCCTCGCAAGCACGAGGCCCAGGGTTCAAATCCCCAGCACGGCGCAAAAAAGACTGAAAATGCAATTGACGTATTGTAAAGACACCTTCAGGAAGTATACATGACTAAGAACACTTTGTGTAGGCATCTGACTTTGTTATTCTAAAGAGAAACTCCAAGAGAGGAGATAGAGCAAATATTTATTTTTACATTAATCTAATGGCAATTGTGTCTACATGGAGACCTTTGCAGAAAAAGGATAGATCAATCATTTCCTTGCTCCTAGGCTGTATGAAGAATGGACCACCTTCTTTCCTTTTCTTCCTGAGTCAGCATGGCATAATCAAGAGGGTTTGGGATTTGGACTCATTTGTAGGTGGGTTAAAAATCCCAGTTATACATACATATTAGCTGTGTGACCTTAGGCAGTATATGCAGTCTTCCTGAGTTTCTGTTCCCTGTCTATAATTGGGGAGAACACTTTCCTCAAATGCGGAGGTAATTGTGAAAATTCAATGAGAGGTGTCCAGGAACTTAGCATACAGTCTTCTACATGTCAAGATTAATATTACCTCTTGCCTCGCATACATGAAAGTGTCACTTGTGACCTGCTGCAATTGGTGGTTGGGAGTGTTTTCTCAGGATGATTGTTCTGTGGAGCCACTTAGTTTCTTTTACAGTCCTATATAATGATGAGTGACATTTTCCCACTCTCTGAAACAAAGGTTCAGCTTATGGGGATTCAGCTTATTAGTTCATTCATCCATCTGTCAGTTTATCCTTTAGTCATACATTAGGCCACTGAATGTAGAATCCAAGCAATTTGTTGTTGGGATGAAACTATCAAGATACAGCATTCACACCCTCTGCCAAAGCCAGGCTTGAATTATCTGTATAGTAGCAATGATAAATGATTTTTCAGCATCTGCTCAAAAATCTTAAATGCAGGAAGCAATCTTATCTCCAAGAGGTCAGATAGATGGTCTAGTATATCTATACATGTGTATACACATGCATCAGGAAAGCTTTATATAAATGAGTTTTTTTTACTTAGGTGTTTATGTTAAGGTGAAGTTTGGAGAATGAGTTATCCTATTACATTGCATTTACCCCATTTGACTACTGAATTCTGTTTTAATAGTGTTCATTATTTTTTATTATCAAAGTAATGCAAACTGGTTAGGAAAGGAAAATTAAAAAACAAATTATTTAGAATTTTACCTTTTATAGATAAGTTAGAATTTTTAAATGAATACACTATTTCTTTCTAGTTCATGCTAATAATTACAACTGTACAATACTTACAATTGTATAGTATGCTTTTTAAAAAAAATCTTGAGCATTTTCTTATACCATTAAGTAATCTTTAAAAATATGATTTTTCTGTAAAAAAGTTAGTGCTTCTATATACAAATGGCCAACAATTATATAATATTTTAAGTTTTCTCTCATTTTTTGCTATTATAAATAATATTGAGATACATGATAGATGTATATATCTTTACTCATTGTAAGTCTTTACTCATCAAATTTGATTCTTTATTCTTTAATGTTGTTCTGAAAGTTTGTGCTAATTTGCCCTCTTACCACAGGAGACTAAGAGTGCTTGGCCACATTCATGCCAATATCAGATAGCATTCCTTCCTTAATGGTGCTGTGTTGTAACCATTTACATTATTATTCATGGGGATAAACATTAGTAAACCTGAAGAGAGAGATGGCCACCCTTCAGGAGTTCAGAAACTAATAATATATAAAAATGGTAATGCATTTCATCACATTTAAATACATGCGCCACTTCGAAGTACTTTGTTCCATGTAAAGGCCCATATTTATTCTTAGAAACCTGAAGACCTGACAGCTGAGCAGAGCATGGTGGTTAACAGTGTCACTTCCTGGATTCTGATCCTGATGCTGCTGCATGCCAGTGAAGTCAATTGGGGCAACATATTCAATTGCTCCCAGCTTCAGTTTTCTTGTGTGTAAAATGAGAGGCAAGGCAGAAACAGCCAAACCTCAAAAGTTAAGTAAAAGTATGATATGAGATGTCGCGCATGTAAGTACTTAGATACTATTATGAAATACATAAAACATAGCTTGGTGCTTTCGTCAAGTGATCCCATTGCTGTGCTGAATCCTAAAGTCCCTGGATTAATCCTCATGGAGGATCTTCATTATGTTCTGAGAAGGGGCAGTCAAGAAGGGTGGGATCTAACCTTGCTTCTGGGACTCATGGGGGCGGATCTCCCTTGGACTAGGTGATACTGCCATATCGGAGGATCCTGAGAGACTCTGAAACTAGATATTCAAATCACTTTCAACTCTCCTTTCTTAGGCCATTTTAATCCCTAATCAGTGTTCCCACAACTTCTCAGTTCAGTGTTCTTACTGTCTCAATAATTTTTCACTGTACCCCTTGTCTAAAAGAAATATCTCCTAGTTTCATTTGATAAGTGGTTAAATCAGTTTGATAACTATATAGGTACTAATAAATTAGTAGCCATTTTGTAAAAGCAAACCAAGTGACATAAATTGGAGGAAAATATAATCATTTTTATCTTATTTGTAACAGTTATTAAGATGTATGTGCCTGTTGGGCAGTGCACAACTTCTCAAAATTTGAACTCAGATGGAACACCACTGTTCCTCATTTCCTCTTCCACAGTGAGTTTGATATGTCATTTTTAAAATCACATTGGACATATTGCAAAGACATAACGTCACTGAAAGGAATGTAATGCCATCTAATGTTGGAACTGTGAACTACCTCAAGCTAGTAGTTCAAAAGGTGTATGACAGATGTCAAGCATCACTCTTTCCCTCAAAATATCTGGTAGTGTTCTTCTAAATTCACTGTGGCACTCCAAGATGCATTGAGGCACTGTTTGGGAACCAGGGCCCTACTCTATTCCTGGTTTCTGGCTTTACCTCAATTTTGTTTACTTTGGTATAGTTGTCTCTTGTTCCATAGTTCTTCTTTTTATTTATTCCTTGGTTCTAGCTGTTTGGTTTCCTTCCCTTTTGCCCAGGGCCATTTATCATCAAGTAGCAGCAGTCTCTTAGTTGTTTTTGGACCTTTGCAGATACACAGAGGTCCAGGCTGCATCCTGCAGGCTCCGATGTAATTTGGTAACTGGTTCTAGCTCCAAATCCTATTGGACACCTTCAGTTTATTACCCAAGGAGAAGCATGTCCATTGTATGCTATCTCAATGGCACCCCTGTCTTGGATCATCACTAGGTGTGAGTCCGGTGGCCCCTGTGTTGCGGTGAGCACATCCTCCACACAAGGCCTCCTAGCTTACCCAGGACACTCTGTAGTAACAGAGATCATGTGTGTGCACTGACCCATATCATTGCTTCTGTCCTTAGAGTGTCAACCCCCCAAAATGTATTTGAAACAGTTGAGTGATTGATTGTGGGCTCTGGCGTAGGCTGCTTGATTTTTTGCCCCAGGCTTACCACTTCATGCTTGAATATCTGAAACTTTGGCTTCCTAATCTGTACAGTGGAGATAATATTAAGTCTTACTTCATGTGAGAATCAAATGAGAAAATAGGTGGGCCCTTAGCACAGTGCCTGACATGCACTAAATGCTTGACAAGTGTTAACTGTTACTATTAATAACTATTACTATTATTTTTTTCTGATGGTAACTTTGGAATTTTCTTGTAAATATTTTGATTTTTGTTAGGAATAAAGTAACACTTTCATTTAAAAATTTAGTATTTATCTTTACCAGTTTATGAAAGTATAAATATTAAAATGAAAAAGTATTTGTGTAACATTTATCTTATGTATACTTAAGTATCTTCACAGGCATATAATCTCTTATGATTTTCCAGAAACTATGGTAGCAAAGCAAATATTGATTTGCCCATTTTAGAGATGATAAAACTGAGGCTCAGGGAGACTCTGAATTGCTGAAGGTAATTCATATTTGCTGCACCCTACACCTTAACTCAGGGTACATAATTTCAATGCTGGGGCTACTTACTTGCTGTTTTGCTGCCTTTAATATTTCAAGAGTTAGAAATGGAAAAGGAAGGCAGAAAGGAAGAAAAAAAAAGAAGATACTATTTTCTGATCTCTTCTAAATTAGGAAAATTTGCTATTTCTGCTATATCTAGTACCTTGAAGTGTTAATAGTGGTTTTAGTGTATAAGAATCACAGCAATCAGAAAAAGCCAATGCTTTTTTGTTAAATATAATATTTTTGCTTGTTGGCCCTGATTGAGCAACATATCAAAAGCATTGTAGTCATAACTCAAAAAAAGGAATAATACAAAAAATTTTAAATTTTATTTCTTATGAAAAAGAGAGGCAAACTTTCCCTTCCCCCCATTTTCCTTTTTCCAAGTGTTCACATCCTAACCCTTTCACCCACGCTAGCACTGTTGCCACCTGACCACTTTCTGGGCACCGTGGCATGGAAATGTATCATCAGGGTATAATTTTGAGCAGAGCATAGAGAACATGCTATTATGGATTGAGTCTCAGCTAAATAGACTGGCCATAGGCTGTGTTTTGTTGTTCTTGTTAAAATGGAAATGCAACACAACTTCTTCCCATCAGGTCTGTAGGAAGTTTGCTGGTCCTATGCTTATTTGGTGATTTTCATACCCAAATAGCAGGTGGAAGGTGAACAGATATTCTTGTAGCTTTAGGGTTAAAGGCACTGACTTGAGTTATTAAAACTGTGACTTATAATATGTTAGAGGGCTGAGTCACTGTAACAATCCAGAAATGTTGCTTGATTCTCTAATGGCTGACTAGAAAATCACCCAAGTTACAGGCTGGCCAGGGAAAACATTTCCTGGCTTATTGGAGGCAGGTTTTTTTGGGCAAGCCAGCACTGAAAGCTTCATGGACCTGGAAGCATCTTGGACCTGGTGACAGCAGCTTTAATTCAAGTATCTGGAATATCTCCTGTGGCTAAGTGCGATGTGGGAAATGAAGAAAGGAGCCTGAAGTTTTCATTACATTTCTTTCTTGCCTAATTAATATTATAAGGCAATTTCTATGCAAGTTGACTCTCTTTCTCTTTAGATGTTGTATTTTTTTTTTTTTGTGCTGCATAACAAATTGCCCCAAACTTAGTGGTTTTAGAAACACTGATTTATCTCATTGTTTCTATAGATTTGGAAGTGCAAAGCCTGTCTTTGCTGGGTTGTGGTTAGATCTCACAGGCTGAAATTAACTTATTGATTGGTCTGCTTTCTCATCTGGAGGCTCCACCAGGAAAGGATCTGCTTCTGAGTTTCCTTAAGTCGTTAGCAGAATTTATTTCCTTGTGGTTGTAGGATTCATGGCAGCTTGCTTCTTCAGCAGTGAAGAAAAAGAGAGAGAGTATGTCTCTTCTCTTTCTAGTTTCTGACTTTCTCTTTCTAGTTTCTGTTTTTTCAAGTGCCTAATAAACTAGGTCCAATTGACCCAGAATAATTTCCCTTTTGATCAACTTAAAGTCAGTTTCTTTGAATCTGCAAAACCCTTCATCTTTGTCATTTCACAGAACCTAATAAAGGAAGTGACAGCCTATAACCATTGTCATATTCTGTTAGAAGCAAGTTAAAAGAGTGTGTGAGGTTGTGGGCTTGGTCTATAACACTGTAAAAAGCAACAACATAAAACAATTCACAGGTTCTGTTTACACCCAGGGTGAGGGGAAGTGTCAGAGGGGTGGGATTCATTTCCCCCATAGATGTACCATGTGTTTTGAGTACAAATGGAAGAAAACTTAGCTTCTAAAGAATGTCATTTAAACAGAATTAATGTTATTAGGTTAAAGGACTAAAAAATGGAGTGTAATCTTTTAAAAATTTTTATTTTTAAAAAAAATTTGCACCAGAAATATGTGTTTTTCCTTTAAGAATGTATCATTTCATACTTTTTCCTTGAAATTTTCTCTTCTTTTTGCTACTGAGACTCTACTCTTTCCTGATTTTCCTATCATTTGGCCCATTCATTCACTTGTACTTCCTCAATTCCCCATTTGTGTGTTTTGAAATGCTACATCTCTATCCTGAAAATTCCCTTTGTCCACTCACCTCAAGAATGACTGGAAATTGTATACACACTAGGACATGGACTTCCTGAGCACAGTGGCGTGGAAACACATCATCATGGTGTAATTGTGACTCTGCAGATAAGCCCACTCTGTGGAGTTAGGCTGTAATCTGTGTCTGCAGAATGGCCTATGGGTGACAGATACTAGACTGGAGCTCAGGGTTAAAATGGAAATTGATTTCCTTTTGGTTCATATTAGAGATGCTGGTCCCACTCATGTGGGATGAATTTTTACATCCAAATAGCAGCATTATATAAACAGTCTTACGAACTTGTGCAGAATATATGTCTGTGTTTATTTATACTTAACATTGTATAACAAAGGGATTTAAAACAGTTGCCTGCAGTTCAGAGGGCAAAGTTGAATTGAGACTAAGAAAGAAAAAGGAGAGAAGGGAAAAATAAACTTAAGAAAGTAACAGAATCAAGTAAAGACATGCTTACTAGCAGTTCATGCAGATATAAACAGTTAGATTCATGATTTGGTAACCAAAAAGTAAAATCAGGAGAAATAACCCTTGTAAGTAGGGAATACAAAGAGACATTTCTGCAGTGGGTATCCATGTGTGATGGACATATGGCCAAGGCGGGAAGTACTAGGCAATTCAACATTCTTTACAGAGCATGTGGTGCCACATCCTACAAGGTAATTTCTTATACTTCTATGAAGACTGGTGGCTTGTGACCAAAGCAGAGTTTGATAAAAGCATTTCTGTGATGTTTAAAAGATACTGCCTAACCATTTAATCTTCTAATGCTATGTGTTGATTGGCTCAATCAAGAGTTAAGTTTAGCATAGGGTTTCTTAGTCTTTTTAAAATTTATTGCCCTGTACCCCAGAGTTTTAAGAAAATTTTGAAGTTTTTGCCATACCTTAAATTATAATTTGAAAACTTGGTTTTTTTTTTCAACAATAATTTTGTCATAGTATTGAAAATGAGCACACCCAGCACAGGTTATTCTGCCATAACTTCCCCAACAGCCATTAAAAAAAAATCTTTATTTTAGTTCATCTGGAAGAATGAATTTTACACTTTGCCATGTGCACTACATTATAATTATTTCTTAAAGGTTTTTTTTCCACCAGATTATCTTTATTGATAACATCTGGACACACTTTTAGAAATTATTTCTAGTTATACATAAAATGTTTGAAGTCAGTGGAATTTCTTGGAGAGGGTGGGTGATTAACATTCTCTAGAGAAAACTTGATCTTAAAAAAACATCTGCCTCATTAGGACCCTGTTCCACATCACCTGAATGGTAAGGAGGGCCAGAGGTTACCATGTAATAGTAATGAGTGTCCAGTAGGGCAAGGGATGGTTGATTCCTGCCTCCTGGCTCTGAATCACAAAGCTTGCATGTGGTATTTATTCATTATTAACTCATTCCTAGTTATAAAAATAAGTCACAACCTGTGTCAGTGTTTTACACTGTATAGAAACACTGAAACAAGAATTAAAAAGTGGCCTCAATTCTTTTCATTTGTAAAACAGATAATAGGAACACCTGTCTCATCAGATTCTTTTAAGGACTGCACGAAGAGTATTTCAGTGACCTTAGCACAGCATGAGGCGTACAGCAAGGCCTCAGTAGGTGCTGATTGTGTGTTTATATACTTACACACACATATAGTAATCTATAGGAGTGGTATAAAATTGGCATCACACTCAACACAGTTCCCTTTATCCTTTAAATTTAAAATCTAACATTTGATCAGAGGGTTCTGTTAATCTATACTCACCCCTTTGCTTAATTTTGGTTATTCATGTTTGCACGATTTTAAAATTGATAATTTTAAACTATTATATTGACAAACAGTAAGTGGTAAAAGAAGGCAAACTGTTCAATTTCTCTTCTTTCTCAAGGAAATGAATTATGGTTTCATTATTAATGATATTAAGTATGGAAAGCTAAGTTAAAATATACATCTAAAGACTTTAAAGTGTTCATATCCTTTTATATCTTTGTGCTTCTAGGAACTTATTTTAAGAAAAGTGTACAATGATGTGTGTGAATGTATATATGTGTGCATATACATATATATGTATGTATATGTATGTACATATATGTTCTCACTTTATATGAGATACTCATAGATTGGATTTCAAGACTGGAATTTTGAATAACTTTTTGTTGTATATTTTATTTTTCTAATGTTCTACAGTGGATACTTATTACTCTCATGAGTACAAAGTAGCAATGTTTTTAAAAGGAAAGAAGGTAAAGATGAACAACAAAACCATAACACAGGCTAATAGTAGAATTATGTAAGGAGTTTAAAAACAGTCCTTGAGGACAATGTCCACATCTTAAACAAATGGCCCTGTATTGCAAGCCATTGTAGCTTTCATGAAGGGACCCTTAGCATCCTTCTGATCACTGAATTCTTTTTGTTTTGAATTTTCAACTTGTAGGATCTATTTTCCTCAGGCTCCTATGTAAATCTAGTGGTTAGAACTAAGGATAGATTCCACTTTTGAGAATGGAATTAGCCTGAGAACTAAAACATTTGGTTTTTAAGGTGGAAAAGTGAAACCCAGAAGGACCATCTCAGAAAGCAAAATAAAATAGACATTTTTCCCCGAGTTGTAATGAAGAAAGGAAGTAGAAAAAAAGAGGTCTTCTCTGTGCATACCTTACTAGGCATCTTCCATGGATCAATGTTCTGCTTCTCTTGGTAAGGCTGCCGCTCTGGGAAAGAAGGAAACCGTGAATCATTCGCATAACCAGGATCGACCTAGAAGTTTGTAGAATACATTTGTTACAGATATTTGTGTTCACAGTACCAAATAGTTTAAAAGTTAGGGAGGCAGCTATATAAGAAGGCACTGGGGAACATGTCAGGATCAGCCAGGCCTGGAAGTTTGTAGGTTCTCAGGTATAGAGCTTGCTTTCTCCTGGGAAGAGGTGCCTTTTTAGGGGGTGTCAACCCTACTGGGAAAGAACCAAGGGCATGGGATTTCTCAAGCTTGGAGGTGACTTTTTTTTTTTTTTTAATATTTTTAGTTGTAGATGGGCCCGATATCTTTATTTATTTTTTTTATGTGGGGCTGAGAATCGAAACCAATGCCTCACATGTACTAGGCAAGCGCTCCACCACTGATCCACAACCTCAGCCCTGGAGGTGGTTGTTAATACAATCTAATAACAATCAACCTTATCATGGAGGAACAAGCCTGTATCCAGTTAAACTTAGCTATTCTGTCCTTTTTCCATATCTCATCCTTCTTCTGCATCCTGCAAAATATTCACTTCCATTTTCCTAATCAGCAATTTAAATGAATCCATATTGTCTAAGAAGGAGAGTTGATAGTCTCACCCTTTCAGAATCATTGCAGCCTGTCCTTCAGTCTTATTTCCCATAATTCCATTTCTCTTACTTTGTTCCATTCAAAATGGGCTTATTGTTCCTTGGGCACATTATGTGCTTTATCTGCTGGTCTATGATGATTATTACACAGTTTTGTAATAGCTCAAACTAAAAATTCATATATTTATTAAAATAGAACTTAATATATATGTAATACCTTTCATCAATATTTTTGCAGAAGTTTGACTCAGACTTTTAGAATCAAATATATGTGTGTGTGTGTGTGCGCGCGCGTGCGCAGGCATGCTATGGCAGGCTGGTGCTGATTTTTATTTCTCTTAGGAATGAAACCTTTTCTATTTTGGCTCCAGGGATGGCATGAAAGTTGTAAATACTACCTTTGAAAACTTACCAATTTTTGATCCCAAACTGAGACCTTTTTCACTTGGAATTGTGGAACCAGTCACAAGACTGAGAACTGATTGAGCAGCAAAGGGGACTTTTATTCTTGGCCAAGGATAGAAGAGGGAGATAAATTCACAAATCAACTTCTCAACCCATTGGGGATCAGGAGGTTATAGATAGAGGGTAAAAAAATGAGGTGGAATCAACTAATAAAGGAGAATATTTATCTTTTCTGGGCATGGGTGAAAATTTGGGAGAATTTGAGTGTTACCTCCTTTTGCCTCAATCAGTTTTTTCCTGTCATTGTCATAGCAACTCTCAGCTGTCATCACACTGGACTGTGTGTCATTTATCATACACATGAGATTGTAATGAAGTCAGAGGGTCTCTGATGGTCTCTCTGGCAGCCATCTTAGAGACAGTCAATTTCAGCTAGCTCACCTGAAGAGTAACTTCCAGCCTGCAGGCATCTGGTCCTCAAAAATAGACAAGATTAGAGTGGGGTTGAAATTCAACTAGGTAACCTAGGCAGTACAAGATTAAGGTAGGGGAACAAAAAAATATACTTAATCTATCAGCTGCTCTAAAAGTCTGGTTTTTCCATGTATTGTGGTCCTGGTACAAAAATACCTTTAGAGTCAGAGAGTTCAACACTTAAGTTTCATAAAGATAGATAGATACATACATGCATACATACATACATACATACATACATACCTACATGCATAGGTCACTATAAAGATGGATACACAGATACATAGAGGGCACCTATTATATGTCAGATGAATTTCTAGGTCAAAGAGTATAATGGAAATATCTAGATTTGATCACAGACCTTCAGTTTGAATAGTAGCTTGACAAGTGGATTAATTTCCTTTTTAGGTTTCTCATCTAGGAAACAGCACAGATGAGCCTACTTAGATGCTATGCTGAAGAATAAATGAAACGTGACTGCCATGGAGTCTCTACTCATGTCGGTCGGTCTCCTCCCTGTACCAGAACTTCCTGAGGCTGAGTATCTGCCCTTACCTGGTTGACCAGTTGCTCAGCCCAGCTGAGGTCAGCCCTTTCACCAACTGGTACAATTCCAAGAGAGGCAAGGTTAGCATCCTGTGAACTGGGAGGGACCCTTCTTACCTGAGAGTGAAGAAGAAAGAACTTTCTCAATACACATAGTAGGAGTAATAGGAAAAAAAAAAAAAAACTGATGTTGAAATATTGTCTTCAGTTAGAGACTTATGACTATTTTTAATATTTGATTCAAATTTAGACTAAGCTAGCTTCTATAATTGACAAGAGCCAGAATATCCAAACACTAGCTCCATTAATAAAATTTCAATGGTCTCTGAAAGATGAAAGTTTAAAGATGGGTTTTATTGTAAGAGGAGAAGCTTGCTCAAGTTTCCCTCTTCTCCTTTTCAAAAAAGGAAATAATATGAGAACTCTATGGTCAGCAAAGATGTATTTGCCCTTTGCTCTTAGTAAATCTTTTTAAAAATATCTTTAAAAGATTAGAGTTTTTCAAAGCTTTATGTTCTATTTCTGGGTCCAGGACTAGATATCTGCATGCATAAAGAAGTCAGAATTGCCTTCAAGAGTTGGAGAATCCTAGCAATGTTCAAATTCACAAGCTCCAATGCTCTGTGATGTGAGTTTCTAGTCATCCTTGTAACGGAAAGGGTCATAGCAAAGAGACCTGGCTTTCTGGGTGGTCAAGAGTAAGGGTGTGTTTGGAAAGAAGTTGTGTTTTTCTTTCCATTTTCTTTTATTCAATATTTGGGAGCAATGATTTATGCCTTTGTTGCTGCATTGCTCTTGGGCTTTCCTCCCCACTCCACAGCCTTTTCATCTATCTCCCCGCATTCTCCATCAGTCAGGGGTTCTCCCTCTTAGGTCTTCTTTAGATGGACATAGTCTCCCTAACCTTTATGCTTTATGGCTGCTCCTTCACACCAAACCAAACCCCAGCCCTTGTTTAATTCCAGTCTCAACAGAAGGTCATAGGGATATGGGGAAGGTACAGGAATACACAAGTTTTTACCACCTCGTGTGTGGTCAGTAGTTCTCTTGTCCGTTTGGAAATGGAAACTAAAAATTGCCTTGAATTTTTGCTGTGTGTGAGCACAGCACCTGTCTGAAGAGATTCTGGGCACGCCTGCCCATCACTCCAGCATGGTTCTTGCTAGGCTATGGACTTTCCAGCAACCTTAGGAGCTGTCCCTTTGAGGTTCCAGGACTGTTAGGGAGTTTTCCTAACAGGAAAAGGCATTCTTCACAGTATCTAGTTAACCACTCTACGCAGTGAATCCCTCTCTGAGAAGACTATCCATTCTATTCAATGCAGTTACTAAAATATGTTTTATTTTAAACACATTTTAAAGCAGAACAAGAAGAAATACAGAGAGTGAAAGGATGGCTTACTATTCAAAGAATATTTTAGATTTTGATTTATTTCAGTTTATTTCTTATTTTTAAAACACACACACACACGAATAAAAACCTAAAAGAATAGGTTAAGAATCACTAATAATAGGCTATTCACATACACTAATAATACCTAAAGGAACAGGTTAAGAATCTCTAGTAATAGGTTATTATTTGTGTGTGTGTTTTTTAAAAAAAGTTCTTTTTTTTTTTGCCTCAGTGAAGTATTTCTTTGTATCATAAGTTTTAAGAATGTTCTTTATACTTAAGTTGACCTTTAAATTACCACTACAGAAACTTTGGTCTTATATGTAATATATAATTCATATATTTCATATATTTGTTACTTGTTTTATTTGCTGAATATATTTATCTATCTTATATAAAAATGCATTTTTACTTTGTCCTGGAAGAGGGCTAGAAGAAAAGTGTTTTTAAAGTACTTTGATAGCTAGTTATCAATTCCAATAGTTTTGTTACTGTGGAAGCACTTTATTTTCCTGAATGTGAAAGTCAAACCCAAGAAAAATACTTAAATATGAAAAAAACTCAACCACAGAATGATTGGAATGTGTACTTTAATTAGATAATTTTTGAGGTGTCCACATTGGGTTGATGTTAAAAAGGAACTGATAAGCTTGCATTTCTGGCTCAGTTTAAAATTATGGAAATAATAGTCTTAATGATTCTTAATGATTATATGTCTTTAATCAGAAGTTTTCTCTAAAGGAAAAATGCATGGCTTGCAATAAGTTTTTTAAAGAAAATTGCCATGTCTCAGTTATAGAATACAAATAGAGAAGTAGACTCTTAAACTGCTTTAAGGAGCATGTTACACAGAGGTTGGGAGGACTGATGTTCTTCCAAGACAGAAGGCAGAGAATGGCTCAGCCGGATAGTCCTGGGATTGATCTTAGAGCCCCAAACACAAGTATGGGAAGATTTTGTCTTCAGAAGTATCTGTCTTATCCTCAGAACTTTGAGGAATTTTCATGCTGTGACCCTCACTAACCTAACTTCTTAAATGCTTTGTGTCCACAACTATAGCTATTTCTGATAACAAAGTTTCTGACGGAAAGCACATCCCTGGATTATAATAGATACCAACTACTCGAGGTCTATAACTTTCTTTGTTTTTTATGGCAATCCTGTAAAGTAGGTATTGCCATATCCTTTTTACAAAAGAAGAAACTGAGGGCCCAGAATAGTAAGTCAGGAAACTCAGCCAGCAAGTACACAACTAACTGGAGGGTTTTCACTCAGGTGCACTTGACATCAAACCTAATCTCTTAACCACTATGCTGGACTGATTCCTAAGTGATTCCATCTGCTTCTGTCTAGGAAAAATGGTTCCTTCTTGCTAAAGAACATAGAGATCAAAGTAAATGCATAGAGTCATTTTAATCCCTACTCATTACTGAAAATAGCATGGGTGACTTTTTGTCTTCTTGGTGTTCATATTATTTATAAAAATTATGGAGTTGTATTTTCATTTTCAATGCATTTCTTTGTCCTGTGTGCCAAACCATCAGTATATGACCTACCACTTTGCAAAGGTAAATTGTTTTTGGATGCCCTTGCAGACTTGACTTAGGGTAGCTTGTTAAGTTGAGGGAAGAGAGAATGTGTGTTGAGTTGGCATACCATAATTAATTATATCTGTCAATTTTCATGTCATTCCTTTAGTTTCAGAGATTTGATGCAGGTTGATTTAAGGTGATGCTAAGTGAACAGCAGAGTAAATAGTTGACTCTGTCTTGTGTACATCCTCTTCCTACCAGTGATAGAAAAAAATGAATAATCCCTCCAGGCATAAGTGGCCCACGCCCAGTGGGTCTATAATACATTTGAAGTGTCTCCCTTCTCTCTCTCTTTCCTTTCTACTTTGGAATCCTTGAGTGTGCTATACAATATCTTTTTTGGATTGTGGACTTTTAAAAATAGTTTGCAGTGCGCTTTTAGACACATCTGAATCACAAAGATGGATGGCAAGACTAGAGATCCATAATTATAGAACTAGCACTGGAAATGGCCCAGGTTGTCATTTACACCCATCTCTCCAACCATTCCTACTTCAGAGATGGTGAAGGTGCAATCCAGAAAGTGGTGCCTGTGGCCCTAGTTAAAGTCCGAGAGATTCTTCTGGTTCTGGACTTTGCCCTGAACAACTTTTAGTTGTACATTTAGTCATGTAATGTACAGTACCCTAAATAGATATTCAGAGTTTTTAAGATTGTGTTTTGATTTATTTACAGTGATTTTCATTGTATCTTTTTGTACAGTTTTTTGGGGGATTGCTCTCATAATATCGTATATATGATTTATCACAGTCTATTGATACCAGTATATTTCTGTTACGTGTAGCTCAGTTTCTGTTCCTTTTGTCCTTCTTTTCTGATGCTCCAAGATTTCTTCTATTATTTCCTTTCTGTTTGGAAAACAAATTGTTTTTTAGTTATTCTTTAAAAGTAATTAAAAGAAATTATTTTAGCTTTCCTTCATCTGAGAATGTCTTTATTTTCCATTCATTCCTGGAGGATAGTTTTACTAGATATAGAAATGAGAATGACAATTCTTTGTTTTCAGCTCTTGGAAAATGTGCTGTTTCCTTCTTGCTTCCAAGATTTCAGATGACAACTTTGTTTTTATTTGAATTAGTGTTTCCCCATGAGTAATTTATTGTTTCTCTCTGGATGCTTTCAAGAATTTTTTCCACTTCAATTTTCAAAACATTAATTGTGTAATGTCCTGGTGTTAATTTGGGGAGGGGGCAACTAGTCCATTTGGGATTTCATACAGGTTCTTGAATTTGTAGACTTGTATTTTTTTTCCAGATTTGGAAAATTTTAAGTCATTTCTTCTAATACTTTTTCAAACCTATTTACTCTCTTTTTCCTTTCTTTCTGGGACAATGATGATATAAATCTGTCTATTTTTGTTATTGTGCCCCAAATAGTAAGGCTCTATGTCTCATTTGGTTTCAGTCTGCTTTTTCTCAGATTGGTAAATTGGTCAGATTGAGTAAATTCTAAAATTCTCTTGTCCTCAGGTTGACAAACTTTCTGTCATAATCAATTCATTTGTTTATTGAACTCACTAAAGTCACTTTTACTATTGTATTTCTTAGTTTTATAATTTTTACTTGATTCTTTTAAAAATATAACTTCTAAGTATTTGCTGAGATTTGTCATTTTACTTATTTCTGAAGATTTTGCTATTTGCCAAGGCGTTTTTATGATAGCCACTTTAAAATCTTGTTAAAAATTCCTTTATCTGGTTTAATCTCAGTGTTAGTGTAAGCTGGTTGTCATTTCTCAGTCAAGGTGTGGTTTTCCTGGGTTTTGGTATAATGGGTGATTTTTCATTGTAACCTGGACATTTGGCTATCATTTTAGGAGACTCAGAGCTCTGTTTATATCTTTCCTTTTAGTAGTCATCTCAAGCTTAGTACACTGGACCTCACCTAATTTTGTGGGCTGTGCTTCCAGGGATAATTGTTTTCAGAGACTGTGGTGCTGTTTTGATCTACTTGATGTATGTGGGGCTTCTAGGGCTCCTATTGGTCTCTGTTGGTGCTACCCGGGGTGGGGGTGAGCAGATTCCTTGGGAAGGGCTTCCTGACACCTCTAGTGGGGGAAAAGGAAAACAAATGGATTATCAGGCATTTGTTGAGCTGGTCCCCACCCTCAAGGATAGCGCTTCCCAGAACCTTTTGCTATGGCAGGATCCCTTTGCTGGGGTTCCAGCCACCTGCTATGTCTCACTGGGAGAAAAATCAGGCCCTCTAAGTAAGGAGAGTGCTTTCCCTGGTTACTTTACAGTCAGCAAAGCTTATGATCCATCACTCTTGCTAGTTCTGCTGAACTCCTGTTTGAGCTGAGCCTACCTGGGTTGCCTGCTAGGTTGGGGATCTGGAAACACTGGTCCTTGGTGGTCTTTTGTGGTTACACCTTGTCACTGTGGTGTTCCTCTAGTCTAGCGGTTCCAGTTCACCTTCCTCTTTCAACCTCTCAGAGTTCTCTTTGGTTGCCTTGTGTTTTTTTCTGGGATTTGTATTTATACTTAGCTGGGATGAACAGGGAGAAAGTAGTCTATGGACTAAGTCTTACTCTGGGACTTATTTTAGGGACTGGGAACCTTTAAGTGTCCATAATAGAAGCAAATACATTTAGTTAGTGACTTTGTTTCAGCAGAAATGATTCTGAGGTCCTTGTGTTTCTATCCCTGATCATTCTCTATGAACAAAATTAAAACATAATCTTCTCTCTCTCCTTCCCTCCCCCCCCACCTCCTCTTTTCACTATCTCTGTAATTGTGCTGCCATCATGGACTTCCACCAGTGGAAATCCTGTGTCTTTACGACTGAGGAAGAAGAGTTAAATGAATACTATGGTTTCGGTTTGCCGCTCTTGCTGCTGTGGGAAAGTGAGTCAGCAGGTCCCCCATCCTCGGGCCACCACTTCCCCTTCTGCCTTCCTCCCAATTGCCTCTTGTCAGCCCCACTGGCTTAACTTCCCAAGCTAGGGAAAATGGGCTTTTAAGGACAGTTAGTTGAATCTTACATATCAGACTCTAAAAGGAAAAGAAACCCTAAGTATAAATGCCATCTGGATTTATTTAATCATTATCCCTCTTCTCTTTTAGGAATGCTTGAGCATATATAGGCTTTTACTGCAAAGAGCAGTTTATGGGAGCATATTGAAGAAAGAATTTTTTTTTAAATTTTTGGAACTATAATTGATTCGCTAACTTTGTCAATAAATATCCTGTTACTTAAGACACCCAGCCCTGAGCACATATGAGCAAAAATCTAAAAAATACAGGGAAATTGGTGATGAAGGTTTTGGATGAGAGTACAAAATAAGTTGTAATTGAGTTAATCAGACTAAGCAATTAAATTTCACATTCTGAGATGCCTTTTAAGTGCCCTTAATAAATCCAACTAGACACTATTAAAGATATAATATAAAAATGCATTTAAGATATAATCACACCTCTAAACTTAGCATAGTTAAAAAATGGAAAGGCCTCAAGAGACTTAAAGAAATAGGAGTATCTGAGAAATAAAAATTGATTGAAAGTAAATTATCAGTGATGCTTCTGAAAAACAATGAGGGCCCTACCAAGTATCTGCAGAGTTTAATACTGTTCATGATGAAGATACTAATTACAAGTTAGATTTGAAACTGTTCATTGGCATTATATACTTGAGTTAAAGTAGAAAGTCCATTTCTCCCTCCAGTCTAAACTAGAAGCAAATGCTTTACTAATATCTGGGAGCTAATGGCAAATGAAGGAAATCGACCTAGATAGGATGCTGGAGTAGCCTAGCAGGCTGCGGTAGCCCTCTCCTCTTTGTTCCCCTCTGCCTGAGGTACAGTAAAATAAAAGACCTTTTAAACTGTTTATTAACTTGTTCTTACCTCAAGTTCTTTTGCAAATGAGATAGTCTAAAATTAAGACTTTAGGGGAGCAGACCCTGAAGTATAAGAGCTCACCAAAAAAAAAAAAAAAAGGACCAAGAAGACAGTCTGCAGTGACTGGGTGATTTCCATCACCTGAATTCCTGCCCCAGTCAACAAGTGATCTGCTTTTTGTCACTTTAAATTAGTTCACAGTTTCTAAAATCTTATATAACTGGACCCATACTACTATAGAATTTTTAATGCAGCATAATTATTTCAAGATCAACCATGTTTTTGCATATTGATTGTTTTTATTGCCAAATAATATTCCATTTTCTAGAAATACTATATATTAATCTATTTATCTGTTGATAAAACTTTTGGGTTGTTTCAATAAAACTACTATGAACATTCAGACACATGTCTGTGTCAACATGTCCATCCATTCATGGAGCAATCACAGGCACGACTGTCTATCCCTGAAGCCAATCCTGCTCCCTTTGAAAAGAATTAATCTATACTTTGTGGAGGGGATTTTGTTTTGTCCATTTTTTATACCTTTCTTTTCCCTTGGATAAATATTTAGGACTGGACTGACTAAATTTTGTGGTTTAAGAATGTTTAACTTTTTAAGAAAAGGTCAAAGTGTTTTCAAGTCCTTTGAAATGGTCACAGGACTCTTATCATGTGATGTTCTCACGTGCAGTGATGAGAGCCCCAGATCCGATACATCCTAACCACTGCTTGCTGGGCTCACTCTAATTTTAGCCATTCTAGTGAGTGTGTAATGATATCTCATTGTGGTTTTAATTTGCATTTCCCCGAGAACTAAAGAAATTGAGCATCCTTTTATGTGCTTGGAATTATCCATTCATGTACAACCGTAAGAATGAGAATTTATACTCCATTTATGTATGAAGTGTCAAAATACATTCTACTGTCATGTATAACTAATTAGAACAAATTAAATTTTTTTATTTTAAAGAAAAAGTTATTCATGTTTTCCTTTGAGAAATGCTTATTCAGATCCTTTGCTTTTTGATTATTTATTTTATTGATTTATAATGGAACTCTAACTTCGCTTTCCCCATCTCCACCAAAGAGAAATTATTCCAAGATAATTTATAGAACAATAGAGCTTTTCTCTACTTTAAAAAATGTAGAGATTAGATTTTGTTAAATGTGGGGATCCATTTCTAGGCTCCAGGTATCCACCTGATTTCTTCATTTATCCTTCTGTTAATACCAAAAAAAAACTGTGGTTTGATGATATGTTTTAATGTAAGGCAAATCTTTTCCATTAACTCACTCCCACCTACACATTTAATGTACAAATTTATAATGAAATAATTTTTTACTTTAAAAATATTGAGTCTTCTCATCCAAGAATATGGCACATAACTCTTTTCATTTGGTTATTCCTTAAAACTTAACATAATTTTCTTTATGGAAGAATAATATATTTTGCTATATCATCATCATCTTACATATGGAACCTTAATTTTTAAGAAAGTTGTTTAGTTTTGTATTTCAATTTATATATACTTTATATGTCCCTGTCTTACTGAATTAAAATAATTTTCCAATAATTGGGTGGTTACCAGGTATTTAGCCTTTCTAGTAATAACTAGAAAATCTAAAAATACTTTTTTGCATATTTCATCTCTGATTTTTGCCTTAATTTATTGACTAGAGTATCAGTGAAAACTGATGTTCTTTTCTTATTCCTGATGATAATAAAATACTTGTGGTACATCACTGTTAACTAAGAAGATTTCTCATTTCTAATTTATTATTCCAATAAATTTAGTTTCCCCATGTTTTCAGATTACTAAATGTTCTAATTAATATTTGATTCATGGTGATATTTCTTCCTTTTATGTGAATAAATGATGAGTTTTACCATGTAATTTATTAGTGTTAATAATTTATTCCTTTTTAACTTAAGGATATAGCAAATTACATGAAAAGATCTGGTGTTAAAGCACTGGTTGTTTTCTAGTATTGTTACTATACAATTGGACTCAGATAGATACAGATTTTTTTTTTTCCCCTGTGAGTTTAACCAGTCTGTAGAGTAGTTCCCAAGAAAGGGGTGAACTTCCCTTTCTGCCCTCCAGGGGCATTTAGGAATCTGAGGACATGTTTTTGCTGGCCACAGTGATTTGCAGGGTAAAAGCTAGGAGTGGGTGTCTGTTAGCTTTCAGTGGGGTAATGGCAGGGTGCTTATATACCCTGAAATTCATGGAACAGCAACACACACACACACACGCACACACACACACACACAAAAAAAATAATATTTCTATCCCATAAGCTAATCCTGCTTCCAAAATTTATAGAAAAATTAATCTGTAATTTTGTGAAGGGGGTTTTGTCCATTTACTTATAGTTTTGGTCTCTTAGATTGTATTAGAAACTTTAAGAAAATGCTAATGCTTGGGAACAATGAAAATTCCGTATACATTGATATGTTCCTTAATGGTTTTGCTAAAATTTATCCATAAATTCATCTGAGCTTTAAGACAGTGAAGGAAATCAGTTAAAAATTAATTTCCCATTTTTTGTTTTGTGGGTATATTCAGATTTTCAAGCTACTATCTCAATTTTATAGTTTCTATTTCCTTATAAAAGCATCAATTTTAGTGATTTTTAAAAATGTATTGGAAAATAATTTCATGTAACTTCCATCAATCTGAGTGAATTCCTCCATCAGCTATGGTTATTTCTCCTTCCTAACTACTGTTAAAAAGTATTGATTTCTTTGATCATAATTAAAAGAAATTTCTCTCAGTTTCTTCAGATGTCAATATTATGGTCTTACACACTTAATTGGTGTATGTGATTTTTATTACTAGAATTGCAATTGATTATTTCTTTATCAAAATACACAATTTGTGCAGAAAAGGAACCTAAACTGCTGTTAAATTTAATGTTGGCACTTGTGATCTTGATTACAATTTACAGTCAATTTTAAAGTGGCTTTTTCCCTTTCCCCTTTCCCCCGAGCGGACACGTTTTGTCCGCTTGAATAAAAGTTCCTCGTGTGAGACCTGTATCTGCGGAGCATCTTTTCTGGGAGTTATCGACGAACCAAAACTGCTCCCCTTTACATCTAACTAACATTTGGTGCCGAGAAACCCGGGATGGGTGTTTTTTTCCGCTGACTAAGCAAGCGGAACCCCATCCGATTGCTCCTGCGCCCGCAGATTCAGGCTCACCTTCCATTTACCTGGATGCCCAGTTTTCTGCATACAACACCGGACTCCAAAATTGGCGGCTCTGCCCACTCCGGCTGCGGGCTCTCTTCACGGGCGATCCAAGATGGCGGCCTAGAGGGAGACTGCACCCCCGGTCGCTCCAGAACCCAGGAGTTAAGAAGGGGAGGCATTGAGAGACTCGGACTGAAGTGGAGCCACGGGTGAGTCTGCCCACTGGGTAAAGCTGGGCCCGGGTGGCAGGCCCAGATAGAGGTGGCTTATCGGAGCCGGGCAGGGCAGCTAGAGTCATCCACAGGCAGTCCTGCGCACTCCGGCGGTGGGCCCCGCCCACACAGCCAGCTTCTCCAGGTTCTCGGAACGGAACTGGCCCGCTAGTGAGAGCCTGTCTGAACAGAGCACGCTCCGAGTCCCGGAGTCCCTGCAGTGCAGTGTACTCCTGCAAAGAACCAGCGGAGAGCCTCGATCTGCAATCAGCCTCAGGGATAAGGACAGGGCAGCCGGAGACCTCTTCAGGCGGCTCTGCCCACTCCGGCTGCGGGCTCTCTTCACGGGGCGATCCAAGATGGCGGCCTAGAGGGAGACTGCACCCCCGGTCGCTCCAGAACCCAGGAGTTAAGAAGGGGAGGCATTGAGAGACTCGGACTGAAGTGGAGCCACGGGTGAGTCTGCCCACTGGGTAAAGCTCAGCCCGGGTGGCAGGCCCAGATAGAGGTGGCTTAGCAGAGCCGGGCAGGGCAGCTTGAGTCTTCCCAAGGTAGTCTTCCACACTCCGGCAGTGGGCTCTTCCCACACGGCCAGCTGCACGGTGCAGGCCCACAGTGAGAGCATTTCCGCACAGAGCCAGTTCCAAAACGTGGAACCAGTAGGGGGCTAGGGGCAGTATTCTTCGAATGAGCTGCTTTATCAGATTCCTCCAAGACATCAGGCTACTGAAGGCTGGGAGGTGATACACTGGAAATCTACTGGGACACTATAAGCCAATAGTGGAAAACTGCAATATCTCAGGGTCCCACTGACAACTGACCATTATGAGAAAACAAGGGAAGAAAATGTCCCAAACAAACCTAGATACTACATCAATAAAACCCAATGACAGCAGAGCAGAAGAAATGTCAGAAAGGGAGTTCAGAATGTACGTAATTAAAACGATCAGGGAAGCTAATGAGGAGATGAAAGAGCAAATGCAGGCATTGAAGGAGGAGATGAAAGAGCAAATGCAGGCATTAAATGATCGCACCAATCAACAGTTAAAAGACCAAATACGGGAAGCAAGAGATCATTTCAATAAAGAGTTAGAGATACTGAAAAAAAACCAAACTGAAATCCTTGAAATGAAGGAAACAATAAACCAAGTTAAAAACTCCATAGAAAGCATAACCAATAGGATAGAACACCTGGAAGACAGAACCTCAGACATTGAAGACAAAATATTTAACCTTGAAAACAAAGTGGAACAAACAGAGAAGATGGTAAGAAATCATGAACAGAATCTCCAAGAACTATGGGATATCATGAAAAGGCCAAATTTGAGAATTATTGGGATTGAGGAAGGCTTAGAGAAACAAACCAAAGGAATGAACAATCTATTCAATGAAATAATAACAGAAAATTTCCCAAATCTGAAGAACGAAATGGAAAACCAAGTACAAGAGGCTTATAGAACTCCAAACATACAAAATTACAACAGACCCACACCAAGGCACATTATTATGAAAATACCTAACATACAAAATAAAGACAGAATTTTAAAGGCCGCGAGAGAAAAGAATCAAATTACATTCAGAGGGAAACCAATAAGAATATCAGCAGATTTTTCAATCCAGACCCTAAAAGCTAGAAGGGCCTGGAACAACATATACCAAGCCCTGAAAGAAAATGGATGCCAACCAAGAATCTTATACCCAGCAAAACTTACCTTCAAATTTGACGATGAAATAAGATCCTTCCATGATAAACAAAAGCTAAAGGAATTTACAAAAAGAAAGCCAGCATTACAGAACATTCTCAGCAAAATATTCCATGAGGAAGAGATGAAAAACAACGATGCAAATCAGCAACAGGAGGCGCTAGCCTAAAGGAATAGCCAAATAAAGGAGAAACCAAATCATGTCAAAAACAAATATGAGTCAATTGACTGGGAATACAAATCATATCACAATAATAACCCTGAATGTTAATGGCCTGAATTCATCAATCAAAAGACACAGACTGGCAGATTGGATTAAAAAGAAAAATCCAACAATATGCTGCCTGCAAGAGACACATCTCATAGAAAGAGACACCCATAGACTAAAGGTGAAAGGATGGGGAAAAACATACCATGCACACGGACACAGCAAAAAAGCTGGAGTATCCATCCTCATCTCAGATAATGTGGACTTCAAACCAAAACTAGTCAGAAGGGATAAAGAAGGACATTACATGCTGCTTAAGGGAAGCATAAATCAGCAAGACATAACAATCATAAATATCTATGCCCCGAACATTGGCTCATCCACGTACGTCAAACAAATCCTTCTCAATTCCAGAAATCAAATAGACCACAACACAATAATACTAGGCGATTTTAACACACCTCTCTCACCACTGGATAGATCGTCCAAACAAAAATTGAATAAAGAAACTATAGATCTCAACAACACAATCAGCAATTTAGACTTAACGGACATATATAGAATATACCATCCAACAAAGAATGAATACACTTTCTTCTCAGCAGCACATGGATCCTTCTCTAAAATAGACCATATTTTATGCCACAAAGCTACTGTTAGTAAATACAAGAAGATAGAGATACTACCTTGTACTCTATCAGATCATAATGGATTGAAATTAGAAATAAATGACAGAATAAAAAACAGAAACTTCTCCAATACCTGGAGACTAAATAATACACTATTATATGATGAATGGATAACAGAAGACATCAGGAGGGAAATAAAAAAATTCTTAGAAGTAAACGAGAACAAAGACACATCATATCAAAATCTCTGGGACACTATGAAAGCAGTACTTAGAGGAAGATTTATTTCATGGGGTGCATTCAAAAAAAGAAGTAGAAATCAACAAATAAACGAGTTAACACTACAGCTCAAAGCACTAGAAAAAGAAGAGCAGACCAATACCAAAAGTAGTAGAAGACAGGAAATAGTTAAAATCAGAGCCGAAATCAACGAAATCGAAACAAAAGAAACAATCAGAAAAATTAATAAAATAAATAGTTGGTTCTTTGAAAAAATAAATAAAATTGATAAATCCTTAGCCACACTAACAAAGAGAAAGAGGGAGAAAACTCAAATTACTAAAATTCGGAATGAACAAGGAAACATCACAACAGACACGAGTGAAATACAAAACATAATTAGAAGCTATTTCGAAAATCTATACTCCAACAAAACAGAAAACCTTGAAGACATCAACAAATTTCTAGAGACATATGAACTACCTAAACTGAACGAGGAGGACATACACAACTTAAATAAACCAATTTCAAGCAATGAAATAGAAGAGGTCATCAAAAGCCTACCAACAAAGAAAAGTCCAGGACCAGATGGGTTCTCAGCCGAGTTCTATAAAACCTTTAAAGAAGAGCTCATTCCAATACTCCTCAAACTATTCCATGAAATAGAAGAGGAGGGAACCCTACCAAACTCGTTCTATGAAGCCAATATCACCCTGATACCTAAACCAGACAGAGACACATCAAGGAAAGAAAATTTCAGACCAATATCCTTAATGAACATCGATGCAAAAATTCTCAACAAAATTTTAGCAAATCGCATACAAATATATATTAAAAAGATAGTGCACCACGATCAAGTGGGTTTTATCCCAGGGATGCAAGGTTGGTTCAACATTCGGAAATCAATAAATGTCATTCACCATATCAACAGACTTAAAGTTAAGAATCACATGATTATTTCAATAGATGCAGAAAAAGCATTTGATAAAATACAGCATCCCTTCATGCTCAAAACACTAGAAAAAATTGGGGTAATGGGAACATTCCTAAACATTATAAAGGCCATCTACGCTAAGCCCATGGCTAATATCATTCTAAATGGTGAAAAACTGAAAGCGTTCCCCCTAAAAACTGGAACAAGGCAGGGATGCCCTCTTTCACCGCTTCTATTCAACATCGTCCTTGAGACTCTAGCCAGAGCAATCAGACAAACCAAAGAAATTAAAGGGATACGAATAGGAAAAGAAGAACTCAAACTATCCCTGTTTGCTGACGACATGATTATATATTTAGAGGAACCTGGAAATTCCACCAGAAAACTTTTAGAACTCATAAGTGAATTCAGTAAAGTAGCAGGTTACAAGATCAATGCTCATAAATCCAATGCATTTTTATACATAAGTGATGAATCTTCAGAAAGAGAAATTAGGAAAACTACTCCATTCACAATAGCATCGAAAAAAATAAAATACTTGGGAATCAATCTCACAAAAGAGGTGAAAGACCTCTACAATGAGAACTACAGAACACTAAAGAAAGAAATTCAAGAAAACCTTAGAAGATGGAAAGATCTCCCATGTTCCTGGATAGGCAGAATTAATATCGTCAAAATGGCTATACTACCTAAAGTTCTATACAGATTCAATGCAATTCCAATTAAAATCCCAATGATGTACCTCGCAGAAATAGAGCAAGCAATTATGAAATTCATCTGGAAGAATAAAAAACCTAGAATAGCTAAAGCAATCCTCAGTAGCAAGAGCGAAGCAGGGGGTATTGCAATACCAGATCTTCAACTCTACTACAAAGCAATAGTAACAAAAACGGCATGGTATTGGTACCAAAATAGACAGGTAGATCAATGGTACAGAATAGAGGACATGGACACAAACCCAAATAAATACAATTTTCTCATACTAGACAAAGGGTCCAACAATATGCAATGGAGAAAAGATAGCCTCTTCAACAAATGGTGCTGGGAAAACTGGAAAACTATATGCAATAGAATGAAACTAAACCCCTATCTCTCACCCTACACAAAACTCAACTCAAAATGGATCAAGGACCTCGGAATCAGACCAGAGACCCTGCATCTTATAGAAGAAAAAGTAGGTCCAAATCTTCAACTTGTTGGCTCAGGATCAGATTTCCTTAACAGGACTCCCATAGCACAAGAAATAAAAGCAAGAATAAACAACTGGGATAGATTCAAACTAAAAAGCTTTCTCTCAGCAAAGGAAACTATCAGAAATGTGAAGAGAGAGCCTACAGAGTGGGAGAATATCTTTGCCAACCATACCTCAGATAGAGCGCTAATTTCCAGAATCTATAAAGAACTCAAAAAACTGTACACGAAGAATACAAATAATCCAATCAACAAATGGGCTAAGGAAATGAACAGACACTTCACAGAAGAAGATGTACAAGTAATCACCAGATATATGAAAAAATGTTCAACATCCCTAGTAATAAGGGAAATGCAAATCAAAACCACCCTAAGATTTCATCTCACCCCAATTAGAATGGCGATTATCAAGAATACAAGCAACAATAGGTGTTGGCGAGGATGTGGTGAAAAAGGAACACTCATACATTGCTGGTGGGGTTGCAAATTAGTGCAACCACTCTGGAAAGCAGTGTGGAGATTCCTCAGAAAGCTTGGAATGGAAACACCATTTGACCCAGCTATCCCACTCCTTGGCCTATACCCAAAGGACTTAAAATCAGCATACTACAGAGATACAGCCACATCAATGTTCATTGCTGCTCAATTCACCATAGCCAGATTGTGGAACCAACCTAGATGCCCTTCAGTTGATGAATGGATAAAGAAACTGTGGCATATTTATACAATGGAATATTACTCCGCAATGAAGAATGATAAAATTATGGCATTTGTAGGCAAATGGTCGAAATTGGAGAATATCATGCTAAGTGAGATAAGCCAATCTCAAAAAACTAAAGGACGAATGATCTCGCTGATAAGCGGATGAGGACATATAATGGGGGGTGGGAGGGACTAGCATTAGGTTTAGGGTTAGGTTTAGAGTTAGGCTAAGGAGAGCAGTAAGAATGAAGGAAAGAAGGACTGTGTAGAGGGAAAAGAGGGGTGGGAGGGGTGGGAGGGGTGGGAGGGGTGGGGGGGAGGGGAAAAATATAATAAACATCATTACCCTATGTAAACGTAAAAAAAATAAATAAATTAAAAAAAAAAAAAAATACCTGATAGAAGAAGAAAGAAGAAAGAAGGAGGAGGAGGAGGAGAAGAAATTTTAGCTGTCTGGGGTAGAGAAGTGAGACACTAAATAGGGTGATAGCACTGAAGACAAATGCTGTAGATCAAATCTAAGAGTCTGACTATTATGGATACTTCATTTTAGGGGCATCACACAGTATTTGTCCTTCCATGACTGGCCTTCCATTATGTTGCCACAAATGGTACAATTCTCTTCTTTAAGACTGAGTAATATTTCATTGTATGTGCATGCCATGTTTTCCTTATTCATTTATCTGTTGAACATGGGATGTTTCTGTTTCTTGGCTATTGTGACTAACGCTTCAAAAAAACGTGAGAGTGCTGGTAAAAAAAAAAAAAAAAAAAAAAAAAATTAAATTTTAAAAAATGGATCCAAATATTTTTAATTCACGTGATTTAACGAGGTTCAATTTAAATTGGGTATACTAATAAAAGTAAAATGTCCTTAAAATTAACTCACAAGTCTCCAAGTGGTCAAACTAATGAAATATTAATGTTTATAAAATGGCTAACATCAACTTTTCTAGGAATTTTCTTCAACAGAAAAGAGACAGCAAATACTATTGGTACACTTGTCTAATATCTTGTTTTTTCTACAATAAGATGAGTGAATTGGAGTCAACATGTATGGAATTACTCAAATGTGTTTGAGACATCTAATTAATTTATAAGGTTCTTCCATGGAGTAACATACTTAAAAACATTATTCTTTGTATATTAAATGTGTTCATATTTTCCAGGTATGCAAGCCTTTAAAGCAGAAAATTTATCAAGCTGCTGTTCTCCAAATTAAACTTGTCTGTAATGGTAACCCTATCATTTAATATTCTGTTATAGGACCTGTCATCAATAGGGTATATGTAAAATGACATTTAAAAAAGAGTGTAATATGCAGTAGCAAAAATGGGACTCAGCCAAAATTCAAGATAGCTATTGCACAAACTGAATGTTTTACTGTTGGTAATTCTATTTTGTATTTTCCTTGTAAACTCTAATTGTTGCCTGATCAATATTTTGCAGAAGTACTGCTTCAAGAGTGAACACTGTAAATTAACTTGGAATAGTAAGCCATCACCTATAGAACAGATAATGTAAACCCAAATTTAAAAAGGGGGGTAAATAACTGTAAAGTTATAGACATTAAAGCTAAAGCCCAGTACTCTTACTCTATGACTGGTGAGACTGACTTGCTTGATGGTTAAGATCAAACTTAGAGATAGAAATTAAATACAGAGGCCAAGAAAAACTCCATATTTGGGTCTTGCCCTCAAAGTCAGCCTGAACCCAGGAAACAAGAGGACTTCTCCAAAGAGCTTTGCAACTCTGGGTCACACAACCTCCTGAGCAAGGAGATTGATGAGACTGCTAGAGAAAAAGCAACTCAGTGCATCTGCTGCAGAGGAGGGTCACAGAAAAAGGGAGACATCCCTGGTGCTTTCAAGGAAAGTCACATCATCGAAAAGACCCTGCCTAACCATTGCACTAATAGAGCTAAGAAACTGCTCTTAAGTTCTCTGAGTGACCCCTGTGGAAACTTAGCTGACTCTTTAACAGACAGAAACAGGTCACTTTGACCAGTTTGATCTTAAACACCTAGCAAATCCGTTAAAACCAAAGTATAGCCATTCTTGGGCATTTAAAAATAATAGTAACTATCAAGAGAAACTGCTAGAATCTGAAGTTTTTAGTCAGTTTAAGGCCTACAGACACAAATAGGCTTAATCTATGTTTGCTAGTACTAAAAGTTGTGCTCACATTCCTGATGACCTAGACAATGTTAAAACTCCCAAATGGAGGCCTGTCCTCTCCAGCCTTTGCTAAGCCTTGTTTTGGGAACAACTTCTCAGTTCTTCCACCCCCTGTCTTTACTTCCATGTCAATTAATCAACTTGTATTGCAGAAATATCAGGATTTCACAAAAATTGGAGCCTGGCTGCAGGTGTGCCTCCAGGATTGGAGCCTAGCTGCAGATGTGCCTCCAGAGAAACTATCAAGTCTCCAGTTCTCCCTGTCACAATGATACCAGCTCTACGTCCACACCCCAGCAGGAAGTAATTACAGAAGACTGACCTTCATCCATGTACCCAAAAAATTTTATTTTCTTTATAAAAAAGGAAATGGGGGAATGTTAGGTAATCCAGCTTCCCAAATCCACCTGTCAATCTGCCGTTAAGCCCACCTTTCCCGTTACAGGAATTTCCGGCTTACATCGCTGTAACCTTCCTGCCTCCCACATTACGTTCCAATATGTCATTGGTCCATCAGTCAGTCTGTAATAATCCTCCTCCGTGATTGGTTCCTCCCAGCCCATATTCCAATACAAAGAACCGTGCGCCATCTTCTGCTTCCTTTTTCCCTTTCCCCTTTCCCCCGAGCGGACACGTTTTGTCCGCTTGAATAAAAGTTCCTTGTGTGAAAAAAAAAAAAAAAAAAAAAATTTTAAAGTGGTTAAAAATTCTAATAGAAGTGTATTTCAAATCATTGCTCTCACTTCAGTCCTCAACCATGGCAGTAACAATTTATGATATAGCATTCCAGACATATTCTCTACATATATGAGAACATGCAGGTGCATGAGGACATGTGTGTATTCACACACTGAGTGTACGCTTATTTTTTACTTTCTCTTCATCAACTTGATGTGTTAGGCATAGCTTTGTAAAACACAGAGATTCATGCCCACAGCCACTTTTTCTCTTCCCTTCATAATAAAACTGTTTCAAATTTATCTTTATGTGCAGCATCTCCTTTCTTCCCCATTTTCTCCTGAACCTGCTCCCATCAGGCTTCTTCTATTCTCAAAGCTCCGTTGAACTGTCATCAGGGACCTTGCCACTAAATGCATTTCCCAATTGTTCTCAGGTACCCTAGACTTTTCTTCTCCCCAAAGTCCAATTAGAAAGTCAAATTAGCTCTACTGTCAGAATACATTAGTGATTCCACTTCCCTATGTTCAAAGCCACCATCATCTTGAGTGAATTTCTTCCCGCACCTCCAACCACTCCCTTTATATCTGCACCTGCTTTCTTATAATTTCTACATGCTACTTCCCTCTAAAAGGCATTATACTTATTTTGTTAGTTGTCTTTCTCATCTCTCCCGGAACATAAACTCATGAAAGCAGAGAATTTTTTTTCTCTCTGATTCATTGCTGTATCCCTAGTAACTAGAACAACACGTGACATATAGTAGACTCTCATATATTTGGATGAATTAAAAAAATGAAAGTTTAGCCCAATATAGCCTTAAGGCCAGTAATCCAGCTCCTGACAGTTACCAAGAATCAACTGCTCCTAAAACCGTTTGTATCAGCTTATCATAATTATAGAACCTGTTAAGTATTGTATTACCTAGCACAAATGAGTTCAAAACAGAAAACATTATTTCTGTGAATGCTTTGTTAATATTCAAGTTACAAAAAAAGTTGCTTTAAAATAGCTGGAGAAAACAGCTACTAGAGTTTGGAGAAACCATAAAAAATTCAACAAGGCTTTTGCACTCAAATTGCTTCACAAAAATTTTAAGCGCTGACTCCATGTTGAAGAAGGCAAAGTGGAAGTGGTATGTGATGCTTAACTGGTGGGACTTTTGCTTAGAAGATGACACAGAACTTCAGGCAAGAGACCCATGTTCAAATAAAAAGCCTTGGCTCTCCATCAAAGGGTTGGCAGATGAACACGAATTTATTTGTTAAGCCAAATGACATGTTTCATGTATCATTTTTATGATTTCTTGTTCAAAACATTTCTAAAATGAATTGACTAATAGTCTCAATCGGGGCTTATAAAAGGACATCTGTGTGTGCATACTTTTTTGTTATTGTTGCTCTTGTCAAAGCATAATTAGTAGCTTAACTATACTTTTTGTAAATACATCAATTTTTTTTTACTTAATTATCTATCTTGTGGATCATTTGGTATCAGAAAAGACAAAATATCTTAACCTTTAGTAGTTGAGTATGATTCTACTTTATGGGTTCAATGTAGTTTATTTTACTTCTCTATGGTTGTCTAAGTTATTTCTGATTTTTTTTTGAATAAACAATATTTTAAAGACTTCTTTGCACATTCACATAGTATCATGTGTGAATACATCTATAGGATAAATTCCCAGAAATGAAATTGTTGCTATGTATTTTGATGGCTTTAGATAGATGAATTGACTTTTGCTTAGGATTTATGTGCTCCTAATAATTTGTTTATATATTTAGATGTGTTTTTGTTAGTTTTGATCCACCAGTGTTTGAATCCACAGTTGTAGTTAAAATCACTGAAATTCATGGAAAAAAATGTTTATGACTGTGGATCTGAAATTCTCTAGCATAAAAATCCATTTCTCAATTGAATAATTATTTTTATAACCTTTTTTAAGGTTCCCTTTAAAAACTATTTCATAAAAAGTTTCTGATAATGGGAGATATTGTAGGCAGCCAGCTATCATATTATAGCAGAACAGACTGCACCTCCCTCCTGCTGGCCAAGAATCTGAACTTTGTGAAGCTCAGTCCAGGACATTTGGCAACCATAGGAGACATAACTGATTTCAAAAACAAATGATCACATTTACAATTTCTGTCATTCTTCTTTTCATGTCTTTTGAACATCAGGAAAACTATATATACTAAATGTATTTAGGTTGCAAAAATATTTCACAGAATTTTCTGAATTTGTTTTTGGTTTAAAGGATTTGTTTTTACCATTTTGATAGTAAGAAAATGAAGTGCAAGTAAAATTTCCATTACATTTCTTCATCCTTAACATTTGTCTTCTGAGTCATACATATCTTGTTGATCCATGCCAATGAATTGTGAAGAATAAAATCCACAGGATTTTGTCATCCTCTACATTCAATGAGCATGTTCAGTCAGATTTCAGTACTTGTTTATACTTATGTCATTTTGGAAGAATCTTAATTTACAGCTGAAAAATTAAATATGTTGCAAAACCAATTATAAACTTCCTATTAAAGTTGAACTTTTGCTAGGGAAAGATTCTAGGGGGAATTTCATTTATCCTTTAAAGGAATAAATATTATGCAAATCACCTTGGTAACAGCTGGACCACAGTCATGCAATAAGTTTAGTATCATTTTCTAAGTTAGATGTTGTTGGTCTGGAGTTGACACAATTGATTTTCTGTGAGACATAAGATTTATTATTTTTAAAATGAGGGCAAAGGAGAATTTGCTTTTTAAAAAAATAGTGGTCTTTCACTAAATTTGGAATCAAAATAGATTTAACTATTTTGAGAATGGTGAATTATTTTGTATACAAAGAATATATATAGTATCATCTTTTTGAGTTGGGTCTCATACCAAGTGCATGTGAAAGAAAAATCTCATGTTTTTTAAAATACTGAAACAAGGAGATTGTTTCCATTGTACATGTATGCATGCATGTTATGTGTACAGTGAATTTATGTGTGGGTATATGTACATATATATTCATTCTATAGATATATATGTCATGTCATTATATATATGGTTTTACAAGTTTAAAATATACCTGTCATTTGAAAATAGGAAGGGCTTACAAGAAAATCCTTTGGCAGGCCTTGGAATAGCATTACTTTTTTATTTTTCATGGGTTATAATTTCAGGTGAGTCAGTATTAACCTCAACTCTTTTACCTCAAGACAGCTGAGTAGAAATCAAAGGATATGTACAGGGAAGAAAGGGAGAGTCAGCGGCCCATCTAAGCTTGGTTTGGACTGCTGTACACATTGGTTTTATTGAAAGCAAATTAAAACATTTCCTGTTTTGTATGTTTATAGAGACCTGGGGGTCACATTCTACTACTGAGAGTTAGCTACTACTGGAAGTGGTGTGTTTGTGCTTGAAAGAATGTTCAATTTGGTGCCTATTATAGCTAATTAGATGGTTATGCTGCTGCTTATTATTTGTTTTTTTGTTTGTTTGTTGTTGTTGTTTTTGCGGTGCTGGGGTTAGAACCCAAGGCCTTGTGCTTGCAAGGTAAGCATTCTACCAACTGAGCTATCTCCCCAACCCGCATTTTTATGACACTGGTTTCTCTTTTCATACATAAGACTTTCAGAGGGTATGATTGTCTAACAGGACATTTGTCTACTTAGATGGCATCACTGAATGTTTTAGATATAGGAAAAACTGGCTTTGATGGCAATTTATTATGCTACCTTTCCAAATTAAGGGGATTTTCCTGTTTAGGAAAATTTTCTGAAAAATGGACAGATATTCCCTGAAGCGTGGAGGCCTCCAGTACATCTGAAAATAAAACAGCATCTTACAGGGAAAGAATGATAGTTTAGGAACCACAAAATAAATTCAAACAAGTTCTAACTAATGACTTCACAGATTCAGGAAGGTGTTGTACTGACTAAATTAGGATGCATTTCTGTATTAAACCACCACTTAGAGAATGAGAAAATGTTCCTGAAAATCAGGAAATCTGATTGTCTGCCTTTCTTTACCCATCACTAATATATAGACAAGAAGCACTCCCCAATAGCAAAATGGATTAAAGACCAAATGGTTACAGATCAAACATTTTATCTATAAAACAGGCCCCGAGATTGCTCCCAGAATACCAAGTTAAAACCAAAGAGTTGAAAATCCAAATGAAAAATTAAGGGATTTTAAGGATCAATCAAATTTTCGATACATGTTCTAAAATATACAATATCCATGTAAGAAGTCCCAAAGGAAATAAAAAGAAAGAAGAAAAAATTGCCCCCCAAAATAGGGAAGAGTTCCTTAATTTAAAGAACATGAGACTTTACTTAAAATTTCCCGGGGAAGGTTCAAGATGGCGGACTAGAGGGCGGCTGCATTTCATGTTGCTCCAGGACTCAAGATTCAAAAGAGGAGATAGTGACTTGGGACCAACTCAAAGCCGCCGGGAGGCGTCCCCGATGGGGCAGTAGCCCCAGAACGCAGAGAACTTTGTGAAGTAGAGTGACTCGGCGGGTCGCCCCTCCCCCGCCGGAGCGGTAAACACGGACAGCGAAGCGGAGCGAAAAATGGCGGATTGAAGTTTCCAGGACCGCGGGCAGATTCTCTAACCTAAGGAGACTCATCTGCGAAGGGTGAGGCTCCCAAGCCCAGGAGGGAGGTCCGGGTCCCTGGGAACGTTGCCTGCGAAGGCTGCCCTGCACAGGCGGCAAGACACACCTCCCCCGCTGGAGCAGTGAACTCAGAAAGCGGGGAACTTTGCAAAGGACGTTGTGCGACACACCGCTTGGTTTTGAAGCGATCTGCCAGGGTTCCAGCGGCTGCCAGAGAAAGAGTGGCTACCAGAGAAAGAGAACGTTGCCTGCGAAGGCTGCCCTGCCCAGGCGGCGAGTTGTTTGGATCCAGCAACCGCCTGAGCAACGGGGAGGGGACTGCCCAGAGGAGGTGGAGGTACGCAGTGAGTGGCTTGGTCTCCAAGCGCCCACACAGAGCACCGGGTGGCTGTCTGGAGGAAGAGACGAGCGACGGGTCACTGGGGCTTGGAACATATGTACGAGGCTCCAAGTGACTGGTCAGAGGGCGAGTCGCATAGCCAGGCAATTAGGTGCATAGCAAGGTCCGGTCCAGGGACCTAGGCACCTTTTCTTGAATGAACTACACAGAGACAAGCTGAGGGGCGAAGTGAAGATTCCAGGACTTCGGGCAGCTTCTCTAAGAAGGGACAACCTAAGGAGACTCATCTACGAAGGGTGAGGCTCCCAGGCCCAGGAGAGCTACACAGAGACCAGCTGAGGGGTGGAGCGAAGGTTCCAGGACTTCGGGCAGCTTCTCTGAGGAGGGGCCACCTAAGGAGACTCATCTGCAAAGGGCAGGGCTCCCAAGCCCAGGAGGTAGGTCCAGGCCCCTGGAAACGTTGCTTGGGAAGGCTGCCCTGCCCAGGCGGTAGTTGTGGACTGAGGAGAACCTCTAGGAGGGGAACAGACTAGCGAGACCTCCCCACCGGGTGGGTCTTCCCCGCCGAGTGAGGTTTTCCCACAAAGATGGTAAAACCAGAGACACAGGCCCAAACAGGCATTGCCTCAGCCCGCAGTCTAGTTCCCCTTTGGATGACCACTGGTCAACAAGTAGAGGCACCTCTGCCCTCTAGCAGGGAATATACCCCACCTGAAGACCACCACCCCTAGAGAGGCAGCTACCTAGGGGAACACCGAAGTATCAACTTCCTCTAAGACTTCAGGCTACTGAAGGATAAGAGGGGATACACTAGCAATCTTCAGGGACATTATAAGTCAATAGAGGAAATCTGCAACATCTCTGCAGTCCACTGATACCTGAACAATATGAGAAAACAAGGGAAGAAAATGCCTCAAACAAATCTGGATGTTATATCAATAAAATCCAATGACAGCATGGCAGAAGAAATGTCAGAAAGGGAGTTCAGAATGTACATAATCAACATGATAAGGGAAGCAAACGATGAAATGAAAGAGCAAATGCAGGCATTGAATGAACGCACCAATAGACAGTTAAAAGAGCAAATACAGGAAGCAAAAGACCATTTCAATAAAGAGTTAGAGATATTGAAAAAAAAAACAAACAGAAATCCTTGAAATGAAGGAAATTAAGAACTCCATAGAAAGCACAACCAATAGGATAGAACACCTGGAAGACAGAACCTCAGATATTGAAGACAAAATATTTAACCTTGAAAACAAAGTCGAACAAACAGAGAAGATGGTAAGAAATCATGAACAGAATCTACAAGAACTATGGGATATCATGAAAAGGCCAAATTTGAGAATTATTGGGATTGAGGAAGGCTTAGAGAAACAAACCAAAGGAATGAACAACCTATTCAATGAGATAATTTCAGAAAATTTCCCAAATCTGAAGAACGAAATGGAAATCAAGTTCAAGAGGCTTACAGGACTCCAAATACACAAAATTACAACAGACCTACACCAAGGCACATTATAATGAAAATACCTAACATACAAAATAAAGACAGAATCTTAAAGGCTGTGAGAGAAAAGAACCAAATTACATTCAGGGGGAAGCCAATACGGATATCAGCAGATTTTTCAATCCAGACCCTAAAAGCTAGAAGGGCCTGGAATAACATTTTTCAAGCCCTAAAAGAAAATGGATGCCAACCAAGAATTTTATACCCAGCAAAACTTACCTTCAGATTTGACGACGAAATAAAATCCTTCCATGATAAACAAAAGCTAAAAGAATATACAAAAAGAAAGCCAGCATTACAGAACATTCTCAGCAAAATATTCCATGAAGAAGATATGAAAAACAAAGAAGCAAATCAGCAAAGGGAGGAGATATCCTAAAGGAACTCTCAAATAAAGAGGAACCAAGTTGTGTCAAAAATAAGCAAATAAATGAATAAAATGAGTCAAATGACCGGGAATGCAAATCATATCTCAATAATAACCCTGAATATTAACGGCCTGAATTCATCAATCAAAAGACATAGACTGGCAGATTGGATAAAAAGAAAGATCCAACAATATGTTGCCTGCAAGAGACTCATCTCTTAGAAAGAGATACCCATAGACTAAAGATGAAAGGATGGGAAAAAACCTACCATGCACATGGACCCAGCAAAAAAGCTGGGGTATCCATCCTCATTTCAGATAAAGTGGACTTCAAGCCAAAGTTAATCAGAAGGGATAAAGAAGGACATTTCATAATGCTTAAGGGAACCATAAATCAGCAAGACATAACAATCATAAATATCTATGCCCCAAACAGTGGTTCACCCATGTATGTCAAACAAATCCTTCTCAATCTCAGAAACCAAATAGACCACAATACAATAATACTAGGTGATTTTAACACGCCTCTCTCACCACTGGACAGATCTTCCAAACAAAAATTGAACAAAGAAACCATAGATCTCAATAACACAATCAATAATTTAGACTTAACAGACATTTATAGAATATACCATCCAACGAAGAGTGAATACACTTTCTTCTCAGCAGCACATGGATCCTTCTCTAAAATAGACCATATATTATGCCACAAAGCTAATGTTAGCAAATACAAGAAGATAGAGACACTTCCTTGTATTTTATCAGACCATAATGGATTGAAACTAGAAATAAATGAAAGAGCAAAAAACAGAAATTACTCCAACACCTGGAGATTAAACAATATGCTATTATATGAGGAATGGATAACAGAAGATATTAGGAAGGAAATTAAAAAATTCTTAGAGGTAAACGAGAACAAAGAAACATCGTATCAAAATCTCTGGGACACTATGAAAGCGGTACTTAGAGGAAGATTTATTTCATGGAGCGCATTTAATAAAAGAAGTAAAACTCAAAAAATAAATGACCTAACACTACAGCTCAAAGCCCTAGAAAAAGAAGAACAGACCAACACCAAAAGTAGTAGAAGACAGGAAATAGTTAAACTCAGAGCTGAAATCAACGAAATTGAAACGAAAGAAACAATACAAAAAATTGACAAAATAAATAGTTGGTTCTTCGAAAAAATAAACAATTGATAAACCTTTAGCCACACTAACAAAGAGAAGACGAGAGAAAACCCAAATCACCAAAATTCGGAATGAACAAGGAAATATCACAACAGACACAACTGAAATACAAAACATAATTAGAAGCTATTTTGAAAATCTATATTCCAACAAAATAGAAAATTTCGAAGATATCAACAAGTTTCTAGAGACCTATGAATTGCCTAAACTAAACGAGGAGGACATGCACAATTTAAATAGACCAATTTCAAGTAATGAAATAGAAGAAGTCATCAAAAGCCTACCAACAAAGAAAAGTCCAGGACCTGATGGTTTCTCAGCCGAGTTCTACAAAACCTTTAAAGAAGAGCTCATTCCAATACTTTTCAAAGTATTCCATGAAATAGAAGAGGAGGGAACCCTCCCAAACTCATTCTACGAAGCCAATATCACCCTGATACCTAAACCAGACAGAGACACATCAAGGAAAGAAAATTTCAGACCAATATCCTTAATGAACATCGACGCAAAAATTCTCAACAAAATTTTAGCAAATCGCATACAAAAATGTATTAAAAAGATAGTGCACCATGATCAAGGGGTTTCATCCCAGGGATGCAAGGTTGGTTCAACATCAGGAAATCAATAAATGTAATTCACCATATCAACAGACTTAAAGTCAAGAATCACATGATTATTTCAATAGATGCAGAAAAAGCATTTGATAAAATACAGCACCCCTTCATGCTCAAAACACTAGAAAAAATAGGGATAGTGGGAACGTTCCTTAACATTGTAAAGGCCATCTATGCTAAGCCCATGGCTAATATTATTCTTAATGGTGAAAAACTGAAAGCATTCCCCCTAAAATCTGGAACAAGGCAGGGATGCCCTCTCTCACCACTCCTATTCAATATCGTCCTTGAAACTCTAGCCAGAGCAATTAGACAGACCAAAGAAATTAAAGGGATACGAATTGGAAAAGAAGAACTCAAACTATCCCTATTTGCTGATGATATGATTATATACTTAGAGGAACCAGGAAATTCCACCAGAAAACTCTTAGAACTCATAAGTGAATTCAGTAAAGTAGCAGGATACAAGATCAATGCTCATAAATCCAATGCATTTTTATACTTAAGTGATGAATTTTCAGAAAGAGAAGTTAGGAAAACTACTCCATTCACAATAGCCTCGAAAAAAATAAAATACTTGGGAATCAATCTCACAAAAGAGGTGAAAGACCTCTACAATGAGAACTACAGAACACTAAAGAAAGAAATTAAGGAACACCTTAGAAGATGGAAAGATCTCTCATGTTCCTGGATAGGCAGAATTAATATTGTCAAAATGGCCATACTACCAAAAGTGCTATACAGATTCAATGCAATTCCAATTAAAATCCCAACGATGTACCTTACAGAAGTAGAACAAGCAATCATGAAATTCATCTGGAAGAATAAGAAACCCAGAATTGCTAAAGCAATCCTTCGCAGGAAAAATGAAGCAGGGGGTATTGCAATACCTGAACTTCAACTGTACTACAAAGCAATAGTAACAAAAACGGCATGGTATTGGTACCAAAATAGACAGGTAGATCAATGGTACAGAATAGAGGACACGGACACAAACCCAAATAAATATAATTTCCTCATACTAGACAAAGGTTCCAACAATATGCAATGGAGAAAAGATAGCCTCTTCAATAAATGGTGCTGGGAAAATTGGAAATCCATATGCAACAAAATGAAAATAAACCCATATCTCTCACCTTGCACAAAACTAAACTCAAAATGGATTAAGGACCTCGGAATCAGACCAGAGACCCTGCATCTTATAGAAGAAAAAGTAGGTCCAGATCTTGAACATGTCGGCTTAGGACCAGACTTTCTCAACAGGACTCCCATAGCACAAGAAATAAAAGCAAGAATCAACAACTGGGATAGATTCAAACTAAAAAGCTTTCTCTCAGCAAAGGAAACTATCAGCAATGTGAAGAAAGAGCCTACAGAGTGGGAGAAAATCTTTGCCAATCATACTTCAGATAGAGCACTAATCTCCAGAATCTATAAAGAACTCAAAAAACTCAACACCAAGACTACAAATAATCCAATCGACAAATGGTATAAGGAAATGAATAGACATTTCACAGAAGACCTACAAACAATCAACAAACATATGGAAAAATGTTCAACATCTCTAGTAATAAAAGAAATGCAAATCAAAACCACCCTAAGATTCCATCTCACCCCAATTAGAATGGCGATTATCAAGAACACAAGCAACAACAGGTGTTGGCGAGGATGTGGGGAAAAAGGTACACTCATACATTGCTGGTGGGGTTGCAAATTAGTGCAACCACTCTGGAAGGCAGTATGGAGATTCCTTAAAAAACTTGGAATGGAACTACCATTTGACCCAGCTATCCCACTCCTTGGCCTATACCCAAAGGACTTAAAATCAGCATACTACAGAGATACAGCCACATCAATGTTCATAGGTGCTCAATTCACCATAGCCAGATTGTGGAACCAACCTAGATGCCCTTCAGTTGATGAATGGATAAAGAAACTGTGGCATATATATACAATGGAATATTACTCAGCCATAAAGAATGATAAAATTATGGCATTTGCAAGCAAATGGACGAAATTGGAGAATATCATGCTAAGTGAGATAAGCCAATCTCAAAAAACCAAAGGAAGAATGATCTTGCTGATAAGTGGATGATGATACATAATGGGGCGTGGGAGGGGTTAGTTTTAGGGTTAGAGTGAGGGTTAGGGAGGGGGGCAAGAATGGGGGAAGGAAGGACTGTATAGAGGGAAAAGTGGGGGGAAGGGGAAAAAAATAACAGAATGAATCAACCAACATCACCCTATGTAAACGTATGATTACACAAATGGTATGCCTTTACTCTATGTACAAACAGAGAAAGAACATGTATCCCATTTGTTCCCAATAAAAAAATAAAAAAAAAATTCCCATCAAGGGCCAAGAAAGAATTTTGAATAATGATAATACAACAAAATAGATATATTCTAGTGACATTGGTGATCTCCCAAAATTAAAGGAAAAAAAATAAGGGTTTCAAGTATGAGGGAGGGATTAAAAAATGTATTAATGACCTAGATAGTTAGCTGGCCAAATGTGTGCTTTTATTTTTCCTTTTGCTTTTTTACAAAAAATACTTTCAACGAATATTTATAAAAAGCTTAACTCTATTCCAAAAAATTTCTTAGGCAGTGTAGACAAAGTGGTGAGCAAAAAGTCTGATGAGGGAGAAAAGTGGTCATCAATAATCACATCATAAATAAAAATAAACGTCAGCAGTGATAACTTCTGTTATGGAGCATTATTTAGTCTAAGGGCACATAGGGAGGCAGTTTTTGACTTGATTGGGAAAGGCATCCCAGAATTACCAACAAGTGAAATGTGAGCAGGAATTAGATTAGTGGTGGGGAGGTAACACTCCAGGAAGAGAAGAAAAACCCACACAATGGCTTATGCTGGAGGAACTGTAACAAACTAAAAGAAACCAAAAAGCTAGTATATCCAGAAAGCAGGAGATTAAGATGAAGATTGGAGAGTAAGAGAGGGCTATATTATGCAAGGCCTTTACCCAAAAGGAACCCAGGCTGTCCAACTTGCCATCAGTACTAAATGCTGGAAGATAGCGTTCTGAGAGAAGATGACTTTGAGCTTATGTAAACCTTCTAGACAGGATGCTCATGGATACTCTGGGACACGAGGGAACCGCTTCCCCTCAAAAAAGAGAAAGATAGAGGTTGCAAGAAATAACATTCCACCTAGATAGGCAAAGAGGAGCAATTCCTAAAGAAATTGAGTGGCCAGCTTAGAAATAATTGATTCTATTGGTGATCAGAGAACTTCAAGAAATACCTTTATGGAGAAATTTCATAATTCAAAACTTGGAAGTACATATTTGGCACTCTTCTGAAATAAACCATGTGCTCTTTTTGATATGTAAAAGAAAGAGAAATGGAGAAGAAAAAGCAATTAGAAGTTAAAGGGATCAGTCAATAAATGGACTAAGGAACTGAACAGACACTTCACAGAAGAAGAAATACAGTCGATCAACAAATATATGAAAAATTGTTGAACATCTCTAACAATTAGAGAAATGCAAATCAAAACTACCCTAAGATTTCATCTCACTCCAATCTGAATGGCAATTATCAAGAATCCAAGCAACAGTAAATGTTGTCAAGGATGTGGAGAAAAAGGTACACTTATACATGGCTAGTGGGAAGGTGAATTGGTGCCACCATTATGGAAAGCAGCATGGAGATTTCTCAGAAAACTTGGAATGTTCCCACCATTTGACCCAGCTATCCCACTCCTGGGTTTATACTCAAAGGACTTAAAATCAGCATACTATTGTACCGCAGCCACATCAATGTTTATAGCAGTTCAACTCACAATAGCTAAACTATGGAACCAAACTAGATGCCCTTCAACAGATGAATGGATAAAGAAAATGTGGTATATCTATACAATGGAATATTACTCAGCTTTAAAGAAGAATTAAATTATGGTATTTGCCGGTAAATAGAGTTGGAGAATATCGTTGCTAAGCAAAAGAAGCCAAACCTAAAAAACCAAAGACCAAATGTTTTCTCTGATATGCAGATACTAATTCACAATAAGGGCAAGGGGCACTAGGGAAGAATAGGGTTTCTTTAGGTTAGGTAGAAGGGAGGGAAGGGATATGGGGGTAGGAAGGACAATAGAGTGAATGGACATTATTACCTCATGTACATAAATGAGTGCATGACTGATATGATCCTGCAACATGTATAATCAGAAAAATGAGAAATTATACTCCATTTACATATGATTTATCAAAATGTATAAATACTGCCATATATAACTAAAACTAATAAAAGATTATAAAAAATAAAATGTAAAAAAAAGAAGTTCAAGGGTAAACAAAAAGCTGTTCACAAGTCAAGCACTTTTACTCTAATCTGAGAATCTCTGTGCTTTAATAAGGGAATGAAGTGCATCACATTTATGATACCTAGGGGCATGCTTGGGTCACTTCTTGACATCCTATTTCATGTGTGTGTGCATGTGTGCTATTTTGCTTGTTTGTGTCTTTTTCTTTTCCTGCCATTTGATACATTTTCCTATTTTGTTCTTCTTTCCTTATTTTTCTTT
Organism: Sciurus carolinensis; assembly: GCF_902686445.1. Taxonomy (NCBI): domain Eukaryota; kingdom Metazoa; phylum Chordata; class Mammalia; order Rodentia; family Sciuridae; genus Sciurus; species Sciurus carolinensis. The sequence goes on from NC_062226.1 coordinate 22,755,765, forward strand.
TTCTGTAGCAGTTTGAGTTGTACATCAGATATCTTTTTTTTAATGTCATACTAATGAAAGCATACTTTTAAAAATTCAAGGTGTAATCAGTATCTACAGTGGTCTCCAAACAAGACCAGACTTTTAACACACTTCCTACTCTTCTGCCTGCTCTCTTATTTTAAAAATAAAGAATCAGTATGAATTCTAGCTTCATATTACATTTTCTCATATTTCTTCATATTACATTTGTCAATAGCTGAATATGAAATATTCAAACAAAAAATATGCAGCAGTATAACAATATCTAATAATAGAACACTAAAATCAAACACACGCCAACATTTCACTTGTTTTTATTTGCTCTTAAAAAACAGTAGTCCACTCTCTCCCTTCTTCCTCTTTTTTCAGAAATTGCTTATCATGTATTTGCACTTTTATCACATGTGTTAGCTTTCCGTTACTGCAACAAATAACTTGGGATAAATAAACTTGAAAGGAGGAAATGTTTATTTTGGCTCCTGGTTTCAAAGTTTCCAATCTATGGTCACTTGACTCCATGCCTTTGGGCCTGTGGTGGCATATTATGGTGGGGAGCATGCGGTGGAACAAGATGCTCACTCATGGCAGCTGGCGAGCAACAGGAAAGAGATGGGGCAGGGTGCAACAGTCCCAAGTGGGGCCACACCTTCAGTGACCTGATTTCCTCCCACCAGGCCCCCGCTCCTTTTAAAGGTCCCACTACCTCCCAATACACCACAGACTGGGGACCAAGCCTTTACCATATGGGCCATGGGGGACATTCCAAATCCAAAGTGAAACACCCATGTATCTATGCAGCCATAAGGAAACCTCATACTTGAAAATAAGGTTTACCATTACAGGCTGAAAGTGCTTGATCTTCAAAATGGTGCAGAGACCTTTCTACCATTCTGGAATTTAGTGTTAGAGTTGAGAAGCATGACTCCATTGTGATTCTTCTTCCTATGTAGATAATTTATTATCTGTCCTGCTCCTACTCCCTGAAGCTTGCAGGATTTTCTCTTTATACTTAAACTTTGAAATTTTCAGGAAAATGTATAAGCGTATATTTGTTTTCCCTGCTCAGAATTTATTGTTTCATCAATCTGAGTGTTCAGGTTAAGAAATGTTTCTTCTTCTTAAAAAAATTTTTTTTAGTTGTAGGTGAATAAAATACCTTTATTTTATTTATTTTTATGTGGTACCTCACATGTGCTAGGCAAGCACTCTACCCCTGAGCCCCAACCCCAACCTGAAATGTTTCTTCATTTATTTCTTTATCCTTCCTCCTGTCTTTCTGTCCTCTCCTCATGGAACTTATGTGAAGATAGTAGTGCGCACCATTCAGGATTGTTGATGCAGTGGAAAGCATTGTGTCTAGGACACTGGCATATGTGTAGCATATGTGTGGAGAGGTGCATATTGCACATACACAGGTAAATGTGAAATAGTTGACAAATTGCTGGGAAAATGAGCTATTTGCAATATTAGCTAGATTTAGCTATTCCACAATGGATACCTTATCAAAACATCATGGTAGCTGGGCACAGTGGCACATACCTGTAATCTCAGCAGCTTGGGAGGCTGAGGCAGAGAATCACAAGTTTGATGCCAACCTCAGCAACTTAGCGAGGCCCTAAGTGACTTAGTGAGATCCTGCCTCAAAATAAAAAATAAAAAGGGCTGGGGATGTGGCTCAGTGGTGAAGTGCCCCTGGGTTCAATCCCTGGTACCAAAAACAAAAGAAAAAGCATCATGTTTTAGAGCATAAGTGTGTACAATTTTTATTAGTCAATTTAAAAAGTACACTAAAAATAAGTTAATAAATTATTCACCAAAATAAATTCCCAGAGAGTCAAAGAGTTAAAATTAAGACATGAAATTATTAATAACTAGAAGCACATAGGGATAAATATATTTGTTGGCACAAACACAAATTTAAAAACTTAAAAAAGACTAAAGTAATTGCTAACTTGATTAATCCAAAAACCATAAAATGTTTTAAAAATATGAGAAAATATGTTCAATTATGGTAATCAATAAAAGTTTATTTATCTTAAACATAAAGGAATTCATAGAGCATTAGTAAAAGCACTAACATTCAAAGATGGGCAGAGCACCTGAGCAGTTCACAAAAAATACAAATTCAAAGGCCAGGAAACATGAAGAAAATACTTGATCTCATTACTATTCAATTAATATGTTGTGGGATTTGGGGGATTTTTTTCCCCTCTCAGATTGATGAAGATATTTTTTTAAAAAAACCACTGTGGTCAACATCCTCAAAGGTTGCATTAATCATTCAAATATGCTGCTTTCAGGGACCTAGATCTGAATAACCATTCTGAAGGGCAGTTTTACCACATTTACAATAGCCAAAAAATATTTACACATATTACCCAATAAAACTTCTTCTTGGAATCTTTGCTTAAAGTGAGAAGATATAGTTAAATATTTCATGTACAAAAATAGACACTCAAAACTTAACAGGGGAAAATGGAAGTGTTCTTAACTTCTATCCATACAGTTATTGTATTTATATGCAGCCAGGAGAATTCATGTTTGCAAATATTATTTAATAATATAAAAATGTCTCCAATGTAATATTCATGGTAAGATTATTATATAAAACTGTTTAAGTAGTATGATTACAATTTCGTAAATGGAGAAAAAGAATATGTGTCTAAAATTTATATGAAGTACACACAAATGTTAGTATAGAGTTATGGTGAGAATATGAATTTAATTTTTCAACTTTTCTATATTATTTTCATATGTAACCAGAGAAAAGGCACAATTTTTAGAATTCAAAGAAGCAACATCTGAAAAGTACAAGATCATATACTAAAGTTCTCTAGATAGAAAGATTATAAATGACTTTTAAAATTTTCTCATGTTTTTTCTGTATTTTCAAAACCACCTAAAAGAGAAAAAGTAGATATCAGGATGCAAAGAAGTCATTAGTTTCACATATCTGTCACTACAAGTAAAGGAACGAATGTACAATGCTGGGAATAAAAATTAGATCAATGAGAATTATCCCCATCTTACTTTCATAAATTAGAAGTGTTCCCTTGAGCTAAGTAAACAGTATTACAAATTATGAGACATAAATACATAAAAACAACTCACCAATTTGAAGTTCCTCCCAAAACTGCACCTATGACTTGGGATAAACATGTGAATATTCAAGTTTAATATTGCAGGTCAACACTGATTATGATGATGAATAATTAGGAACTGAACTTATATTTTAAGAAATTATAAAACCTTATATGCTGGAGGATATATTCTCTCCCCACCCTATCTGATAGCTATAGTATGAATGTGAGGCTTAAGCATGGCCAGATACCTGCATGGAACTTGGGGTCTTGAGGGATTAACACAAAGGTGAGTTGTGTGAATTAGGGATTTGCCAGGCAGCTACTATAGAATCTAGGTCTGGTGCAGACTATCTGGAAACATGAGAGTCTGGATTAGAGACATGTTTCTTGGGAGCAGCATCATCCTCTTGACCCATTCTTGTAGCAGAAACATGACTGGACCAGGTTTCCCTTGGTTCCTGACTCATCCTAGTGTTCTAGTACTAAGTGGGTTCCATAGACAATTTGACACCTGTCAATATTAATCACAATAGGTTCATTTATGCTGTAGTAGCAAAGTCAAGTGTTAAAAAAAAAGTCTGCCCCTGTTGCCCCTTTGAATGCCCTGTAGCATTCATTCAAAGACCTGCACACTGTAGATAACGTTTATTTTCCAATCAGAGTGCAGTGTTGTGTCCACTACTCACTCTTCCTTGTTTTGGATATGTCTTCTAGTCAGTGGGCTGTGACTTGCTCATTACTCAGCAGAAGGTATATTGAGTGCCGGCTTTATACCAGGCACTGTTCTAGATGCCAGAGACACAGACATGGGTGTTCCTTCTCCCATGAAGCTCATATTCTTGTTGCATGCAAATCAATAAACAAGATAATCTGGAGTACAGATAAGGAATATGAAGACAGTAAAATGAGATACTGTACTGGGGGTGATGGTGCACTGCTGTGTTAGCTAGGAGAGCCAAGGGTAGCCTTTTGGAAGAAGTGACATTCAGTGATGGGTAAACACAAATAACTACAGAAGCATATTCCCAGCAGAACTGGTAAACACAGCTCCTTGGTCACAAATGAGCTTAGACGGTGTGTCTAGAACCTGGTAAATGAGTGAGTTTCCCCGCCCCCAAATCCTGTTTGCTAAAACCCGGAGAGAGGCAGGGACAAGGATGTCCACGCCTTGCATACCAGGCCTGAGTGTACAGTGACGATGGCAACCTAAAGGGCCAAGGTGCTTCCCTTACCATGCTCAGTCAGCAGTACTGTCCAACCGCCCGGAGAGCAGAGGCGAACTCCATGACAGAGGCCTTGTAGACACGAAGGAACATCAGCAGGACAGCCAGCCCGAAGGTGTGTTGTCATCCAGACCTGGGCAGATGTGACAGTGAAATGAACCAGACTGATGATGGAGTCAATGTCATCTGGATGTATTTCCTGTCAACCTCAATACCCTGGGCTCTGATCCTGAGGGAGATACAGGTTGGCAGCGGCCCAGCCCAGGGCAGCCACTCTTGTACTCCCCGTGCCAGCATTCTGGGACACGACAAGGTGTAGACCTCTCAGGTCTGCCACATCCACTCTGACCTTCACGAACACCTCAATGAAGTCACAGGTCCCACCGCTGAGTGGACCAGTCACGTGTAAGGCATTGTGGACCAGCATAAAGATTTTAAATGGGAAGATTTTGGAGAATTTAAAGTAGGAAAGTTCTTTATAGATTCTGGAGATTAGTGCTCTATCTGAAGTATGATTGGCAAAGATTTTCTCCCACTCTGTAGGCTCTTTCTTTGCATTGCTGATAGTTTCCTTTGCTGAGAGAAAGCTTTTTAGTTTGAATCTATCCCAGTTATTGATGCTTGCTTTTATTTCTTGTGCTATGGGAGTCCTGTTGAGGAAGTCTGGTCCTAAGCTGACATGTTGAAGATTTGGACCTACTTTTTCTTATAGAAGATGCAAGGTCTCTGGTCTGATTCCAAGGTCCTTAATCCATTTTGAGTTTAGTTTCATGCACGGTGAGAGATATGGGTTTAGTTTCATTCTGTTGCATATGGATTTCCAATTCTCCCAGCACCATTTGTTGAAGAGGCTATCTTTTCTCCATTGCATATTTTTGGCCCCTTTGTCTAGTATGAGAAAATTGTATTAAAGAACTCAAAAAACTCTACACCAAGAATGCAAATAATCCAATCGACAAATGGGCTAAGGAAATGAATAGACACTTCACAGAAGAAGATCTACAAGCAATCAACAAACATATGGAAAAATGTTCAACATCTCTAGTAATAAGAGAAATGCAAATCAAAACCACCCTAAGATTCCATCTCACCCCAATTAGAATGGCGATTATCAAGAACACAAGCAACAACAGGTGTTAGCGAGGATGTGAGGAGAAAGGTACACTCATACATTGCTGGTGGGGCTGAAAATTAGTGCAGCCACTCTGGAAAGCAGTGTGGAGACTCCTTAGAAAACTTGGAATGGAACCACCATTTGACCCAGCTCTCCCACTCCTTGGCCTATACCCAAAGGACTTAAAATCAGCATATTACAGAGATACAGCCACGTCAATGTTCATAGCTGCTCAGTTCACAATAGCCAAATTGTGGAACCAACCTAGATGTCCTTCAATGGATGAATGGATAAAGAAACTGTGGTATATATATACAATGGAATATTACTCAGCCATAAAGAATGATAAAATTATGGCATTTGCAGGCAAATGGATGAAATTGGAGAATATCATGCTAAGTGAGATAAGCCAATCTCAAAAAAACAAAGGACGAATGATATCGCTAATAAGTGGATGATGACATATAATGGGGGTTGGGAGGGGTTAGTGTTAGGGTTAGAGTGAGGGTTAGGGACGGGGGCAAGAATGGAGGAAGGAAGGACTGTATAGAGGGAAAAGAGGGGTGGGAGGGGTGGGGGGGGGAGGGAAAAAATAACAATGAATCAAACAACATTACCCTATGTAAATTTATGATTACACAAATGGTATGCCTTTACGCCATGTACAAACAGAGAAACAACATGTATCCCATTTGTTTACAATAAAAAAAGAAAAAAAAATAGAAAATGAAATAAAATGATTGAATAACCAAGTTATTCAATTTAGGTTTCTCTGAAAAAAAAAAAAGTAGGAAAGTGACATAATATGAGTTGAGTTATGCTTTTGAAAGATCATTCTGGCTATTATGTACAAGCTGACTTCAGGGAAGAACTTGGAGGAAGAAGAATTGATTAGAAGCCTGTTGCAACAGGCAGATAAAAGGTACTGCTCACTTGACTTGGGTAGTTGCAGTAGAGAAGTAGTTTCTGCTGACTGTTCAACACAGAATTTTCTTCTTTAAAATATGACACTAGCACATAGGTCACCTCAATGTGCACTTTCCTGTGCACCATTGCAGGAGATCGAGAATCTGTTGTAGGAACAGAGAATATGCACACGAGATACTCGCTGCTTGATGTTAAGGAGAGTAGGTGGTTCCTGCGCAAGGTAGCTTTGACATTCTTTTGTGTATAGGAAAGGCACCATTGTGTGGATCAAGACAGTATGATAGGACCAAGACTGACCCCCAGAATGTGAGTATTCTAGTCTGCTTTAGAGTTGGGTGTGTGTTAATGCCCTTCTCTAAAGATGAATATTGCTCTCTGGAGCAAGCCCTGGAAACACTAGGGCATGTCACACAGTGCATGAGTCATGGAACTTCCCATGTCTGCAGCTTTCACCATCAGCACCAGGCAGAAGGGGAAGTGCCTGGCACTGAGCGAGATGGAGTAAAATTTTCAAGAAAGAAATAACACACAGTGGATATATCTCAGTCGAATGAATTCTGTCTTTTCAGTGGTCAAGAAAAAAAGACTTTATAATTATCTAGGATATTCTTTCAGAAAAAGCTTTGATCTCTAAAAGCCATCACATGCAGCCTCATTTTAATGACCCTATAGCTGCAAAACGGAGCAATAAGCTCCATATCTGTGGTCTGTGGGCTAACATAGCTTGGGTTAGGATACATAAATGTGGAAGGATTTCATATCTTACCATGTACCTTCATAGCAGAAACAACAACTTACTTAGCTAAAGAGCTGAATTAAAATTTGACTGGATTTTGGGATACCAATCTACCTACCCTGAGGGAATACACAATTTAGTGGCACCAGTAAAACCAGTTTCTGTATTAAAGCATTTATTTTCTCACTTGATCCCCACCATAAACTTCTGAGACAGTTTCTGAAATCCTCATTTCAGAAACAGAGTGGGGCCAAGAAGAGTCTAGTGTGGGCTCAGTGCTGGTGTAGATTGATTTACCTTGACTTCTTTTGGATCTGTGGGATGTCTGAATTTTTTATAAAGACACAATTTTGTTCATCACACTGGAAATGCTTTCTGTTTTCTTTTTTAATTTCCTTATCAAAAAGCTTGAGTTTTTCTCCCACAAGGTCTTCTCTGGTGAGGCCGTTTTTCCTCTTTAACTTTGGTTTTTGCTTTCCATATATAAGCAAAGAAGCAAAGTTCAACTAGTTAGGAAAAAAGTCATTCTAGAAAAAAAGAAGAGTAATTGTGAAACCAGATGGTAAGCATTATTCAGCTGATGGGCTGCCGTAGCTCAGAGTGAAGGTGTGGTAATATGATCTTGATCTGCAGCTGTGACCTGTTGTTCCAGAACAGCCCCTTTCTTCCCTGGCCTTTGAGGCTACATTCCAGCACCTTTCCCTCCATTTTTGTGGGCACCCAGCCCTCCCAGATTGCTTTGACAGATGTAGAAGAAAGGAATGAAGCTTGTTCAAGGAAGAGCAACCCATGAGCATGTTTTGAATAGCCTCCTCCCCAGGTTCCTTGTAAAACTGGCAAATCAGGTGGAATGTTCTGCTCACTGGGAGACAATTTTCCCAGCACTCAGACTGCTCTGAGCCCATTATGATGTCCTTAAGGTGTCTTTCTTGCAAGTACTCCAGTCTAAAAACACTCCTTTCCTGCCCTAACAAAACACCAGTCCACACTTTCTCCTGTGTTTTCCTCCCTCAGTGAAAGGTGCCACCATCCCTCCTTCACCCCACTTGAAAATCTCGAAGTCATCCTGCACTCACCTTTCCCACCATCAAATGGGGTCTGCCTCCTGAATACTCTTCCAACCTTCCATACCCATGTTTCCTCATGCCACTGCCCTCATCCAGGCTCTCCTTATTTCCCTTCTAGCCTTTGGAAACATCTAAATCTTTTTTTAGCTTTTCTTGATCATTGTCTTCTTCTGCTCTGTCACTAATGTTGTGTCTTGAATGGTAAGGTCAATAGGGTTAAAACCCCACAGGGGAAGGGTGGGTGAAGGTCATTATTTCTTACAAGCACTGTAGGCTATTGTTACGTGTGGCTAGGGGTGAGGACCAACACTGGACTGGAAACTTTTCAGATGTCTTAGCCAGATACCAAAAGGCCTTCGTGACCTTGGATATCTTAGCTTCTGCCACTTCTGCTTCCGACTTTATAATAAATGACCATAAACTATTTATACTTCCTCTTACTTTCATACTGTTGCATACCATTTCTTGGTTTTGTGTCATGATCTGTAGGAATTCCTCCCTCAGAAATGTGCTGGAAATAAAACAACCAAAAGCCCCCTTCCTGCTGCATACCATGTTATTTTATTCTTCATTTTGGTAGGTGTTGACTCTTGAACCACTCAGATCTCCTGGGGCTCTGATGCTTTCTTTGCTCCCTCTCTCTCTCACTTCTGGTTTTCCTCCTCACATGCAAGTGCAAGTCCTTGGATCCCCTCATAATCAGAATGATACTGTCTCAGAGCTTTTGGAAATGCCAGATCTTACTGGTCCAATCATGCTTTGAAGTTCTGCCCTGGGGGAGGTCTGTCTGTGTGCTGTGGTCCACTCACGGTGACAATAGGTAATGGTGGCTAGGTACTTGTGCAATTTTAGGAGGGCTTTTGCAAGTTGGATCCTCCCTGAGCCCTGTGGAGTAGGCCAGGAGCTATTACTTCACTCCATTATAGAGCTGAAATGGAGGATTTTTTTTTTTTAATTCATCAACATGTTTTACAGATGTATACTTGATGCTACAGACTGTGTGTTGATATAGCTCTCAAGTCCTATATTCTGATTTAGTTATGGTTGCCTACTTCTTATTAAAGGGGCTTGGGTGTGATTTATTTTTGTTTTTAGAAGCTCAGAGGAAAAATACATAATTTGAGCAAATTTATATCAGAATATTCATTCACTGTGGCTTAAAAGTCTAACCACCTTGGAATATTCCAGTCCCTCTACTCCCCTTGTTTAGTATGTCCTCATCTTTTGGTCAGTTTGATCCTTGACACCTCTGTGAAAGAGAAATGAAGGAAGAAGAAGGGGAAATTCTGTGCGATTGGTTTTGAATATCGATTTCTGAGGCCTGTACCATATGAGTCACTGAAATTGATTAAGTCTTAAAGGTTCAAACACAGTGTGGTTAGGCCTAATCATAATTCTAAAAACAGCCCCTTGCAGTGAGGGAAGAGGGGAGAGGCCTATGAGTTGCTCAATGAAGTGTCCACACATACTCACTCCTTTTGGACTATAGTTTTTCCCTCTTCCTGTGTCCCATCTAGCAGCGCTCTAAGTCTAATAGGCTAATTTCTAAAGCCAGGGCTCTCTTTGGAAAGATCTTGTTCTTCCTGAGTTTTAACATTGAAAGAAATCAGAAACAACAAATGACGATATGTGCATTCTCTCACTTTTGAATGAATTCAAGCAGCTTGAGCAAATATGTGAGAATAAGGAATATTCTCTTCTGTATGGAAGGTCTGGAAGGAGAAAAAGATCATTCTATTTAAAATATATCTGCATGTTGCTAGTATCTAATCAAGCTCTGGATTTGAGCTCAATTAAAGCTTTGATAAAAGTAAGGAGAAAGGAAACGTGAGAGAATGCTCTTCCATTCATGAGGGGCCTGTGTGTGTTTTTCGTTTCGAACTAAATGAATAATGAGACCATGCATTTTCCATGTTGGCATTTTCCACCCTGAGAATAATTCCCTTCCTGGCTTCTCAATGAATAATGCATTATTTCTGAAACCCAAGAGGCATTCCTTTGATTTTCCTTTATGTTTAGCTTTCTGAGTGATTTTCAATAAAGGAAATTCAAGGACTTGGAATGAATGCTTGATTAACATTTTTATTGAAGTTCAAGAACTCTTTGGCTATTATCTCCTGATATTTGGAATATTATTTTTTCTCTCTAAGGAAAATCTAAGGTATTGTATTTATTAGAAAATGAAGCACCTTGGACAGTCTTCAAAGTGAACAGCAGTTTAAAACCAATACACATTTGTGTTGTAGAACAAAGAGCTTGTGGAGGTACTTTTCTCCTTACTTTATTTTCAGTTCCCTGCTGAAAAGGTTCAAAAGAGAAAGCTCACATTCAAAACTGGACTGTTTGGAGACTAAATCTCGTTTGTTTATATTTTGGGAAACTCATAACTTGAGGCTAGTCCAAATCCAAGACTTCAGCCCAAGTAAGCCTGCATCTACCAAGGCCAGCACCACTGAAATCTAAAGATTGAGTTGCACTTCTGGACCATGCTGTTCCCCATCTGCTCATTAGGCAGCCGGACGGGCCATACGGAGCCTATTAGGTGAGGTGTAATGGGACATGATGGTGTCCACTGGTCACATTGGCTCATGTCCTTTCAATCAAGGATCCCCGGAGATCCTGAGGTAACCTGGTGGTAGATTTTAATGATATTTCTCAGCCTTCATTTTCCCTGTGATCCAAATAAGTGACTTCAGAAACAAAATAAAATGGAATTAAAAATATATTGTATATTTCCATTTCCCTTAGGAGTATAGTAAAATCTCAATTCAGAATAATTGGGAAAGAGAACAAAGTTGATTAATATTAGAACGTTTGAAACATATAATTTGGTTTAAAATATTTAATTTTATTAGTTTCAAGAAATGGAAGAATAAGGTAGTATTTTCTAGAACATGGACTCTGGAGCCATCCTCTAAGAGCAGAAAGGTTAGGATTCGTCTCCTATCTGCCACTTTCCAGTCCTGTGGCCTTGAGCAAGGAAGGTATTTAAACTCTTGGGGCCTTAGTTTTTTCTTCTGTGTAATGGTGTTTCTTAGTCAAAATATGTTATATAGGCAGTTGTAACGATTAAGTGAGTTGTTATTTGGAAAGAATATATCGAAGCAAAATGTAAATGATTGCTGAATAAAAATAAAATGTACATTCCATGGATGAAAATTACTATTTCCAGCCAGGACTGTTCAGTTGAACCGGTAATAACAATATTATTATTGTCATTTTAATATGTACAGGCAATTATTTTCTTAGCATTTATTTAATTCTTAAAACAAACCTCATGAGGTAAAATATAATCATCTCTATTTTTCAGATGAGAAAAATGGGGTGAAAAAGTAATTCACCCAAGTGAACTCATTAAACAGCAAAGCAAGCACTTGAGCCCAGGCAAACTGAAATCAGAAAGTATGCCTTCACTACACATTAACGGACATTTGTCATTAGTGCTTATCTTTTGCCTGAAAACACCCCATTGCTATTAAAAATCAAGTCTTTTAATAAGAGGTGGTGGATCCTGAATATCTCAGTTGCTTATCAAACTTGTGTTTTGCTCAAAATAATCATCATCATTGTCTCATAAATACTCAATTTAGTAGGATATGAATTAATGAAAGTTGATTAAATTTTTTCTGATTAATTTTTTTCTGATTATTTCAGAAAATAATGTTTTATTGGTAGTGATGATTAGTGGTTTCCAATCTCAGTATTTTTATATCGAACTGAAATCACTTCTTAATATTTTTTCATTCTCTCTTTTTTAACCCTCCCGGTCCCTCACCCTGTCCTCATAGGTGCCTTTATCATCTGCTGGACTCCTGGACTGGTCTTGCTCCTGCTAGATGTGTGTTGTCCACAGTGCGACGTTCTGGCTTATGAGAAATTTTTCCTCCTCCTTGCTGAATTCAACTCTGCCATGAACCCCATCATCTACTCCTACCGGGACAAGGAGATGAGCGCCACCTTCAGACAGATCCTCTGTTGTCAGCGCAGCGAGAACACCAATGGCCCCACAGAGGGCTCGGACCGCTCGGCTTCCTCCCTCAACCACACCATCCTGGCTGGAGTTCACAGCAATGACCACTCTGTGGTTTAGAAAGGAACTAAGATGCGAAGCCAGCTGTCTTCTATGGAGAGATGAACGGCCTCCCCCACCCAATTGCCAGGGTGAGGTGGGGAGTGAGAGGAAGGAAAGAAACTGATACTTAAACACTAACCAATGGCAGTATTTGTTCCTAGACCCCACAGACTTATGTATATCGAAAATTAGCTTATGTGACAACCCTCATCCTGATCCCCATTCCTTTCGAAGGTAGAAAGTGGAGTTACTGCAGTGGAATTGAGGAATGGACTCTGCAGTGTCCATTCAGACGACACTAACGAGGCTTGAAAGCTTTCATGTGGTTTGGTGCAAGTCAGAATAAATTCTGACCAACTGAGTCCATAACTTCATTTACATACAGGCTTCTCTTTTTTATTTTCCAAGATGCATTTCATTTAATAAACACGTTTATGTCTATCAGCATGTTTGTGACAGATAAGACTATAGACTGTTAAACTACCGTAATTTCAATTTTTTCCTATGTAGGAAAATTGTAAATTAGAATTATTATTTTTTGTTTAGAAAGCATGCATGTAATGTATGTATGCAGTATGCTTTACTTAAAAAGATGAAAGAATACTAATTTTAAATCTTCTAGGAAATAGAAGAACCTAGTTGTCAAAACCAGTATTTGTTTAGGCTATGAAAGAAACAATGTTCTAATCACAATATTACCTTTCTATTAAAATGTTGCGAAAAGTATAAAACGGGAAGATCAGTTTATTGCCAAGAGAATATGTACTCCAAAAAGTCATAGAAGTAATTTTGTTTCTGCATATTTAAAATATTCAAGTACGTTCTTATTGCCAGTACATCAGAGGAAATTTTTAATAGTCGACTTTTTTCTGAGTTATAAAATAATACATACTTGTATTGTAGAAAACTTGAAAATTGCAGAAATGTGTAAGAGGAAAAATGATTACCCATTATATCACAATCCAGAAGTAACATTATTTAACAGTTCTCCCAATATAGGCCTATGAGTATATTATATACTTTTTTATGTAATTGGGATCATACTGTAAACAGTTTTAAAACTAGCTTTTTAAATTGCAGAATTGCCAGATTTTACTATGGCATTAAAAATTTTAACAAATATAATTTTAGTGGCTATATAATATTCCATTTAATGGATGCAACTCAGTTCATTTAACCAGTTCCATATTGTTGACTATTTAGGTTATTTCTAATTTTCACTATAATAAAGTGGCAAAAAATTGTGTACATAAAACTTTGTCCATATAATTGATTATTTACTTGGGACCTATTCCTATGAAGGATTTTTTTTTAAAATGTGAAATATCTTCTTATGCTTTTACCTTTTATAAAAAGGGATTTCCTGCTTTTGTACCACATGGGTAGCAATTGTGAGGAAAGCCAGTTAAATTACCTTCTTACAAAAGAAATGCAGTTGTTACTTTAGTTGAGAGTGATTTCTATTAATATTATGAGATGGATTAGAAAGTTATAATAATTAAGATACCCTAATATACCTATCAATTCCAAAGTTTGCTGAGGAACCAGTTTTTCCTCTTTTGGTGGCCAAAACTGTAATGTAGAATTAAAGAAAATGCAAAGAAATCAAATGTGCTGAGTGAATAAAGGATTGGTGTGTTGCATAGCTTGGGCCCTTCTGTCTATAGCAAAGGGATTGAGTATGAACATATGTGACTTGGCTACTGTGTATTCTCCAGGATTCACCTGCCGCCATCCTAGGTGATACCTGTTTAATACATTCTCAAGGTCAAGAAGGGATTGCATCAGTTTGGTGTAACAAGTGAGAGGAAGTAACATGATCTTGAAGCAGGTACGGGGAAGTCAGGAGGACGTCTAAGAGGAAGAACTCCCAAAGAAGACTGACTGTCTAGGAAGGAGGGAGTCTGTGTGTGGTCAGCGCGTGAGAAGGTAGACTTGTAAAGTGCCCACGGTGGAAAGAATGTGGGGATCCAGTCAACAGAAAGGTGTTCGCACATACTTTATCCAAAATACAGAACATCTTATACTGAAAGGAAAAGAAACGGACTTGAACTTTTACTGATGTGCCTTTTTTTATGGAGGAGATATGGACTATTTGAAATTAAAAGCATACTAATTGGACCCTAATAAATCATTCTCAATCAGTGTTTGGTCACTTGCGGCTCTGATCAGTGCCATTTGTCTTATTTGACTTTTCTCGCTTGCATAGCGTGGGGTCTTCCCTCTGTGAGCTCCTTTATGTCCCAGCTACCAGGGCTAAAGACTCTGAGGTCAAGCCAGCGTCTCCCATGCCCTCTTCCCCACCAGAATTGCTTTTTTCAATCTGAGACAATTTCAGTTGTCTTTCCAGTGCCTAAGATTGTGGTTTATGCTCCATGAAAGGAAAGACAATGTGTTAGGATAATACTTTACATCAATAGGATAACTGGGGGAGTTTTAAAAAATATAAAACTCTGGTTTTATAGAAACTTTGACAACTTTATAAAATAAAAACGTTTTACTCCTATCAGAGTTTATAAAGTCAGTGGTCTTTCTGCTCAAGGATTTAATGACTAATGATAAAAATGATATATCTCTGCCAATGATATATCCATTATAATCTTATCAGTGTATCACTAAGGTGTTAGAAAAGATAAAATATCTATAATGTTCCAATAAGTTATTTGGAAGAGAGGTTTAAACCTTTAAATTTGGGTTGGTGGAAGATTGTTAGAAAGCAAATGTCTTTGAACTCTTCTTTGCCAATTAGCCACCCCTCATGTAATCTCTTTTTTTTTTTCTTTTAATTAGTGAAATCACAATTTCCTAGACTCCAAATCTCACCTAACATTTGTTGTATAATTAATGAGTCTCATCAATCTTCCCTAATTAATGCTTTGGGTTCCATTGTTCACTTTCCTTCTAATTTATTCCAACTGTCTCTCAATTTCTGAAATATTATAACTTTGTAATATTGTGTCTAGACCCTCCCTTTAACCCCAGAGTGTGCAGAAAAATGTCAATTGTGTCCCTTCACTATACCAAGGTAAGCAGAAAATTTTTATGGAAAAACCTTTTGAAACAAATCACTTATATTTTGAACACCAAATGAATGTCACTTGATGCTGAACTCTCAACAGGGTTTAGTTGTGGGTTAAGTTAAGGCAGCTTGTGACTGGTCTGAAATTAGGCACCACTTACAGAAGAAATGTGTGAAACTAGGAGCCAGATGTTTCATGAATCTAGGTGAGCAAAGCCCATTCACATTCTAGCTACATAGCAAATTCTCTAATTCTACAATTAAAGTTTTAAGGCTCATATTCACAGATTGTTTTTTATTATGCTGTTTAATAATGGAATGTGCAAAGCCATGTAAATAATAAAACAATTCATAGTCTAAGGCCCAACAGCCAAATCCACCTATTTTTATATGACCTGCAAGCTAAGGACAGATTTTATGGTATAAAATAGTTGGGAGAATGTTTTGTGACACACAAAAAACTATGTGAAATTTAAATTTCAGTGTCCATAAATAAAGTTTTATTGGAATAAAGTCACACATTAGTTTATTGTCTATGACTGCATTTATACTATACTGACAGAGTAGAGTTGTGACTGGGACTGTATGGCCCTCAAAATCTAAAATTTTTGCCATTTGTCCCTTTAAGGAAAAAGTTTACCAACCCTTGATTTAGAGGATTCCCTTTTCAGTCATTCTGTCCTCATGACTATGAATATCCATGGTCGTTGGAAGACAGATGACCAATTTGGCACAATATATTTTAATCCAGCCTTATATGATAGAGACAATGTTCAGTTGAATTATTTTATACTTTCTCCTGTCCAAATCTTTATTTTATTATAATCTTTATTTTGAAACAATCTCAAATTTACAGAACTGCTTGCCAGATTGACAGAATTTGTAACCATGCAATTCTGAAAGGGTGTTAGATCCTTCAACTGTAAGTAGCCAGCATGATACCCCAACACCCTTAACTACTATGTTCTTTCTTCAGCTAAGGACATTCAGGTTCATAACCACGATGCAACCGTCAATATCAGGAAACTAACACTGATACACAACCATTTAATCCCCAGACCAATCACATTCTTGTTTCACCGGTTTATCTAGTACTGCACTTTAGAGCTGAAGAATCCAGTCAAGATCCAGGTTGTATCTAGGTGTCTTCTCTCACCAGTCTTCAGACTTGAGTAGTTCCTCAAATTTTTCTCAACCCTCATGGCCTTGTCACCTAAACGTCACAGGTCATGTTGTGGAATGTCCCTCAGTCTGGGTTTTTCTGACATTTCCTCATGATTAGATTCATACTATTTATCTTTAACAACATAAGACAAGTGCTTCTACAGGTCTCCCTGTGTCCTATCAAGCGACTCGTGTTGTTGATCTCTTCAGGAGCTGGTGATGTTAACTTGGATTATGTGATTAAGGTACTGTCTGCCAGGTTTCTCCACTGTGAAGAAAACTCTTTTCCCTTGTATTAAGCACTTTGTAGAGTGTACTTAAGACTGTGGAAGTATCCTGTCCAAATTTTATTGTCTAGTTTTCCCAGCTGTTAATATTTCTTGGATGAATCAATCATTATTCTGATGGTTGTCAAGGGATAAATTTCCAATTCTCTTTTCCTTTCCAAATTGATTAGTAAGCATTCCTTTGTGAGAAGAAACTTTGTCTTCTCCCATTTGTTTGTTCATTTATTTATATTGGGTTATAATGTTACTACCACTTCTCAAAGTTTTTCTCTTAAGATAACTGTAGATTCACATGAAAATGTAAGAAATAATATGGAGAGATCCCCTGTACTCTTTACCTGGCTGTTTCCCCAAAGGGTAATATCTAGACTGTAATACAACATTTCACCCAGAAGATTAACACTGATTCCTCCTGTTGCACTCCATAGCCACACCACTTCCCTTTTCATCCTGACCCCCACTATCCACTAGTCTGTTCCCCATTTCGTCAATTGCATTTTAACAACTTTTTCATACCAAAACTTCCTACTTCTCTATAACAATGATTTCAGGGTGCTGGGCTGATACATATGAGGAAAATGACTGTTACACACAAGGAAACAATCTCAGAAGAAAAATTGGGGGGTATAATTATATCTATTGTCTATAGCATTTGATGCCTAATTTGTAAATCCATAATTTATTATATGTGTTTATCTGTATTGGCTTCCCAAATTATGAATTTTTTGAGGAGAAAGAAATGTTTTACATACATCTTTCAAATAAATTAACACAGTAAAAGTAATAGAACACAAACTGATGTCATAAATGGGGGTACAAGCTGCCCTTTGTGGTGCTCATGTTATTGCAGGCATGCATGTGTCCCAAGACAGAGAAGAGATTCTTAAAGTACTAGGTAATACTGTGTCTTCCACCTGCATTTTCAGACCCCAGTGACTAGAACAAAACTAGAAATATGGCTCCACTTACTAAATGATCTTTGATTGAGAATTATAAGATCATAATTAGATGTAATAGTTAACTGTTCTCACTATCTCTTCTCTTTAACTTATTTATACCTAAATTTTTTGAGAGTTCTCTCTATATACATATGATAGCACTGTTAAATATGAAAAGCAAAATCTTTAATGAAGCTTTGAATGTAATAGAAGTGAGGAAGAGAAAAAGTTAACAATAAAATTACAAATCATATTAAGAGTTCTGAAGGAGACAATGCCATGTCAGACATCATTAAAGGTAAACAAAAGGGACAGGGCAGATGAGAACAACTACCTTCAAAAGCGGTTTAGCAAGGCTTTGGGTTAAAATAGGAACTTTTCCCTCAAAGCCTCTCATCTTGAGTCTGCATTGCACAGTGGGACTTTTGAGCATGCACCCAGTCTGGTAGACCTCGAACAGCCCATTGGAAAAATGGACTTGCTTCTAGCATATGCATACAGCAGTTTCAGGCAAGAAGTGCAAATGCTTTGAAAGAAAGTAAGTCATTTGAGAAAGAAGAGCAAGTATAGACTGAAAATGGGACTTGAAAGGCAGGCAGGCACAATGACTTGAGTAATTATAGAAGTTTTTATCATTGAGAATTGTGATGAATGAGTCAAAGTATTTAAAGTAAACCCTCTGGTTTACCCTTCAGAATAAAGAACAGAAGGAAGACTGAAGGCAAAAGACAAGTTCAGAGACTGTCACATGAACTGATATGAAAGGTAAAGGTGGCAATGGAAGTGAAGAAAAGATGATGGATGGATTCAAGAGGTATTAGGGAGCTGTTGATTGGATAAGAGGCTTGCTCAAGGTGTGACCTTGACCACCAGATGCATGGGGATGTGATATACTGAGGCTATGGCTATGTGACACATGAAGCTCAGAGCATCTCTGGACAAAGATACAAATTTTGGAGTCTCTTTTTCTGCAACCATATTGCTATATTCTTCTGCAAGATGGGAAAAATAAAACTTTTGATCTATTTGAGTAAGAAGAAAAGAATAAAACAAAGAAAAATAAAAAGTAGACTTAGTATCTAAATATATATATCATCCAGAAACATGTGGAAATGTTTCTTTTTAACCAAATAGAGTTGTCTATATACAATGTATTTAATATTTTTATTTGATAATATATTTTAGAGATATATACATGAGTATGCATCTACCTTCCTATACAGTTGAGATGGAGATTATTTGAGCTCACCAATATTTGTTTACTCTTCCTTCCTGGACTACTGGAAAACTACAGTTCTCTTAGGCAGGGCCATGTCACTAGTAATGGCCAGTGGACTATGAGTGTGTATAACGTGTCATTTCTAAGTTGATCAAGTAAAAAGCCCCCATGCTATTTTCTAGATCTTCCCTTCCCCTGACTTGACCCTCAAAGTCAAGAATGGAGTGGCAGAATCATAAGAAGTCCTCATCAGCCTGGGACCTTGAGTGACTATGTAAAATAAAATTCTTGTCACCTCATAAATGTTTGAATACCCTAAAGATTATCATGATCAAGCAATAAGTATTTTCTGTGTTTCCAGTAAGATTTTGTGGTTTGATTTTTTTTTTTTTTTTTTACTGCAACATAACTTAGCTTCTCCTGATTAGTAAACAGTATTCCATTTTGATGAGCATTAGGGCTCTTTTTAATTTTTGCTTTTTTGGGTCATAGAAAATGTACATTTAAATTTCTTTTGGTACAAAAAAACAAAATGTACTCCAAAACTACTGTACCCCTTTATAATCTCACAGTGTATGAAACCCTTTTAACCTATATCTTTATCAATATTGGACACTACCAGTCCTTATGACTCTATAATTAAAGGTTTGACTGGAAAATCCCAAAAAGACTTTTAACAGTACTCTTCTAAATAATCCATGATTCAAAGATGTTTCAAAAGAAATTTAATTTTTTTTTTTCACATAAGGGAGTTTATTAAGCAAACAGAGTGTCTCCCTGCAGGGTAAGAGAGAAAATGAGAGGAAAAGAAAGGGAAAGAGAAAGGGCACGCGCTAGAGAGAGTGGAAAGTGAGGAGGAGAAAGAAAGCAAGTCGGGGAGAGAAAAGCAAGAGAGAAAAGATGGCGGTGAAGCTATCTTTAAGAATCCTGCTGGGCTAACAGGGGACCAATATCGGAGAAGGATACTTGCAAGCTGACTGATGAACCAATAGCTAGCTAGGATGTCCACAGATTGACAAGTGGTTGGGAGGCGGGGAAAATGGCTGCAACGGAAAGGGTGGGGGAGCAGCTTTGTACATTACATTCCCCCATTTCTGTTTTTATAAGAAAATCTTTTGCTCTCCAGTTCTTTCCGAAGCCTTCTCTCTCCTTCCTGCCTAAGTGACTGGGGCTGGTTTTGCAGGTGAGATGTAAAAAGTCCATTCTCCTTCCAGACTTCCAAAGGCAGATGGTTTTCATGGACTTCATTTCCTCGATTTGACTGATCCCCTATTTCTACACTAACTGCCTGTCCCCAATGCTGACTTCATTCACCCCTCTAATTTTAGAACTCCACTGCTGTAGGGAAAGGGGGTGATGACCGATGGCTTCTTTGAGCTGGAAGTGGGCAGTGTGGGTCAAGCAGTTTGGAGTTCCCTTTTTAGAAATCAGGTTAGTCAAGGGGTCCATGGTAGAAGTTTGGTTGGGAAGAGCAAGTTGTAAAGGCATCTGGGATGGGTGCTTCTATGAGAGAAGAACAAACAGACATGAGTACTGAAATGAGATTGATACAATATAAATGTTGCAGAATCTGGAACATGCCAATGCATGTCATAAAGATGACAGAAGTCAATAATTCCTCACTAGGGGGTGGAAGAACTGAGAAGTTGTTCCCATAACAAGACCTAGCAAAGGCTGGAGAGGACAAGGCCTTTATTTGGGAACTTTAACATTGTCCAGGTTATCAGGAATGTAAACACAACATTTAGTAGAGATCTCTATACTTCTGTTACTAGCAAACATAGATTAAGCCTATCTGTGTCTGTAGGCCTTAAACTGACTAAAACTGACTCTGGCAGTTTCTCTTGATAGTTATCAGGTACATTTGCCTAAAAATCTCTCTTTTGTAACTTTTAGTCTTTATTCTAGTGGGTTAACACACGTGTACATCTTCAGTTACATTTAACTATTATTTTTTTTAAATGCCCAAGAATGGCTATATTTTGGTTTTAACTGTTTTGCTAGGTGTTTAAGATCAAGCTGGTTAAAGTGACCTGTTCCTGTCTGTTAAAGAGTCAGCTGAGTTCCCACAGGGGTCACTCATAGAGAACTTAAGAGCAGCTTCTTAGCTCCATTAGTGCCATTGGTTAGGCAGGGTCTCCTCAATGAGGTGGCTTCCCTTGGAAGCATTAGAGGTGTCTCACTTTTTCCATGACCCTCCTCTGCAGCAGGTGCACTGAGTGGCTTTTCCTTCTCTAGTGGCCTCATCAATCTCCTTGCTCAGTAGGTTGTGTGACCCACCCAGAGTTGCAAACTTCCTTAGAGAAGTCCTCTTGTTCCCTGGGTTCAGGCTGACTTTGAGGGCAAGACCCAAATATGGACTTTTCTTGACCTCTGTATTTAATCTCAATCTCTAAGTTTGATCTTAACCATCAAACAAGCCAGTCTCACCAGTCATAGAGTAAGAGTACTGGGCTTTAGCTTCAATGTCTATAACTTTACAGTTATTTACCCCTTTTTATCTAATTGGGGTCTACATTATCTCTCCTATAGGGGATGGCTTTTCAAGTTAATCTACAGTGTACTTCTGCAAAATATCAGGCAACAGTTAGAGTTTACAAGGAAATACAAAATGGAATCACCAACAGTAAAACATTCAGTTTGTGCAATAGCTATCTTGAATTTTGACTGAGTTATTCATTATATCCCCTGTTTGAGATCACAGTAATCTTTACAACAAACATCAAACTTTTGAACACAACTTTAAATGAGTTAAAGTCTGGCTTACTTTGGAGCCATTCTGATGTGTAGCAGGGTTGAGGGCAGAGCCTTATCTCAGGTAACATGGGGCTTTTCACAAATCTTAGGTAAAATGTTCTAATCCTGAAGCTAATTTTTCCTCTTTTGTCATGACCAGCATGACCAAATTCTCAAGTTCAGTGAGGGGCAAAGGAGTATTAGAAAATAAAGGTTTATAAACACAGATTTTGAAGATTAAGCTGAGATCATATGGAGCTCTGTTCTCTGATGGAAATGCAGATCTAAAGAGTTATGTCAGCAATCTTTATATATGTATGTAAGCACTATTCTTTGTTTTCAAGAAAGTTACAGAGACTAGGACATTAGCATAACTTTTTTTCAGAGCTGCAAAGTGCAATGTTAGGAGCTCAGTGTAGCTCTCAAGGAAGTCCAATGTCCAAAGTTACTGTAAGGTGGGCAGGAACCAGAGAAGGGAGCCGATGAAACACTGGTTATCTAGCAAAAGAATTCCTTCCTGCCCAAGAGCTGTGTGCCTGAAATCAATGTCAGAGCTGATAGGACTCCTGTATAGAGCCTCCCCAGGGAGGGTACTGCCACGGCAGTTAGGCATCTTGTGCCCCTGCACAGGAACACTCCCAGGCACCAGGCGTGCCACAGTCATGAGGTCAGAGACCCCAATCTCAATCACTGTTGTCCCATTTTTGCTACTGCGCATTACACTCTTTCTTAAATGTCATTTTAAGAAGTTTACATATATTGACTCCTGAGTCTATATGAACATTAGTTAACATTATAACTAAAACATGAATCAAAGAAAGACTGAGAGAGCTTTTAACTTTCCTTTTGTGTGGCAAAGTGACAAAATGCTTTCATGTTTCACAATATTAACCTTTAAACAAATCAGGCTCTCACTAATATTTAGAAATACATTTACATTTAAATTTCTTTTATCTCAGTATAACAAATTTTACATATACCCTATTGATGACAGGTCCTATAATAGAACATTAAATGATGAGTTTAAAATTACCATTACAGACAAGTTTAATTTGGAGAATAGCAGCTTGATTTCTGCTTTAAAGGCTTGTATACCTGGAAAATATGAACACATTTAATATACAAAGAATAATGTTTTTAAGTATGTTACTCCATGGAATAACTTTATAAATTAATCATATGTCTCTAATAAACACAGTTGAGTAATCCCATACATGTCAACTCTAATTCACTCATCTAATTGTAAAAAAAAACAAGATATCAGACAAGTGTACCAACAGTATTTGCCCTCTCTTTCCTGTGGAACAAAAGTCCTAGAAAAATTGATGTTAGACATTTTATAAACATCAACATTTAATGAGTTTGACCACCTAGAGACTTGTGAGTTAAAGACATTTTGTTTCTACTAGTTTACCCAATTTGTATTGAAACTTTTAAATCACGTGAATTAAAAGTATTTGGATCCATTTTTTAAATTTTAATTTTATGTGCGCTTATATTTAACACAAAAGTAAAGGCCTTGTAATGTTTATCTCCATTACAATGTAACAGATGTTCAAAAATAACTCGAGTTGGATAAAAAGAACTGATCAAAAATCATTAACCTAGGTATGTAGGATCAAAATTGTGAGCTCAAAAATATAGCATTTAAGAAAAACAAAAGTCCTAGAAGAAAAATGATAATGGTCATTAATTAAAGCATGAGAAAATGAGAAGGAGAGAAGAGGTGAAAGGGAGAGAAAAAGTATTCTGAGTTGCAGCCCAGGAGCAATTTAAAATGGACACTTTTTTCCTTGGGTTTGAGACTGGTCTCCCACTGAGCATTCTGGTTTCCTCCATTTACATTTCAATGTAAATGGATCTGAAAGGGGCTAAAATGTTCTAGCGGAAACTTGATGCCTAGGGCATTTTAACCCTTTTTCCTGGTTAGTAATCAATTCAGGTTTGGAAGCAGAAAATTGTGAAACAATTATCTCCCACTACTTGTGGGGACTGGGGCTGCTTTTATCATACTCCTTACTGGGACATGCCACTGATGGTTGGGCTGGTTACTCCCTCCACACCGGCGTATGTGGGACCTCGTGGCAGGAGGACCAGGTGGGGTGGGCTGTGGAATGGAGGCAGTACAGCTGAGTCGAAGTTGGAGGAGGAGGAGGGATTAAGAGGGGGAGAAGAAGGAGGCTTTCAAGTTTGCAGGAAGAGAATAGAAGTACAAGAAGGAAGAGACTTGAAGATAAGGAATCCCTTTCCATCTGCCCGCTCGCTCACGGAAGCTGTGTGCCATTATGCAAAGGAATTTTGATGACTTTAAGCCGGGGGTCAGGTGAAGGGTTCCCAGGGTTGAATCTGCCAGATTGGAGGACTCAGGTACCATGGTGGAGACTGATACAGCCGAGTCTGCGGTCAGGTCATACACGGCCATTTTGGATTGATTATCTAAAGGGTACTGTGGCCAAATATAAGCCGGGAGTCAGGCAGGGGTTGAATCTGCTGGAATGGAGGACCTAGATCCCATGGTGGAGGCTGATACAGCCGAGTCTGTGCCCCGGCCTCCCGAGGCCCCAGAGTAGTTGACTGGGGACAAGAAGGCGGCACATAGATGGTGTTGTCACACAAACATCAATGTGGGGTCAGGCAAAAGCCGAGAAGAGTTGAGGACCTGACATCAGGGTTTTCGAGTACGAGTACGAGTGCAAGCTCAAGATGAGCCTCAACCCTGAGAGAATCTCCACCATAAAATCAGGAATCCACCCGGCAGATAAGACCGACTAAGGAGCCAGCCGTAACTATAAAGGTTGTGGCTGGGGGTACCCCCCCCCCTCAGCCGCCTCGAGGGTATAAATCGGCCTAGGGGAACCGGCCCAGAGGACTCACCAACCTGAAGTCTGGTGATGGATGCAGAGCAGAGTGTCCGGGCAGAATGGAAGGTGGGGCCGTGTCCAGGGCACTGGGGCTTAGATGGGGTTCCACTCGCTTAAGAGACAGTGGACGATCCCATCCTAAGTCACGGCACCTATGTAAGGGATCCCACAGAAACCACGCCGGACTCGGGAAATCACGTACGGGAGTTTATTAAGCAAACAGAGTGTCTCCCTGCAGGGTAAGAGAAAATGAGAGGGAAAGAAAGGGAAAGAGAAAGGGCGCACGCTAGAGAGAGTGGAAAGCCAGGAGCAGAAAGAGAGTGAGTCTAAAATTTTAACTAAATGAAAATACAATCTATCAAAATTTGTGTGATGCAGTAAGAGTAGTACTTGAGCAGAAAATTTATAACACTGAAAGATCTAAAAAAAGATCTTTAGGAAAAAGATTTATAATCCACAATCTAAGCCTCCCCCTTAGGAAAGAAAAAGCAAATTAAGTCCAAAATAATGGAAATTACAGCAAAAATCAATGAAATTGAAAATAGGAAATCTGTAGAGAATAATCAATTAATCCAAAAGTTGGTTTTTTGAAAAGATCAGTAAAATCAATTAGCTCCTAGTCAGTTAAGGAAAAGAAGGGGACACAAATTACTAATATCAGAAAAGGGAAAGGGAACATCACTATAGATCCCATGGACATTGAAAGGATAATGAAGAAATTCTACAAACAGCTCTTTGTCTACAAATTTGAGAACTTAGATTAAATGGACTAATTTGTTGAAAGATATGATTTGCTAAAACTCACACAAGATGAAACATACCATCTAAGTAGGCCTATGTCTATTAAAGACATTGAATCAATAATAATCTTCCAAAGCAGAAAGCACCAGGCCCTGTGGGTTCATTGGTGAATTCCACCAAACATTAAAGGAAGAATTATACCAGTACTCTATTATTGCTTAAAAAAAAAAAAACAGAAATAGAGAGGATACATCCTAACCCATCCTATGAGGCCAACCTTACTCCTGTACCAATGCCAGAAAAGGATATTACAAAAAAAGAAAACTGTCCAGCATGGTGGCACACATCTATAATCCCAGTGGCTTGGGAGGCTGAGGCAGGAGGATTGAAAATTCAAAGACTCAGCAACTTAGTGAGGCCCTAAAGCAACTTAGAAAGACCGTCTCTAAACAAAATATAATAAAGGGCTGGAGATGTGGCTCAGTGCTTACATGCCCAAATTCAATCCCCAGTACAAAAATCCCTACAGTAACCCTTGTTATCATACATGAAAGCAATCTCCAATAGAATATTAGCAAATTGAGTACAACATTGTATAAAAAGAATTACACATTACAATCAAGTAGGGGTGTTTTTTTTTCCTGGGACTGGGAATAAACCCAGGACCTTATGCATGCTAGACAAACACTCTGTCACTGAGCTACACCCCAGCCCTTGTTACTTTATTTTGAGACACGCTCTCATTAAGTTGCTGAAGCTGGCCTTGAATTTCTGATCTTCCTGCCTCAGTCTCCCAAGTTTCTGGGATTCCAGGTGTTCACCACTATGCTTGATGACCAAGTAGATTTTAAGCCAGGACTGCAAAGGTGGTTTAACATCTGAAAATCAATTACTCACATCAACAGATTAAAGAAGGATAATAGCATGACTATATCAATGGCTAAAGAAAAAAAATTGAAAAAAATCCAACACTCATTCATGATAACTCTCAGCAAATAAGGAGTGGAGCAGGGACTCTCTCCACTTAGTAAAGAATGGCTCCAAAAAGCCTATACCATCTTACTGTGGAAACCAGAGCTTTCATATCGAGATCAGGAAGAAGGCAAGGATCTTCCTTTTCACCACTACTTTTCAACATGATCAACAGGATCCTGGAAGTCCTAGCTGATTAAATATGACAAGAAAAGGATATAAAAGCTACACAATTTGAAAAGGAGGAAATAAAGCTGTATTTGTAGATGACAGGATAGTTTTTGTAGAAAATCTGAATAAACTGACAATTCCTGGAACTAACAAGCTATTTTAATTAACTACAATGGAGAATGGCAAAAATCCAAAATGTGGACAACACCAAATGCTGTGAGGATGTGGAGCAATAGGAACTCTCATTGGTGGTTGGTGGGAATACGAAGGTTTTTTTGTTTTGTTTTGTTTTTTGTTACCAGGGATTGAACTCAGGGACACTCGACCACTGAGCCACATCCCCAGCCCTATTTTGTATTTTATTTAGAGACAGGATCTCACTGAGTTGCTTAGTGCCTCATTGCTGAGACTGGCTTTGAACTCAAGATCCTCCTCAAGGGCCTCAGCCTCCCAAGTCACTGGGATTACAGGTGTGTGCCACCGTGCCCAGCAGGAATACGAAGTATTGTAGTCACTTTGGAAGACAGTTTGGTGGTTCCTTCTAAAACTAAACATACTCTTACCACATGATCCAGCAATCAAAATGCTTGGAATTTACCTGAGTGAGTTGAAAATTTATGTCCACATAAAACCCTGACCTGAATGTTTATAGCATCTTTATTCACAGTTGCCCGAACTAGGAAGCAACCAACATGTTCTTCAGTAGGTGAATGTATAAACTGTGGTATATCCAAACCTCAGAATATTATTCAGCACTCAAAAGAAATCAGCTATAAATTCATGAAAAGCAAAGGAGAAACCTCAAGTGCAAGTGAAAGAGACTATTATAACTTCGATATGAAGTGTCTCCCATACCACAAAAGTTCATGAGTTACTGCAGGAATGGTTATAGGTAAAATAATTACATTATGAGAGCTATGACCTCATCTGTGGATTAATTCATTTGATGGATTAATCATTTGAATGGACTACCTCTGTGGTAACCATAAGCAGGTAGGGTGTGACTGGAGGAAGCAGGTCACTGGGGTCATGCCTTTGGGATTTATATTCTCTCTGGCATTTTACTCTCTCTCTGCTTCCTGGCTACCATAAGCTGAGTAGCTTTCCTCCACCAGACCCTCCTGCCGTAATGTTGTGCCTCATCTCAGGTCCAGAGCAATGGAGTCAGCCAACCAGGGACTGAAACTCTGAAACCATGAGCCAAAATAAACAATTTAGTTCTATAGCTTGTTGGGTAGTTTGGTCACAGCAACAAAAAGCTGACCAACGCAGGAGCCAAACAGAAAGAACTGCATACTGTAAATGTACAACTAAAGAACATTCTGGAAAAGACTAAACTATGGAGACAGTACAGAGATCTGTGGTTTCCAGGGGTTAGAGCTGAGGGAAGGATGAATTGGCTGAGCACAGAGGATTTCAGGGTAATGAAACTATTTTGTATAATCCTATAATGGTGGATACGTTTAGATACTTTAAACCTATAGAATGTCTGACATCAATAGTGAACCCAAATGTAAATTAAGGACTTTGAATGATAATGATGTGTCAGTGTTGCTTCATCAATTTAAACAGAAGTGCCACTCTGCTGCAGGGATATTGACGGTGTGAGAGGCTGTATATTTGGGGGACCTCTACTTTATTCTCAATTATGTTGAACCTAAAATTGCCCTTAAAAACAAGTGTGTGTATATGTGTCCTCTTTGTGTGTGTGCTTTACGTTTATATGAGTCTTTTCTCCTTTGTTTTGTTGTCCATGTGACCTTCATTTCTATTTATTCTTCCTTCTCTCACCTGAGAACTGGAAATTCATTTTACATCACCTTGTTGTCTTATTTCTTCTTATTTAAATTAGTTTTTTTCATTGCCGTGACCAAAACACCCAACAGGAACAATTTAGAGGAAGAAAAGTTGATTTGGGGCTCATGGTTTCAGAGGTCTCCGTCCACAGAGAGCTCCATTGCTCTGGGCCGAAGGTGAATCAGCATCATGATGAAAGGGCTCAGTGGAGAAAAGCTGCTCATGGTAGGATCAGGTAGCAGAGAGAGAGATGGGGAGGGAGGCCAGGGGAAGATGCAGCCTTCCAGAGTAAACCCCCAGCGCCCACCTATTCCAGTCATGCTCCACCCGCCTTTAGAAACTATCCAATCCATTCAAACTAGGATGAACTGGTTAGATTAAAGCTCTCACAGCCCAAGCCTTTCACCTTCAAACATGCTTGCATTAATACAGGAGCTTTCTCAGCACATCTCATATTTAAACTGAACGCTTCTTTTAAGTATTCGTTTCTGCCATAAGTTCCAAATACACATAAAAGCTTTGAGTGCCTGTTATGGGGCGCAACTTAAGAACAGACCGATCCCCACTGAGAAATCTAAATTTGAGAGTCTGTATTAAGCCGGCCTGTTGACTGTCTCACACAATGTCCCAAAAAATGGTTATTGGGAGAACAGCACTACCACAGGGTTGCAGGGGTTCTTACACCAAAAATTACATTAATCATAAGTGTCTGTTGCTATGATTCGAAATTACACATTAACATCATGAGATCATCAACAGAGGGGAAGTGGGTCAAAATGACACTTACCTAGGTACAAACTAAAGAATGGTTACTAACATCCACACAATCACCGTTCACATGGTACATTGTTTAGGAGCAATAGGAATCAAAAGAGAGCAATTTTTCTTTACATAGAAATTGTCATTCTGTATTGTTAAACATGTGACACTAAGTAACTGATGATGGGTACAGAGGTGGGGTGTTCCCATGGGAGAAGCTTATTTCCTACATAACATGGAGTCTCGGAGCAAAATGGAGTCTGTCTAGTCATTTCCCTTAGAGTCAGGCCTATAACATTCTCATGGAGCCAGTTCTGTCAGCCCATCACATGCCATCCATTTCTTAGAATTCACGGAGAACTGGTATAGTTTTCCTTGACTTCATGGCAACATTATTCTGTCATGTGCTCTTCATAGGACTTTTGTTAATTTTTTTTTTCTTGCAGCACTTCTGGGAGGAGTCTCTTCTGATTTGCTGATTGATTCTTTTTGTTTAGGCATAAAAATACACCTTTTAATAATACTTACTGAATACATACCACACTTAGTCCTCTTTGAAACACTCTACATGAATTAATGTACATAGTCCACATGACATTCCCTTGAGACAGGCTTTTTTTTTTAACCACCAAAGAACAGAAAAATAGAAAGTTTTAGTAATCTGGTTAGGGTCATAAAAATAGAAAGTACAGGGAGCACTAAAACACAAGTCACTTTATTTTAAAATTGATATAATGTTCTAGTATTGTTTTTTATTATATGCTTTTTAAAAATTTGTTCTAATTAGTTATCTATGACAGTAGAATGCATTTTGATACACTGTGCACAAATGAGCACAACTTCTCATTCCTCTGGCTGTACATGGTGCAGAGTCACACCAGTGGTGTAATCATACATGTGTATAGGGTGATAACGTCTGCCTCATTCTCCTGTCCTTCCTGTCCCCACCACCAGACCTGTCCCCTCACTCCCCTTTACACAAGTGGATATATACCTATGTGAGAAAAATATAGACCATCTACTGTGTTCGGCATATTCCACCTATTTGAAAAAGAATGGTAAACAAGATTTGTACCTAGCTTCACAAGGCCTGGTCTAGAAAGGTGGCGAGCCACTGGAAGGGTAATTATTACAAATGAGGTGAACTTTTCAGACATGAGGCTGTGTTGTTAACAGGGCAACTTTAAAGCTCACAGCTGAGGGCTGCGTAGATGTTATCTAGGTGAGCAGGGGATTATGGGAAAGATGATAGAATGTCATGCACAAAATTTTTAAAGCCTATAATTAAGGACCTGAGAGATTATATATGTGGAACATGAAAAATGGGGTGGAGTTAGGATAATTGTCAGGAACTGCACCAGGATGAACCCTATAATTCATGCTAAGGAATTTTTGTCTTTGTTCTAAGGAATGAGCCTCTCAAGGATTTCCAAGACTGGGAGAGAAGTGATGAGAGATGCAGTTTTAAAGCTTGCTAACTGGATAATGATGTAGACAGGGGCATGAGTGGATGAAAGGAGAACCACAGGGTGCCACTAATGAAGGAGGCTTGAACAAGGTGGTATGGATGGGAGGTGGTGGGCATATTTTAGATACATTGAGAGATAAAACCAACCAAGTTTTAGTGATTGATGAGAGGTGGATTGTAAGGGAAAATGAAATGATGAGGGAAATTATTCTGCTTCTGGCTTAAGCATGTACATGGGTACTGATGCCATTTGCTAAGATGAGGAATTTCGGAAAAGGAATAGGTTTAGGTTGGAGGCAGGAAGAAGAATACATGTTCATTTACAGATGTTAGGTAAGAGCTACCTCTGGGACATCTAAAAAGAAACTGTGTAGGAAAATAGTGTTACTCAGAAAAAAGGTGTCAAAGAGAACCTGAAGTTCACTGGCATGATCTCGGCTCTGGAAACAGGAGAGTGACAGATTTCTCAGGGAAAGTAGGCAGAATGAGAAGGGGAACCCATGAACAAACCCTGGGAAATGTTAATGTTTATGGTTAAAGAAGAGTTATTGTTGGAATTTATACTAGAATAATTTGAAAGGAATTGACATCAAATGCATTTCTTTCTGAATGCAAAACTTTCAGTTTTTTCAGCATCATTTTATTTATTTTTTCATGTTCCAAATCATTCTGTTGGTGCTTATTTAAGTCTTTCATATTTTGATTGACATTTTGAATGGAATGTTTTTCCTATTATATTCTGTAACTGATTATTATTGCTATGTAGAAAAAATATTAATTTTTATATATTTATTTGAAAGTAGCCATCATACTAAACATTCTTATTTCCTTTAAAACAAAACTTTAAAATTTTTGATCTTGGGACATCAATGAGGGGTTTTTGTTGCACTGGTAAAATCTTACCTTGGCTAGCAAACAAAAGAGTAATTAATTGAAAGGATATTTAGAGTTTATAAAAATTAATTCGAATATAGAAAATAGCATTGGAAATCAACAGGAACTGAACTAAAAAACAAACAGGAATTACAAGAACTCTCTCCTAGCAGAAATGATCTGGTGATAATGTTTTTGCTGAAATGATAACAATTTTTGGTCTCTTTGACGTTGTGTTCAAGGTTTAGATTCCAGTCAGAACTGTCTTGATCACATTCCATGCCTGAGTTTTGTGAGGACAGGGCAGGGCAAGCTGAGGACTGATCACAGACTGTATCCAGAGGAAAAAGGGAAGTTGTTCAAATGGCAACTGGGGTACTTTTAAGAAAAAAAAAAGGACATTGGGTAGTAAGAATAGCAAATGTCCGCTAAACATAGGTCTTTCAGATGGATAATCTTATTGTCTGAAAATGATAATACTTCCTCCTCTTACATCTGATTTTATTTGGTTTAATTTACCCATACAGAATTATGTGGAAGAATTGAGCAGATTTTAATTTAGAGATAATAACTAATTATTATGAAATAGCTTAACCAAGCAGGGTGGTGCACACCTGTTATGCCAGCCAATCTGAAGGCTGAGGCAGAAGGATCTCAAGTTTGAGGTCAGCCTCAGCAACTTGGCAATACTCTGTTTCAAAATAAAAATAGAAAAAGTGGCCTAATGGCTCACCACATTAATTTATGCAACATATTAGAGAGAAAGTGCTATGGTAGCTTTCAAATAACTAAGTTTTAAAATAATTTTTGAAGTTACCCACGAGTGAAATTGACCATATTTTTGCCACTCAATTAGCAATGATCAAACATAAGACTTCTTAAAAAGATTGAATTCAGTAGAGAAATAAAGTTAATGTTTTTTGCATCTTCAAGATGTAAACAAATTTCAACTGCTTCATGCAAAAATGGGATCTTGGTGAATCTGATGAATCTTGAAAAATATTTCCAAATGTGTGTGTGTGTGTGTGTGTGTGTGTGTGTGTGTGTGTGTATGCTTTAAAAATAACAGGGTTTAAGTCTAAGTCAAATGATTTTCAAGTGAATAATTTCAAAAGGAGTACAATTTTCTTTTAAGAAGCACTCATGAAAAGTATCTGGTTTGTTTGAGGCTTTCAAGGGGAAAGAGTTATTCACCATAACAGGTATAGTATTGAAAATAAATACTGTTGTAGGTTTGAAGATTTGTTCTTTTTCTATTTTTTAGGAGATACAGAAGATTGAATCTTTTAACATAAATTTATATGGCCAAAAATTGGATCTTGGTGTACAGATTGCATTATATTCTACTTTTTTCTCACTTTTAATTTTCATTTATTTACTTATCGGTGAAATTGAGAATTTTTTTCCCAAATGTAGTCTTTTTTCATTCCATGGGTTTTGTTAATTTTAGTGAGTTGTTGGTTTTTGTCTACTTGGAAGCCATTTGTCTTTCTTATATATATTGTTTTTCCTACATTGAAGATTTTCTTATTCAATAGATACTTTGTTCATTCATTTGAATTTTGACATCTCTAAATGTTAGTATTTCCAAGATTGTTGGTATCTTCTTCATTCATTTTTCAGTTCTACATCATTTTTGGGGGGAATACATCTTATAAACAGCAGAATCTTGTTTTTGCTTCGCTATTCATTCCATGAGGTTTTGCATAACAGGGTTGGTTGGTTCTCTTTCTTCCTCCTTATTATGCTTTGGAACATCCGTATTTTTCTTTGTCCTAATTTGCCATCTTGAAATTATTTTTCTAGTTACTTTGAAGTCATACATTTAAAAAATTGTTTTTCAACAACATTTTAATCTGTCAGTAATGAGAATAAATGTGTGTTTTCCTTTTTCAAGTTCAGAAATTTGCCCACAGATTTACTTCTTTCCTCTCATTTTCTCCGAAATTCTTCGTATATTGAAATTTGCATATTTAAGATTCCTGTTTTTCATATTACAGTTTCTCTTTGAAGGGGCTTTGCTAATAATCTGCCAGTGAGTCCTTAGATAACTCTGCTTTGCTAGTTATGTTGCTTGTTAACTTTTTAGTCTCACATCTTTCTTTCTTTGCCTCCTTAATCTGGATCATTTTTCTTTTAACTTTTATAAATGATTTCTTTCCCCCAGAAAGCAAACTTCGTGATGGCTTGTATGTGTGAAAACATTTTTCCTCTAACATTAACGTATTTGTTTTGCTGAGTTTATAGTTCTTGGGTAATATTATTTTTCTTAAAATTTCTTAAAACACTGCTCAGTTGTCTCTAGCACAAATGTTTCAGAAGTGGTACAGGATGGCAGCCTGTCCTGTTGATTTGTAAAGCTCTATATTCCATCCCATTAGTCTCCAAACAGCATCTTTTCTAAATACCCTTCCTGCCCCTTGGTTATTCCTATGGGAAACCCATACTGAATTAATCCCATACTAATTTCATTGCTATTACAAACAGACTATGTCTAATTCTAGGCCTTTGTTTCTATTAGCATGTGTATTGCATAACATCATGCATATTTGTGATTTAATCCTATTTAATCAAGAAAGCCAATCAGGAATATATAAGGGATATATCATTGAAGTAAACAGCAATTTTCTTAATTGTCATGAATCAGAAATACCATAGTCTAGGTCTAGGTGGAGTCTGGAAATCCAGAGTTACAGAGTGATTCGTTTGTCTCAAACCCAGTTTGGAGAGGTGTCTGTGATCACACGAAGTGAGCAGTGGAGTCCTTGGAGGAGGATACTTACGGGGATGGTCTAGTGAAGGTTCCTCCTCTTAATTTCTGTTTTAGTTCTGGTTCGATGCTTACTGAGAAAACTTTCTTTTTCCAGCTATTGCATGTATATATTATTTTATGTGAGACATTTACTCTTTACTTCATGATGTATTTTTTACATGAAATATTGTGAAAACTTCAAACATTAAAAAAAACTCTTAATTTTATTCACCAAACAACTATTTGGGGTATGTATTTTCTATCAATCTATTTTCTAGGAATACATTATATGTAAGAGTATATAAATAATTTTACTTTCTGGTTTTTTTCACACAACATTGTACAATAAGCATGTCCCAGACAGCTAAGTCATGATCATAATAATCACTTGTAATGTATCCATACAACTATCACAAAGCTTAATGTGTGTACATAACACAAAAGAAAAATACACAAAATTTCTGCATTACCGTGTGAAAAGTTTTACAATAAAGTTTGTCTATGCCAGCATGAGAGTCTCTCATCGATGCCTGAGGTTGCATGACTCTCTAAACAATTACAGCAGTACCTTTTCATGAGTGTGAGAATTGGTAGCCAAGTGGCTTTTCTCTAGATACATACCAAGGTTCTCTATTTGCCTATTCCTCTGGGCTTGGCAGTAAGTTCAGACTATGAGCCAGGCTTTTAAATTTAGCATCTTCCTATGACAGCGTCTTTCAGATTTCTTCTCTTACTGGCAAACCCCTGACCTATCATCACCCTTGGGCAACAAAGACTTCTGGAATACTGAAGCCTTGATGAAGCCTAATTTCCAAACCTTTTCTCATAGCAACAGAAACACAGAGAAAAGCACTGAGAAAATTAAAGGATTTTTACTTGCAAAATTTCTCAAGGTACTCCAGATTTCAAGAGAGCTGGACTCCTTGACTAAACAAGGTCAGAGTTAGTTCAGTGAGGGCTGAATGCCAAGTTGAGTCCTCTGCCTAAAGTGTGTGATGTGCTAAATAGTAATAGAAACAGGTTGAAGTGCTGGTTTTGCTTTCTAATTTGTCTTGGAGAGCTGGACAAAAGCACTCGAGGGTGCTCTTGGACGATAAAGAAGGGACAAATAAATCATACCAGATATCAGTCTGTTGCTATAATATACCAAATAACAAGCAACCTCTAACTCTCAGTTTGATGTATAAATCAACATCTCCCTTGCCTGTCTGAGGGTCTGCAGGTCTAAGCTGAACTCAGATCAGCTCATTGCAAAAGTTCTGTTCCAGGTATTTCTCTCTCTCCTTCTGGGTAGGCTAGACATGCTCCTCTCATAGTGATCTCAGAAGTTTGTTTAAAGGGTCTTGGAACTGGCACATTATCATCTATGCTTCTGTGAAATTGGCCAAAGTAAAGTACAAGGCCAGCCTCCAAGTTAAGGAACATGGAAGTACACTTTGATCAGGATGAAGCCATGGCAAAAAGGCAAAGGCAGAGAGCAGTGAACAATTGGGGCCACTCGTGCAATCTGTCACACTGGGGATAAGGGAAGACTTCCTGTGAAAAGCATAAATAAATTGATCCCAGGAGGAGGAGAATGCAATAAGCAATGGAGTTTGGAAGGTCACTCCAACAGGAACAGAGACCAGAAAGTTAAGAATATATGGAACAGCACGTTTTGGGGAGAATAGAAGTAATACTTGAGATATACTTAAGGGTTGTGAGATGCAGATTTAAGATGAGAGTGCCCGGGTAGGATGAGACCTGATGATGAATGGTGTTTTCATCACCTTTTTCGCCACTGTGACTAAAAGATCTGACCAGAACAATTTTAGGGGAGGAAAAGTTTATTTGGGGAATCACAGTTTCAGAGGTCTCAGTCCATGGACAGCAGGCTCCATTCCTCAGGGATTGAGTTGAGGTTGAACATCATGGCAGAAGAGTGGGGCAAGGAAGCAATTTATATGATGATCAGGGGCAGAGAGAGAGAGAGAGAGAAAAAAAAAACTCCACTCTCCAGATACAAAATATAAATCCCATAGCCACACCCCCAATGCCCCACCTCCGACAGTCGCACCCCAACTGCCTTCAGTTACCACTCAATTCCATCAAGTGATTAATTCACTGATTGGGTTAAGGTTCTCCTAACCCTATTATTTCTTCTCTGAACCTTCTTGTGTTGTCTTACAGGTGAGCTTTTGGTCGACAGACACCTCACATCCAAACCATGACAAATGGCCTGTGTACACAGGAGCTTAATTAACATTGGAGACATGGAAAACCATTTAAAAAATCTCAGATTTGCTTCTGATGTGTGGCCAAGAAAGGTGTCAAGGGTCAATGGAGAAGAGAGGGTATTGAAGGAGAGATCATATAATCTTGAATTAGAGCAATGGGGGTGGGGGATTTGAGCAGCAAAGGAACATAAACAAGGTAGAATCCACAAGCCTTGATGATCTAGTTGAGGTTATGGAAAGAATCCTCGCTTCTCAAACTTGCCACTAAAATTGCCATCTATAGACTAGTAGCATCGGCTTTACCCAAAGAACTAAGTTTCTGATTTGGACAGTATGGGGAACTGCAGAAGTAGATGTTTAGTCCAGGTTTGTGCCTGTTGAGTTTGAGTCTCCATGGTATATTCAGGTGGAGATGTTCTGGGTCTCAGGATCAATGTCTGGGATTTGAATCTGTGGATTCAGATGAGTTTACACAGGGAAATGATTTAAACTCAAATAAATGAGTTCTGAAGACCGATCCTAGATGCAATTGAGCCAAAGAATTAGGATAAGAATCAGCTGATAAGTAGGAGGAAAACCAGAAAGGAGGTATCATGAAAACCCAAGGAGGAAAGGTGATTGACAGTGTTCAAAGCCAGAGTGGTTAAAGAAGATCTTAATAAAAGAGGCAGTCGAACTTGAGAATCAGTAGGTTGTTAGTGACATTGATGAGGCTAATTTTAGTGGAATAATGGGTTAAATGGCTCATACAACATCAAACATAATATTTAAATGATTAATTTGGGTTTCAGACCAGGAGTTCTAACTCCAAGTCAACTTGCATCTGACACACCCCAGATGCTGATCTATTTCTAAAAAATTATTATGCCAACATCTCAACCACCAAAGCTTTTGTGCAAATGAGGAGAGTAAAGATGCATAGATAGGTGGTTTGTAAAAAATTCTCTGGTAGGTAAGTCCAAGTTCTTAGATATACTGATAGCCCCTAGAAGAGCAGACACATTTGGTCTCCTGGATATACAAAGTCGAGGATTTCCTTCAGCCTGGGTCCTTGGGGGCTCCAGCAATCTTAAAGATGCTGTATGACAATGTCATTCTGTAATTTCCTCGAAGCCACACAGGCTTCTAGGGACTCTGGAATTCCTTCTTCTTTTTTTTTTTTTAAACTCCATACCACTGGAAGTTTTGAATAGTGGGTCAGGGAAAACAGGAATGTATAATATTGGCTCTTGGCTTTTCTACTCTTCTTCTGCAAAAGTTTTTCCTTTTTCCATGTGGGTGATAAATCCTATAACTAATAAATTGTCAAATCACCATAACCTAAAGATCCATGAAAAATCCTCTCCTTTTCTTTCCAGTTAAAATACTGCCACACAAAAATAAACTATTGGTCCAACATTATGGTTTCAATTATTTTTCCAGGCAAAATAGGCAAGGGAGAAGAATGTAAGGAATTTTAACTGGTATGCATTCTTGGGAGGTGAAGCAGGACTTAATGATTTCCAGTTTATGGGGACTGTTCAGCTTGAAAGAGAGATTTGAGCTCTAACTGCCTGCTCCCATTCCCACCCCCACACACATTTATCTTCTTGTATTTTGAAGGACTCTTCAGTTTTTTGGAATACTGAAATTCTGATTTACCAAAAATGATGAGTTGATTTTTCTATTTGTACAATACTTATGTAGAAATCATTATTTTGCATTTTCTTTTTCAAGAAAGCCTCTTTTTTTTTTTTGCATTGGTCAAAACTTAAGGTAATGACAAAAGATATGTCTTATTCTTTATTACTTATGCATATATTTCTTGTGTCACTATTAGGTGTTACAGCTACTTAAGATGGTTGGGTAAGATCCTTCTTGTTTACTAAGAGGGGTTTTCTCATTCATGTTTTTTCTTTCTCCTGGAAATAGAATATTATTATATATTTTTATCATATGATTTTAAAAATTATAATTATTGATACGATAATAGCTTTGCTATGAATTCAAATTGAACCATCCTTACATTCCGGGAATAATCTCTCTACTTGTTCATGAGTTCTCATTCTTGTAATACATCATGGTGGTGGAATGGCAGAGTAGTTGGGAGAGTGTCTTCTGAAGGCAGATTACCTGAATTTAAGTCCCAGGTCTACTACTGACTCGTTGTGTAAGCTTGGGCATGTTTCTTGACCTCTCTTCACCTTGGTTTCCTCGTCGGTATAGTGGGGATATTGGCTACTGTTGTATAGGGTTGTACCATAGATTATGCAAGGGAAGCATTTGTATGATGGCTTGAGTGATGGGAGAGGGGTTACAGCAAAGTGTAGTTTCTTTTCAGGGTAATAAGAATTTTCCAAAATTAAACATGGCAATTAATGCACAGTTCTGCAAATATGCTAAAAGCCGTTGAATTGTACAATTTAAATAAACAGATGAATTGTACTTTTCCACACAGTAAGTTAGCCAATATTGTTATCACTCATAATATTTAATGTTGTGATTGAGAGCTTGTGTTCTAACAGTGTTGCCTTACCCACTTCGCACCCCCTTCTTGTGTGATAACAGCCAGGGTACTTAACTTTTTATGTATCTTAGTTCTTTGGTGTAAAATGAAAAATAGTAGTATCCACTTCTCTGGCTTTTATAAAGAATAAATATATCAATATATTTAAAACACTACAATGGTGTCTCAAATAGTAAGCTCCCAGAGGATATAAACTTTTATTATAAATACATTAGTTAATATTTTACTTAGAATTAAAAAAAATCTTTGTTCTAAATTATATTGGTTCATTGCTCTTTTATCCTCTTTTAAAATAATCTCTGATAACAGAGGAAGTACTCTGTTATTATCTATATGTTTTTAAAATTACAAGCAAGAAAAAAAAACACAGAAATTAAATGAACTCAAAACCTCATTGTTACAAGATAGTCATCATCACCATTTCGGTACACAGCCTTTCTCCTTGTAACTCTTATTTTCTTTCTCCCCAGAGAGGTCTACGTGAGTATTTTTTTTACATATTAGAAAATAAATATGCATATTACATGTAATATATGTGTTAATATACTGAATATAAAACAGTTTACGTGAATAATTCACAAAATGGGATTATCCACTTCACACTGTAGTGCTTCATTTTAAAATTCAATATTCATTGTGAACACCTTTTCTTATCAGTAAATATCCTCTAATCTTTTTAGTAGGTGCATGACAGTCCATATGATATGCCAATATTAATTTAATTCATACTGATAATTTTAGGATGTTTCCAATTTATGTTATTATATGCCATACTCTAACATATAGCATATAGATACTTAGCATATTAAAAATCAGTTTAATACTTAAAAAGGATTGGCCTGTATTTCTTCTACTTTACCACTGAGAGCTTTACATATAAACTGTCTGAGGGTTATTGTGGCTGGTGTGAACTGTTTGCTCACCACCTACTCCCTCTCCTTAATGCCTTCCTTGCACTGGCACAGCTGGAAAGTGAAGGCCTACCGACCCACACATCTGTGCAACTAGTGTTTTGGAAATGATTTAGGGTTTGTTGATTGAATATACTTTTGTGAGACTTGGCTTTGCAGGGAATTGTGGAGAGAAAGTGAAATAGTATCCATTTCACTGATGCAGAAACTAGCAAAGTCAGCTTGGTTTCAGACCTGGCGCCTGTAGAAGCAACTTAGCAATTTGGCACCAACTCTCCTAGCCCAGAATTACCATATGGCTTTGGGAGTTGTTCCTGGAAGTACTATAGTCTCCCCCCACGCCCAGTCCTCTTAATGATTCTGTAAGCCACTTAGTACCATGTGATAAATTCCTTTCTGCTTATGAAGAGGCTGGGGTTTTGTAACTGAATGTGACAGCTACATTCTGGTTCTAACTTTATTTTTCCCAAATATAATTCAGTATCTAATCTCTTTTCTTCCCACTGACTTGAAATGTAATCTTCATCGTATGTCAAATGCTTAT
The DNA here is from genome assembly GCF_902686445.1 of Sciurus carolinensis. Classification (NCBI taxonomy): domain Eukaryota; kingdom Metazoa; phylum Chordata; class Mammalia; order Rodentia; family Sciuridae; genus Sciurus; species Sciurus carolinensis. The sequence goes on from NC_062226.1 coordinate 22,795,942, forward strand.
ATATATTCGAGTGGCTTTTTAAAGTGAATTCTTTTCTTATTTATTCTACTGCCAGTACTATACTTTTGTGAGTACTGTAACTTTATGGTAATTTAAAATATGTGTTTGGATAAGCGCCCTCTTATTCAACATATTAATTAAACATTTTGTGGACTTTATGGGCTTCTTTGTCAGATGAACTCTTTTATCAAGTTCTAAATATATTTTTGTTGAGTTTTAATTGAATTTAGGAGATAACTTCCATCTTATAGCATTAGTAGTCCTGTCTCAAAACATATCTCTCCATTTAAATGGGCTTTATTTCTATAAATAGAATGTAGTTTTTATTGTTGTTGCTGTTTATATACTCCTTACATATTTATTTTCATTCCAGTTTCTAGATATTTTATGTATTTTTTGTGACTTTGAGAGTGATAGAATCTATAGTGTCTATTTTAACCATTGGTATCTACAATATGTTAATTTGCTCATGTCTCATAACTTTTAGTTGTTCATAGGCTATCAGAGTAGTCAACTTTATCTATCTGTAAAATAATAGTTTCCTCCATTAAAATTCTTACACTTCATGTTATGTGAAGCTGTAATTAATATAATGTGGTCAATTAGGTGTCCTTTTGATGGAGCAGCTTTGGACATTAGTGGAACAATGAGAAGGGGAAAAACTATGGGTTTGGCACTTTCTTTGAAATGCAAAAGGTATCTACTGTGTCCCATGCCTCTGTGGTGCAGTGACACTCACCCAACCTCTGTCTATTCATTCAGAGATTCCCTTGCTTAGCAGATCTTACTACTCCATATTTAGCCACAAATTATCTCATCATTTTCCCAGTGGAAGATAATCCAAATTTATATCAATAGGAGCCCCTGTTCTCTGAATCCAGAGCTCTTGCTGGTATCCATTGCTTCTGTATTTCTGTGGCAAAGCCAATACTGTGCAAAAGCTATTTCTGCCATTGGAATATAACAGGGAATTTGTAAAGATTTGAAGGAATGGAAACATCCAGAGTTAATAAGAGTGGAGAGAAACAGGCACCTATTATTGGATGAATGAATCCATGAACTTTCTGGAGAACAACTTGGCAATATGCTTTAAGATCTTTATAATGTGAAATATACTGTGTTAATGAAAATTCAAGTAACAGGAAAGAACCTGAATTGACGTGAAGAAAAGGGCTGGGAAGTTCACTGTAAGAATACAGACATCATAGGCAACCCAAGGACAGAGTGGCAGGTGGGTTTTATGACAAAAACAGAACCAGGACCTGAGAGATGTCAAGAGCTAGGTTCTTGAGTTTGTGTCTCTCTGTGCATCTGTTTCTCTTATGTATACTTGTCTATTACTCTTGCTTATTTTGCCATGGAGTTTGGTCCTTGGATGTATGGTGTGTGGCTTTAAGTACCTTGCATACATGCCTCCAAATTCTTTGTCCTTGAGCTCACATCTTCCTTATTGACCCTGCTGTTTAGGTTCCCTGTATGGCCACTTGGTATCTATATGGCCACTTGGCATCTCGTCTTCTAGATTTTAGCTTCAGTATGCCTTCCTATTTTGCTCCACATTTATACTTCACTATTTTTTTCTATCATCTCCCAGGTGTCTGGTCTTGGTTTTTGGTTTTGCCTCTACTGGCTTGGCAATAAGTTATACCTGGTATTTTATCCCTTAACTATCTAAAACCACACTTCAATATGGAGACAAGTAACTTCTAAAACCTTCCTTTCCTTATTACATATTTATTTTCAATGTAAACTCTTGACCCCCCTCTGTACTTAGGGTAAGTACAAGAGTAGAGATTTTTGCACTGGTTTTGCTGAGGGTTCTACTTGAAAGAAGACTAGAACTTGCTCATTCTGATTTGGGACTTCCAGCCTCTGCCCTAAGATAGTAAGGACACAAAGCAACTGGGTCTCTCATTTCAGTTTTCTTGGCTTGTAACGGAAGTGACTCAGCTTGGGATTTTATAAAACACTGAGTCAACCCAAACCAAGGAATAAAGTGTGCCACTTGGGTTTAGTGAGCTTAGTCATCCCAGTCGCCTGCCTACGCCTTTTCTCCACATGTGCATCTTTGGTGTGCCTCTATTGTTAGTGATCTGTTGTCATTACTAGGTGATTGGTTAGAGCTTGAACCCGAGGTCATCACTCCCAGGCAGGTCTTCCCTGAACAGCATATCTCATGGAACACCAGAATAATCACCTAAAGTTTAGACAAGACAAAAGATTTCATGGAACTTCCTGGTTTGTTAGCAGACCAAGTTTAGTCTTTAAAATATTTTTTGCTGTTACTATACCATTTCATCAATTTCCCCCATTTTCTCATTTTGGGGGTTAGTTTTTGCTGTTTGTGAAATGTAGGGAGACTGAATACTGTATGCTCTATAATGTTAATGGTTCTGGGGAAAAAATGCTAGTTAAAAAATTACTAGAGCTGTGGTAGGAGAGGTTTTAGAAACTTCTCTGGCTTCAGACAGGAAAAAGAATATCTTGTAAATTGGGTGTTTCCTGAAAGACTTGCTCCCATTAATCAGAAAGTCTTTTTTATGGTTGCTTTCTATTCATTAATATTTAACATTCTCTTGGCAGCAGGCAATGGATTAAGAGTATGCACTCCTAGCCTTTCTGGGACAATTGCTGCTGTCTTTCTAAAAATGGTAAACTTCATTAATTAATGTTCACTCTATTTATGGTCTCACTGTCATGTTGCATGGGCTGAGGTTTTAAATATTAGCATGGATGGGGAAAGAATTTTCTAATGAACAAGACAGAATACTTAATACAGTGGATAATAATGTATACTTAATACAGTGGATAATAATCTAGATTAAGTATATTAAAAGTAACTGGATGTAACAATCTGAAGTCATTAAAAATGTTTTTCGTGACTCTGTTGGTGAGTGCTTGCCTTGTACATACGAGGCCCTGGGTTCAATCCCCAGTACCACCAAAAAAAATGAAGTTTCTCCTCCATTCTTGATAGTGCTTTTCCAACAGATTGTCAATAGTTACTCTTGTTTATTCACTTAAAGCACATTTTGAGAACTAAACCATCCTCCTCTTTCAGAATTGGCTCTGATGAACAGGTTTCCTCCTTTGTTTAATCAAGCCAGTGAAGTTTTATAGTGTTGGTTACTTTGTTAGTGAACTTGCCAATTGTAGGTAGAAGATATTTTGTATAGAAAATTAATTGCTTTATTCTTTCAACCATCGGTCTGAAATTTTTAATTTTCCTTCTGTTTTGGTGAATGATTCGGTGCGCTCTCTCCTAATCTCCTCGTGTGTGTCAGCTGCTGGTTTCTGTCCAAGTGTTAAATCATTTGACTAAGTGCTGCCAGGTCCTTTTCTGTGTGATTTCCCTCCTCCTCCTCCTTCCCTCCCCATTTCTTCGGAATGCCCCTGTCTGGGAAAGATTATCTTGGCATAGGAGGGGGACATTGGGAAATGAGAGAGGGCAGTCTCTTTGTTGCCAAGCAGTAGTGCCTTGCTGACTTCAGAGAAATGTGGGTGGGAGAAGTGGGAGGCTGAGCGCCCCTCAGTCCTCAGGCAGTGTAAGTCATCTCATTCCTTTCCTTAAATGACTTCAGTCCCACAGAGCAGAGAAGGGTGTCTGAGAACTTGCTATTCAAGCTGATCAATCTTCTTTCACGTAGCCTCAGATACACTGATATGAGATCCAACGATAGCAATGCACAATTCCTGGGTGCTAGGAAGAAGCCATGGAGCACTCAGAAAGTCATGTGAGGGCTGGGGTTGTGGCTCAGGGGTAGCACGCTTGCTTAGCATGCATAGGGCCCTGGGTTCAATCCTCAGGCCCGCATAAAAATAAAGGTATTGTGTCCACCTACAACTAAAAAATCTATTTAAAAAAAGGCATTTGATGTGTTTATCTAGTCAGGGAATCTTTTTACTACTGCACATTACATAACTGTCCTACCCAGCAGAGTGGTGTTCACATGGTATGCACTGAGGACCAAACCCATTGTTAGCATGTTGAAATACTTCAGGGATCCTCGGCCTCCTCTTGGATCTGCTGAAGCATTATCAGAGGCAAGATGGGGGCCTCAAGGCCTCCTGTGGATGGAAACTTTTCTACTCATATCTGCCATATCAACTAGTAAATATTTTGACCATCATTCTTACTACCAATCTGCTTTCTAGTTATTCCTTCCACCAGCCCATTTGCTCATTTTAATTTGTTTATTCAATCAATGCTAATCACCTGCTAAGTGCAAAGCATTGTAAATGCTAGAGAAATACTAGTGAATAAGATGACAAGGTCATTTCATTCTAGTAGAAGGAACAAACAATAGCATGAACAGGGCCATGTAAGCAAGATAATTTCAGTGGTGATGAGGGTTGTGCAGTCAGGATAGGGATCAGTACCAAAGAGGGCTTCTTTAGGTAGAGGGGGCAAGGAAGTCCTCTCAGAGGAGGAACACTTATCAGAGACTTGAGTGGCAGTTCTGATATCTGATGACCTTGAGAATTTGTCGGAGAGTTGTCAAGTGCTCCCGGGACTCTGCCCCAGGGTCTCACACCTATACCCAGAAGCCTAGCTCAGGGATTTCTATAGCAATGACCTCTGTAAAAAGAAAAGGAACACATTTTCCCAAGCTTTCTGTGTCACATTTGCTAGCATCTTTGGCTAAAGGAAGTCACATGGACAAACCAGAGGCAAAGAGGGAAAGTGTAGTGAAGTTCAATAATGAAGGATTTGGGTAAAGTGAGGGATGAGAAATGGGCTCATTAATGCGATCCATCAACCAGATATTCGTAGCCAACCGATTTTCACTTTTAGCTAAATATTTGCATTTTAAAAACCTCACTTTTTCTTCCTTTTTTATAGTAGCCTGTTCTTTTTTTTTAGATTATTTTTGGGCTGGGGATATAGCTCAGTTGGTAGAGTGCTTACCTCACAAGCATAAGGCCCTGGGTTCAATCCTCAGCACCGCCAAAAAAAAAAAAAAAAAAAAAAAAATAGATTATTTTTATTAGTGCATCATAGTTATACATAGAGTTCATTTTGACATAATCATACTTGCATGGAATATAATTTACTACATTTCGTTCATGGTACTTCCTCTACTCCTATTCTTAGACTTTTGGATGCAGTATCTTAGCATCTTCTCTACTAGAATTTTGTTGCCATATACCTCAGTTCTATAGAAATTGCTCTTTCTTGGGGGTTGTGGTTATTTTTTGTCATTTGCTCATTTTGGCCTCTCATTGGTGCTGGGGTTTGTCTCAGATGTCTACTGGTGTTTGGGTCTCTGTTCCTTTTGTGAAGGTCTGAGTTGGTCAATGGAAGGTGCAGCTCTGAGCTTTTTCTCTAGATCTTTCTTCCACTAGACCTTACATTGAATAGGAGAGCCTACTGCAGCCTCAATTTACTTGGCAGATTTTAATTTAAACAGCAGAAGTGATGAGGGAGCTGGCAATTACCAAAATGAGGATTGTTTTACTCTGAGGTACAAGTACCTACACAGGCAGCCCTGATCCATCCAGATAAATTATTTGATATTTTAGAAATTAGCTTCTCTTTGCGGGGTGCGTGGTGCGGGGGTTTGAGTATTGAGGCCACTAATTGGATCAGAGTCCTGGAAATGGAGTGAGTGACTGAAACTAGTGGCTGTTTTTATAAGCAAAAAGAGATTTCTGTTTTTCTTTCCACTTCCACTCTTGACACCTGCCTCTGCCTGGCAGGAGGCCCCTCTGGGTTTAGCCTGGGAGAATAGCTTCCATCTGCACTGCATTCTTTCTTTGTTACCTGTGGTCATCTGTTAGCATGACCTCCTCTGCTTTCTATCTTCTAGATATATTCCAAATCTGTGCTTACCCAGGACCCAAGTGAGGAGACAAACACATGTATTTCCTCTTCCATCTTGATCTGGAAGCTCATCTAAGATTTAAATCCCCACAATAAGCCCCTCCCAAATTAAGATTATCAAACTTGAAATCCTTAATTTAAGGATTATAAGCAAATCAATTTATATGTAACCCTGTCCATTTTATGTTGCTTCAAGCATCTTAGTATTCACTTTTTCCTTTGTAGCAAAAAAGAATGTCACTTTCAAATATTTTCTTTCATCAAACCTACTATTGTTTACCTTTTGGTGCCAACTATTCCAGAAGCAATATTTCCATGGAAATTATAGGTTTGACCCAATTTTAAGGGGATACTCTAGCTCTTAAAACTGTCATAGAGCCTGTAGAATCTTCTGTAATCTCTCTGGGGAAGACATATTTAGATGTGAATGAGGTTTCTTTTGAAACTTCTCTACTTAAAATAGTCTCAAGTAAAGTAGATCCTTCTGCCCTCACCCTACCCCTCCACCTGCTCCCAGTAGAGACATTTCCTGGAGATAAACTGTCCTCAAGCCAATGATTCTGCCCAAGGGATTCCAGGCTCACAACTGCTTCAGGCAAATTTCCCACCCTGCACTGCTGGTCCACAGCCAAGGATTGTCCAACAGCACAAAGCTCTGGTTCAATTGCCCCATCTTGGAGTTTAAGATTTAGGGAGGGTGAGCAATTCTTTCATTCCATTGCCTTGAAGCTTTTGTGGGATGCTTCTCCCTCTTTCTTGGCATGGAGAAATGAAAAGCGATTCTTGACATTATATATACAATGTCATACAATGTCACTGTAAATGGCTCTTGACACGTTTTTAATAGCATGCTCTTCCTTCCTTCGTTTCTTTCTTTCTTTCTTTTCAAAACACTGGACAACTTATCTATGGCTGGAATTTCACTTGACTATTGAATCATGAAAGGTGTATAAATATAATTCCTCAAATGTAAACATACAATATTTGGGGTTGTTTTGAACTCTGTTAACAATTAACTGGTACCTACTGGAAGAAGAAAAGAAGGCATGTTAGATCTGTTAGACTTTTATGCACATGCTGGAATTGTAATTCTGCAGTGGGCACTCTTGTACCCTAAATGTCTCTCAATATTTGTTTTATTTTCAATTAAACTATTTTATTTCAGTTGAAATGTTTAACTTTTTTGTCTATGTTAGGTAGGAGGTAGAGACTTTGGGATGGAGTCCAGTGGCTTGGACCATATCTTCTGGTTGTATGCATTAGTACGTAGCCAGTTCTTATGCCTCAGTGTCACAGTCCAGGAGACACACAGACAAGTTTTCTGCTGTAGGGACCAACATGGAACCAGAAGCACTGCATATAATCCTGGATCTCCTTTCTCTGATTTCTTAAGGTCAGATTCTCTTCCCACTGGCTCAGGTTCCATCCTGAAGAAGGACAGAGGATGATGGGTCAATCCATTTGAGAATCTGAGAGCCAAAGAATTTCATATGAGATGATTAGGGACTATTTAAATAATGTTAGTGAACCAAGTTTATATACTAAACTAAAGGTGGGTTTCCTTTCCCCACAGCAGGTAGGGACCCTGGAGGAAAAAATAAAGTAGCTGTAACGGGGCCAGGGATGTAGCTCAGTTGGTAGAGTGCTCGCCTTGTGAGCACAAGGCCCTGGGTTCGATGCTCAGCACTGAAGCTGTATGAAGCTGCACTTACTCTGTGGACAAATCTGTGACTCTGATGGTCTATGTATTTAATGACCTCTTAGGAAACAGATATGTTCACATTTCTCCAATTACTCAGGCAAACTCCCACACATTCTTCCACTCGATCTCTCTCCTCAATTGTCCAAGACCCCTGCCAAAAGGGACCAGCTCTGCTTCAGCATTCCAGAGAAGGCAGAGGAATCCCTCCATCAGCTCAGCTGCTGCAGTTGTTGTTCACAATGGTGGTGCAACTGGAGGCTGTCCTGTGAGGCCAGGAGATAACCTTGTCACTCTTGCAGTCATATTCTTACTAGACCAAACCCTTGGCTGTGCTTTTGCAGAAGTTTGGACTAGCAAACCTTTTCATGAGTCACTGGTGAAGGTGTTTCCCACTACAGAATCAGCTTCTCCTCCCGAATTTCACACCCTATATAGAGTTCTGGCTCCATCCTTAACTTTCTTTTTTTATGAGATTTTTTTTGAGGAGTGGGGGTGGTGGGGCTTGATTACTCTTTCTTGCTAGAAGAACTTGGCCAGACCATCACAATGCATTCTGACAAATTCTCCTAGCTTTGAATCTAAGCATAAGAAGTTGGGTTTCTTCTAGAAAACCACTGGCTTCTTGAAAATGACTTATCCCATCTTTATGATATATCAGAGTATTTTGTGACTCTATCAAGTGACAAAAAGTTTCTTCTCTGTCCTTCAGCCATGGATTAATGACCCCATAATATACTTGCTTCCCTAAGCAGTGCCCCTCAAGTGATATATCCTATTTCAGCTATTTTAATTCATCCCAAGAACATAGATACTATACAAGAATTGTTTTTAATGTTTTTTAATATGTTACTTAAAATGACTCAAAATTCATCATAATGCAAACATCTTACTGATCATTTGATGAGATATTACATAGGGTTTCCTTTGGTTTCTGGAAAAATTAAGAGATATTTGAGATGCCCTTCTCTCTGGAACCTGTTTCCAGGTTTAAGCCCTGTGTTTTCTTTGCCCCAGAAGTTGCTGTAGCACCTGAAACCTGAACTTCCAGAGTACAAGCTTTTCTTCTTGGCACTTGAGAAAGTCTAAAACAACTGAGAGAAGATGTTGAATGTTCAGAAGGACGGGCAGAGAAAGGAAAGTGCCCTTTTTAGAGGTGTGTGGTAAGCAAGGAGCAGAGAATGGAGAAGATTTTCCAGGGAGAGGAGGAGACAGGGGTCTCTGGGTTCCAGCGGGAAAGGAAACCCACTGGCTAAGTGCCCTGTTGAGATGGCAGATGCCCCCCCCCATCCCAGGATGATTGATTGTTCTGAGCACTGGTTGTTCTAGACTGTCTCTACGATGATTTCAAAGCTCAGGTGTGGCATAGAAATATCCAAGTTCTCATAGTGCAATAGATTCCATAGACTCAAACAATGGGCATCTCAATAATGACCAGTGGAGATCAAAACCTAGAATGTACTTCCCAAATATTGTGCTCTGTGTCAGACTGCAGAGCTTTTGTATTACCCACTTTGATAGGAGTTAGAAGGTCTCCAAAAGAATAATAATGAAAATGAATCAAAAGATCATAATCTTGCCATGTGATTTTGTCATATCTGAGAATCATTTGTCTTGCCCAGAGTGAGGTTCTGCATTACTAGGTCTATAATTCTCTCTTTGAACATTCAAAAAATCTAAATGTTTAGAAGAGGGATATAGGTTCCTTATTGCTACAGAATAAAGTTTCAGAGGAGATTTTTAGGATAAAGTCCTCTTCACCTTCCTCTCACTCCTGTCTTGAGAGTGTTTTGCGGTGAGACACTCACAGGCAAAAGACCCTGATCCTCATTTGGTCTTCTTTATTCTCCTATGGGAGGCTTGAATGAACTATACTGCTCATCTCATTTGCTTGCCTATCTTGAACCTACGCTTTAAAACTTATTTCAGGAGTCCTCTCCTTCAGGAAGCCCCTCCCACCTTGATTTCATGGCCTGGGTTAAGTTCCCTATGCTGTGTGTTCTTGCAGCAAGCTGCTCTATAATACCTGATTTACCCTGTTGTTGCAAGTAAGCAAGTTGTTTCTCTTCAATAAATCATTGATTTTTTTCCATATTTTTTACTGTGCACTATAGTTGTACATAATGGTGGGATTCAGTGCTACATATTCACACATGCACACACTATAACAATATAATTTGGCCAATATCATTCCCAAACCTTTTCCCTTTCCCTTCCTTCCTCCTTCCCCCAAGTCCTTTCCTCTACTGATCTCTCTTCAGTTCTCATGAGATTCCCCAACCCCCTTGCCCTGTACCTTGTTTTTCCTTTTTCCTCTCTAACTTCCATATATGATAAAAACATACGATCCTTGCCTTTCTGAGTTTGGCTTGTTCACTTAACATAATGTTCTCAAGCTCTATCCATGTTCCTGCAAATGGCATAACTTCATTCTTCTTAATGATTGAATAAAACTCCATTGTGTATATAGACCAGATTTTCTTTATTCATTCATTCATTGATGGACACCTAGGCTGGGTTCCATAGTTTGGCTATTATGCATTTTGCTGCTATAAACATGGGTATGCATGTATTCCTGTGAGTATGCTGACCTTAATTATTTAGGATAAATTCTAATTTATCCTAATGGTATGGCTAGACCATCTGATGGTTCCATTTCTTGTCTTTTGAGGAGCCTTCGTGCTGATTTCCATAGAGGTTGTATTAAGTTACAGTCCCACCAACAGTGTAAAAGTGTTTCTTTCTTCTCCACATCTTCTCTAGCATTTGTTATTGATTCTCTTCTTGTTGGCTGCCATTCTGACTCAAGTGAGATGAAATCTTAGTGTAGTTTTGATTTGCATTTCCCTAATTACTAAAGATATTGAACAGTTTTTCATTTATTTGTTGGCCATTCATATTTCTTTTTTTGAGAAGTGTCCATTTAGTTCATTTGACCATTGATTAGTTGGGTTATTTGTTTTTTTCTGTTAAGTTTTTTTGAGTTCTTTATATTTTATGGATATTAATCTTGTCAGAAGAGTAGTTAGCAAAAACTTTCTCCCATTCTGTAGGTTCTCTCTTCACATTTTTAATCATTTGCTTTGCTGTACAGAAGCCTTTCAACTTGATGTCATCCCATTTAGTAACTCTTGGTATTATTTCCTGAGATTTAGGTGTTCTTTCAAGAAAGACATTGCCTGTGCCAATATGCTGGTTTGTTACCACAGGTTTTATTCTAGAAGTTGCATGGTTCTGGTCTAATTCCTAGGTCTTTGATCCATTTTGACTTGACTTTTGTGCAAAGTGAGAAATAAAAATCTTGTTTCATTCTTCTACATGTGGATATTCAGTTTTCCCAGAATCATTTGTTAAAATGGCTATCTTTTCTACAAAGTATGTTTTTGGCCTCTTTGTTAAGGATTAACTGAATTATCTGTGTGGGTTTGTCTCTGTGTCTTATATTCTGTACCTATGGTCTGTATGTCTGTTTTATGTATCTACCAAGTAGTTTTTGTTAATAATGTTCTGTAAGTTAGATAATCCAGGTATGGTGAGCCTCCAGTATTGCTTTTTTGACTTAGACTTGCTTTGGATATTTTGGTTCTTTTATTTTTTCAAATAAACTTTAGAACTTTTTCTTTTTTCCTAATTCTGTGAAGAATACTTTTAATATTTTGATGAGGATTGCACTGAACCTGCATTTTGCTTTTGGTAATGTGCCCATTTTAACAATATTAATTCTGTGTATCCATGGACATGGGTGGTCTTTCCATCTTCTTGTTTCTTCTTCAATTTCTTTCAATTTGTTGTGAAAATTAAGTGAATTTACATATTTAAGACTCATATGTGCACGTGCGCACACACACAACACACACACACACACACACACACACACACACACATACACACTTACACATACATATAGCATTCTAGGACTCTAGAGTCCTCTGCTGGAATATGGTGATGTGGTGAGAGCTGGGCTCTGGACCATGGCTCTTCTCAACTTCTTTTCCTGTCCCTAGGTCTGTCCAACACGTGATGGGCCTTGTATACACATTTGTGTTAATTCTCACAACAGCTGTCCCTCAGTCAACCCCAAACCTAGGTGTGCACAACAGAGAAACAATCTGCTCTAGAGTGGAGGGACTCAGGAAAGGGCCCTTGCAAGAGCCGAAATTCTGAAATTTCTGACATCCGTAACTTGGCTTCAAAGGAGGGTACTGTTTCTAGGTGGACGTGTCCTCTTGTCCTCTAAGGCTTCTCACCCCATGAGGAAGATCCTAGCTGAAGAAGGATCTGAGTGAAGTCCTCTTAATCCCAGGGCCCAAGTTAGTCCCCACCTTGCCATGCCCTAAGGTTGGTGCTAGTGTCTGCTGTGGATTCTTCATACTAAGTAAGACTCATTGGTGCAGTTGATAGACTACATTGTTTAGTGCCAAGCATGGAATTTTCCTTGTTGAGCCAATCTCTTTGTGGTATTTTTGAAATATTGTCAAATATGCCTTGAGAACTTTCCCAAGTGTATGCAGAGATGTGAAATCCTTGACAACATGAAGAATTATGTTTTACCAAATTCTAACTGGAACACACTCCCCCTTTCTCATTTCTAGCACTTAGAGGCATTGACCTCCAGAAATATTCTTTTTCAGAGTTACAGAAAAGTTTCAATTTCTTCTTAAGTTTTGAGAATCCAGATTGCAACCATGAGAAAGTTAGAACTATACTATAGTTTATAAATATTAAAGGGGATAGAAGATATTTTTCCCTCCTCCTCTTCTTCTTCCTCCATCTTCTTCCTTGTCTCTTATGAGCATTTGTAACACTTTGGGGACTCCCAAAGCATAGGAGAAATGCACGTATTCCATTACTTGTGATCAGTAGTAGCTTGTAGAAAGACTTAATAGGCTTAATAATGTGTACTGATATTGTTGCAGAGAGAAAAGGTGGAATATTTTTTCTCATTCGTTTTGCTGCCAAAGTTTGCAAAGTTTTTTCCTTTGAAGTTCAGCTGCTTCTTCAACAAGAAAGGAAGGCAGAGGTTCTGGACCAATCAAAAAGAAACCATTTTGTTACCACAATGTATGGGGTATCTGCTAGCAGTTTTAAGGGAGGTCGTTATGGTTTGGATATGAGGTGTCCCTCAAAAGCTTCTGTTAATGCAGGATAATTCATAGGTAAAATGATTAGACCATGAGAGCTATAACCTAATCAGTTCACCTTAGTTTGAATGGATTGTCTGGGTGGTAACTGTAAGCAGGTGGGGCAGGGCTGGTGGGATTGGATCACTGGGGTCATGCCCTGGAAGGATCCATCTTCCCTGAGAGCCCCTCCCCCCTGTACTTCCTTACACTCCCATAAGCTGAGAAGCTTTCCTCTGCTGGACTTTTCTCACATGATGGGTTGCCTCAGCTCAGGCCCCGATCAATGAAGTTGGTCATCAATGGATTGAGACCTCTGAAACTGTGAGCCCCAAATAAACTTCTCCTTCTCTAAATTGTTTGGTATTTTGGTCATAGCCATGAAAAGCTAACTAAAGCAGAGTTCTTCAACATACAAGGTTAGGGTGTTGTGCTCTTTAACAAGATGACATTCATCTATCAAAGTAAGACAGACAATAAGAAATCTTTCCAAACTGAACGTTTAGAGGTTGAGGATCTCAAGACTTTGAATGCAAGATGGTGATTCCAGCATACTTTTTAACTCCTTCCCCGGTTCCAAATTCCAGTGGAATCAAGCAAAACACCCAGTAAGGGGAAACTTTGTGCCAGCAATGGAAACAAGGGAGGGCTGTCATCCGCGCATCAGAAAATTTAAGGATATTTTTGGCAAAATAGAAGTAGGTAAATCTGGATCAAAGGCATGTGAACAAAGACTGTTTAGGAAGCAGATGGAAACGGCCTTCATCTAGCAGATTTTTCTAGAGTCCTTTAGCCCAGAAAGTCAGAACTGCAGAGTGGTATACCAGAGGCTTTGTGATCATGCCTGAGCCTCTTTTGCAGGCCTGGAGCCCCATCCCTCAGCTGTTACAGGTTTTGGTTACTAGACACTAATGCCTACATCCTTCTCTAGAGGATTGCTGAACAACAGGAGCTATCTCCTTTGGAGATGTCTGAGATGCGACCTGCCTCCTTTATTGCCCACACCCACACACAAGTGCTGGCCAAAGCAGGAGTATAATAGTTCAGTCTCCTTTGCCTGTGAGCAGGATAACATCCACGGAGCAATTCATAGACCAGAGCTCCCTGCCAGGTGAGTTGAGGCCACACGTCAGCGGAAAGCACTGCTTTGCCCAGCTCCTTCACTGCTCAGCCAGGCTTCCCTCACCCCCTGATGCATTTCCCCGAGAGCAAAACCTCAATAAATTATTTTCACAGGAATCCTTATCTCAACCGTGGCTTCTACTGAACTTGACCTAAACGAGTGTCCTAGGAATCATACGCTATGGATGGTATTTTAGTAACCATTTCCACTGCTATGATCAAAAGACTACACAAGAACAATTTTAGAGGAGGAAAAGTTCGTTTGGGCTCATGGTTTTAGAGTTCTCAGTTCTTAGATGGTGGACACCATTGCTCTGAACCCAAGGTGAGGCAGAACATCAGGGTGGAAGAGTGGTGGAGGAAAGCAGCTCAGAACATGGCAACAGAGAAGCTGAGAGAGCTTCTCTCACCAAGGACAACACATAAACCTCAAAGGCACACCCCCAGGGACCCACCTCAGCTAGTCACACCCTACCTGCCTACAGTTACTACCAAAATAATCCCTATCAGTGGATTAAGGTATTGATTATGTTAAGGGTCTCATAACCCAATCATTTCACCGCTGAACTTTCTTGCATTGTCTCACACCTGGGCTTCAGGGGACACCTCATGTGTTAAGCATAGCAGGTGGGATTCTGAGAGTCAGACCACTCACCACTGGCAACAAGGCACCCATCACTTGGGGTAGGTGGAATATGGACAGCGTTGGGCATGTTGTAGCCATGTGATTATCAGAAAGACATGCACTGATTTGTGCTGTGTCTCTGCCTTTACAGTACAATTGCTATCTGAAATGATCTTGCTTGGGTTTTTTTTTCTTCCACATTTTTTGTTAGTTCTTAACTAGAATCGGCACTCTATCAATTAAGAGTCTTTTTGCATCTTTTTGCTGATACTTCCCACCTTCCGTGATTACCTAGCATTTCTTTATAAATAGTAGATTGGTCAAATGACTGAACCAAAGTTAATGAAAGGTTTCAAGGAAAGAAGATTGGTTCTTGGGAATATGGTTAAAGCATTTATTGGACACTGGCAACAGAAAGGTCACCATTGATAAGACCTGGGCACCACTCAGGCCAAGTGATGGCCTTTGGTTAGAGATCTAGGGAAATCATCTCTGTTTAGCCTCGCTCCCCAGGGTTTAGCACAAAAGAGTGTTTTCTTCATCTACTGTATCATTTTTTATTTCCTGTGCTCTGCTGTTGGTCGGCATGACTCTTTTCCATCTCACAGAAATGTATTCAGGGGCTGGGGTTGTGGCTCAGAGGTAGAGCACTTGCCCACCACATGTAAGGCACTGGGTTCGATCCTCAGCACCACATAAAAATAAATAAACTAAATAAAGGCATATAAAAAAAAAGAAATGCATTTAGATGTCTAGCCCATTGAGACCCCAGGTGCTGAGGCAAAGGCATGTGCTCCAAAAGCTTGCCTAAACATTTAAAATCCGGTCATCATTACACTTAATGATATAATAATAAGCCTATGTCAGGGCTTACATCTGCTTTCTTATTTGTGCTTTGTTTCTGTCTGTGCTTTGTTTCTCTGTTTCTTTTTCTACCTCCTTTTGGGTTACCTGACTATATTTTAGAATTCCATTTTGATTATACATAGCGCTTAGGAACACATCTTTGTAGGGCTTTGCTAGTGGCAGCTCTATTTATTATGTCACACGTACACGTGACAGGATACATGTTTAACTGATTACAGTCTACTTGTGTTGACATTTACCAGTTCCGATAAAGTATAGCGATGCCCTTTTACATCCCCTTAGCCTCCTCTGGTTGTAAAACAATCGCCATCAATACTTCCTGGCCACATGTTTTGAGCCGGGTGGGGGGTTTGGGGAGGGGTGTCTCACTCCTGGGGAGGACTTTTCTGGCACCTCCACTGTGGACAGCCGGAGCCTCACAGCCTGGCGAGGGAGAAGTCTGGGATTCCCACTTGGGCTTTGCTGGCATGGGTGGAGGTGAGGCATTTTTCTGTGGTGCTTGGCTAAGAAAAGAAAATATTGTCTAAAAGGGTTTTTTTGTTTGTTTGTTTGTTTGTTTGTTTGGTTTTTTGTTTTTTTGGTCTTGCCAGACTGCCCTTTCTGTAGTCCTTTGGCTAAAGATAGCAGGCTTTTGTGGGGCTTTTCTGGTCTGTGCCTGTTGGTGTTTCTGTTTCACCAGCTCTTGTCTCCAGGTCTGAGGTACTCAAGGCAATTAGAAACCCAGGGAACCCCAGCAGGCCATTCCCTGTCTTTTCCCTGGATGCTCTGCCTTCTCCCCACCTCTCACAGCCAGCTGATGTTTGGGGGTTTTAGTTGCATTTAGCAGAAGGAGGAAGAGCATATCTAGTCCATCTTCTTTGAAGGAGAAATCAGCTGACCCAAATGAGTCTATTGCCTATTAAAAATAAGTAAAAATTAGAAGAGTACAGTAGAAGCAGGAAAAAGCAGCTGGAATCTTGTAAGTGAGATATAATGAATTAGAAAATTAGATTAAGAAATCTCTCTCTCAGAAGAAAATGATATAAAAATAGAACAATGAGAGTAAAGATAATGAAGTTGAAAGAAAGACCCAGAACATGCACTCTAATAGAGATAAGAATAAAACATTGACCTACAACTGGGCATGGTGGCAAAGGCCTGTAATCCCTGACTCTGGAGGCTGAGGCAGGAGGATCCCAAGTTTGAGGCAAGCCACAGCAACTTAGTGAGGTCCTAAGCAACTTAATGAGGCCCTGTCTCAAACTAAAAAGAAAAATAATAGTAAAAAAAGGGCTAGGGATATGGCTCAGTGGTTAATAGCCCCTGGGTTTAATCCCTGGTGCCAAAAACAAAACAAAATAAAAATATAAATAAATAAATAAAACAAAAAATGCCTAGAATGGAAAAGATTAAGGACAGCCAGTAAAAGAAAAAGAGCAGAACACACGTGACAATTCACAAAATCCAAAAACAAAAGTCAATAAAGATGTTCTCAGAAAATAACATGAATGTAGGGAAATAAAGTTTCTCCCTTATCAACCTTGCTAATTGTTAAATTTGATGGTAGTTAGCTGGAGTATGAGAAATGGACATTTCTACACCTTGCTTTTGGTTGTGTAAATTCTTACAAGATTTCCAGAGGGTAATTCTGGAGCATATGTTAAAGTTCCTAAAAATGTTTGTTGAGTCTGACCCAATTAATTTTATCATGGTACCTTAGGAAAGAACATATGGTAGTGATTTAGCTGTAGTAGGCTCATGGCAGCTTGCTATGTAATAGCAAAAAATTAGACACAATTGTCAGCACATTGATAGTATTTACTGTGTATCAGGCACTTTCCTGAGCATTTTTGATATATTAAGCCATTTCATCCTCTCAACAACCTGTGAACTAGGTCTCATTATTATTTTCTCATTTAATCAATGAGGAAAATTGAGGCAGAGAGGGATTAAGTCAACTGCTGGGATTTGAGTCAGCTCCTGGGTCCACTCATTTCCCCACTGCTTATCTAGATAACAC
The DNA here is from genome assembly GCF_902686445.1 of Sciurus carolinensis. Classification (NCBI taxonomy): domain Eukaryota; kingdom Metazoa; phylum Chordata; class Mammalia; order Rodentia; family Sciuridae; genus Sciurus; species Sciurus carolinensis. Next base: position 22,813,198 of record NC_062226.1, read on the forward strand.
ATATGCTACTTCTACATATTGATTTATTATGTAGTTATTCAAATAGTGTTGCAAATATTTATATTTAAAATATTTTTAAATGTTTTTATTTTAAAAGGCAAAAGCATTTATCCACAGGCCAAGTCCGCTTAGCCAATAAGACTGATAACAGCTAGTTGGAGCTGGAAACTGCTCTAAATGCTTGCAGTTAGTACTTCTTTCAATCCACATCACAATCCTATGAGGCAGTTATTATTATTATCATCCTATTTTATAGTTGAGAAGACTGAGACTCAGAGAAATTAAAAACTTACCCAGGTAAGCTATAGATTTGCAGACACATGCAGAATTTTAACATACAAGTCAATGAAAGAGAGAGATTCATTCTTCTATCTGTATTATATTGTCACAATCTTTAAAAGTAGTTAAGCATTATCTAATTTTTAAGTGGAAAAACTTAAATGTCCCTTTTCAAAGCAACTTGAGGGCTGGATGTGGTGGTGCGTGCCTATAAACCCAGTGGCTCAGGAGCCTGAGACGGGAGGATTGCTAGTTCAAAGCCAGCCTCAGCAACTTAGTGAGGCCGTAAGCAACTCAGCAAGACCTGTCTCTAAATAAAATACAAAAAAGGGCTGGGGATGTGGCTCAGTGGTTAGGCACTCCTGGGTTCAATCCCTGGTACCAAAACAAACAAACAAAGCAGAGTGTGTGGGACATAATGATTAATCTCCTGCAAAGGTGATCTCTGAGTCAAAACATGGCTTAAATGAGTGAAGATAAAATGAACACATGGCACTCAGTGGACTTCTTAAGATCCTGAAATATAATACATACCATAATTTAAAGACCAAGATAGCAAAAGTAGAGGTGACTTTATATCATGCTCGGTCCATGCTTGGGTAAAGCATCATTTGAAACGAGGAGTCTTATACTAACCACCATATGATCAACGTTGCTTTAAAAGAAATTGGAAAGCAGTGTCATTGCCCACACTTCCAATTTTAATCACAGCTCTAAATAGTCAAGAGCACACCCAGAAAATGACAGTGTATATCTAAGTTCGGTGTTTTTTGTGGTTACCATCTCTGTGACAAAACCTTAGTGCAGGTGGTTTCTCTTCCTATGGGCAAAATTCTAAATATGGTGCATGCTTTCCAGAGGCTATGGTTTGAAGAAGGGTAACGATGGCCAGTTGCATAATTACAGGTATGATGATGAAGTTTATAAGAAAAACTACCCTGGTTGAAACTCTTAGAAGTTTTTTTAATGAGGAGAGACCCAGTACAGAAGAAATACAAAAGTTTAGAAGTCATTTAAGTGTTTTCTTTCACCTTTGTTTTACTCCATATTCAGAGGACATGATCTTTTAAAAATATATCAAAGCAAGAATCAATAAATGGGATAGACTCAAACTAAGAAGCTTTTTCTTAGCAAAGGAAACAATCAATACTGTGAAAAGAGAGCCCACAGAGTGGGAGAAAATCTTTTCCCCATGCACTTCAGATGGAGCACTTATCTCCAAAATTTATCAAGAACTTACAAAACTTTACACCCAAAATATAAAGAACCCAATCAATAAATGGGTCAAGGAACTGGACAGACACTTTACAGAAGAAGACATACAGATAATTAATAAATATATGAAAAAGTGTTCAACATCTCTAGTAATTAGAGAAATGCAAATTAAAACAACCCTAAGATTTCATCTTACTCCAATTAGAATGACTATGATCAAGAACACAAGTATAATAGATGTTGACGTGGATATGGGGGAAAAGGCACACTTTTATATTGCTGGTGGAGTTGCAAATTGGTGCAGCCACTCTAGAAAGCAGTGTGGAGAATCCTCAGAAAACTTGGAATGGACCCACCTTTTGACCCAGTTATCCCACTCCTCGGTTTATACCCAAAGGAGTTAAAATCAGCATACTACAGTGATGCAGCCACATCAATATTTATAGCAGCTTAATTCACAATAGGTAGTTTGTGGAACCAACCTAGATCCCCTTCAATAGATGAATGGATGAAGAAACTGTGGTATATGTACACAATGGAATATTATCCCGTCATAAAGAAGAATAATATTATGGCATTTGCAGATAAATGGATAGAATTGGAGAATATCAGGCTAAGCCAATCCCCCAAATAAGCCAATCCCCCAAAACCAAAGGCCGAATGTTTTTCCTGATAAGTGGATGATGAAATATAATGGGGATGGGAGGTGAGAGAAGAATGGAGGAACTTTAGATTACGTGGAGGGAAATGAGAGGGAGGGGGTATGAAAGATGGTGGAATGAGACAGACATCATTACCCTCTGTACATGTATGATTACATGAATGTTATGAATCTACATCATGCACAATAGAAACAAAAAGGTATTACCCCATTTGTGTACAATGAATCAAAATGCAGTCTGTAAAAATAAAAAAGATAAGAAAAAAAAAAAAAAAAAACCAAGGCACACAAATCTTTGTTTATAATGGTAAGAAATGCATTGGCAAAGACTTTTGTTTTTGACTCTTCCTGTACGTTCTGATTCAGTACCAAAAGCCATGTGCGTGTGGTTGGTTTCTATGGTGATCTATATAAAAATAAGGTCTAAAAGTGCTTGTATCTTGGTGACCATGCTATTTAGATCTGAAACAAGTAAAAGAATGGCAACATGAAATGCTCTTGATAAAAAGATTGGAATCCATATGAATAAGACGAATCTTCCCCTTGATGAGGAATCCTTCAGTTAAAATGGTGGAATGAGCATAGTATCTTGTTCACCCCTCCCAAGTGCTCATAAAGGGACACACAGACCATGTTAAAAAGGAAATGTCCAGATCAGTGCTGCAAATCAGAAATAGGTAATAGGTAAATGCAGCCCATTTGCGGGGGTGTGAGTGGGGGGTGAGATTTCTGTCAACAGTAATTGAACAGATAAAGTTATTGGAAGCTGTTAAATGGGCACAAGCTACCCTCCTGAGAATAAATATGTAAACCAGCAGTACCCAGATATTGCTATGTGCACTCATACTGGAGAGAAAATTTAAAACTCTCACCTACAATAAGGAGTTAAAAATGTGAGTAGGAGATTGGGGAGAGAGATTTGAGATGAAGATAAAAATTTCAGCATACAGGGCATTTATACCAGATGAGACCACTAAGGGGGAATATAGATAAAAGAGAGATATTGTACAAGGAATGAACTGTGGGATGTTCCACCATTAAGAATCTGGGAGAAAGAGGAAGAAAGAAGGATCCAAAAGAGAAGACTAAAGACTAATTGTGAGTGAATAGGTAATTCCACAGGAGTTTCTGGATCCAGATGGTGAACTGAATCTTGTCCTTCCTCCTAATATTTCATTGAGACGACAGTAAATGTATATGAATAAGCATCCATTGATGTCCACTCTGAAAGTGATCTAAATGCCATCAGCTTGACAAGTACTTGGAAAGCAGAAAGTATCTTAATGTTCTTATACATTGATAATATACAAGAAAACACATATTTCACAGGAAATAGTGAACTGCTGCCTGTAGTACACGCAAGCCAGGTGTCCATGGAGGCGAGAAATGATTTCAAGTGTATAAAGGCTTTGTGCTCTGAGCCAACAGTACAGACAGCAGGAGTTGTCAATCAGGATGGTGAACTAGAGGATCAGGATGGTGAACTAGAGGATCAAGGGGCTTCTCTGTTAGCTGGAGTACATGAACTGATTTCTGAATAGCTTGGAAGATCTGCCTGGGAAAGATCCTTTGTGGACTACCATTGTTTGGCAATGCATAAATATTTACATGATCACATAACTGTGACGTCTTTTTTGTGAGGGTACAGGATGGAACTCAGGAGCACTTGAACACTGAGTCGCATCCCCAGCCCTATTTTGTATTTTATTTAGAGACAGAGTCTCACTGAATTGCTTAGTGCCTTGTTTTTGCTGAAGCTGGCTTTGAGCTCAGCCTCCCGAGCTGCTGGGATTATAGGCGTGTGCCACCGTGCCTGGCCCAAATCTAAATTTGGTTGAAGAACAAAATGCAAATGTTACGAGTCCTGAGAGCAGACAAATAGTTATATAGCTGAGAGTAGAGGGAGAATCAGTGAAGGGAAATATATCTTACATAGCCCAGAATCAATACACTTGTTTAAGTGTATTTGTGAAAGTTATGATAAACAATACAACTGACAAAAAGAAGTTAACTAACATCTCAGGACATGGAGAGGGGGTTTGAGTAAAAGTGCTCTAAACTTCCCATCTTTTATAAAGGGAGATATTTTGTACCTTTTAAAATTGATCAATTCACAAAGAGATGCAAGCATCTTTTTCGAATTGCAGCAGTCATCACCAGACTAAAACTAGAAGAGGGCAAAGCGGTCAGCACGTAGGTTCTGACCAGAGATGCATTGGAAGAAGGGAACTTTTGTTTGACTTGCACCCGTCTTCGGAGGCTTTTTATTTAAAAAAAAAAAAAAAACCTGTGTATGTATTGGTTTTATAAAAAATAATAGTATTTTAAAATAAACTAACCATAATAGTCCACTTGTTAATTTTATGCCTTTATTGTTTTATTATTTATTATGTTTTAATTAGTACTTTATAATTTTAGATAATTGTGGGGTTCATTCTGACATATTCATACATGTATATAACATGATTTGCTCCATTTCAATCCCCAGTACTACATCCTTCTCTTCCCTCTTTCCTCCCACTGATCCCCTTGATCTACTCTGTTGGTCTTTCTCCTATTAATTTAGTGTTTAATTGGTTAATTGTAGTTATATATAGAAGTGGAATTCATTGTAATATATTCATACATACATGTAGCATAATCTGGTCAATTTCATTCTGTAGTTCCTCTCCATTCCCATCCTTCCTCCCTCCCCATCAATTCCCTTTCTCTCTTCCACTCTTCTCCCTTCCATTTTTGTAAGATCTCGTGCTTTTTTAAAAATTCCTTATTTCTCTCTAGTTTCTGCATATGGGAGAAAACATTCAACCCTTGACTTTCTGAGTCTGGCTTATTGTACTTGGCATGATGTTCTTCACTTCTATCCATTTACCAGCAAATGACACAATTTCATTCTTTATGTCTGAGTAATACTCCATTGTGTAAATATACCATATTTTCTATGTTCATTCATCTATTGAGGGAGACCTACCCTGGTTCCATAATTTGGCTATTGTTTTTTAAAAATATTTTTTAGTTGTAGATGGACACAGTATCTTTACTGAATTCCTAATCTATTGAAGAATCTTCATACTGTTTTGGTAAGTGGTTGTACTAATTTGCAGTCCCACCAGCAAAGTATGAGTGTACATTTCCCCCAACATCCTCACTGGCATTCATTATTTATATTTTTGGTGATTGCCACTCTAACTGGAGTGAGATGAAATCTTAGTGCAGTTTTGATTTGCATTTCCCTGATTTCTAAGGATGTTGAACATTTTTTCACATATCTGCATTTCTTCTTTTGAGAAATGTCTGTTTAGTTCATTTGCCCATTTATTGTTTGGGTTACTTATTTTTTGGTGTTGAGTTCTTTATGTATTCTGGATATTAATCTCCTGTTGGAAGAATAGTTAGCAAATATTTTCTCCCATTCTGTAGGCTGTCTTTTCATGCTTTTAATTGTCTCCTTTATTGTGCAAAAACTTTTTCATTTGAAGCCATCCCACTTAGTGATTTTTGGTTTTATTTCTTGAGCTTCAGGAGTCTTATTAAGGAAGTTTGTGCCTGTGCCAATATGTTGGAGTGTTGATCCTGTGTTTTCTTCTAGTAGTTGCAGTGTTTCTAGTTTAATTTCTTGGACTTTGAATTTATTTTTGTGCAGAGTGAGAGATAGGACCTAGTTTCATTCTTCTACATGGGGGTATCCAGTTTTCCCAGTAAAACTTATTTAAAAAGACTGTCTTTTAGCCAATATATATTTTGGCATCTTTGTCGAGGATCAGATGACTATCTCTATACGTCTTTTTCTGTGCTTTCTATTCTACTTGATTGGTCTCCCTGTCTGTTCTTATGCCAGTTCCATACCATTTTTATTACTATAGCTCTTACCTCAACATCATAAAGGTTATGTATGATAAACCCAAAGCCAGCATCATACTGAATGGAGAAAAACTGAAAGCATTTCCTCTAAAATCAGAAACAAGACAAGGATGTCCACTCTCACCACTCCTATTTGATATAGTTCTTAAAACTCTGGTGAGAGCAATCAGGCAAGAAAAAGAAATTAAAGGGATGTAAATAGGAAAATAAGAAGTCAAATTATCTGTCTGTTGATGACATGATCCTGTATTTAGAAGACCCAAAAAACATCATCAGAAGACTACTAGAACTAATAAATTCAGCAAAGGAGCAAGACATAAGATTAATATACAAAAATGTTGTGTAAACTTCCTACACTGCAATAATGATCTGTTGAGAAAGAAATCAGAAAAAGAATTCCATTCACAACAACAACAGAAACAATAACAACAACAAAACTTTGGAATAAATCTAACCAAGGAGGTGAAGGACCTCTACAATGAAAATTATAGAGCACTAAAGAAAGAAATTGGAGAGGACCTCAGAAGATTGAAAGATAAGAATATCTTTGTTATTGAAAGATCAGAATGTTCTGGGATAGGTAGAATTAATATTGTCAATATGGCCACAGTACCAAAAGTGACGTACAGATTCAATCCAATCCCCATCAAAATACAATGATATTCTTCCCAGAACTAGAAAAAAACAGTTTTAAAATTCATATGAAAGAATAAAAGACCCAGACTAACTAAAGCAACATTCAACAATGTTGGTGTCAACATAATTCCTGATCTCAAATTATACTATAGAGCTATAGTCTATTTCTTTTGCCATAACCAGATGCCTGAGGCCAAATACTTTACAGATGAGTTTATCTGGCTCATGATTCTGGTGGCTGGAGGACCCAAACAGCATGACTATAGCTCCCTGGTTGTATCACAACATGTTAAAGAGACAGAAAGGGAACTGGCTGTGTGCAGAAGGGGCCAAGCAGATGGGAGGTGGCCTTGCTCTGTAACAACCTCATTGTGATAGAAGTAACTCACTCCAAGAGACCAGCCTTATTGTCTTCTGAGGGTGATACTGTACCCAAAGACCTAATTATCTGCCTCTGGACCCCACCTCTTAAAGGGTCTGCTACTTCTCAACAGTGCCACACTGGGGACCAAACTTCAGCACTTTGAGGGACATACTGAAATTATAGCCAAACCATAGCATTTAACCATGATTAAATACCTAAGTTTATGAAACAGAAATACCTAAGTTTATGAAATTATCATTATGCCGATGTAAAAGTAACAGAGAGGAAAATGATAAACTTTTAATTTTATGAACTTACAAATATTGATATAAATAAATGTCAGTAAGTCAGATTTGGTAGTTAACTATGAGATTTATGTGACACACTCAAAGAGAGTTTATTCCAGGAATACAAGGATGTCTCAATGTTAGGAAATCAACTCATACAATTACACATATTACCATATTAGGGAAAAAATTATTATCATCTAAATAGATTGAAAATTCAACATTCTTTCCTGATTAATCAAACCTTAGAGTAAAAGACAAATGGATGTCCAGTTTATACATTTTAACACGATAGATGTGATTGAAACACGTATAGTAAAATTTAACTCCTTAGTCTATAAAGTGCTTTTACAAAGCAACAAGAAAAAGATACACCCAATAGAAAAATAATGATAGGAGACAAATGACAGGTCACTTGTCCTCAAAACATTGAAAAGTGTTTAACATCATCAGAATTTAAAGAACAGTAAGTTACAAAATAAAAAATTTAAGCTATTGTATTGCAATGATTAAAATGCTAATATACTTGGTATTGGTGAGGTTAAAAGAATTGGACCCTTTCATCTGGATAGAAGACACATACATTGATAAAATAAGGAAAGTAATTTTCAACATATTAAAAAGCATTAAAAGTATATGTACCCATTAATCTAAAAATTCCACTTCTAGAAGTTATATCTAAAGAAATCACTTAAGAAAATGCTCATAAAATTTAGCAACAAGATCAATTATTGAAATGTTGCATTTTATAGTGAAAAAAACAGAAATATACCAAATATGCAAAAATAGGAGTAATAGTTACATAAATTACGATAAACCCATAAAGGGGAATAACATTCAAACACTAAAAATGATATTGTGCATAAACATTTGTGGAGTAGAGTATGTTTAAGATACATTAAGTGATAAATGCAAAACTTGAAACAATATAACAGTAGGATTTTGTTTTTGTTTAAAATTAACTGTCTAATTACCTACCCACCTACCTATGTGAAAAAGTCTGAAAGAATATTTTTTCATTTTTATTATGGTTTATTATTATTGTGCATTATATATTCTTATTCTATAGATTACTTATTACTTTTTTACTTTCCAAAGATAAAGAATTATTGCTTTTACAAGAAAAAAGCAAATATTATTTTAAGGTAAGATATGTATATATTTTATCTCTTCTATACAGAATACCAAAAGGGTAATTTGCTTTTTACAAAGTGAGTTTTACATTTGAATTAGAAAATGAGTACAAAAAATGGGTTTTAGGCAATTACCAGAATAAAAACTACAAATGACCTGGGAATAAGTAAACCTCACTAATTTGAAAGCTAAAATTAAAATGAGATCCTCTTTATCTATGCCCAAATAGATAAAAGGTTTGTAAAAGAGAGAGCACTAATTCTCTCTGGCAGCTAATGTTTAGTGCTCTGAGATCTCTTGTACAATGAGAGATGAAAACAATATTTCTAGAGAATATGACTAGGCATAATGAAAGTCTAATATGGTACATGCTATGCGGACCTAACATTACCTTTCTCGGAATTTCTATAGAGATAAAGTTATGGACATGCATGAATATGGATGAGCATTACAATATTTTCATATTAGAAATTAGAAAAATATCATATGTTCAAAAATATATTGATTAAAATATGGTCTATCCTCAAAATGGAATATTACTCAAAAATTAAATTGGTTTTTTAGAATGATATTTAAGAGTATGGAACAGGTTCATAATATACTGGAAAGTGAAAGAAAATTGTTTTTGTTCTGTTCCATTTTAATATGGGAGGATGTGTTTTTGGTGCCAGGTAACAAATGACTTGTACTCTTGCCATATGTGATACTAGACTATCTTAAAAGGCTTGTTGGTGCCTTACTGATGTCTGTCCTGGCACTTGAACAGTGGCCTTTTTTCTCGTCTCCCTTTTTGAATTATACAATGATCCCTCTGTGGGAATCTTTACTTCAAAAAAGAAAGCAATGCTGGTAAATAGTGTCCCCATGTTCCTGCAATACAGAACATTAGTACAAGTACTATGGACATAAATCAGTCATCTTAACTTGAAAATGCAATTAGAATTCAGAAAAAAAATAACTGTGCCATCTATGGGACATCTTGATTAACTTAAACTGGCAATGCTAAAATACACTATATATGAAAATAATATTTTATATTTGTTTTTTTGATGGTCATTAAAAAGACTTGGATAGGGAATGAATAACCCAAAGGGTAGTGTGGACTTTGGAGCCCCCTGTAGATTACAAGTCACCCCCCTCCCTAGTCATCTAGGGTCAGCTGTTTCCTCTCTAACCTATGGAAGTATGGCAACGTGGTAGCTGAGCACTTGTCCTTTTGGGGTGATAAGCTGGGTTCTATCGTGCTGTTCCAGCTACAAACTGTCTCTGTGCCTCTTTCTTCATCTAAAAAGTGGGCCTAAAGAGAGTACCTACATCACAGGGATATTATGAGACTTAAATTAGTGTGTTTAAAGGCCTTAGAGTGTACATGGTGAGCTCTCAATAAACACTAGCTGATAAGATCATTTTTATTACTACTGTAACTATATTGGGGTAAATGTGAGCTCTACCGATTAGTTTTCTGTTGCTTTAAATATTTAAGAAAATTGAGTCACTTTCATAATGCTTGCTTGCTCATGTACTGTATTTACCTATATTTCTATGATTCTTTTGCCTTGGGATCTTGAATACCAGAGGTGAAAACCTCAAAGATAGAGAATCCATGAGGCTGTAGAAGCCAAGAGCAAGAGACAGGCAAGAAAGAGCAGGCAGTCAGCAGGGGTGGAGGGAGCAGAGATCAGCTCACAGTGGCAGAAGATAAGTCTGGGATCCATGGAAACCTGGTTCTGAGTGACAGCATGACATTGGGAGCCAAGCCTTGTGGTAGCTATTCTCTGTGACTGCCTTGCCTGCTTTTCTGGAAGTTAGCTTTTCCTACTGACCTGACTTTCCCATTGTTACAACAAACCTTTATCAGCTGAGCAAACACAGAGACAGCTTTGAAATTTGCCAAGCATACATGACACATGTGAACAATTTAAAATACACCGTGGATATCTCCACTGAATTTCCAGATGTGCTTGGTGGCCCTCTCAACATTTCTATGTGGTGGGTTCTTGATCTTGTTTGGACCCAAATTGCAACTTTAGTCTTCATCCAGCCTTTTGAATGACAATATGAATTTTGGATTTATAATCTTGACTTTAATCTAAAGACTTGTTCTTGATCCTAAATTTAAATTCCCATTTATGAATCGGAATTGTGAATAGTAAGTTCATCTTTGCTATCGTCATAGTCCAGGAGATCTGCTCCAGCCTCAAATGACAGGGAGATCAGATCACTGACAACTGGGCAGAGATACAGCTTGAGTAGTGGGGCTGTTGGACTGATAGCAAGAGGGTGTACGCAGGAGGAATTTAGAAGGAAAACTGATAGGATACCAGGATTAAAGAAAGGGCAAAGTCTAGGGTAAGTTCCACCATTTTGTCTTGGCTGTCTGGAGAGACTATGAGTAAGGAGGTTTTCCAACAAAGATCTCAAATTGCTGCATTAGGCAGAGTTGGGGGAATTCAGGTAGTTTTCTAGCAGACGCTTGGAAAATCTGTTTTCAAGAATTCAGATAATTTCTCTCTTACCCAAATTACCAATTTGTTTGAAATAAAGCAAGCAGGTATAGATCAGACTGCTCTTTTCTCTTCCCTATGTATTTATTTCTCAGGAGAATTGGAGTTCATGCTGCCTCAGGAATAAGCTCTTAACATTTTGACTCGGACTTAGATAAATATATATTATGTGGAGCCCCACTGAGAAACATCAAGAATCTGAGTTCCAGAAATTTTGTTAAAAAAATCATAATATATAGCAAGATAGGTTAACACGCTGTGCAGAAACTAAGTAACACTATGTTAATGCTATGAACAATTGAATTAGTTTCTACAAGAAAAATGCCAGAACACACAAAAACATCAGTTTTGAAATAACTTGGAGCCACAAGAACATATGGTAGCACTCCATATCATATATCATGGTTTAAGAAATTTAATAGATAGTGGCAAAAAAATTTGAAATGTGTGGCTGCCAAGGCACAAATAGAAGAAAAAGATAATAATTCAAAAAAGGTATATATGTACCAGTATATATAAAATATATTTTAAGTATTATTATTTCTTCTAGGTGCTTATTGTATGTATGAAATAAAAGAGAAAAAAAAAGACAAATAACCAAAAAAGTACAGAGAGACCTGAAAAGAAAAAGAAAATAAAGACTAAAGTAATAAAATTTTCAAAGAAAAAAGACAAGTCATAAAATACCATTTTTTTCAGAAAAAAAATCTGCAGAAATAAAATAAGCAGATTATATTCACGACAAGCGCACACTGAGCAAAAACTTAGCCCTGGAGGAGCAAAGACAGAAAAAGGAACTAAGAATGACAGTAAGAAGAGAGCTTGCTGATTTGTCATTTTATTCCTTAGAAACTCTCTGACAATAAAGGATGAGCACAACCCTAGAATACAGACAAATATATAAACTATGCATTAAGCGCAAGAAAGAAATCTAACAAAATTCTAAAACCCATCTTCGGTGGTAAAAAGAATGGTTTCTCCTGCTTTGTCAATTTCTGAACTTGACCTAATGTATTATGTGAAAACACCGCTACTTTTACAATGGACAGGAATTAATTCTATCAAAAATGAAGCTCTGAATCCCACTTCCTATTAACATTTAATACAATAGTCTTCCTCTGCTGCCACCTAACTCAGGAACTGAACCTGATGACACACTCTCTTGCACAGTATGTTATAAATTTTTCCTGGGAGAAAGAGGATCTCTCTCCTGTTATCTGACACATTTCCTAGCCTATGTTTCCAATCATCAATTCCAGTGGTTCCTGTCCACTTATGTGTTCTGTACTGTCCCCCCCACCACCCAGGAAACAAGAGGCAACTGATGTCTATTACTCTTTCCTGTCTGGTCTGGTGGGCCTCTGGTGTAGAATTCCTCTAGCTCACTGAGTCTGAGGGAAGACTGCAGCATTTCATCTGAAAGCTTCAACCTTACACTCCCACTGTCCCCTCTGCCCTCTCACACATGCGTTCCAGAATTCGGTGGATACTGGAGAAACTGGGCCTGTCTGCTGGCAACTTGCTCCAACACAGACGCATTAGATTGTACAGCTCCAGGGGGCAGTTCTCAGGGCAGGAGAGGATGTTGCCATCACGCACATAGTAAATGACCTCCTCGTGGGCCATCCCATAGTAGGGCTGCAGGCCGTAGGAGAAGATCTCCCAGAGGACCACACCATAGGCCCACACATCAGACTCCGTGGTATAGCGGTTGTAGAAAATGGACTCTGGTGGCATCCAGCGGATAGGGATAGCATCGTTTTCATTTGCTTTGTAGTAGTCTGCTGAGTAGATGTTCCTGGAGAGGCCAAAATCGGCTATTTTCACCACCATGTTCTCACCTACCAGGCAGTTCCTGGTGGCTAAATCCCGGTGGACAAACTTGCGCTCGGAGAGGTAGGCCATGCCAGCTGCCACCTGCCGGGCAATGCAAAGTTGCTCGGCACAGGAGAGTGGTGGGGGTCCTGGGCTGGAGACCTGAGCCCTTGTGGACAAGTCGCTGTGACTGAGGCTGCAGACAGTATGAGGGGACATGCTGCGGAGGAACTCGTTGAGGTCACCGTAGGCCATGTATTCAAAGAGCAAGCACATGGGCTTCCCAATAGCACACACGCCTGGAACCAAAGTAGCATGCTCGGTTACACAGGGTTTCCACAATCACACAGTGGAGAAAGCACTCCAAAAGCAAATGACCCCATCACAAACTATGACCCTATTGTTTTTCTCTTTATTGACAGCACTATGGTCAAACCTTGACCCTCCTTCTGTGTTTAAACATCTCTTATTTACCTCTGAAGATTCAACTTCTTTGTATCCTTCCGAGGGGCCTCAGCTCCTGACCTCCAGTCTCAGATTTTGCTTCTCTCATCCTTCAACATGGTACCTACCATCCCATTTTTTAAACAGTCATTCATTTCAGATTTCTCCCCAACATTTTAGCACTTGGCAAGGAGAGACAGTCTTATTCCTCTTTAGATTCCCTGCCCCCACCTGCCCCGAGCAGGTGCTCTGTTTGGCCAGTGAATTCATGAACGGGTGTTTGCACTCAGTGTGTGACATAATTGCTCAGTTTCTGTTTACTTCTCTGAGGAATTATAACGAGGAAGATATATCAGATTTGGAAAGAATAACAAAAAAATCCAAGATATCCTAGACGAAGCTATGGTAAAACAATTTGAAATTTAGGTTTTACCATCATCTTCATTTAGAGAAAAAAATGTCAGCATAAATAGAGTTTTAGATCTAATGCCAGGAGAACATTTGCAAATTTTAGTCTTATTATATTTGAGAAGGAAGCTAGAGAATTTGGAATATTAGATCAGATGGGCATAATTTCACATCACCATAAAAATAAAGTATTAGATTTATTATTTTCTCAGGTAAAAATTAGATGTTTATTTTTTAAAAAGGGGGAAATAAGAAATAATGTCATTTATTTATTTTAGAGTTAGGTTTTTAATTCCAGGTACTATAGCAATTAGAATATTTGAGAAAATTAAAGCAATATCAACTGGATCTAACTGGAAGTTTCTTCTACAAGATCATCTTTAGTCAACAGGGATTGACCCAATTCATCAACTGGTATTACCATTGTTATGCTAGTTGAATTGATTTTAAAAGAATTCTTATATTGGGAAATAACATGACAGCATGATTTTCTGAGAAAGAAATCTTCTGGCACTGAGGTTATTTAATGAAATGTTTTACTCCCTGATATAGAAAATATTATATAGAAAATTTCTACTTTATGATATTTATGAGCAATTACATATTCATGTATATTACATGTAATTTACAATTATACATGTGAAAAAATATATGTATATATTTAAGAACTCAAAATGTTTTTTTTTTTTTTATATTGTAATAATTCTAACCCAATTCTAGTTGGGACTTCAAAGTAGAATCAAATTCTTAAGAGGAGGACTGTTTTCACTCTTGTGACTTCAGATCTAATGCCATGCATGGCTCGCTATGGCCTTTCAGTAAATGCTGGTGTGTGAATGGATTTAAAGATGGAGAGGTGAATGGGTGTAAGAAAACATCATGCCTATTCCAACTCATGTCTTTAAATACTAATGTGACATCTTCAACAAGTCATCTTGTGTCCTTGCGCTCCTAGTTCCTCAACTGCCAGAATACTGGGTAAGAGTCTGTAATTTCTGGTGCCTCTTACTTTTCAAAAATTCAGCATATCCTTGTATTTATATCCATTTTCTCCAATTGATGACTATAAAACCATTATATATCAGGATTTTAATAGAAGGGAATCAATTTTGGGTAAAATACAAACGTGTTCAATACGTGCCTGATATTCTACAAGTGTAAAACAAAGTGACTTTCTTTCATTGGAGGTGAATTTTATAGATTTTTCCAATTCTCCTCTCACCGTTATCATCTCATTTAAATGGTATTAACTTCCAAGAAACTGTGGGAGCGGTGGAACCGCATGCATGAGTGATTACTGCTTACGTACACTGAAGGAAAAGCAGACCCTGTATCTACAGGCTGTTGATGTGGGATTTGAATATGGCATTTAGCAAATGGTAATGTAAGTCTGAGTTCTTGTTGGGCAATAAAAATGAGGGAAGAGTCTGAGTAGTGATGTATAAACATGCCGCCACAGTCATCACAAATTTGCAAATTGTACGTGGTTTGTCTTTGAATCAATCCCAGGAATTCGAGATGTTGTAAAATTGTAACTACTTACATATGAATGCAGAACTGACATTTGAAGAAACAGTAAAACACTATTCTGCAACAAGAAAATATCTTGATTTGTTGCTCATTGCAGATTATTTTCCAAGACTGTTCAGTTACACAAAATTCAATAAGCAAGTGTATTTATCTCTTGTCAGTACCTCTTTCAAAATCTAGTGCTCTATTTTCTATACCTGATAAATTTTGGCCTCTCAGGACCATGAGGAAAGAGGAACTCAGCTTTCCTCACTCACCATCAGCTCTTCCTGATCATTTCAGGTCACCATGTTTGACTGAGACTCAGAAATAAACCATCTAGTTTAAAGTGCCCTATCAGGCATGATTTTGTGAAACCTGGTTTTGAAGTGATCATAAATACCTAACAATCAATAGACAATTGATACCTGAAGGTTAAGAGAGAAAGGAGGGTAGAGATTTTGATTTTTGAGTTATCAAAATATTGGGGACATGGTGCAGGCCTGCCCAAGAAGAGTGGTTTGGAGTGAGAAGAAGGGCAAGGACAGAATCCTTGGGCACATTGACTCCTGGGGCTTGGGGTGGCAGTAGGACAGTGGAAGAGGAGCCCTTGAACAGGACTAAGGGTGGAGGAAACGCCATGTTGCCCCCAGTCATTTTAGTCCTTATCTCACTGCATGCAACCTACTCACTTTCAACTTTTTGAAATACTTCCTTGGGGAGCCCAGGACACACACACACACACACACACACACACACACACACACACACACACCTCCCCTTCCCCTTTATTCATATTTTTTTCTCTTTTTTTTTTTTTTTTGTGTGTGTGGTGCTGGGGATTGAACCCAGGGCCTTGTGCATGCAAGGCAAGCACTCTACCAACTGAGCTATATCCCCTGCCCTCCATATTTTTATTGGTGCGTAATAGTTGCACATAATGGAGTTTGTTGTTACATATTTGTACATGTGCACATTATAACTATAATTTGGCCACTGTCACTCCTCAGTATTTCCCCTTTCCTTCTCCCTCCCTCTGGTACCTTTCCTCTTGGTCGTTCTTTTCAGTCTATTTTACTGTTCATATAATTTCCCCCACTCTAAATGTTGCAATGCTGCAGGGCTTAGTCCTTGGACCTCTTTTCTTTTTCTGACTGCCTTTTCTCCTCCTTAGGTGTCTTAGTCTCATTACTTTAAATGCTTACATTCCCTAATGATTTCAGATTTATACCTGCAACCAGGACATCTTCCCTGGACTTGAGACCTCCATAGCCACCTGCCTGCTTAACTTCATCTGGATGTTGAGCAAGCATCTCAAACAAAACGTTTTAAAAAGAACTCCCACTCTCTAGTAAAGGAACCTGCAAAAAGTTGGAAGCGTCTCTTGAGATGGATTCTCAGACTTTCCAGTGGAGAAACCTGCTCCTCCTGAGGCTTTCCCGGCTCATCCATGGCTCCTTCATTCTCTCAGCTGCACAGCAACACCCTTGCTATTCTCCTTGAGTCCTTCCTTGGTTGCCCAGCTCACATTTGGTCTGTCAGTGTTATTATTAGTGGCTCCTAAATTGCACGACCATTTCTCATGCTCCTCACTACCACTCCCTGGGGGCACATCACCCATCTTTTCTTTCTGTTATTGAAATACCTATTTACTGTCTCCTCACTTGTATTACCTCCTTTTAGACTATGTTCAATAAAGCAGCCAGAGAAGTTCTGGAGAAATGCCAGCATGTCACGTCTTGTCACTTCTTGGCTCAGACTCTTCATTTGCTTCCCATTTTATTTAGAGTAAAAGCCAGATTTTAATAAGGTCTAATAGAATCTTCCGACTGTTCCCATGACATCACCTCTTCGGTCTCGTCCTTGGTAACTCTCTCTTGCTCATTCTGCCTCAGCCCTCTCTTTGCTATTCTCCAAGCACACTAGACATGCTCTTGTCACAGGGACTTTTGCAAAACTTACCTTTCTTCTTGGGACGCTTTTCCCCATGCCATCCATGTTGCTATTCCCTTACCTTGACTAGATCTTTATATAAATGTCACATTTTCACTGAAGTCTTCAAACAGTTTACCTTATGGTCCAAAAAGTTCTCCTCTGCTTTTCTTTATAAAAAGTCTTTGGCTGGTCAACATACCATATTTTTATGTGTTTATTTTTATTATCTGTCTTTCTCAAATGAATGTAATCTCCACCAGAGCAGGAATGTTTGCAGGTTTTGTTCACTGCTGTGTGATTATACAAACTAAATATTTGTTAAAGGTTTGTTGCATTTATGAACCCAAGAATCAATGGGAACACTACAGTGAGGAAGAACTGTCCTCATGGCATTCTAGTTAGAGAAGAAAAAGAAGAAACAAAATAAAAAGTAAAGTACAGAGACTATTTTGATATTAATAAATTTTGTGGTGGAGAAGCATTGTCAATGGAAGATTCTTTATGTACGGACATTTAAAACATTTTTTATAAATAGGAAGGAGGCAGCAAAGATGGAGAAAATTTGATTTGATGAAATTAAACATAGTGAATTCATTAAGCATTGAGTGTCTTGCAGGGTTGAAACAGAATAAATGTTAGGACCTAGGTGAAGAGGCTAACTTTGGAGCAGAGACATCAAGAAGTAAAGAGAAAAGTATAAATAAGTGAAATGTAGAAGAAGAAAGGCTTGGAAATCCTGTTCTCTGATGAAATGAATTTCCTCATATATTTTCATACCTAAGAGCTTCACAATGCTGGGGTTGTCAAACTCTGCCATGAGGGCTGCCTCCCTCTGAAAGTCCGCCTGCATATCTGCTGAGGCTTCTTCCTTGAGCATCTTTACTGCCACCATAGTGAAAGGTTCGTAGGGAAGTAAGCCAGGAGCCCTGAGAGATAAATTCATTGATGAAGAAACCAAAGATTAGGAAGATTATATGTACCCACATTATGGCCATAGATATCCCCCAAATTATCCAACTTTTCCCAGAGTCACAGAATCAAAGGAAGAGGACAACAGTAAGTCATACTTAAAACTCTTTGCCTCCAATTAATAAAATTCATTGGGGTTGTTTTCAACATAGATTAAGGTTGAGAAATGCATTACTTATCAATTTATAGGAATTCTACAGTGCAAAGACCTAATAGAATTATCATTGTACTCTAATGTCTTAATCTCTGGCCAGAATCGAAATTCCTTAAAGGTAGAAACCATGACTTACTTATCTTTCTATTCCTCATATAATGTGGTGGCTTGCTTATTTTTGGTTCCCAACAAGTATTTGTATAAGATTGTTACCATTCATGTAATCTTGACACCATGGCTGCTATGAATATAGGTCAAGTTGGGTCTTGCTGCAAAGGAGTCCCCCCCCTTTTTTTGGCACCAGGGATTAAGCCCACAGGTGCTTAACCACTGAGCCACATACCTAGAGCTTTTTTTTTATTTATTTATTTTTTAAATTTTGACAGGGTCTCACTAAGTTTTAGGGCCTTGCTAAGTTGCTGAGGCTGGTCTTTCTGTGCAGAGTGTTTTATTCCATTTCACACAAAAGCAATAAATGGGCTACTGCTGGCCCTAATACTACTCCTTTATTATCTTCTCCATTTTGTGTTTTTTTCCTTTTTCTGTTTTGTTACTTCATGAATGTATACTTAATATCTATGTGTGTCAAGCTCTGAGTTCTTAAAATACTAATTCAAAGTAAACTTCAAATGGAGAAAATAGCAATAGGAAATTGAAGAGAATTAAATTTGAGAATTCTTTACTAAAAGCAATGGAGGAAATTCTGATTAAAAATGTAGAACAAGTTCTTTTCTAGAAAGAAAATGTGAATGAACTATTTGTCATTTCTTGTAATTTGAACAAGAGACATTTACATTTCCTTTAAGAAACTTCTTTTAAATGCAATAAAATATATTCTTTTCATGTGCATATCTATTCCAAAGTCAAAAAAGGAAAAATATCAAGATTTAAAGTATAGCATGTAATATGAATAAGGTTAATGATGTAAAGAATTAACTAATTTAAAAATAACTATTAACTATTATATATATTTATGTAATATATATATATATTTATATCTATATCTCAGGCTAATGACTAATGGTGGTCTGGTAACTTTTCAGATGTGACATATTTCAATGGAGAATTTTTTTCCCATGGGCAAATTTACCTGGCTTGAAAGACCCTTCCAAATGCTCCCTCTCCGATATCCCTCACATATTCAATGTTATTTCTTGGATACTCCAGGTTGAGCAACTTGGGATTCAGAAGGAGTGGCATCCTCTGGTACATGGGGTTGGGATGCAGCCTGTCTAGCAGGAGTTCAGAAGGCAGTGTGGTAAGGGTTACTGCTGCCGCTTCTCTGGAGGTAAGACAGGCAAGACAAATAATGAGTTCAGGAGCAGGTAAAATCTTTGCACTCAGACTTAGATCATCCTGAAAGATGGGACATTTGGAAGAAAATAAAACCAATTATACTGAGGCAGTCAAGGTTTCTTTAGTTTGAGAACAATGAAGTATTTTGTTTGGTCTAGAGTCAAAAGGCACATTTTCTCAGGAATTTTGTCACTATCCAAATTGGCAGGGTCAATGGGATTGGGAGGGGATATGGGGAACAGGAATATCCATTTTCTTCCGAATTATTCAGCTGTATCTGTTGTGAAAAAGTAACTTAGGGACATGCTATTATGTGCAAAAAAGTCATTGACTTTTTTTTGTTTCTGTTTGTTTGTTTTGATACCAGGAATTGAACCCACAGATGCTTAACCACTGAGCAACATCCCTAACCCTTTTTATTTATTTACTTTTTAAATTTTGAGACAGGGTCTTGCTAAGTTGCTGAGGCTGGCCTCAAACTCACCATCCTTCTGTCTCAGCCTCTTGAGTTGCCGGGATTATAGGTTTGTATCACTGTGCCTGGCAACCATTGACATTTTCTAAAATCATGATAGGGTTGCTTAATTTCAAAACAGGAGTATTGATTCCCTTAGAGGCTGGAGGTATTGTATATATTTCTCTTTCTATCTCCAATTCCAATATTAAATATGTAGGTTTAAAATATGTAGGTTTTAAAACATTACTATGTGTGATTAGCTTCAACTAGGATCTCACCTTTTCTTATTTTTCCATTCTTTTCTTCTTCGGCAGCAATAAAGAGTAGTTATGGTAAGAAGCACAAATACTGCAAAACTGGACATGATGGAGATTATTACAGTCATGGAGTACGTAGGTGAGACAGAGAAGGAAGAAGATGAGGAAGAAGGCAAATTGGGAATGTCCACACTCGGCTTTGAGGACGTCATTGGTGGGAATGCTGGAAGTAAACAATAATTCTTTTCATTCCTTCTCAAATCTTTAAGAAGCCATTTTTTTTATTGAAGAAACCAGTCAATTAGATATAATGTTTAGAATATGCTTATGAGTCAGATTCTCCCTGTTTACACATCTATAAAATCCACTTGGGCACGCAGGACTTTAAAGATGAAAAACTCAAAAGAAGAAACTGTTTTGTTTTGTTTTTCCCTCCCCAAGAGAAATGTAGATTCTGGGCTAGGGCTCTTTGTACTGGGTCATACTGTCTATGACTGAAAGCAGTCATGAAAATTATCAAATACAATATTTTCATGTAATCATATTGTAATCAATTGTCTAGAGGGAACTTTTATACACATGTACTATCAGTTTACAAACAATAAAAATAATGAAAGGAGATAAAAAATGAAAACTTTAATACACAAATGAGCAGAAGTTAATTCTTCTAAAACTTGAACTCCTGCCAAATGCCAATGTAAAAGGTCATTGCAATTTAACAAGTAAAATCTACATTATTGCTGGAAACCAAAAGATGCCACGCTCATGCCATGCTGTAGGGTGCAAAGTCTGTTACATGTGTACTAAAACAACTTTGTTAATTCTATGCTGACTCCTCGTAATACATTAAGACAAAAACATGGACACAGACTATTTTAATTATAAAACTAAAAAGAATGGTTTAATAGCTAGGGATGAACTTTGTACCCTAAAAACAGAGAACAAACCTTTTCAATGTTTCTGGAGTACTGAGAGACATGATCTTAAATGAGGACATAAAGATGTCTCAAATTTCAAAAGCAGAAATTATGCAGATCTACTCTCTGACTAAAATGCAGTTAATAATAGATTAAGTCAAATCTGTTGTTTTTTAAAAATTCTATGACTTTTTGAATTAAAAAAGATAAGAGTAGCCAGAGTTACAGATTTTATATATATATATATATATATATATATATATATATATTTTTTTTTTTTTTTTTTTTTTTTTTTTTTTTTTTCCCCAGTGCTGGAGATTCAGCTCAGGGCCTCACACATGCTAGGCAAGTGCTCTACCACTGAGCCACACCTCCAGCCTCAGAAAAATACTTCTTTGTGTGTATGAGATTTGACCAAAGCTGTGCTTACTGATAAACTCCCAGTGTTATCTCCTTACTTTAGATATAAAGAAAGAAAGAAAATGAATGGTACATTTAATTCAAGACTTTGGACAAGAAACAGTAACTACAGAAAACAAAGAAAATAGGGGATAAAATAATAGCCATTTGCAAGCAGAAATTAATGTTAGAATGAACCACAAATGAGAGAGTTGAACAATAGAGTAAGTTTTATAAATAACTAATCAGTGGAATTTTAATTTTTAAAAAATGAGTAAGGAACAAACAGAATTAGGAAAGATAAGGGAGTTATGACAACAGATTCAAAGGTCAATTATAGTGCAATAATGTATAATTATTCAATTACATTTTTAAATCTTAAGAAAAATGTTAGGAATATATTAGTTACCAAATTTGAAGAATAAAAAAAGTGAATATAACCATAATCAAGAAATTAGTTTTAAAAGTCCCTGTAGAATTATGAATATAATTTAGTTTTGAAAGAAAGGGAAAATTCCATATTTTATAAAATGTTCCAGTAAGAGAAAAGTCTTTTGGATTCTTCCAGGAAGTTATGATAATAATATCACAACCTGGCAATGTTAGCACAACAGAAAAATGCATACATAGATTATACAACATAGATTTAGAAGATCCTAAATGAAATATTAACAACGGACTACAATATAGTAAAAGAATAATAAATTGATATAAGGGAATATAGTCATATAACATTATAAAATCAAAAGAAAACTTCATCACAGCAGAGGCCTAAAGTCATTTGTTGAAGGACACTTGTAAAAGTGGGGGCTATCAGGGGCACCTGTGTCCAGCTTCTTAGTTTGGAATGGACATGGTGGTTACGCCCTGACCACTTCTAGCTAAGCAAAGGGAAGCTTTCATGGCAGCAGGTGCCTAACGCCATTTGAAATAGGACACTCATCACAGCAGAGGTTACAAGCAGTGCTTGGTCCAGGAGTGGACGCAGTGTTTGTGTCCTGACCACCTAAGAAAGTGTTTTTGAAGTCCATGGAGGCCAAGTTTGGTCCCTGCTGTGCCTCAAGCGGGCACCTGGGACTGGAAGAACATCAGCAGAGCACTAAAACATCTGTGTGGGACAGACGACAACATTCCTATCAACAACACAGCAGGGGTGGACCTAGATGTCCCAGGTCCACTCTGACTGACTTGAGAGCTGGGCCAATGCTCTTCAGACTGAATCTGCCCTAGGTTTCTTAATCCAAGAAGGGTGGGAAAGGTTCCTTAAGTGAGTGAACTCTGCTTCATGCTAACAGTAAACAGGAGCAGTTATTAAAAGACAGGGAGAAATGACTGTTTTTGTATGTGGATTTTACAGAGCAGTTTGTATCACACATAACACGTGAGGCAATATAATGAAATTTATAAAGTGGGTAGTGTAATGTCACTAGTAACTATAAGGGCAATGTTTCTAAAAATATCAGAAAATAAAATTTAATAGCATGTTAAAAGGAAAATCCATGATGACTCAGTAAGATTTAGTTTTAAATGCAAGAAGTTAAATAGTTTGAACAACAATATTGCTGTAAGGATTTAAATATCTCTTCCTTTCTGGATAGTTCTATTTGTTTATTCCTTGATTATTACTTCTGATCTATTTGCTCTGATCGTTCCTAGAGCTACATCAGTTATCTCTACAGATCCAAATTATCGATTTGGATTTCCATTTTGTCTCCTTCTTATCATTTTTTTTGTCTGATCAACTTTATCTCTTTATCCTTTTCCTGTGAACATGGGGGGAGTTTATTCACTCATCCATCCATGTATGAAAACATTCATTAAATCAATATCAATTGTTAGGTATCAAGAATACTGTGGTGGTCATGACAAGCCTTGTCATGGGAAAGAAACTAGTTAACAGATAATTATAACAAAATGTAAGAGGTGTTATACGAGTAGTAAGAACAGGAAACTTGTAAACATATAGGGACAGTACCAATTCAGGTTCAGACATACTGGATAGGTTTTCTAAAGTAATTTCAGCTAAATACAAAGTGACTAGGCAATAAAAAGTTGAAAGCTGCTCTCGTGTGAGTGTTTGGGTCCCCAACAAGAGTCATTGGTTGAAAGAAATAAGAAACCTTGTTAATGGATTTAATGCCTTTATGAAAGAGGGGATTGAGAGACCTCCCTTGTCCCTTCTGCTATGTGAGGCTGCAATAGGATGACAGCTATGTCCATGAGGAGAGCTGAGTCCACAGCTATGTCTGTGACCGCTCTTTCCATGACTCTCATCTGATGCCAGATCTGCTGGTGCCTTGATTTTGGATCTCCAGCCTCTAGAGAAGTGAGAAATAAATTTGTTGTTTATAAGCCACCCACTTTAAGGTGTGTTTTATAGTATCCTGAACACACTAAAACAAAGGTGTACGTGGACGTGAGGTGGGTGAGGAGGGTGGAGTGGAGTCAAGGTAGGAGGATGGTATTCTAAAGAGAAAAAAAACAGCATGTATCAGGGTTTGAACCAGGCTGTTGCAAAGCTTTCCTAAAAGTGTAACTAACAGTTTTGTCATTGGAATTGGGGAGTATCTACAGGTAAGGCTGCAGATGTCAGGTTTAGATCACAAAAGGCCTTGCATGTCAATCTAAGTCATTTGGAGTTTGCCCTGAAGCAAATGGAAAAACTCATTGGAGGGTTTTAAGCAGTAGAGTAGCATGGTCAGCTTCTTGCATTATAAAGATCCCTCAGCTGCCACTGAGACTTCCATGATGTAAATGTTCCCATCATGGCTGATTTCAAGCCACTGATATGAAATCCTAAATGTGAAATTAGAAAGAGATGTTCAGCAGCACACCATTATATAAGAATTCCACCATGCAAATACCATGGATAGAGAGAAACTCTAAACGTTTCTATCTAGATGGAATGAACACATAGGAAAAAATGACCAGACTCACATTGAATCATTCACTTCCAAAACCAGAAACTGAAAAGAATGAAATCACATTTATACACTACTGAGAAAAAATAAATATCACTGAGGATTACCATATCCATCTACTACACTTGAACTCTCCAGGTAAAAGAAAACTATTGCATGATATACAAGGTCTCAGGTACTCACTGAAAATCTCTTCTGAGGAAATACACCAAGGCACTCTTAACTAAGTAACAATTGACTTAGAAATAGACTTTGAGATGAAGAATCAAGAGTGGTTATAAAACAATATATATAAATTCAAATGGATAATGTTGAAATAATTGGGAATTTTGTCTAATTCTCTGAGTGAGAATCAACAGAGAGAGTTACTCTGCAAGAGGAAACCTAACAGTATTGGGGGAAGTAAAGAAAAACATACAAACATTCTAAGGATCTCACTGGAGATTCTAAAGTTCCATAGGACAGAGGCAGAAATGAGAAGTAAACAGAGCATTGTAGAAAGAGTTGAGATCTGACTTTTACTGACCAGTGGTGAAAAAATAACCAACAAAAAATAAGGAAAATGAAGTGGAAGAAATGAGAAAAAGTAAAATTCACAGAAACTCTAAAAACTAGGGATAAAATTAATTACATCAGTTGTTATACAAAGTATGAATGGGCTAAATTTTCCTATTAAAAGGAAATTACTTCAGATTGAGTAAACCCAGGCATATGTTGTTTATAAGAAAAGAGAACTAAGAGGCAGAGACTCCAGGTAAATGTGAAGAGAAAAAGATTATCAATGCCAATGCCAGAAATTTAAAGTTAAAAGCACTCAAATATACAAGAGTGACATTTTATATTGATAAAAGGCTTAATGTAAGATGAGGAGAATGTCACGAATCACTATGCCTCATAGAACACAGCAGCCAAATATCTAAAGCAAAATTTATTATAAATGCAAAATAGCTGATGAAAAGAGTTATGAGTTGGATCGGTCTAGTGTAAATTTTAAGTCAGAAATCAAATCAACTAAATCAATAAACCCATGCGTGTACACAGGGACTATAAAGTTCATGTGATTATTCAACAGTCAACATTAATGTATTCTATACTAATGGAAGAACAAAGCTTTCATCATAGAAAATGATGACTGCATTGTAATTTTGATCAGATCATGTTCTGTGCTTGGTGTTCGGTTCTAGACATTCCTCAGTCTCTTATTCAGCCAGCAAGGGATAAGCATGGAGGTGAGTGTTTCAGAAGTCAGGTTGCAAAAAGAAAATTGGAGATATATAAAGTAAAGAAGAGAACACTATAAGGAGATATGGTACCTGACCCAAATAGTTTTAAGGCTGTCCTGTAGAAGGTGGACCAAAGGAGTAGAAAAAAAGGTAAGTTGTTGAAAGTTACAGGGGCTCAGAATTTGGATTAAATAACTGCTAAAGTCACTTCTAACTCAAAGTTAATATCAAGACAAAATTTATCCAATTAGCATTTCAGATAATTAAGTAATTCATGAATTACAACACATACACACACACACACATACACACATACACACACACACATACACAAAGTTTACAATGTCATTTGTGGACAATAGTAGCTGATCAATATGGAAAAATGGATTTTTGAACATAATGCATACATTTATCTAAATGTTGGCAAAAGTCAAATTGTCAAGTTTTCTGGATGACTTAAAATTGTGAATGACAGAATTTTTTGTGTATTAGTATCTATTCAAGTATGAATCCTATCATCAGGTAAGTTATATTACACATGAGATCTTGGAAACTTAAAAAAACCTGATAACAGAGAAATATTAGGTTTAACAGTTGAGGAACTAGTTTTCTGAATATAGAGCAAGAATCAGATAGATTTGGGTTCTAATCTTGGTTCAACCACATAGAAGATGGGTCAACTTGGACAAGCTGTTTAATCTCACTTTCTTAGATTGGCTATTAAGTAAAATGGAATGTATTCACAGTGCCTAATTTCATAGGGCTGTCGGGAATATTAAAAGAGAGAGAACATATACAACCCACAAATAATTTTGCCAAGTTTTCGGCACATAGCTATTCACTCTTCAAGTGTATGTACAGAGACAGTAAAGATGGAAGGAAGAAAGAATTAAAGAGAAAATCTTGTTATTACAGGAATTAGCCAGGTTATACTTTTTGTCCCACAGAAACATTTAAACAAGAGAAGATAGACACACTGCTGAATGTTTCTGTAGTAAAATATGTGAAATACCACAAAGAGAAGAATAGTGTGCTTAGCAGACAAAAAAGAAAAAATGTAAATAGCACAGAAGCATTACATACCCCTAAAGATATTTCACTTCAGCAAAAGAAATGTTAAAAAAAATAGAAACTACTGTAATTTTGGTACCTGAGTTCAAGCAAAAATATTGCAAAGATAAACAAATGATATTAAAAATTCTTTCATCAGGTGAACTGGTGAGAGCCTCTGGAGTTAGCTCAGAAACCAGAAACTTCAAGAACTATTTGGGAGCATTACATGCTCCCTAGAATATGAGTCACCATCTCTAATAAGAATACCTTCTTTGCACAGTAACCAACCTGCCAGAAGAGCTAAAGTGAATTTCTTTGGAATAATTTCATTTAGCTCAGGGAGATCAGACTTTTCCTATCACACGTTCAGATGAAGTCATCAGTGTATGATATTTTCTTACCTGTATCAAAGATTTCATAAAACTGTTTTCTAAAGACTAGCAACTAGTTTGTGATGCTCTAAATTTCTTCTTAATTGATATAAAAGGCAGAAACGTGTGTGTGTGTGTGTGTGTGTGTGTGTGTGTGTGTGTGTGATGGTCCTAATTTAGGATTAAAGGTTAGCACCTTTCTTGCAGTAAACCCTAAATAAATGCATGAACGGATGAGCGAGTGAACAAACAAAGGATAACGAAGACCACAGTTATCAATGAAAGGTCCAATCAGTGTGAGTTTGGGCTGCTTATATGACAAAGAATTGATACCTTTAGTTTTCTTTCCTCTGGTCTGGGAATAACAATTAGACAGATTTCCAGAATCTTAGAGTTTTGAGGATTTCCCATAACTGCCCTTGTTTAATAACTGAGTAATTCATTTGGGTGAGGTAGCATTTTTTCTTTTACTACTTTAAGACTTAGTGCTTTAAGTAAGCTGGTAAACTTCAAACCCTGGCACTCAGCCAAGAGCAGGAGGGATCAGACCTGATCCGTGTGCACTACTGCAGTGAGCGTGATCTCAGCTTTTGAGCACTCCAACCAGGCAAGGAAACTGATGTGAAAAACTTTCTGGTTTCATTCTGAGGCTTTCTGCTTTCTGGTAGGTCAAAGCATCATTTGATGGAAGTTAGTTTCCAGGGCAAACCTTTCCCAACAGCCTTCTGGGGTTTTTTTCCTAGAGATTTTGTGACAACCCTTTTAAGACCATTCGATTTACCCTTACATTATACAGTCATTAGCTATCTTCAAACACATTTTAGCTTTATTCTGTTGCAGAAGAAAGATAATGATGCTATATGTACATTTTTCATAAAAGCTCAGAGAAAGAATTTTGAATTTTTTCACCATAAAGCAATGACAAATGTTTAAGGAGACAGATATGCTTACTCTGATTTGAACATCGCACCATGTATCCACATATTGAAACATCACACGGTACCCCATAAATACCTATAATTTTATATGTAAACAAAAAAAATTTTAAATTCTGAAGATTGCATCTCAGATCAACAACATCAAAATAAGTGTGAGGCCCAGACAATAGTACTTTTTAAAGTTCTCCAGGTGCTCAGTGTGTATATGGGATGGAGAACCACACTGAGCATCCCTTACTAAGAAGAGCAGAAACTCACCTGATTCTACAGATAAAATGATAAGAAAATGAAATTTCAGTAACAAATTTAAGATAGTCTTCATCTTACTAGTATAATTAATTTTAAAATAAAAGCTTTTGGAAAAAGCGTATTCACATTTTTTTCTTGTGTCTATTTAGGAGATTTTCTACAATTAACATGGAATTCTCATACAAATAATAAACTTTTGAAAAAAATACAAAATGCCTGTCTTCCAAAAGGACTTGTCACAAATGAAAATTATGAATCAGCTCAAAGAAATATATGTATTCACCTATAAATAATTAGATAATAAAACAATCATGAATGCAAACTCAGAAGATGATATTTTAAACTTGGCTTATCTTATAGACATCTAAGGCATAAAACAAGCTAAAAACCTTGAGGGGGGAGATGTCATTTATGACATTCACTAAATATGGTGTTTCCCATGGTCTAATTAGAAGCTATAAGCTAAGACCCTCTCATGTTGTACAATATGGTGCAAAGTCTTCAAAGGGTACTTCACATTTTGTTCTGAAAATCATGAAGAATGAGTGTAAATACACATGCATGAATCCAATTACATACAAATAAGGTTTCAAGGGCACAAACAAAATTACTTACTTGTTAGGTTTTCTTTTTTATAATCTAAAGGGAAAGGATAAAAATTTGTTTTAAGTGAGCAGCCAGATATCTCATGTATTCTGTGAGAGAGTGCTAAGAAATGCAAGTTCTCTTTCAGCTTTTTAATATATAACTGGAAAACATTATTTGCATTCAAATGTGAAAATTGCATCTTTGAAAATTAAACCAGCTGTTAGGAATAACAACATAGTTCCTTACAAATGAAGTTCATTAAAGCAGCATGCAGCAATTCAGTTTTGTTTCGTGAGATCAGCGTTTTCAAACATGTGGCTTATTTTTGCATGCCTAAAAATCTGCTTCATTGGCTAAGAAAGAGGACTTTATTCCTTTTTTCCACTCTTCTGACAAAATATGTTTCTTAGCCATCTTTCTGCACATTCCAGAAAAATGTTACTAGTTCTCATAAGATACCTTATAAAATAAAGAGCTCAAGCAGCAGTAAAAAGTGCCCTTTAAATTGTTTTAGAACAAATGAAATGAAACTATGCTAACCTGTGCAATTAGGATAGCATTAGGATTCCGCTATTAGGTATAAAAAAAAACTCAAAAAACAATTAGAAATGCCTAGAAAGCCTAGAAATATTAGAAGCTTTCAGTTCACACCTTAGTTTACTCAAAACAGTGCATTTAATTGTAACTTCCGAAGTCTTGGTGGGGGAACTCTGTTACCTAAATACGGCAGTCTGGTACAGGCCGTGGGGTCCCAGTGCATGCTGGGAAGCTTGCTGCAGTCTGGCATGGAGAGCAGATGCATCCCAGATCTGTAGAGTCCTCTGTGGGTCTTTTCTTCCATCACCAGCCATTCTTTTGCACAGAAGAGCTCCTTTACTGCCAAGCAGTACTCTCTAAAATATTGTATGGAGAACAAAACTTGATGAATCATGGCATGTTAAAGCCAAATTTGTGTTGGAGCGGATTCTGCATTTTCAAAACATCACCCTAATTCATCGCCTGTACTTGCAAAAGCATTTGTGAAAGGAGTCTTTTACTTTAAATAATTAGACCTTATGAGATAGGGTATATTATGCTGTGAGATTAAGCACTCTCTTGTTTTCTAAGTGTAATTAATGCTACTGGGGAAAGGAGCTGTCCAATGTAAAAGGTATTAAAAGATTAGGAATCTCCAATATGTCTTCTCTCAACTTCATACTAAAATACCCATAAAGGGACAAAAACAAGCTACATGAAGTTTGAAAATTCATGCATACTAAGAGCCATGAATCATTTCTGGGAGATTTTTCTACATTCTCAGGGTTAACGGGCAGGGTTGGAGGCACAGCATTCGTACTTTCTGCATGTTTTGTCTCTAAAAGAGAGCAACACCTCCTCCATGGAGTCTGTAGGAAGGAATGTGGGTCCTCACCCAGCCCCCTTCTGGAGAAGCATTGTCCTGTCCCATGGCTGCTTCTGCTTCCATCTGAGAAAGCCTGGGTAGTGTCTATTTGAATATAAAGCTATTATGTTCATCTATAAGCCATGTAATGAGTGAAAAAAAACTGAAGAAAGATTAGTTGGAATATTTGGATTTGGGGGATTAATAATAGTTTAAGCTTAGAAAGACAAGCTACGTAGGAGAAACTACTAACTTGATATTAATATATTTGGGATTAATAAGAGGAAATGAAAGATTATTAAGGAATATAGCAGGTATCCTTCCTCAATACCTGAGGAATTAAGAGAGGAGGGAGGTGTGTGTGTGTGTGGCCACAATGATGTCTTTTTAACCATTCAGAGGCCACAATGATGTCGTTTTAACACTCATGTGTATTCTCCTGCTTGCCCAACTTGTCAATACGGATGCGAATGACGCATCCGTAGGATGAAAGGGCTGTGTATAGAAATGTAATGGAGTACAAGGGGAAACGTGATCATAAAAATGAGATTTAGAGTGAAATAAGTCAAACTGAAAAAAACCAAAGGCCAAATGTTTTCTCTGATACGTGGATGCTAATTCACAGTAAGGTGCACTAGGAAAGAATAGTTACTTTAGATTAGGTAGAGAGAGTGAAGGGAAAGGAAGGGGTATGGGGGCAGGAAGGACAGTAGAGTGAAACAGACATTATAATTTCATGTACATGTATGACTGCATGACCAATGTGATCCTATAACATGTACAATCAGAAAAATGAGAGATTATACTCCATTTATGTATGATTTATCAAAATGAGTACATGCATTCTACTGTCATGTATAACTAATTAGAACAAAGAAAAAGTCTTTTGAAAAATGAGATTTAGAATTTGGGATGTATGCAAGAGAAGGGAACATAATGGGACTTTCTGGGCTTCTGAGAAGCCAAAAAATCTGGGGAGTATTGCTTAACTTGCTACCTTTTATGCCTGAATCTCATCCCTGGCTTGCACAAGCACATCTTCTTGTGTTCAGACAGCAGTTGTGCAAAAGTCAACATGGCACATACAGAAAAACAAAACAAAAACAACAACAAAAAAACAACTCTGCAGTCCACATTATGCATAGGAAGCAAGTTTCTGGGAAGAATAAGTTTTTAATTCTAAATGGAAGAACATTACAATATTTTTTCTTTGCTTTGTTTTCATTGCCATGCATTAAAACATGCTCTTTGTAACAAATTTGTCATAGGATGAAATGAAACATAGACTGAAAAATAGGTTAATTTGAACAAGGTAGTAATTGGAGAAAATAAAGATTGAAAGGAAGTGAAACCAACACTAAAAGACTAAAATCTTCTTTGAAAATCAAAAAGAAATGACATTGCAAGAAAGGAACAAATGCTCAATTTGAACTGAATATTCAACTAAATGCAGAAAAGACCAACAGATGAATATTGTATATGAGATAACTGATTAGGAAGAAAGTAAGAGATTCCCAAATACAAAAAAAATACTGTGTCCAATAAGAAAACCAGAGCACATAAAAAATAGAAAATAATCAAAGGTATACTATAAGAAAACTTGTGTGTGTGTTGCTGGGAATTGAATCCATGACTACATACATGCTAGGCGAGTATTCTACCACTGTTCTACCATGTTGCTTCTATGAAAGAAAATAATTTAAAAAGATCTATCCCCAAATGAATTTTACAAATATTTTGAATCTCATCTCAAAGATTAAAGAAATATTCTTCCTACCATTTGGTTAGACAAAAATGTTTATTAGAAAGGAAGAAAAGTAAGAATTGCCTCTGCTTCCCATTCATTGAAGCATGGTGGAAAAGTAATTGTTCAGAGTGCCTGGTATTTGGTGGAAATTGAATGCAATAGAAGTCTTACATACTCAAAAACATATATAAGATTATAGAAAAATAATTTATATGTATGCTGAAAAAGCACCTACTCAAATGAATGAGAGGTAAATGAACAAAGGATGAATTTAAGAGATGACTCAAAATTGAAGAATTTAACATATAGAAAGATTTTCCATGAAATGAATGACAATTGGCAACAAGGCTAAGTCATGTAGAGAGCTCCCCCAAGGGTTTGTTTACATTTGATTATGAAATTAAATGTAAGAGCTAAAAATAATGTTCAGAAATTGAGCATATGTCAATAAAAATATAATTGAATAATACTAATTTGGCTTATGATTTCAGATAAAATTTCAAAGAACAAGCATGGAGGATTCAGCACAATTATTCTAAATTAATTAGGTGTACCCAGAGCAGCCTGTTTCTAAAATGGCGACTTTCTCTGCACTCATGATCTCCCTCACCCTAGAGCTCATTATTTCTTCTCTCCTGTGCCATATAACACCTTCAAAGGTTTTATATAAATTATTTATTATGTTTGTTAATATATCCCAAATGCCTAGACCAGCTCTTGGAGCCTAATAGGAGATCAACAAATATTTGTTGTAGATGCACCCTTGTCATTCTTGAGTAGAAGGACACACTATGAAATGACTGCTTAAAATTACAAAACCATGAGTAACTCTATGCTCCTAAAAATCTCATAAATAACTGGAAGTAGAATGCAAAAGGATTGAAGACCTTCGAACCACTAAAAGATAAAAACGAATACAACATTTACAAAAGACCTAACAAACAAGCAAGAAAGCATAAAATTAGAACATCTGAAAATCAAGCTTGTTGGTTATTAACAATAAGTTCAATTTTAGTTCAGTTTTTATTGGTGTAAAAAAACAGAAGTTATCAGAATCTCAAGGAAACATCTTTAGAAAAATTATTAATGTGTAAAAGTTTTATGTATGGTTCTTGAACTATTGGATCAAATTGATAAAACTCAGAGTAGAAAATATTGAATATTTTAATTAAAGATGATACTAATATTTACATAATATATATTAATTTTATCCTTAAAAAGAGTCCTTTTAATGCATAATTTTTATAATTATTGATTATATATCAGAGGGAAAAAAATTTCATAATATAAAAAATAGCCAGGTCTGGTGGCACACACATGTAATCCCAGTGATTTAGGAAACTAAGGCAGGAGGATTACAAGTTTGAGGTCAGCCTCAGCAACTCTGCAAGACCCTGCTTCAAAATAAAAAATAAAACAGGATGGGAATATAGCTCAGTGGTAAAACACCCCTGGGTTCCATCCCCAGTATCAATCAATCAATCAATCAATAGATGTGAAAAATTTTAGACTCTATTTTCTCACTCTAATGTGAATAAATGTCTGCATATGAAGATTTGAAAAAATGAAAATAATTTTCCAATAATAATCCTTATCTAAATAACAATTAGAATGAGGGCGACAATTGTACACTGCAATTGACATAGACTTAGGAGACAATTAACTATGCTATGCTAGTAAAATTCTAGTAAAATTCAGATCTCAACAAAAGGAATTTTTTTCCTTAAAAAAAATATCAATTACTTTGAATCAACATCGTGGCTTCATGCATATAAACCAATCTAGGATATAAATGTTGGAAGTTTTCTCAATAAATATTTTTTGTGCTAACATATAAAGACAAAATTCAATTTTAATTCTGGTTAAAATTTCCTAAATTTTAATTAAGAAAGGAGAGTCTAATTAAGAAAGAGGTATATCATTATCTACAGACCATATTATTTGTGACAGAGGAACCACAAGACTATCAACCAAAAAATCTAATAGAATTCTGTAAAGTGGTTGATACCATAAAATAAACACAGTGGCTTTATTGTATACTAACAAAAATATCTTAAATAAAGAGGAAAAGTTACCCAGTTTGGTGATAAGGATTTATGATTCATAAGTGACAAGTCTTGATTCCTCTCAATAATTAGGAGATATAATGTCAAAAAATTGGAATGAACTAAGAACTGCATGAATATACCCTGACCTTGTGCTGAAAGCTGGCATCTGTCTTGTATTAATGGGCGAGTAATCCTGAGTGGCCTGACACTTCTATAATAACTTTCCTTTTGATGCTGCAGTTGTTCAAATGAATTGCGTTAGAGTTCTTAGGCAGTGTCAGGAAGACCCTACTTATTCCCTCACCTAACTGCTCCCACATCCACCACCCAAATAAGTAAAAGCAGCAATAAAAAGAAGCAAACTACTGCCACACACAACAACATGGATGAATATCAAAAACATGACACTTTGGAGCAAAAGCAGCCAGATATGAAAAGGTATATGAGTGTAAAATTCAGGAACAAGCAAAGCTAATCAATGGTCAGAAAAATCAGAATGGCAGATGCCTTGGGGGATAGTGGGAAATTGATTAAAATGAGCATGAATGCATTTTATGGGGGGATAAAATATTCTGTCTTTCCCGGACCAGTGGCTTTTTAGGAACTGAACAGACACTTCACAGAAGAAATACAACCGATCAACAAATACACGAAAAAAAGTTTAACATCTCTAGCAATTAGAGAAATACAAATCAAAACTACTCCAAGCTTTTATCTTGCTCCACTCAGAGTTGCAATTATCAAGAATACAAGCAACAATAAATGTTGGTGAGGATGTGGGAGAAAGGTATACTCATACATTGCTGGTGGGAATGCAAATTGGTGTAACTACTCTGGAAAGCAGTATGGAGATTCCTCAGAAAACTTGGAATGAAACCACAATTTGACCCAGTTATCCCACTCCTTGGTTTATACCCAAGAACTTAAAATCAATATACTATAGTGACACAACCACATCAGTGTTTATAGCAGCTCAATTCAAAACAGCTAAACTATGGAACCAATCTAGATGCCCTTCAACAGACAAATGGATAAAGAAAATGTAATATATATATACACACAATGGAATATTACTCAACTTTAAAGAAAAGTGAAATTCTGGCATTTGCTGGTAAATGGATGGAGTTAAATAAGTGAAATAAGCCAAACTCAAATAAACAAAGGCCAAATGTTTTCTCTGATATACCGATGCTAATTCGCAATAAGGGGGGAGGGATAAAGAAGAGTAGAGTTACTTTATATTAGGTAGAGGCAAATGAAGGGAGGGAAAGGGGTATGGGGATAGGAAGAATAGTAGAGTGAAACAGACCTTATTACCTCATGTACATATATGACTGCATGACCAGTGTGATCCTACAATTTGTATAATCAGAAAAATGAGAGATTACACTTCATTTATGTATGAGCTATCAAATTGTATAAATGCATTCTACTGTCATGTACAACTAATTAGAGCAAAAAAAATTAAAAGTTAAAAAAATAGATGCTAAGCACAAAGCTCATTATGGAAGAAGTGGAGAACTTGAAGGCCTCAGCCTAGAACAAACAGTTCATCATGCGTGATATTATAAGGAGGGCACCAAGGCATGGCTTTTTGGTGTTCTAATAAATGTGCTATTTTACACAGAAAGAGAAAGAATGGAAAACCTGATAATGTAGCAGTGGATTCACTCCATGGAGAAAGTTTATGAGCCTACTTTTCCCAAGTTGAAATCATAAGAAAAACTTATAAAACAGGTATCTAATAAACTAGGGCACCTGAAAGGTTGACTGATTTCACTACCAAAAAAATAAATTAACAAATTTTGCCTCAAGAATCACCCTACACAAAAATAGTTGTTCCTCTTTTTAAGACACATACTAAAATGTTTATAGATGAAATAATAAAACATCTGTGATATACTTCAAAATAAGTAATCAGGGGATGGTGTTGTGGTGGGCTGGGTAGATGGGGATGAATAGAGATTGAGTATGAGTTGATTAAAGCTGAGTGTCAGGTACATGGATAGTCATTGTACCATGATCTCTACTTGTATACATATAAAATGTGCATAGTTTAAAAAATTAAAGCTAAATCAAAATCAGAAGTTCATTCTGCATTGAGAAAAATAATTTGCAAAATATGTAATAAACAGTTAAATTATCATAATCTTGCAATTTTATTAGAAATGAATGGGAAAACTAGTAGAAAAATGGGTATAGACTATAAACAGAAAAAGAAAATTAAAACACCTAAAATTGTCCCACACACTTAAGATGTTAATTTTCTTCTTTGTGATTTAATGAATATTCTGGTTTTAATACAATGGAGTCATGTGTTTTGTAATCAGAAAACCACAATGACTGTCACAAAAAAAATAAACACATTTCTAATCAAATTATTCGTCCTCTCCAGCAACTGTCCATAGCATTAAGCTGATTCACCCATGTCACTGTGTCAGTATGGTAACGATCCCAGTGACCACCACAGATCATATTAGCAGTGCTACGGACAAGGCTGACAATCTACTGTCACATCCTTTTGCTGGCTACACTTCTTATGTATTATACATGTGCTGCTTTCTACTTCAAGGGCTTCCTTATTGAGCAGTACTTCAAACATAAAATTTTGAGAACTCTCTAAAGAAGCCTAAGAAACAGAAATCTAAATTTAAAAAGTGACTTTCAACAGAGACACATTTTTCTTTTCAAATAACTGCAAGGGCATTTGAAACAGTATTTTCAGATTTCCAGTAAGATGATTTTCTGCTTCTTCTCACCGCTCTTTTACCCATTCTCTTTAGTTTTTCTCTCCTTCTCTTTCCCTTTCTTATTTCCTAAGTGCAGAGTTCCCAGAAATTTTTCTGTTATGCCTGATCACAATACAATCTTCTTAGGTGAAGAAACAAATCACACTACGGGGGTCAACAAGCACTCAGACTTTGCATTAAGTTACGAACAGAACACTCATGAGCCCTAAAATATGGTTAGTTTAAATAGTCAAGTTTCCACCTCAAAATAGAGGCAGAAATGTGCAGTGTTGGAAATCGTCATGCTTTCTTTAAAAAAAAGTTCAAGAAGAATGACAATCTACCCACTGTCTAATACCTGTTGTGGGTGTAATTTATCCTTTACTCTCCTCAACTCTATTGTGCAGATGAGAAAAACTGAAGTTTAGCCAAGATCATATACATCTAAAAATCGAGAACTAACTGTATCAGAACTTCGTTCTATTTGACTCAAAAGCCAGCATCTTTCCATGAAAGTTTTGCTAATTAAGTCCATGTGAGTTTAGGATTTCTTTTTTTATTTGGTAGGAAGCAGGAATGTTTATAAATAGGGTAATAATGGGAACACTGCAAGAGTAATAGAACATTATACCTTTTATGATATTTTCTAGAAGTTCAGTGTCAGTATCATAGAGCATCATCAGTGATTTACATGGTACCAATTTTATCCCAGGGAATCACCTCCCCTTTCAGTTGAAAGTCAGCTTTTGTCTTTTCTATGGCACATGGCAACTTCTTTTGAAAACTCTTCCTGTTTGCAGACAGAACAATGGAAGTTTCCCATTTACTTATTTGTGAAGCTTTACCTGCAGATGGGGGTGGGAGCCGGCACTCCCCCGGGGCTGCACTCCGGGAAGATGTGGCTGCAGAGCAGAGCCTCGGCAGCCGGCCGGCAGAGCGGGCCCATTGCATTCAGTTCATTCCAGGCTGTGTGAACCAGTAGCTCTTGGGCCTCCTCGGGGTCAGCGTAGGAGGTGTTGAAGAAAACAAGAGCATCTTTTGCCAGGACCGCATCGCACACCTCCCCTCTGTACTGGGCGCAGTAGCCTTTGTTATCTTTCTGTGGTTTACTGTAGGAAGAAATGAACAGCATTCCCATCACATGCTATTTCTTGGCATTCATTCTGTGTTGTTGCTGTTTTTTTTAAATTTCACATCTGCATCACAGAAATAGGAGAACAGTGCACTTGCAAACTGCTAGAAATATTCCATGTGAATATTGTCTTCATTTCCAGCTGCAATTATATCATCTCTAGCGACTCTAGAGGGCTATTAAAAGGCCAAATGTGATCATGGGCATGGAAAGCTTTGGGAACGGTCAAGGACCGAAGAAATTTGGGTATTTTTGTTGTTTACTTTATAAATAGAATTCTACTGCTCTTGGTGGGGTCAGCTCATACACTTCTACAAAAAAGCTGGAATAAACAAAGAAATGCGTTGGAAAAAGCATTCATCCTGATAGTTAACAAATGCTAGTCTTCAATAACAAAAAGGGAGCATAATAATTGCTCTGATCCAAAAAGCTTGCAGCTCTAAGAACTTTGTTTATTTATGTTAGGAGAGTTAAGAAGCCAACTTTTGTGGAACACCTGCATCTCTGACACATCTTGCATATTTAAATCCTCTCACCCACACATCTTCCCAGAATTCTACTGAAGAAAAAGAAAGCCACACAGGGAGGAGAAAGCATGGCATGTGGCTTTCGGAGGAACTAAGGAGTGTCTTTAGCTTTGATAATTTCTCATTCCATGTCTTGGAGGAAGTTACAGCGTCACTCAGTGCCCCAAAGCCCTGCTCAGCAAAATGAGATATGTAACTATTCTGAGCTCAGATTATTATGTATTAATAGGTAGTATATGGAAAAACTTATTTGCTGTAACAGCTTAAAAGGACAATTGGGAGAATGGAAATCACTGCTGGTGCTGTCACATACCCACCCATCTACTTCATGCAATATGATAGTATCTGTAATAATTATAAGAATAACTCTTATTCAATTGACAGGTATTTATTGATCACTTGCTATGTGCAGGCACTGGGATGGTCCCAACATATTCTTATGCTTTCCTTCAGATCTCTGTTACTAACAATGGCAGAAAACTCTTACACTGTATCTCATTCAGATTTGTAAAACAGTTGGAATGTAGCATTTCATTACCTTTACATAAAAGATTCAAAGCGAGGATAATTAAACACATTGAAATCTGTGAGAAACTTCAAAATTTAACAATTTTGAATATTTGAATTTGAAAAAGTGGAACTTTACAAATAAGCATTGGCTAGTCTTTAAAACAAACCCATTAGAATGAGACAGCACATTCAGAGAAAACCAGTGTTGAAGAAACACAGCTATATACTTTAAAATGATATAGTGTAGCATCTTCCTTTAATTTGGATCAGCCTTTTGCTAATTAGCCAGGATTGTTTTTTCTTCATTGTTTCATTCACCGGATAAATAAATAAATAAATACTCCCATACAAACTTGTGTGAAGTAAAGGGTCAGAAACAACCAGAGAATTAGCTTATGCTTTACCCATGTGGGGCCCCTGATCCATAGTGACATTAAGAAAGTGACAAAGAAGCAGGCATGCTGTGCTTTAAGAAACCCAGTCATAGCTAATAACCAGAAATAGGTAAAACTGGTTTATACAATGGTCTCACATGTTCACATATCCCGGTAAAAAGGGAGGATGAGTTAACCCAGATATGACCCTCCTCACTTAACAGAAACAACCGCATCTTGTAAAAACTGAGTATTTCTCACAGGTCTTGGAACTCTGAAGGATTTATCCAGATTCTAGTGGTGTCAGGTGTCAACTATTGAATGCTATTGTTTTTTTATTTGTCCATGAATATTTTTAAAAAATAGAAGACATTCTTGATTTTTTCCTCTAAGTACACAACAAAACATGTCTTTGTGGGGAAAAAAATTGGAACTAAGAAAAAGCATACTAAGGAAAAAATTAATGAAAATAGCTTCAGAGGTAAAGATTATTAATAATCTTTTTATAATCAATCATCTGTCTGGATTTCTGATGCTGGAACAACTTTAGTGTCTTAACAGAATTGAATGCTCACTTATTCAGGGGAGCGTTGGCTACATAATGCAAAAGAAAGAATAAAAACAAAAGGAAAAGTTGAGTGAGGTGGTATCTGCCTGTACTCCCAGTGAGTGGGGAGCCTGAGACAGAAGAATTGCAAGTTCAAGGCCAGCCTGGGCAACCTAGCAAGACCCTGTCTCCAAATAAAAAATAAAAAGTGCTGGGGCTGTAACCAAGTGGTAGAATGCCCCTGGGTTCCATCCCCATTACAAAAACAAACAACCAAGAAGGGGAAAAGAAATGGGTTTTTAAATAAAAAGCTAGATCTTGGTTATAATTTTGTTTTTTCTTCCTAACAGTCTAAAGACCATTAGCTTGTGAAAACCTTTGCACTTTGGGAAAACCTATACATATACAAACTATACAATTATTATTAGTTTTCCGCATAATCTTTGATGTTCCTGTGATCATTAAGGACTTGGTTTGGCTTTGGGTAGCATAGCTATGCTTGGATGCACTCCATAATCTAAGCATATGGATATATAGGACTCCCTCACCCCAAGCTATATATCATATATCTAAAAATATTTATCTATGTAGCTATCTAGCAGCTATCTATTACCTCTAATCACACTTTCAGTGTTCTAACTACTTCCCCTTTCTTTCTTTCTTTTCTTTTCTTTTCTTTCTTTCTTTCTCTCTCTCTCTCTCTCTCTCTCTCTCTCTCTCTCTCTCTCTCTGTCTCTCTCTCTCTCTCTCTTTCTCTCTTTCTCTCTTTCTCTCTTTCTTTCTTTCTTTCCTTCTTTCTTTCTTTCTTTTTCCCTAATACTGGGGATTGAAGCCAGGGGTGCTCTACCACTGAGCTACTTCCCAGTCCTTTATATTTTTTTTTTATTTTGAGACAGGGTCTCATGAAGTTGCTGAGGCAGACCTTGAATTTGTGACCCTTCTGCCTCAGTCTCTTGAGTCACTGGAATTACAGGTGTGTACCATCCCACCCAGTCGTCTCCATTTTTGCAGACACTTATATACCTCAAATTTTACACCGTGATCAAATTTTAGACCCAAGACATGGAGGCAAATTAGGCCATTTTGTCCTTTGACCTCCTAAACCTGTTGTTTAGGGAAAAAAAAATTTTAAAAGGAGCTCACAGCAAGAACTGTCCCATTGTTCAAATGAGCAATAGGACAAGTTGCTTCTAGGACTGGAGGAGGAGGAGTCACATCACATGCAAAAGATCATAGAAAACACCTGTCGGAAGTCTCTGGAGTCACGCTTACATTATATATATCCCTTCAGCAGATATTCGTCTTCACTGTGGAATTCTCAAGAGTCAGGTACCCACATAGTAATTCAGCATCTATTTATTCATCAGGTAAACAAATACATCAAAGCTCTATGACTTAGGACAGGATTTAGAACAAATTTTGTTAGGCGATGACTGGAGTTTTTGATTCTGCCCAGTTACTGTGCTACCTGGGTAAGACAGCTTAGGGTAGTAGTTTTGTATCTGAATTCTTGCTGTCAACCTGAGTTTACATGGGGGCTTGGTAGCGTGCTAGTTATGTGATCTGGGAAACTTTTGGTGCATCCGATTCCTCATATGAAAAAATGGCATTAGTAGTAGTTCTCCCATACCAAAATGAGAAAAGTTATGCTCAGAAATGTACCACAGAATTAAGCTGCAATTTTCATCATTACTACTATTGAGTAATCATTCTGAATTTCAGTTTTATTCATTTGTAAAATTAGATGGAAACAGTTATTACACTTCTTGTGAAAATCAATTTAAATAAGTACTGCATTAAAACACTGTAAACAGCAAAATGTTATGATACTCTTTCTTATCTCCTGGAAAAAGCTGTGAGAGAGCATTTTGGAGTCAGTTCTGGGTTTCATTTCCAACTGCATCATTTACTAGCTGTGCAACTCTTCAATTCAGAGACTCTTTTAGTTTCTTTTCTGAGAAATAGAGGTAACCATGGTCCCTTTTCCACAGGGATATCTTGAGGATACATTTAAACAATAAATACAAAGCTAGCACAGTGCCTCATACATAGTAAGTTTTCAATAGATGCCACCTCTCCTTATCCTCATCATTGCCATCATCTTGTAAGAGCATTAAAAGGCTTAGAAATCAGAAACTTTCAAAAAGTTTCCGACACTCAGCACACAGCAGACGATTAATGGTGTATCAATTAATAAATATCAAAAAAACACAAGCAAGCAAAACATTGGTATAAAAATAGTTTCTTACCTCCATTCTATTAACAGGAAAGGAAGTTTCCATAGGAAATCACATTTGAAAAGAGGGGAAAAAAGAAAGTTAATAAATTTTCATCTTATGGTTTGAAAGAGTTTCATACCATAATCTCTAAGGCTCTTTCAAGTTTTCTGCTTCTAGCTGAGGTCTGATGCTACATTATTAACAGGCAGATTTGGAGAAAGGGGATTGAGAAAACACTGTCCTGGTAACTATATTCTTTTCAAATGGATGTGCCCAGGGACATTAGCAGCCAAGGCAGAACATCCCTCCATCAGCCACCAGGGGACTTTGCCTTAAGAAACCAAGACAGTTAAAAGAGAAGAGACAGGAGGGGAGTGGAGGAAAGGGACTTAGAAAACTGTGATTCCCATACCCATGCTGGCCTCAGGGGTGTGTGGGCTGGGTGGTCAGTCATACAGTATCCTATACTCTCCTATCATTACTTTAATGCTCCTCTTTGAAGTACTTACTATTTTTGAACATTTTCATTCTGCAATAACTCCACAAATTATGTAGCCAATTGTGCCCATGGGGGTAAACCTCAGGGCACTTTGAGGAGGCTGTGCCTCTCCTGCGGTGAGCTACGTGACCCCACTCAGACCCTCTCACAGCATGAGGGACCTGGGAGGCTATAAGATGGCCATCCGTTCTGAATTATTCCAGCTTCTTTTAGAGAAATTAAAGCTTCACACTCTTTACCAAGTGTTTTATGGTCAACTTTCTACTTGTTCCCTACTCCCATTATAAAAGTAAAATGTGAAACATGCTTTGTCTAAGACCAATTCGCTGCATTAGAATTTCTCTGAATGTTGAGGTCTAACTTCCTTGGAAGATTTTTTTAGATCCATTTGGGTGCTGTTCTTTTGGCATTTTTAAGAATTCTAAAATGAATTCCTTGGAAAAGTCAGTTTCCTTTGCATTCACAGGGGTTGGTGGGTTGGTGACAATCCAATGTTTGCAAACTTAAGTGTGTAGTTCAAGGGTTTTTTTTTTTTAATAAAAATATAAAAAAATTCATTTTTAGCAAATTGACTAAAGAGCCCTACAAGTGTTCCAAATCAGATAAAAGAGAAAAAGACACAATGACATATAACAATCTCACCATTCATAATGTGTACCATAGTATTAAAAATACAAAATAGGTCAGAACTGTATTTGACTGTATTATCTGGAAAAATGTTACATTTTTAATTCTGAATTTTAAATATTAGAAGAGTAGTCATGAGGATAACAAATTAGGTAAAGTGAGTAGGTAAATTGGTATTAGGTGAACTGATTTGGGATTCATTCCATGAAAATACTGGTATTTTTATTCAACCATTCACAGCATGGATCCCCTTATATTTGAACTTTTTAAACCAGTTGTTGTCATGCTCTGGATTTCTAAGGGAAATGATTCTAGGAAATACGTGAATGTGCGCGCGCGCGCACACACACACACACACACACACACACACACACACACACACACACTCTTGACATTTTTTCCTTGCAATGACCAGAGGGCATAATAGCTCCTTCTTTGTTCCA
Organism: Sciurus carolinensis; assembly: GCF_902686445.1. NCBI lineage: Eukaryota > Metazoa > Chordata > Mammalia > Rodentia > Sciuridae > Sciurus > Sciurus carolinensis. The sequence goes on from NC_062226.1 coordinate 22,856,825, forward strand.
TTAAGCAGGTTCTTTACACAGGCATAGTTTTGGTTCTTGGCCTTCAAATGAAGGTGGAGAGCATTCCAGTAAAAATCAGAGACAAGGAGAGGAACTATTTCTCTAGATTTTCTCATGCTTGAATGGTTTTTGTGTTTTTGTGTATATGATTATAAACCATCTAATGCAGCTCTTTTCAATGAAGAATTAAGAGACTAGCACTTAAAACCAAGGAAAATGTCTTTGTTTTCATTTTTAAAATAATATTACTTCCTAAAAAGAACCACAAGCATTGGGTCTAAGGACAGAGGGAGGGTTCTCATCACTTAAACAGCAGGGACCTTGGAGTTTCCTGTGAGTCCATGGGATGCTATGGAAGGTTGCTAGGTTACCAAAAGGACTAGCCATCAGACAAAAGAACCCCAGTAGTAAGACACCACAGGCTGCCCAGCAGGGATTGGAATCAAGGGCTGGGGACTGTGAATTCTCCCTCATAAGGATACTGTGTGACATGGAGGCCTCTGAAGGATTCTATGAAGGACTCGTGTCCCATGAGAGAGTCAGTAGTCAGATGCTTACAGCAAGAGGATTTAAAAATCCATTAAGGTAACCTATACCTGCTGGGTTTTAATACTGGCCCTAACATTTATTAGCTGGGTTTGGAACCTATATGAGCCTCAATGTCAATGCAAAATTCTGGGGAAAGTGGCACCTATATGTCCCAAACCTCATGATAATTCTCCCACTGTGCAGACAGACAAGATGGAAGAGGACATTAGGAAATTCTGGAGAATGGTATATAGTTTAGAGGATTAAAAACAGATTCTAATAGCAGATGAGTGGAAACTCATTGACACTCAGGAGCTAAGGTCACTGTATAGAAAGAGACCTTACTTTATGATGCAAAAGGAAGATTCAACAGCTTGGAGATGAACCAGTGCCAAAGAGAATCTAGCCATACTACTTGGGAGGAGATAAGACACTTTGATAGACTTCTATTCCAAGAGCAAGTAAGCAAAGAGAAATGAAATTAATTCAAGGGTGACTGGAATTTTCTAGAGTATTAAGACTATCAGGAAGTACCCTTATTCATTGGACTTCCATATGTTTCTTATAGACCTTTTCTTTCTTTCTTTCTTTCTTTCTTTTTTTCTTTCTTTCTTTCTTTCTTTCTTTCTTTCTTTCTTTCTTTCTTTTTTTCTCTTTCTTTCTGGGTGGTGGTGGCTAGGGGACAGCGAGGGGGTCTATGAAATAGTGATCATAAACAAATCTCAAAGCTAGATTTTTTTTTTTAAACTTCAAAAATTTCCAATAGCCACTGCTATGGTTTGGTTATAAGGTGTCCCCCCAGAGCTCCTGTGTGAATGCAGGAATATTTAGAGGTAAAACAAATAGATTTTGATAGTTGTAACCTTATTAGTCCATCCTGGTTTGAAAGGACTGATGATGGTAACTGTAGGCAGGTGGGGCATGGCTGGAGAAGGTGGGTCACCAGGAGCATCTTTTTCCCTGCAGCCCCTTCCCCCTTCCTCTCTGCTGCCTGGCTGCCATGAATGGTCCTCCATGAGGCCCTTCTGCCTTGACATTCTCTCTTGCCTCTGGCCTATGAAAAAGTCTTCAACATCTCCAGTAATTAGAGAATGCAAATTAAAACAACCCTAAGATTTCATCTCACTCCAATTAGAATGGCTATGATCAAGAACACAGGCAATAATAGGTGTTGGCGTGGATGTGGGGAAAAAGGCACGCTCTTACATGGCTGGTGGAGTTGCAAATTGGTGCAGCCACTCTAGAAAGCAGTGTGGAGATTCCTCAGAAAACTTGGAATGGATCCACCTTTTGACCCCAGCTATCCCACTCCTTGGTTTATACCAAAGGACTTAAAATCAGCATACTACAGTGATGCAGCCACATCAATGTTTATAGCAGCTCACTTCACAATAGCTAGATTGTGGAACCAACCTAGATGCCCTTCAACAGACGAAAGGATAAAGAAACTATGGTATATATACACAATGGAATATTATCCAGTCATAAAGAAGAATAAAATTATGGCATTTGCAGGTAAATAAATGGAATTGGAGAATATCATGCTAAGTGAAATAAGCCAATCCCCAAAAACCAAAGGCTGAATGTTTTCCCTGATAAGTGGATGATGATATAAAATATAATGGGGGTGGGGGTGTGGTGGGTAAGAGAAGAATGGAGGAACTTTGGATTACATAGAGGGAAATGAGAGGGAGGAGGGGATGGGGGTATGAAAGATGGTGGAATGAGACAGACATCATTACACTATGTACAAGTTTGATTACTCGAATGGTGTGAATCTACATCGTGCACAACTATAGAAATGAAAAGTTGTACCCCATTTGTGTACAATGAATCAAAATGCAGTCTGTAAAAATAAAAATAAAAAAAAAGAACTCTAAAGTTGGCCGACCATGGACTAAACCTCTGGAATCATGAGCCAAAATAAACTTTCCCTTCTTTAAATTGTTCTTGTCAGGCATTTTGGTCACAGCAATATAAAGTTGACTGACACAGTTACCCAATACTTATAGAATCTTTAAAATTATCTTGAAAAAGTCAGTCAAACTTTGGCCTTCCTTTTTCTGAAACTTGCCTGGGCTCTAACACAAGAAGCTGCCTAATTGTAAAAGCATGCTTACCTTTTATGCCTAACTACAGAACATCTGGTAGCAATTTAGTGTGGCTACTGTCTGTTACTTATTTATTCTTTACCCTTTATTAAAAAACAAAAACAAAATACTTTTAATCAGTTTAAAACCAGATAAAGTCAGCATGAAATTCCAGGGCATGGTGTCTGTTCCATTGATAAGAACACTCTTCACCTATGGTGGTTGAAAGCACTGAGTGGTAAAGGGGATCATGTGCTCCCTCTCTCCCACCCTATGCCTAAAAATTACCTCCAGCACTGGAGGGAAATAGGAGCATGGCTATTAGACATGAGGAAGAGTATGTAACGTTGTAGAACATTTAATCATCTCTATCAATTTTGTCGTAGATTTTAAGGGTCTCTATATTTTTTTGTAACAGTATTGAACATCAACTTTGAAATATGGAAAATAAAACTAAGTTGACCATTTGAGAGTGAGGGAATTCCAAACCATCACATCAGATTTCTGATGATGCCATATACATTTTAAATGTAGAAACCAGAAGTCTGGACCCTGAGGTTGATCCAAAGAAGGAGCATTGCAGACAGTGGAGAGATTGGTAGAAGAGGAAATGGATAACAGGAAAGGAAGGATATGGCCACCAACTCGCTCCTATTCATTAAGACTGGAAAAGCACTGACAGAACTGGGGACCTCACTGTCTGATAAAGGACATATTAGTGCTGTTGAAAATGGCAAATGCAAACATGCATGTTCTTCTGAATCCCTGTGTCTGTTTTGATGGCCTCTGGCTGTTCCAGGACCCTGCTCATTAAAGGGATCATGGGCCCTCTGGCTGGTCGCCACCACAGGGCCTAGGGTTCTGATGACAAAGACAAAGCACCTTGCCAAATACCAGCATCCTGGTGAGTTTAAATCGTAACTTGAGTCTTTTGGGTTGTGACTGGAGGGGAAATGCAACTTCCTGGTTGACAGGCAGAAGGTGCAAAAACTTTTCTGATTCCTTTCGAAGACTAATGGTGAATAAATGATGAAGAAGGAAGTATATCACATTTCTGCCTACACAGAGAGTTGAGCAGACTCATGGAAGGGTTTGGGGGAAAGGAAGGCTAATCCCTGTTTTGTGTTGTCCTTCAAACCCTAGAAATATCTTTGGATATAATTTTAAGCACTAGACCAGCTCTTTCCATTTCCAGTTGTCCTGCTGGGATGAGTAAATAAACAGATGGAGTAAGAGCTTCCAAGTGAAACACAGGGCTGTGACAGAGGGGGCTGTTGACTACACAACACGAGGGGGGCATGGGGACAGCTGAGGTGAGAGACAGCAGCAGGTTCTAGGGCAGGAGGCATTGCCAAAATAGCAAGAGGAGGCACCATGTCTGACTGGACCTCTGAACAGCCCCGCCACAGGTCACAGGAAAGGGGCTGAGTGGATAGGGAAAAGTAGATGCCACACTCAAGCACAGGAGGTCTGGGGGGGCATAAGACCATGATTATCTGAAATGCTTCTGAGTTAAAGCAGCTCCAAGGATCCCTTTTTCATCAGACTGGCCTCACTTCCCTGCAAGGCTGGCCTCAGGAGCACTCCAGGGTTGGAAGGTCATTTCCTCAGTGTTTCCAGAGGGACCTTCATGAGACATCTAACAGGTCTAACTGACAAAAATAGGTCAAAGACCAGAGGAGAAAAGGGTAGAGGTTCCAGAGCTCTTATTCAATTGCACACAAGGTACCCTTTTTAGACCTGTCTGGGAAACTCTGGGGAAAAGTGGAAGAGGGTCAGATCCCCCAGTAGTCAGTGACTCCCAACCAGAAAAGCAGATGAGGAGTTGAGAGAAATCTTGGAGCTTTTATGAATTGGGGCAGGTAATAAGATTAGATATGCAGCAAATTTCCAACTCACAGACATATTTCTGACCTATCATACCCTACTTTCTAAGCCTTTTGTCTTTTCCAATTTTTAACTAAATTCTCATCTGTTTACTTGATCCTTAATATTGGGCAATACTGTGATTCTGTATATGGACCGATTTAAGTCTTGCTCATGTAGTTCAGAAAAAAGCAACATCCCAGGTTCCAGTTATATGTTAACCCTTCTTCATGCTGTATACTCTACTCAGGTTCTCTGATGACCCTTTAGAAGCTACTATAAATATACCCCTGCCTAGGGTGGTCTCAAGTTTCACTTCTAGGTCCCGATTTTACCCACGTTCTGAAATTGACCTCCATAGCACACTGGTGCCCCTTGACTTGTCAAGTCATTGCTGGTTCCTGACTACATGGCCATTCCCCCTACTGAGATGACTGCTCTTCATCTGCATCTAGGTATTGCAGTTTTCAAGACTTCTGCTGTTACATGCTAATTCATATGCTGCTCACACTCTCCATTCCCCATCAAGCACATTACATGGTTATTTTCCATGGGCTGCTGTTGCTAATTGCCACCACCCCTCACCCCAGAATATTGCCTTCCTATGCTACGTGTCTCATACCATCAGAACCTATGTTTTTAGGATTACAGATTTCTCTGTTGGTATACTCCATTTAGTAATGAAGTTGGAATAGGTTCTCATTTGAGCTGGGACAGGAGTGGAAAGAAGATGTGGCTACACATAGTATGGTGAAGATCATGCTGTGTAGTCTTTTCAGCGTCTTAAAGATCATGCCCATGGGATGAATATCCCTTTGTGTGGAGCAGATAAAACCATTTTTATTAGGTTCCCCTCCTTACTGGTTGTAGCACTGCTTCCTCAATCATCTTTGTACTTAGGATGAGTAGGTTCTGAAGGTTTCCACATTAAATAGAGAATCCCTGTCTGGTCCTTCCAACTTGGTATGCATGGAAACAAGGAAGGAAGGGAGATGAAGAATTTGGATACACATTTTGTAGATTCTTTTTCTGGAACCAAATCTTAGAATGGAGATTTATTGATTAATTAAGGAAAAGGTCAAAAGAAGAGGGAGATTTGCAATTTCTTATCTGGAATATTAGAAGCAAAATACCTTACAGGGATCCCTTAACCTGATTTGAGATGGCAACCTTGGTGTAAACATAATAGCAGGGTATGGTTAGGTAGATAGCAGAACTGAGTCAGTCAGTTGGAATCTTTCTTTCGTTTTGTGTACTTTGAGAGGGATCCAGAAATTGCTTCAGGCCCCATGAAGGATGCAAAAAGAGCTAAGGTGGGATTTGGCAGGCCTGCTTTAGGGCCTCAGTGGGTACAGACAGAATGGTCTCTCTAGTGGTTGCAGAGCAGACTCTAGACAGGGCTTGGTGAAGGATTCAACTGAGATGCAGAGGGCCATGCTACTCCAGAAGGTGCCTGAGTCAATCAGAGAGGTCCCCTGGGTCCCAACCAATTTCTGAAACCAGAAGTTCCCAAGATGCTGTCTTCACTAGAGAGCGGGGGTTCGGAGGACATGATTGCATAAATACTTTCCTTCTCTTCCCTGCCATCCAGGGGAAGAGATGGAAGGAGAGAGGGAGGAAGAACTCTAGGAGGGGATTATCTTTGAATGATTGAAAAAAATCACTAGAAATGAGACTCTCAAGATTGGTGACAAAATTTTCTGTTCAGTAGAATTGTAGGTTAAGCTAAATCAGATCCATTAATTTGCTTGGGTTTGAGTATTCATATGCCAATGTGTTCTCTCTTCATATAATGAATATATGGTATATGTACACACATATACACATATTTATACATTATCTAGATATGTAGATAGCTAAATTATATAGATATACTCACTTAATAGGTATTGATCAAATAAGTGAAGAAAACAAAGGTAGTATGACTAGAATGAGTCCAGGTAATTCAAACACATCAGAAATTTCAGGTACCTCCTGGGCCTTCTCATGTCCTTATGTTTTGTTTCATTTATATATTATTGTTTGTCCTACACACCTTCCTCAAAATCTTAAAAACTTTGGAACTCCTTCTCCTACCCCGCTTCCATATTCAAGCATGTACGGATCTTATTTCTCTCCTAGCAGATCCTGGGCATCCTCCTCTTCTCTCAGTACCCATCACTGAAGCTGTTGTTCAGGACTTCAAGACTTTTCTAGACTCCTGGAAGAGTCTCCTAGCTGCTTGCCAAGCCTAAAACCCCTTGACACCTCCCTCCTGTCTGTCAGTTTGCTAAAGGACATATTTGACCAGAGCGCTTATTTCTTCTAAAATAACTAATGACTTCACACTGATGGACAAGTGCATTAAACATACCCAGGCATTTCATACATTGGTTAGAGCCCACTTCAAACCTTTTCTCCTACTTTTTGCCTCACTGAAAACACCATCATGTTCTAGAACACTGATGCGCTGCTTGGTGAACGTATTTCAACCTCTGACCCACATCTTCTGTTCAAGTGCTACCTCTTTCCCAAGGACTCCCTTAAATTCTTCTTCTCGTGCTCTGCTATTGTTCTTTATGTTTCTACAATACAGCATAGTCTGAATTATATAAATGGGACTGGCTAACTTCCCTTCTAGACTGATAGTCCCTGCAAAGCAAGACCCATTTCTTATTTAAGTTTTCATTCCTTACTTTATCAACATAAGGGTCTGTGTATTTTATAAATGCACGTAAAAGTGCTCTATAAAAACAGTAAAATACTGTATAACTAGAAATCATTTTTTTAAAATTGAGTTGAATTTACTTTTATTTTACTTGTTATTCTCTGGAAGAAATGATTTTCCATAACATACAATGTCTCATGACACTATAGGCAGATAAATCCCAGGAGGTGGTACAGGGAGTCTTAGTTTTAGAGTCTTTCTTTCATGGGTATGCCCCAGAGAGCCATTTTTGTCTATTACTCCCAATATATTTCTCTGAAGCTTCTATTTACTTCATATTAAAAATCATAGACATTGCTGGAAAGTTCCTCATCAGGGAAGATCAAAGAAATGGCACTGTAATAAGAAACAGCAGGCTTGGGGAGCTGGCCCTGGGCAAGGTTCTACCAGTGCTTGCCTTACATGTGGGGCCAAACACCTCTCTGCTGATCCTTGGACAGTAAGCCTGCTATGAATATAGCATGCCTGGCATTTCCTGATGCAGGGATTATTTCCATCTCTAGGAATTCCATAAATGTTCTCAGAAGCCTTTGGGACATTTAAATTTTAAAAATAAATCTTTATAACACAGCACAAATATCCTAGAAATCCATGTGTCAGCGCTTTTTCTTGAAAATACCTGTATATCCTGCTGTTGCTTGAATAAAACAGGAAAGAGAAAAACCATGAGCCTTACTCATAGGTACAAATGCCCAAGAAACAGCCATTCTAAATTGGCTCAAATATGGTAAATATCTGCCAACTTACTCCTGGAGAGTCTTGGGAAGTTTGGATAACCCAAAAAGAGAAAGAAATGGGAGGGGAAGGGAAAAGAAGTTTTTAAAAAGAAAAGGAAGGAAGAGGTAAGGAAGGAGAGAAGGAAGACAGAAAAGGAGGAGGGAAGGGAGAGAGAAAAGAAAAGAAACAAAGAAAGAGGCAGAAAGAAATGATCTCCTTGAAGTTGTTACTCAACACTTGGACAAGCATGTGAGGATTTAGTTGTTGAGGCCACATATCAGCCAAAATCCATATCTAGGTCACCTCTGGAGTGTCCCCTGAAAGAGGAAATAGCCCACAGGGGACTGGACTAAGAGATAAAAGATTTTTCCCAATGCCAGATGCTGTGGAATAGTGCCCACTCTCCCCTCTCCTGGAGCCACAAGGGCATGCAGGGCCATCCTACCTGCTATACTGATGGTAGCAGCAGCCTTGGCAGTACTGAATTTCTCTCCATGCTTATTGGTGGCTATGCATGTGTAGAGACCTGGCTTGGTGATAAACAGCTGCAGCCGCGAGTCAATCACTCGGTCTTTCACACTCTCTTGAATGGACCCAGAAGAAACCTGATGGAGTACAGAGAAAAAATAAGTAGAACTAGGTCAAGGATTTCCTAATATATTAGACTAGTAAACTAGAAGGGAAAAGCATTGGGATTATGATCAAAGGCATGAGGTAAACTGCAAAAGTAGCAAAAACTTTTCCGGCCCCATGCCCAGGACCTTGCAGAGTGACTGTAGTTCTTCCCTCAAGAGGTAGTATCTTTCTCCACACTTTGAATCTGGATTAGTTTGACTTGTGTTTTAGGATGGAGGAGCAGAGACTTGTAAAGTTCTTGCATATTGTGGCCTACTTTCCTTTTGTTTGAAACTTGTGACCTCCTGTGAACAAGCCAGTGCTAGCCTGCTAGTGGATAAAACACACATGGCTCATTTACCTCCACTGCTCCAGATAGGAGCCAACAACACCACTAAACATATGAGTAAGTCTATTCTGGACCAACCAGTAAATAGTCAAGTTGCCAATCATAGGAGCCAGACTAGTCAAGATCAGGCAATCCTATCCCAAATCTGCAAACCCAGCTGGCTGACCCACACACTTGTGATGATTAATAAATGGTTATTGCTAAGCCACTAAGTTTTAGGTAGTTTGTGAGATAGCAACAGATAATTAATGCAAGGTATGAAAGATGATGTCCTCAGCAGATCCTCCAAGATGCTTCCTCTATGTCCTGAAGAAAGGGACAGTCAAGTATGAGGGGTTGCAGACCGCTGAGTTTCTTTTTATTACATGTGATCACTTCTCCATAAATGCATATCAGAAAGATAAATGAATATTTAAAAAATTATTGCAAAGCCAAGTCTCTCTCTGAGACACAGCATTCATACTGCTAGACTACTTAAACCAGATAATCAAATGTCCTTGAAAAGTCAGAGTATCCATGCATCATTAGCACACATTTGAGAGGTTAATTGACAGTACTTATTTTATAGTTATCATTACTCTCACTGTATGATAAAGACAACTGCCCAGCACGTTCTATCAGGTTACAGAGTTAGAATTTGTACCCTCATTGGTCTGATACCAAAGCCTGTGCTTTTAATCATTATATCCTTAGTTCTTCCCCAGTCCTGGAAGAGAAAGTGAGGAGCCATTAGAAAATAAGAGCAGCAATAATAACTGCAAAGCCTCATGTGTCAAAGGCTTGGTCACCATTCTGTGTCATTATTGGGAGGTGGTGGAAACACTGGCAGGGGGTGCCTAGTGGAAGGAAGTTACGTCATTGAAGGAAATATTGGCCCCAGCCCTTTCCCTCTTTCTCTCTCTGCTTCCTGGCTGCCATGAGCTGAGCAGCCTCCACCCACTGCTATGGTGTGCTGTGGTGCCACAGACCCAAAGCAAAGGGCCCAGGGAACCGTGGACAGAAACCTTTGAATCACTGAGCTAAAATAAATCTTTCCTCCTTTTAAGTTGATTTTCTCAGGTGTTTTCTCACAGTGATAGAAAGCTGACTAACAGAACCACCTCAACAAATCAACCAACTAGGGATAAAATAGATGTCAGATAAATGCCACTGCTAAGGTGGTGGCATTTTTTGTAATGGTTATTTCTTCACTGTTTTCTTGAGCACTATACCATCTTTTCAAAAATTAGTCCTTAATAATCACTATTTCTATAAGGGAGAAAGGACGCCAGTCTGTGGGAATCTATGGGAAATGACAATTAAGGAAAAGCCCATGGCATGCCTTAGCCTTACTTGGAGGTTGGGGCAGAGGGAGCCTGAGCTTGGCTGCCGTGGAAGAGATTCCTCTAATAGCAGGAAATGAAGCTAAGAAGGAGGAGTTTGGAGCAGTTATCTTGCATTTTGCAAGAGAGAGGATTTTCAAAGACTGGTGGCCGGAGGGGAGCCCTGCTATGAGACCAGCTTTCTCCCTAGCTCCAGGTGGCAGCTGTCCTGGGCACCAATGCTTTCTCTAGCAATGAGGCAGTGAAAGTTTGTCCAGTGAACTTCTTTCTCTTTTTCTTCTCTACCCTCACTACTAGCCTCATCCCTATGATAAAAAATGGCTTATGTAAGTATCAATTTACCTTAACCAGGGAAACTTCCCAGGTCAGATCAAGCATTATGGCATTTTCTCCAGATAAGCAACCTCAAGTGGAAAGAGAACTATTTTTATGAGACACACACTAAGATGGAAATTCCAGTTGAATTCATCACTATCCTATTTATCAGAAATGCCATGCCTTATGGATATGAGCATGCAAGTTAGATTGAAAGAACTGATAAAAGAAAGAATTGTTTTGTAATTGAAAGTATACTTGTGGACTTCCCCTGGATTTGAATACAAAGCAGCAATGAGAAAAAAAAGCTAATGAATGCAAACCTTATATTCAATTGACATGCTTTATGCTGTTTTGTATTTTATGTTTTACTTTTAAAAATAATCCCACTTCAGTTTGTGTAAGTGGAATTTGGGCAGTTGTTTTCTTCCTTTGCAATCTGGATTTTTCCTTCAAGAAGCAGGCTGTGCGATGCCTTGGAGACAACTGTGCTGCTTAGACTCCCACTATTTTCATGTTCACACCTAAGAAAGTCACTGTTAAACCCCTCCTCAAGGTCACTGAAAACATCCCTTGTAGGACAGAGAAGCAATTTTTAAGCTGCCTGAGCTCTCTTCTCCTGGACTCCATCCAGGTATTGAAATAGTTTGGTGAGGAGACCAGCAAGTTGGGAGGCTCACTGCTCCATCATGACGTGGCTCCTAAGTGCTTTTCCTCCTGTGTCCAGAGACCTTGCTTGATTCAGTTGGTGACTCATGCACAGCAGGCCTTGTTAGTCATAGTTTGAATTTGTTTTTCTTTCTTCATAGATCATTCTGACCAACAGTTTAGTATTTTTGATGATCTGAAAATGAAAACAACCCTCTGCCCTCCATTTGATTATTTTGCCTCCCTGCTTTAAAAGATCAAAGGGACAAGTTCAGATTATCACTGTGAGCTTTCACCAAGGTATGCCCAAGAAATACAGAGGACAATTGAACCTCTGTAGCTGTGGGTGCTGTTTCTGAGATTTAACCAACTGTGGGTTGAAAATATTTTAAAAAATTGAATCTATACTGAACATGTACAGAGTTTTTTTTCTCTGTCATTATTCCCTATACAATATGGTATAACAACTGTTTACACAGCATTTACATTATATTAGGTATTATAAGTAATCTACAGATGATTTAAAGCATATGGGAGGATTGCATAGGCTTACATGCAAATAATACTCAATTTTATAAAAGTAACGTGAATATTCAGGAATTTTGTTAAGCACAGGGGTCCTGGAACCAATCCCCCATGGTCCTTGAGGGATGACTGTACTTATTGAAGTGACTTTGTGTGGTGTTTACAATAAGTACATTATTTTCTGCAAGTCACTCAGGCACTCTGCCTTGAAGGAGCCAGATACATAACTCTGTGCTCTGGGCATGGGATTCTGTCCTTCTCATTAAGGATGACTTTGTGAGGCAACAGACGTGTTAATTTGCTTGACCATAGTAATCTTTCACTATGTTGGACAACTTAAAGATAGAGAGGAAAAAAATAATAAAATTTTAAAGAGGCACTAAAATTGGAAGTCCTTTCAAATAGGCTTAATATTGCACACTGAAATAGTGTGTATAAAAACTCTTTGAAGGTGATATAGCATTTTTGACCTGTAGAATATTTTTATGTATCATTAATACATTTTTAACTGAAAGACATTGCCATATTGATTCTGATTAACATAGTAAAAAAATGCTGCTGGCCTCTTTCAAACTGGCTGCTGAATTATTCCACATAAGACTTATATTATCTGTAATTATTTGGCTCTACCAGATAGTAAGATAAATGACTCCAAAGCTCATATGCTTTAAATAAAAAAAAAGAATACTGCCTTAAAAAATTTGCATAAAATATAGATAAGTCTCCTTTTAAGAATATTAAAAGATGCACTCTTCAACCTAAATGATTTGACTATTTATTTTACAAAATTCCTCTATTAAGATATTTCAACTTTTAAAGTGTCTTAGGAATTACATTTATTGGACAAAGCAAGAGACATGTAATTTTTCTAAATTTTTAGTTGAATGCCTAAATATCAGAGGTATTATTAGTATAACTTTAAATCTGCTTATAAAAATTACAAGGATTATGATTTTAAAAAGTAAGCTGTGTTCTAGTCACATCAACTTACTACATCCAATATTGCAAAAGGAAAAGAATATTACCGGTCAATCTGAAGTTCATCTGTGACTACGAATGTTCATGAAAGAATGGCATTTCCATAAGAAGAAAGCAAAAGATTTCTTAATCACTTTGGAGTATGTTGCTTGACTTTCTCCAGCTCTTGGGCTAACGGTCCAGGGTTTTAATTCACTGGCATGTCACAGGGTGGGGGTGGGGGAAGAGGATCAGTCCCATTTTTTTGAGTGCCAAGTCCTAGGGAGCATGTCAGGAGGTTAGTTTACGAGCTCCTAGTTAGAGTCAGAGTTTGAGCTGTTTTATTCTGTGCCAACTGTCTCCCAGCTCAATATCTGTCTTCATTCAACGCCCCAAAACGACGTTGGAGCTGGGGGCTCCTTCATGTTCTCCTGGCCGCACTTTCAGAGTCACTGCTCCTTTCACAACATTCAAGACCTGAAATTGCCTCCATTTCCTGTGGTTTGCGTCATATGGGCAACGGCATGTGGATTTCGGTTTGGGCTTGGGTAGTGTTACCAAGAACTTGGCAGTGAGAACAACACATGCTCTCTGACCATAAGAACTGCGGATGTACTTTTGCTTTCTTCCTGAACCAAAGTCACTGTTAGTGTATTTTATTCCTGTTTTAACCTCAGAGGGGATAGATCTGTTTTGCCTTCTACTTTTGATGAGTCATATCTTGAATGATTAATTTGGGGCTCTTTTATTATTCCTGAACTCCAACAGAGAATGATCATGTATCTTCCAGTTCTAATCTCATGCAAGCCTTTTGAAAATACCGAAGTTTAAACAGCATGTCTAACCATTTCTTTATTACAGTTAGACCAATTAGTAAAGTTTCATGTCAACCTCCCAATTTCCTTTATGCCACCTTGAGAGACTTAAGCCAACTGCAACAGCTTCGCAGAAGAGTCACAAAACAACACTGCCAACTAGGATTCGATTTCAACTGACACTTGAAATTTAATTAGAGCGGTAAAGAAGAGCAGGGACTATGTGCTGCTTCATTATAACCTAACTGAATTAGAGAAACTTAGTCCTGATGCTATACTAGAGGTCATCTTTACAACCACCTGATGTCTGTCATTATCCACATGAAGAATCCATGTCCGAGTGGCAAATGGACTCTCCCCCAATCTGTTAGCTGAAGAGGGACATTCCATAGTCAGCTTACTTGGCATCTAATTCTCATTCTATTGTGGCTTGAGTTACAGGTGATAAAGTGGTAATTTGTTTGCTCACTGTGTTCTAAAGGGATATAGGACAGATAAGATGAACCAATTTTAATAACAAATTATGAGAAAGTGTTTTTGTTTAGGTATCAGAAAAAGATGAAAGAAACCTTCAGTAGAAACAACAGAAGCCAACATGAGAATGAATGAATTGAAAGCCTTGGAAGTTTGCAAGAAAATATAAGATGTCCTTTGTTATTGGTAGCCATAACATTTGGCATCTCTACCTCTTTCCTGTTTTACACCTTACCAAAACTTCACACACGGACTTGGTTTATTTTCCACACCCTTCCCTCCCCTCTCCTTCCTCTTCCTGTGCCCTGTGTCCTAGTTCTCATTTTTCAAGGCTACAGCCAACCAGTCTTCTTAGGACGCACTGCAACACAGAGGAAAGAGGGCCAGAAGCAAGCATAGAGCACAGCATTATCTTTTGAAATTCCTTTTTTTAATTTAAGTTTTTATTTTTACTTTTTTAGCTTAGTGCAGCATAACCAACAAATAGAAATTGTCTGTATTTCAGGTTATAACTTGATGTTTTGATATAGGTATACATTGTGAAATGATCACCACAAAGTTAACCTATCCGTCATCTTGCATATGCTGCTTTCATGCTGCAGAATTCTAAGCTTATATGCCACACACGAATGATAGCGTTTCTTCCTAAAGTTGCTAAGTTTTTAATGTTCTGTTTTGCTTTTCCCCAAAGTATTTGCCCTTATTTTAGATGCTATTTAATTCAAATGAGGAAACCCTATAACAGTCTAAAAAGAAGAGGAATCAAAGCCATTTAGGAATGAGAACTGTATTATGAAAAAACACTATGGGACTTGGGGTCTTATCCTTGTAGACACCAGGACGCCAGGACACCAGGAGACACGGCCACATGAGGACACAGCAAGATGGCCACGGGAAACTATCTGTAAGCCAGGAAGTGAGACCTCACCAGAAACCAGCCTGGCTGGCACCTCAATCTTGAATTTTCAATCTTCAGAGCTGTGAGAAAATTAATTTCTGTTGTTTAGGTTGCTCCATTCATTCTATTCTGTTACTGTAGCTCTAGCAAACTCATGTAATCCTGGAGAGGACAATGTTGAAAGGATATGCAATAACTCAAGTCCATGAAGGAAAGTGCCTTAGGTTGGGTGAAAATGAAATTTAATGTGATGTGAATTATACCAAAAGATTTTGTCTGCCTATAAGAAAATAAAAAGCCTGCCACTTTCTTGTTGAAATACTTGCATTAAACACAATTTGAGACTCCCCTTTGTCTCTAATATGCTACTGTTAATATAGTGCAATTTGATACTCTATGTTCACTACTACCAAGATACCAAAAAAAAAAAAAAAAAAAAAAAACTATCCTGCAGGAGGTGGAAGATGAAAATAACCAAGCACCAGTTGGGTGACTTAACAAGGATTGTGTTGGTTAGTTATTCTGAGAGTCATTCTTACCCCACTCAAAGGATTGGCACCATATCTCTTTAATGAATTACAGGGTGCCATAGGTAGGATAAGCTGTAGTTGATATATGTCTCCTACTGTGTAGTAAAGGATTAAAAAGTTAGTTTGACGGGCTTAAGGTACTCAAACCCTGTGCATTACAAAGAAAGGCCTTCCCTTTGGCTCCTGGGGATGGATGACCTATTACCCTTTGGAATATCCTGTCTGATAGGAGTATCTTTGCATCTACGAGAGCTTGGGCCATAACAGACAGTTTACATTAACCATGTAAATTCTAATGAATAACTCTTTCTGTTCATCTGGAACCCTAGAATATATTGTATCCATTTGACTTCTGGAGGTCTAACTAAGATCAGTCACATCAGTACACTTTATCTATGTAATTGACTTCTAGTAACAACTCTGGACACCAATGCTAGGATGAGCATCCCTGGGTGGCAGTACTTCAGACTGTCACATATGATTGTTGGGAGAATTAAGTATTTTTGTTACAACTTAACTGGGAGACCAAAACTGATTCCCTGGTTACTGATTTTAATCATTTTTCTTTCCTTGCCATAAACTGTAAAACCATAATAGCTTTTCTGAGTTCTGTATTTCTAAAGAATCAGCAAGCATGAATGTGCATGAATGTTCATGAATGTGTGTTTGGGGTCTTGGGGATCCTAACACTCCTGAAGTGTGTAGACATAATGGACTAATATATAAAGGGCAGAGTTGGGCTGCCTGGCAACTCCAATGAAAGAAGCAAAGAAAAGGAAGCTCTCTTCATGATTTAGGCTCCCAGAGTTTCAAGACACAATGGTTTTTATAGAAGATCTGATATGTAGTCACTTTCCATCTTCCCAAGAGGACCTTTTGAGGGAATAAATGACTCCCATAAAGAGACCTCCTATTAACTAACAAATTGGAGGCTAAGCAGAAGAGGACTGAGCTAAGGAAAATGCATTCCTAGTATCGTCTTAAATGTTCCCCAGTCTCTGAAGAATTATGACCATGTCCATGAGGGAGAGAATTTTAAATGCCTGGCAGGTGCAGAAAGTATAAGGTGCAATTGCAAGGGCATCAGCTAAATGAGAACTCGCCTGCTCCAATTACTTCTCTCTTCCTCTTAACCCAACCCTGACATAGGGACACACAGCAGCTAAGAAGTGGGAGGAGCGTGGGTGAGCACGAGTTAAGAAGCCAGCCACAACTCCACTGTGGAAGGCTGGTAGCAGGACTACAAGAGTCCTGAGTGGGGAGGAAGGGACAACTCTTCCTGCTTATGGACGCTTTTCGATGTCTCAGTTATTACTTAGGACCAGACACCTCAAATTACTAAATTAGGATGATGTTAATGATTTTAAATCATTTAATAGTGTCCAGAAAAATCACAGAGCCTGTCTGAGGTAGGCTCCTATGGTAGCAAAAGAACCCACCTTGCTGAATAAATTTGAAAGGGCAGAGAAAAATAACAGATTGTATTGCATGAAAATCATGCTTATTCAATGCCTAAGTTATAATAATAATCATCTTAGCTCACATCTTTAACTCTCCTTTTTCCACCTGAAATCTCAGCAGGTAAACTCTAAAATTAATAAAAATAAATTCAGAGAAAGATGGAAGGTATTATAACCAAAGAACCAGACATTTTCAGTAATTTATGGAAGATTAAGAGAGATGATGTGATTGGACTGATAGATAATTTTGTATCAAGTAGCTGAAATCTAACAAAGAAGAGGTTTCCTGGGAGAGAAAAGACACATTTTTCCAAGAGTTCTGGAAAATTTCAAAGGTGAGTTGTAAGCAGAAGGAGACTTAGAGAAAGTCAGTAAGGTACTTGAAGAACTTTTGGGGCTACAATGTATGCCTGGAGCACCAGGCTGAGGCGTCTACTCATGAGCTAGAGCTTGTGAATAAAATTTCCTAGTTGGGGGTTTCTATGGTGGACGATTATCATGGGTAATAGAACCTGAGGAAAAGCTGGCAGACTGTGTAGGGCTGACCTTATACCTCCACAAAAACAGGCAAAACAAAAAGAACTGAAAGACTGATGTTTTGAGCTAAATCCATTTAAAAGCACTCTAGAGAGAATGTGGAGAAGAGAAAAGCACTCGTCAGAGACAGAATAGAAGAAAACATCTCGAGTTTGAGGGAGATTTGCATCTCCTCTTCCTCACCTCTTGTTCTATACCAAAGGAAAATACATAAACTTGCCAATCAATTCTATAAACCTGGCATAATATTATCAACAGCTTAATCATAACAGTGCACTTAAAGAATAAACCATTCCCATTTTTGAAAATGGATGCAGTAATTCTGAATAAAAATTGAAGCAAATTGAAACAACACAATGAAACATAAAAGCAATGTTTCAAGGAATAAAAGAATGATTAAAATAAAGGAAAATTTTCAATTTACAGTGTAAACTACATGTTCATCAAAAAGCCATACAATTGGTGGCAAAGCATTTTATTGCCTATAAAATATATTTATGTTAAAAGCAATTATTAAATTAAGAATTAAAATATTTTTCTTTACTTACTAAAGAGTATCAGAAACTATAAACTGTATGAAAATCAAATGTAAATAGACAAATGGTAAGGTTTATAAAATATAATGACAATAATAACTCATGACACTTTCCTTTTTCAGATATTGGATAAGCTAGGTTATTCAAATCCTCATACAAAAAAATAAAAATTCTGAAAAAAATTTTAACAGATGTAACAAAACTTAGATCCTTTCTACCTGCTAAGTTACTTTTCAAAGCCAGAAATATTGAATTTTCTTTTGGATTGAAAAACAAA
Organism: Sciurus carolinensis; assembly: GCF_902686445.1. Taxonomy (NCBI): domain Eukaryota; kingdom Metazoa; phylum Chordata; class Mammalia; order Rodentia; family Sciuridae; genus Sciurus; species Sciurus carolinensis. The sequence goes on from NC_062226.1 coordinate 22,874,991, forward strand.
ACTCAGAGCCCATAAAGGTGTCAGAGTATTAAAGATACAATAATTAAGAACTCAATGAACTAGTTATCAGGGACATTTCGGTGTGAACTACAAGTGAAGTAGCCCACATAAAGAATTACATTATAATTATAAAGCATACATTAAAATTATCTGGGATGTCCAAGGAGCTTCATACCTTCCTTGTTTCGAGGTGGTCCAAGATTAGTAAAAGTACTTGGTCCCTAGCAGAAACAAGCCAAAATCCTCTACAAGGGAAATTACCTTCCTCTAGACCTCAAACTAGTTTCTGACTTTTTTTTTCTAGTACAATGAACTACAAGTAATCAAAGATAAGTAGGCATGCAAGAAAACAGGACACAATCAGCGAGAGTCAGAAAGAAAATAGACAACATAAACAGACCTACAATGGTAATCCATCCCATGCAAATAGAAGCCAAAGTTGATTCATGACCTACACAAACCTATATGATTCACAAGGCCTGCACACACCCCTTACTGCTTTGCTCTTTGCTCGTTAACCTCTAACCATGCTGGCCTCCTTGCTGTTTATCTGAAACAACATGTATATCCTTATCTCAGAGCCTTTGTCCAGTTATCTTGTGGTGTTCTGTACATAATCTCCTCCTTCATCTCCAGAGTTTGGCCCAAATGTCTTTGTGTTAATGAAGCTTGATTCTATTGAAAACAAACTCTCTCTCCAAAGGTCAATCTTTCTCAAGGTTGGTTCAACATTCGGAAATCAATAAATGTCATTCACCATATCAACAGACTTAAAGTTAAGAATCACATGATTATTTCAATAGATGCAGAAAAAGCATTTGATAAAATACAGCATCCCTTCATGCTCAAAACACTAGAAAAAATTGGGGTAGTGGGAACATTCCTAAACATTATAAAGGCAATCTACGCTAAGCCCATGGCTAATATCATTCTAAATGGTGAAAAACTGAAAGCGTTCCCCCTAAAAACTGGAACAAGGCAGGGATGCCCTCTTTCACCACTTCTATTCAACATCGTCCTTGAGACTCTAGCCAGAGCAATCAGACAAACCAAAGAAATTAAAGGGATACGAATAGGAAAAGAAGAACTCAAACTATCCCTGTTCGCTGATGACATGATTATATATTTAGAGGAACCTGGAAATTCCACCAGAAAACTTTTAGAACTCATAAGTGAATTCAGTAAAGTAGCAGGTTACAAGATCAATGCTCATAAATCCAATGCATTTTTATACATAAGTGATGAATCTTCAGAAAGAGAAATTAGGAAAACTACCCCATTCACAATAGCATCGAAAAAAATAAAATACTTGGGAATCAATCTCACAAAAGAGGTGAAAGACCTCTACAATGAGAACTACAGAACACTAAAGAAAGAAATTAAAGAAAACCTTAGAAGATGGAAAGATCTCCCATGTTCCTGGATAGGCAGAATTAATATCGTCAAAATGGCTATACTACCTAAAGTTCTATACAGATTCAATGCAATTCCAATTAAAATCTCAATGATGTACCTCGCAGAAATAGAGCAAGCAATTATGAAATTCATCTGGAAGAATAAAAAACCTAGAATAGCTAAAGCAATCCTCAGTAGCAAGAGCGAAGCAGGGGGTATTGCAATACCAGATCTTCAACTCTACTACAAAGCAATAGTAACAAAAACGGCATGGTATTGGTACCAAAATAGACAGGTAGATCAATGGTACAGAATAGAGGACATGGACACAAACCCAAATAAATACAATTTTCTCATACTAGACAAAGGTTCCAACAATATGCAATGGAGAAAAGATAGCCTCTTCAACAAATGGTGCTGGGAAAACTGGAAAACTATATGCAATAGAATGAAACTAAACCCCTATCTCTCACCCTACACAAAACTCAACTCAAAATGGATCAAGGACCTCGGAATCAGACCAGAGACCCTGCATCTTATAGAAGAAAAAGTAGGTCCAAATCTTCAACTTGTTGGCTCAGGATCAGATTTCCTTAACAGGACTCCCATAGCACAAGAAATAAAAGCAAGAATAAACAACTGGGATAGATTCAAACTAAAAAGCTTTCTCTCAGCAAAGGAAACTATCAGAAATGTGAAGAGAGAGCCTACAGAGTGGGAGAATATCTTTGCCAACCATACCTCAGATAGAGCGCTAATTTCCAGAATCTATAAAGAACTCAAAAAACTCTACACGAAGAATACAAATAATCCAATCAACAAATGGGCTAAGGAAATGAACAGACACTTCACAGAAGAAAATGTACAAGTAATCACCAGATATATGAAAAAATGTTCAACATCCCTAGTAATAAGGGAAATGCAAATCAAAACCACCCTAAGATTTCATCTCACCCCAATTAGAATGGCGATTATCAAGAATACAAGCAACAATAGGTGTTGGCGAGGATGTGGTGAAAAAGGAACACTCATACATTGCTGGTGGGGTTGCAAATTAGTGCAACCACTCTGGAAAGCAGTGTGGAGATTCCTCAGAAAGCTTGGAATGGAAACACCATTTGACCCAGCTATCCCACTCCTTGGTCTATACCCAAAGGACTTAAAATCAGCATACTACAGAGATACAGCCACATCAATGTTCATTGCTGCTCAATTCACCATAGCCAGATTGTGGAACCAACCTAGATGCCCTTCAGTTGATGAATGGATAAAGAAACTGTGGCATATTTATACAATGGAATATTACTCCGCAATGAAGAATGATAAAATTATGGCATTTGTAGGCAAATGGTCGAAATTGGAGAATATCATGCTAAGTGAGATAAGCCAATCTCAAAAAACTAAAGGACAAATGATCTCGCTGATAAGCGGATGAGGACATATAATGGGGGGTGGGAGGGGCTAGCATTAGGTTTAGGGTTAGGTTTAGAGTTAGGCTAAGGAGAGCAGTAAGAATGAAGGAAAGAAGGACTGTGTAGAGGGAAAAGAGGGGTGGGAGGGGTGGGAGGGGTGGAAGGGGTGGGGGGGAGGGGAAAAATATAATAAACATCATTACCCTATGTAAACGTAAAAAAAATAAGTAAATAAAAAAAAAAAAATGGCTATACTACCTAAAGTGCTATACAGATTCAATGCAATTCCAATTAAAATCCCAATGATGTAACTTGCAGAAATAGAGCAAGCAATTATGAAATTCATCTGGAAGAATAAAAAACCTAGAATAGCTAAAGCAATCCTCAGTAGCAAGAGCGAAGCAGGGGGTATTGCAATACCAGATCTTCAACTCTACTACAAAGCAATAGTAACAAAAACGGCATGGTATTGGTACCAAAATAGACAGGTAGATCAATGGTACAGAATAGAGGACATGGACACAAACCCAAATAAATACAATTTTCTCATACTAGACAAAGGTTCCAACAATATGCAATGGAGAAAAGATAGCCTCTTCAACAAATGGTGCTGGGAAAACTGGAAAACCATATGCAATAGAATGAAATTAAACCCCTATCTCTCACCCTACACAAAACTCAACTCAAAATGGATCAAGGACCTTGGAATCAGACCAGAGACCCTGCATCTTATAGAAGAAAAAGTAGGTACAAATCTTCAACTTGTTGGCTTAGGATCAGACTTCCTTAACAGGACTCCCATAGCACAAGAAATAAAAGCAAGAATCAACAACTGGGATAGATTCAAACTAAAAAGCTTTCTCTCAGCAAAGGAAACTATCAGAAATGTGAAGAGAGAGCCTACAGAGTGGGAGAATATTTTTGCCAACCATACCTCAGATAGAGCGCTAATTTCCAGAATCTATAAAGAACTCAAAAAACTCTACACGAAGAATACAAATAATCCAATCAACAAATGGGCTAAGGAAATGAACAGACACTTCACAGAAGAAGATGTACAAGTAATCAACAGATATATGAAAAAATGTTCAACATCCCTAGTAATAAGAGAAATGCAAATCAAAACTACCCTAAGATTTCATCTCACCCCAATTAGAATGGCGATTATCAAGAACACAAGCAACAATAGGTGTTGGCGAGGATGTGTTGAAAAAGGAACACTCATACATTGCTGGTGGGGTTGCAAATTAGTGCAGCCACTCTGGAAAGCAGTGTGGAGATTCCTCAGAAAGCTTGGAATGGAAACACCATTTGACCCAGCTATCCCACTCCTTGGTCTATACCCAAAGGACTTAAAATCAGCATACTACAGAGATACAGCCACATCAATGTTCATTGCTGCTCAATTCACCATAGCCAGATTGTGGAACCAACCTAGATGCCCTTCAGTTGATGAATGGATAAAGAAACTGTGGCATATTTATACAATGGAATATTACTCCGCAATGAAGAATGATAAAATTATGGCATTTGTAGGCAAATGGTCGAAATTGGAGAATATCATGCTAAGTGAGATAAGCCAATCTCAAAAAACTAAAGGACGAATGATCTCGCTGATAAGCGGATGAGGACATATAATGGGGGTGGGAGGGGTTAGCATTAGGTTTAGGGTTAGGTTTAGAGTTAGGCTAAGGAGAGCGGTAAGAATGAAGGAAAGAAGGACTGTATAAAGGGAAAAGGGTGGGAGGGGTGGGGGGGAAGGGAAAAAAAAGAAACATCATTACCCTATGTAAACGTAAAAAAATAAAATAAAATAAAAAAAAAAAAGGTCAATCTTTCTGTCTTTTCAACCTTTTTTTTTTTTTTTCACAGCATTCGATAGAATACACATAAAATATGTGTTCTGTTTCATTGTTTTGTCTGTCCTTCCTCTTAAGGATGCCAGCTCTCTTTAAGAGCAGGGAAGCTTGCCTGTGTTATTTACTCCTGTTTCTATAAGACCTAGAGTAATGTTCAATGTTCACATACTCAGCATATATTTGTAGAATGAAAAAATTAAGTGTTAAAAACAGGGCCTGGTTCAAAACAGTTATCTCATTTGTGTAGCTCTTATTACCACTACTACAAATGAAGTAAAGTATGTTGAACAGACAGATGTGGATTCCAATTCCAGATTACTTTTCATCAAAGTAACTTCCAGCAGGGAACTCATCTTTCACTGATGTTTTTTAAAATTTTTATTTATTTTTTTATTTATGAAAATTATATTACTTGTGGGAAGGTTTTATTACTTCTTTCCTTTTAGACAAAGCCACAAAGAAAGCATTTGGTTTCCGACTATTCCCAGTGACACAAGGAAAGAGGCAACTCCTGACATGCAAATTCTAAGACAATGATTTCCAGGACAAAAATAGGTGCAGGTGGGACCAATGACAGAAATAGGAGTAATTCTCCAAATCTATGCTCTGCCTGAACTTCACCACCAACAGGTCTTCCCCAAACAAGTCCCCATACACAAGACACTCACAGCATTTCCATTTTCAATCCAGCTGATAGTGGGGACAGGGATGCCTGTTGCTGTACAGCGCAGGGTCACAAAGGAGCCAAAGGTGACATTGTGGGATTCAGGAGCCCGCAGGATTCTGGCAAAAACTGTTAGGAAGACAGAAGTGGTGAGTGACTCTCCAACAGAGAAAGGCCAAGCCAGATTGGTCTTTTAAAAAAATGCAAATCAGATAATGTTTCCCTGCGTGCAACCCTTCAGTGTTTCCCTCTGTCTTAAGGACAATACCAAATGCCATACCCTGGCCTCCTCAGCCTTCACAGGACCTGGCATTTCTCACCAGCCAGGTTCCAGTGTAGGAGCTTGCCCCCACTAGTCCTCCATCTGCTACACTCATCCCTGGGTCTCCACGTGGCAGGTTCTTTGTATGGCTTAAGTCTCTATTTAAGTTACATTTCCTCAGAAAGGACCCCCTAACCACCCAGCACACAGTGTGACCTTCCCCCATTCACTCTCTCATCATCCCATTTTATCATCTCTGCCGACCTTACCACTATCAAATACTTTATTTTGTTGCTTGTCTATTATTTTCCTCACTTGTCAGATGGTCTGAAACCAAAAACCTTTCCTGTTTCATTCAGTGCTATGTTCAGTACCCAGAAGGGTCTCTGATCAGAATGAGCACAGGTTATACTTTATGGAATTGAAGAAATAACTAATTAATGTTCTGAACCCTCACTGTATCTAAGTGGGAGGACAGGAAACATCCATCATACTTTGCAGAGACTGAAATGACATATTGGCAAAAAAAATTTTAGATAAAATGTGGGTAGGAAAATGATTAATTTGTATTCCTTTCTGAGACTGGATCCCCTCATTAAATAAAATAAAGTTCTTTTGATGTGAGAAGTTTTACCTTTAACTAAAGAGTAGGGCTGAGGCCCAGAATATATAATAAATTGGAAGGTAATTAGAATCACAGAATTAGTATACTTGGAATAGGTTACAGAGATGGACCAGATTTCTGCTCTTATATTATCGATGTAGACATCAAATCCCACTGAATTTATTTTCATCAAAGTAAAAAAGCGATGGGTGAGAAACCTGGTCTCATATCTTCTGACCTCAAATCAATTTTCTTTTTAAATGTTGTTAAATCTTTTTGATTGCCCATTATACTATAATAGTTTCTGCTCCTGCCCAATGTTTTCTAGGATTTAAGCACAGAACATAACCTCAGAGTATGAAGACCTAGTTAACACTATTATTTGAAGCTTAGTTCTTCTAACTAATTGAAATTTGTGGAGTTTGGATTTTAAAAGTAGAGAAAAAGAGTGTACACAAGACAGGAGATGTGCAAGACAATGACAGATCAAATCCAAGGCTGTGTTAGAAGTTGGTCTCATTGTTGAATAACTATTGAAAAGGATTATATAATTCAAGGAGATAAAGGAAGACATGATTTACTTGACAATTGGATCTTTTCAGCAAATTTGAATTTGACTTCCAATGTCTTGATATTGAGGACTTTAAGAGATAAAATCTAGAATTTAGACATACAAATATTGGGCCCCCAAACCAGGAGAAAAGAAAAGCAAGAAAGGGGCTTTGTTCAAAGGAAACAAGTGTTTTAAAAATAAAAGGAAAAAAAATGGCATCAAATGTTTAAAATGAAGCTAAATATGTTCTCCTGCAAAACAAAATTGAGCCTGATTTTAAGTAAGTCCTGGGGTCTAACTGCAAATCTACAAATAACAGAGGGTTCAGAGAACATGGTAAACATTACCATGGAGATGCATTTCAATTGAATTCAGAATACAGAAAATTTAACAGGGCAAATTATTCAGTTTCTTTAATAAGTAAGTAGCAGGGGAAGGAGAAGTGATCTGTTATAGATTGAAACAATCTTAAAGGACATATCACCCAAATGCAATGTGTGGCTCTCTTTGAATTCTTATTCTACCAGCTTAGTCTAGGTTCACAGGCTGTGGACTTTTGACAAGTGACATTGATTGGCATCCCAAAAGAGTGTACCAGAGATCTTTCTTTCAATATTTCTGGTAACAAAAATGGAGACCTAGACTTTATCAAATATTTGAGACCTTGTGCATCATTTGGCTGGAATAACTCTTGTGTGTTTGGTATTATAGTGTTTGAGAGTGAGGATACTGCAATGAACATCTTATGGGTCCCTTTGAGAATCTGAAACAAGCAAGATCCTGGAGAGATTTGGACTTGGGTCATTTCAATCTTATGGGTACTGTAAAAGTGATCTAATAACATTGACTTATATCCTTGAACTTGAATGAGAAACTTCTGGCTGAAGAGGAGTAAGATAAGAAAATATTTTAATTTATAAAGGCAAAAATCTTAATTTGAGGACTTTAATTCTTCCTGGAAATGTAGTAATCAGAGACAGTTTATTTTGCTGTAATTGACAGCTTTTTTTTATTTTGGCTGATATTACTTGGAATATCATTTGGAATCATTGCAAAACCTCTGATGATCTATATTGCACAACCCAGTTAAGTACAATGTGAGACAGTAAATAAATCAGAGTAAAGTGTTCTATAGTTCAAGGTGATATTGGAGTTAATTTAATCAGTGCATTTCTCACCCCATGTCAGAACCTCTAGGGGCTCTAGCAGGGTACATATGTAAAAGGGACTGACATTGTAAGCAGAATTTTGAGCATAAGACCGTGCTGATAAACTGCTGTTCTCCTCCCTGAAGCGGGTATATTCACCCTTTAGGTTGATCCTGGGTCTCATTGTTAATGGAAAAGTGGTAAAAGAAGAAAGAAACCAGGGATTAAAGGGAAGCTGGTTTCTCCTGCACTCTAACATTCTCTCCAAAAGATCAAATAGACACTCAGTCCATTTCTCCCAGTATTAAAAGTTATCTTCAACCCTTCCTTTCAGTTTTCCTCTGTTCTCAAAGTGTGGTCTAAACGTCTTCAGGGTTTCAAATATCTCTTTATCTAATGCCTCCTTTCTTCATCCCCTCACCCTGGTTCCTTTTTCCTCAGTCCTTAGCACTACTTCATCACTGCTAATCCATGCATTTACTGGTTGGCAGTCTCTTTCCCTGGAATGTCAGCATCACAAGGACAGGCTGACTGGTATACCTGTATATCTGTCTCCAAACCCTCCATGGGTATTTGCCAAATGAATGGATGAACGAGTGAATGACTTATCTGGTGAGATTGTGGGAAGGGACGTGTACATGTGTGTGCGTCTCAGCCCCTTTTTGGACCATCATTCTCCCAGCTATCCTGCATATAGTTGATGACATTTGATAGCTAGCAAGTTCATCAGGCCAGAGTTCTCCATCCAACAACTAGGACTGAAATGGAGAAGGTTGGGGAGAGGTTGAGAAGGACAAGAAAATAAGTTGTGGTTATGTTAGGCTAGTTTTTAGGTGAAGTAGAAAGCTTGATTTTCTTTCTTTCTTTTTTTTTTTTTTTAGCATTTTTTTTAGTTGTTGATGAACCACTATTATATTTATTTATATGTGATGCTGAGAATCAAACCCAGTGCTCCACACATGCCAGACAAGCTCCCTATCACTAAGCCACAATCCCAGCCCCAAGCCGATAGACTTTTACACATCTATATTTGTTTTCAGTTCTAACTATGAAAGGTGAAGGGTTGGTGAAAGAAATTCCAACACATTTAAGACCACTGGGAACAACAGAGTCAGTTGCAATTAAAAACAAATGCCAGACTAATGTCCCTCAATAACAAAACACCTGCAATAATAAACTTGACTGTAGTTCAGGAGTAAATCCCAGTATTATAGTGGTAGCCACAAACTAAAAATACATTCTAAGTCATCAATTTAAAATGTAATGTGGTGGTAAGTTTCTCATCTAATAAAATGTGCATTAAATATTCTTATTTTGTAATTTATTTGTAGGAAATAAAATATGTCAGGGTTTTTGTTACATAAACAAGTCAACTGCTTACTAGAAAGGGCATAAAATTTCTTAGTATTTTGGAAAATGTTTATAATGTTTTGATATGGATTTTTAAGGAAAAAAGTATCAAGCTCTTCTTCCTGTATTTATCCTTCTTTCCCATTCATTTTCTTATAGGTACGCAAGTTATTGTTCCTCTGCAAAAAGGAAGATAGACACAGACAATATATTTATTCCTGAGTTTTCTCTTAGGGAATTTGTCCATGACAAATTTGGGCTTTACTTTTCTTGGGCAGATTTGCAGAACTGCCTGCATATTGAGAATCCTATATTCAAAATTGTACTTAATCAGTATTCTCTCTCCATGTGTCTCCACTTCCTCCTGCATTTTCTAAGCTGCCCTGAAATTAGCAGTACGGCCTGAAATAAGCAGTATGGCCTGAGCAGTATGTGTGTGTGTATGTATATCTCTCTTTTCTTGGTCAGGGAGCAGTGTCGGAGGAATACCTAAGTCTCTGATCAATTTCCAATTCTGAGCAATTAGTTCAAAATATAAGATTAGCATACATGAATTTTACTTTTTCTTACTCTTTTCTTTCTTATTTTCTAGCTTCCTTTAAAGAGGTTTTTACCTGATTCAAATCAGCAAAAACTGATCAGAACAAGTTTGGAAAAAAAATTAACTCTCACTCTTCCCCAAATCACATAGAACCAAGGTGAATTTCTTTCTAAAAAAACTGGTATTTATAAAGAGGAAAACATTTCAGATACAGGTTGAGCCTGCCTAATCCAAAAATCTAAAATCTTAAATTCTCTGAAATCTGAAACGTTTTGAGCACTGACATCATTTTCAAAAAGTTTCAAATTTGGAGCACTTTGGATTTTAGATTTTTGGATTTGGGGTGCTCAACTGGCAATGTCTATGCAAATATTTCAAAATCTGAAAAACTGAAATCTAAAATACTTGCCATCCCCATCATTTTATATAAGGGAGAATCAACCTGTATCTTATTTGTGACTCTAAGATAAAGAGGTACTAAGTCAAACTGTACTATAGGAGAACTCGTGAAGTTCACCCCCAAAGCATCAAAGTTTAGGTCAGAAGAGCACTAAGCATGGGGCTTACTCAGAATACAAGGTACTTAGTGATGGACAATTCTTGTTCTACAAATCTGATTTTTAGTGACTTTCTTCTAAACATATTCCACAAAAAAAATACATGTCTGTGTGCAATTAAAATGAAATATTTTTTATTGATTTGGAGCAATTGCATAATATTTCTCATCCTGTTGAAAGCATGACAATAAAGCCTAAGCTGACCATGACATTTCAACATCTCTCCAAAATTTTAGCCCCACCCATTCACTCAGAAAAGAGGTCTTTTAGTGAAAGGGTAACTTTCTGTTCCAACCTGCGTGAGATTTATATTTTTGTGCTGATTGACTTCATTTCATTTTGTTTCTAGAGTTTGGAACACGCAATTTAAATATTTCTGTTGACCTGAGTCTTAAGAAATGTAAATGGCCAATAAGCTGATCACATAACAGAGCAGACCATCGACTGACACTATTACATGCTGTGACTTGATATTCCCTGTTGGTTGTTTGTTGTTTTTTGACAGAATAAGGGCACTTAGAGGAGTTTGTAAGGTCAGGGATAAAAACTGAATTCAAAAGAGCCTTTCATTTAAAAAGCAGCAGCACAGAAATAATTTTAAAAAATACCTTTAGTATCCTGGTCAGGTTCGCTTTCTTCTATTAATAGAAACAAGACACAACAAACACACACAATGAACACACAAACAAAACAATACATCATGAAAAGGGAAATCTTTGACCCCAGAACATCCATTTGTGCAACGTGAGTCATTACAAAACTGCTTGCTTCTTATTTCAATAAGAACTGACTGCAGTGGAGGGAGCTGCTGGCCTTTCTGAAAGCAAACTGTTATATAAGATTCCAAATTACTCCTTTTAGTCAGGCAGTATTGTACAGAAAATAAACTACAGCATACCCAAGAGCATAGCTCATTCATGCATTTTTATCTTAATGCAAACAATGACTCTTTCTTTCAAGGCAACAGAGTACCACTATTCTCAGAAATTCTGTTCCCCCTTGTAGCTTGGCTTCTCCTCTTACCAGGCCCTGTTATGAAGTCAGTGATGTTGAATCTAGGATCTCAGCTATCATTTCTATGGCAATAGACTCATGTTGTGGTAAACAGAAGATTAGGGGTTTTCTGGACAACCAGAGCCTACCACCAACAGAGATCGGCAACTGATCTAACTCCCAGAGGCTGCTCAGAGAGCTGAGAGGAGCCAATCAAGACCTCTGGGGACCTGCCAGTGAAGCTCTCTCAAAGGAAAATGTAAAAATGTCTAAGTTGAATATGAAGGGTTGAGAATCTGTACACTTTACAAAACCCTAAATGAGAGAAAACAAAAATCAAATTAATTGTTCCCAAATGTTTATTATATCAGATGAAGACCCCCCATGGAGTTCTTTTTTTCTTTCCTGAAGATTTATTTGTTCATGTCAATTTAGATCTTTCTTAATGATCAGCTGACTGTAATATTTTTTATAAGTAAAAATTAGTGATGCTATTCTAATGGCTTTAAATAACAGGACTACACTTGATAGATCTTCAGGGATTATGGAGATCTCACACATATCCTTCATTGTCTCTGAACTCTCACCATCTCTGTGATGGTGCTTAATTGATATTACCCAGTCCAGTTTTGAGACCAAGAAACTGAGGCTGGTTGCAGATGTAGAGTCAGGAACTCATCCCTCTTTTCAGAGGTGGAGTCTTCTGCTCTAACTTAGCACCCCATGGAGATCATTTTTAGACTTAACAACCCATCTCCTTAAATTTAAATGAACTTATGATTTCTCAATTCAATTTTACTCTGAACTTGCCCTACTACCTCCACTAACGAAGTCAGTGGCACATTCTAGTTTTATTTCTTCAAATGTTCAAGTCAAAGACTACTTAAAACTTCTTAATTATGAATATATATATATGGCTAAAAGGAAGTTTGGAGGTTCTCTGTCAAATGAACCTCTAAATGAAGAAACTGGATTTTTGCAACATACCCTTGAGTGCCTGGTGAAACTTAGGGATTGAATCTTAGGTTTCCATCTGGACACTTGAAACTAGCAGAGGGACTGTTTGTATCATAGACCTTAATCAGAAAAAGCAAATGAAGGTCCAATAGTTGGGTCAGATGAAGCCTCAAAAATTGTATTTGAATGATTTTGGGCTGGGCAGGCTTTCTAGTTACTTGGAACAATGTACTTTTTTCCAAAATTGGAAGAAAACTTTTTCTTTTGTCTTTTTTTTCTTTCCTCCACCAGTCAAGTAAATATTTATGAATGGTTGGCTGGCCATGGGACTCCTGTGTATATTAAGTATTTTTATTCCATAGCTATTACAATTCCAAAATTTTACTCTAGTCAAACTAAAGAGCAACAGTGAATTTTGAAAATCTTCTTCACTTGTCATTTTCTTCTCCTACCCTCCTTTTTTCAGGTTTCTAGGGCAAGTGCAGATCAATTCTGAGTCTCCTTTTAAAGTTGCTCCATTCATCTTTTACTGGACTACTTTTGAACTATATGCTTTAAGCATAGGCCCAGTTGTAAAAAATGTGATTTCCCTTTGATATTTTTCACTTTGGTGTTATTGTTGTTACAATTGTTCATTTTGCTTAATTTTTTTTTTTGTATTGGAAGCAGTGAAGTTTTGAAAGAATACACTTATTTCCTCTACCGCGGATCAATAGAAACAATGTAGGAGATGAAAGAATGTCTAGGATTTGTTGGTTATTAATAGGAAACTCTGTTCTACCAGAAATTTAACTTGCACGTATAAATGGTCAAAATTTCTTTCTATGCATAAATGCAAATATGCATCTTAATACATAATCATGCTTGTGCATTAATATACACACATATACACGCATGCACACACAATTGAGTTTACTTTAAATTAGGGGAAATTATGGAAGAAAAATTCATAAAATCTCTTTAAACCTGGGTAAACACATTCAATGTGTCATCTTGTTGGTCATTTCAAGGTCAAATTGGAGTCTTAATTTTCAGTGTGTCCAGATTGTCTAGCCTACTGCGATTTCTCCTGAATTCTGACATTATCTTACCACTTACCAATTTAAAAAATTTCTGCTTCATGCTCTTTTTTTTCCATTTCTTGTTAAATTTTCATTTAAGTGCTTTGTATGCCATGCACTGGTCTTGTCTTCCAAGTTGATTTTAATCTTCTTTAGGGAGTTAGTGTTAGAACTATACTGGGCTCAGTATCATAATTTCATTGTTGTTTTTTCCTCCTAAAGTATCACATGGTCTTTTGCAGAAAAAGAAAATACTTATTTTTTTTAAGTTCTATTACATTTGGATTTATAATGTGTTTCCCTTCTGCTTTCTTGAGATTGTCCAGTAGGACAATTAGAATAGAGACTCAAATGACCACTTTAATTAATATAATCTCCTCATTTTACTTCAAGATTTGAGTTAAGGAGTGATCCATCATTTTCTTGAATACTTTTATTTATAGGACACTCAGCATCATTATAGCAACCCATTTTGATCTACTCTGTTAAAAAAATATTATTCTCTGAATCAAACCAAACCCAAACCAGTTTCCTTGAAATTACCACCCACAAGGCCTATTTTTTCTATTCACTGGACAAAAAGAAAAAAAATTCAGCAAACATTTTCATGTTTCCAAACTCAACAGTTCCCCATTCTGATTGCTCATTTTTGAACTTACCATTTTCTCTTATTTTGTGGTATTCAAAATTAAAATCAACACAAATGAAAAGTCTTAACAAATTCCAAGAATAGCAAGATTCTTTCTAAATGCTTAACTCCTGTTAATATAAATTTGCATAAGTTTTTATTTGCAATTATATAATATATGTAGCTTCTTATTTCTATTGAAAACCATGAATATCCAACAGTCGTTTTTATTCATTTTGCTTTTATTAAAGTCTAGCTACCCAAATTCAACTGTGTGAAATTTGAATCTAATGCTGTAGGGGCTCCTTTAAAATTGGGGATTTAAAGGAGGACCCAATCTTTGTCCTGACTGATTATATTCTGCTTCTCTGGTTTGTTCTTTCCCTGAATCATTTCTCCTCAACTTATCTCAGGTTCTAGGAGCCTTAGCAGATCACCTCATGATAGAAACCAAATTGCCCCCTCAAGTAGAAATGATTTCCCTGGTACCAACAGGACTCTATAGACTCCAACCTGACATAATGATCAGAGAGACCACAGTTTGGCCAAGGCTGCTTGACCATGGCCAAGACTGCTTGACTATACATCCTTATTGCACCCTGCTTTTGTCCTTCCTCTGTATAATCCTGAAGCTCTTGTCAGTACCCCACAGACAAGGATTGGGATGCGGGTCCTCCCCATCCCTTATTCTTCCCGGTATGGTCATACTAAATAAATTCCCATTCTACTTCACCACTACTGATCCCTCTAATCAAATTATTGAGGTGGTGGGTGGCTGAGTCTGGTCTGGTGGGACTCCCAGAGTAAAGTCTCTGCCCTAGGATTCCAGGAGCATCTACTGGAAATCAGAATATACAACACTCATTTTTACATATTTTGCTCTTATGAACTTTCTTCCCTAATTTGACTGTGTATGTGTATGTGTGAGATGTAATTCTAAGAATGAGAGAATGAGTTATTTTTATTCAGTTCACTCTATTAGTTGAATGGTGAAGAAATTTGGAGGGTATATCTACTGTTATATAGGAGGAAGGAAAGTCATCAAGATTTCCTGACAGAAATAAAAAGAATACATTTGATAAAATCATACAGGTCAGGCAGAGCTGGTGGAAAGAATGAAACAAAACCAGAGGGAAACCAGGCAGAACTGTGAAAAGGTCTACATTCTTTTGGCCACAAAAGTGAGAAGAGCCAAGAAAATAATAGGAATTTGGCTACATAGGGTGGAGGTCTCAGAGAAAGTTGATATTGAACATTCTTTGCTCTTTATTGGATGGCATTGGAACCTCCTCTTTCTGGTAATGAAATTATCATGAGGAAAAATATGCAAATAAAGTAAAGAGAACTTGGAGGTGAAGTCAAATATGACATGGTTAGCTCTACCTTGAAAGGGTGTTTTGGAAAAGCTTGAGCAATAGTTGAATGCTGAAATCATGAAGGGAAAGAATTTGAGATATGTATGAAAGTGCTCCTTTGAACATGAGAATTTCAGAGTTTCCAGGTGTACTAGTCCATTTCTTATCCCAATGATTAGAATCAACAAGGACTTAGGCATTAGATCAGAGACTCCTAATCTTCTAGAAGAAAAAATAGGCCCAAATCTCCATTATGTAGGCTTAGGAACCAAATTCCTCAACAAGACTCCTAAAGCACAAGAAAAAAGTCAAGAATCAATAAATGGGATTGTATGAAACTAAAAAGCTTCTTCACAGCAAAGGAAACAATAACATGAAGAGAGAGCCTATGGAATGGAAGAAAATCTTTGTCAACTGTATCTCAGATAGAGCATTAATCTCCAGGATATATAAAGAACTCAAAAAACTTAACATCAAAAAACCCTCCCAAATAACCCAATCAATAAATTGGCAAAGAAACTAAACAGACACTTCACAGAAGAAGAAATACAACTGATCAACAAATATAAGAAAAAATGTTCAATGTCTCTAGCAGTTAGAGATATGCAATTAAAACTACAGAAATTTCATTCCACTCCAGTTTGAATGGCAATTATCAAAAATACAAGTAACAATAAATGCTGGTGAGAATGTAGGGAAAAAGATACACTCATATATTTCTAGCAGGATTGCAAATTGGTGCAACCACTATGGAAAGCAGTATGGAGATTCTTCAGAAAACTTGGAATGGAACCACCACTTGACCCTGTTATCCCACTCCTCAGCATATACCCAAAGGACTTAAAATCAGCGTACTATAGTGACACAGCCACATCAATGTTTATAGCAGCTCAATTCACAATAGCTAGACTATGGAACCAACCTAGGTGCTCTTCAACAGATAAATGGATTTTAAAAATGTGATATATACATACACACACACACAATAGAATATTTCTCAACCATAAAGAAGAATGAAATTATGGTATTTGCCAATAAGATAAATGAATGGAATGAGACTATCATGCTAAGTGAAATAAGTCAATCCCCAAAATACTAAAGGTGATTGTTCTCTCTGATATGTGGATGCTGACTCAAAATAGGCCTGCAGGTGGGGGACTGAGGAGGAATGGAGGTTCACCACCAGATTGGGTAGTGGGGAATGGAGAGAAGGGAGGTGGGGTGGGAATGGAAAAGACAGTAGAATGAACTGGACATAACTTTCCTGTGTTCATATATGAATATACTACCAGTGTAACTCCGCATCATGTACAACCACAAGAATGGGAAGTTGTACTCCATATATATATATATATATATATATATATATATATAATATGTCAAAATACATTCAACTGTCATGTATAACTAAAAAGAACAAATAAAAATTAAATTAGGTTAAATTTTAAAAAGCTTAGGATCAAGTCAATATAAGTAATAAATCATGTAGTAACATATAATGTAAAGGTTAAGAAAATGGACTCTGGATCTAGGTTGCCTGGTTAAAAGTCATGCTACAATTAATTTATAACGGGGTATTTCTGCTATGTAAGAAAATTATCTGTGTGTACATGAGTGTGTTTTATTTATAAATAGTATTGGATTATCATGTTAGTTAAAGTAGCTTTGGAGCAATACTCCTGTGTTTTCTCGATGGATAAAAATATCTTTAAATACTGATACTTTTGACTTCTTTCAAATAATAACACACATTTTAATTTCTTACATATTCTACTTGGTAGAATTTACTTAATTATATATAATAATTATATCATGAAAACTATTAATCAAGATGGTACCATGAATTCACAATGAAGTCATCTAGCTAGAAAAAGTACACAGCAATAATAGAAAAGTTATGATTCTTTGTTACCAAAAAAGACAAATCTATGTTCAAAACAAAAATGAATATCTCAGTGAATAAGAAGCAGGCAAAATACAATAGATAAGCAGGGACTCCTGAGTTGAGGTTCTCTGAACAGGGAGCAGGGGCTAAAGTCTGATCTCTCTGGCAGTGCACCAGCTGGGGTGGGGGACTGGTGACTTTGGTTCACTGCTTGAAACCAAAGGGCAAGAGCGAAACAGCCTCATCTGTGAAAGGCTCAGGAAACAATCTTGGCACTGTCGCTCAATGTGTGTCACGCTTCTAGCTCCCTTGGCGACTGGATCTGGGTTCAACTCAGAATGTGACAGATTGGGGGTCAGAACTCATAACACCTCATTGGAATGAAGGAACTGGAAGACTTCCTAAAAGACTTCCCCCAAATTACTGGAAATGGGAAAAATTATTTCAGAGAGAAGATAATGTATAGGGGCAAATGATAACTTCAAAGTACACTAGGAAAACAAGTGCTAAGAAATTTAATGAAGCAATTGGGAAATTAGTTCATCTGGAAGAAACTAAAGCCATTGGGAAAGAAAAATATAAGAAACAAAAAATTGAAAACATCATTACCCTATGCACATGTATGATTACATGAATGGTATGAATCTACATTGTGCACAACCATAGAAACGAAATGATGTACCCCATTTGTGTGCAATGAATCAAAATGCAGTCTGTACAAATAAAAAAATTAAAAAATAACACTTGTTTAACAAAAAGAACAAGAAATTAAGAGCAAAAAGTCAAAATTGAAATACAACCAAGTAATCCTGAAAAAGAATGGAGAAATGCTAGAAATTAAAAATATAATAACTAAACTTAAAAATACACACATACTAAAGATATGATAAACTTGAGTTGGCCAAGGTCAGCAGAAGAATCAGTAAAAAAGATGATGATATTATGAAGTTACACAGCACTCACTGCAAAGAGGAAAAAAGTAAGGACCATTAACTAAGGGATGAGAAAGCAGACTTGGAGGCTCAACTATATTCTTACAGGTATGTGAGAGGTAGAGAAGAAGGAGAAGGGCCAAGAAGCAATATTTGAAGAGAGAACAGTTGAGATTTTCCATACTTCAAGAAATATTTGAACACCTGGATGCATTAGAGTAGTGGCTTTTAAAACTTGGAATTCATCAGAATCACTTGTAATGCTGAATCAAAAAAGTGCTGGCAAAATGATTTCGAATGCTGACTCAAAAATTTTTTGTCTGGGGCCTGAGGATCTTTATTTTACAGAAGTACTTTGAAAACTGCCAAGTGTTTCCAAGTGGCAGTGGGGCTGTAAACCACTGTGGAAATGAGTGCATAGTAGGATAAATAAAAATAATTTGACACTGTTGTGGTTTTGAAATGTGTCCACAAATCCTCCCTTGGAAAAGTGGGAGTCTAATTTTTCTCTTTAGAGGTGGATTGGATTTAGTGACTCATTTTTGACAAATACAATGTGGCAGAGATTACTGTTTGTGGCTTCTGAGGCTAGGTTATAAAAATATTACTGATTCCTCCTCATATTTATTAGATCTCAGGCAAGGGCTAAGACAAGAAAGATACCATCTTGTGAGGACACTCAAGTTGTCCGTGGAGGGACTTACCTGGGGAGGAAATGGAGGCTTTTCACCTGCCAGCATCAACTTGCAACAACTTATGAGCTGGACCCTCCAGACCAGTCAAGCTTCTTCCAGATGACTGAAGAAATGGTCAACACCTTGACTATAAATGTGATCCAGAGAGTGGCCCAACAGAGCTTCTCTGGAAGTCCTGACTCACAGAAATGAAGTGATCATTGTCCATTGTTGTTTTTAGTTATTAAGTTACTTATAATTTATTACATAGTGATAGATAACTAATACAGGCACTATGACGAATTATAATAAAAATACTGGTTACCAAAGGTAAAGAGAAAAAACATGCAAGTTACCAGAAAGAACAACCAGATTACCAAACAAAGAATTATAGTTAGAATGACAGAAAATTCCTCATCAGTAATTGCAGGAAGCCATAGGATAATGCCCATGAAAGTATTTACCAACTTTGATTTCAATGATCATCTGAATTATCAGGGTAAATTAATGATATTTTCAACCATAAAAGACAGTCTGTTACCCAAAGATTGTCACTGAAAGAACCAAAAAAAAAAAAAACATATTTTAGAAATAAGAAATTGAAAACAGAAGAAAAAGAAGAAGCTTCATTTAACTATGAACTATAAAGCTATTTGATTTTTCGAGGTAAGTAAAATTTTGAATAATTCTTAAGGAAGATGGCAGGGTGTGGAAGAGGTGATGTTAGATGGGATGTTAAAGAATAAGATTTTTGCCTTAGTTTAGAAGTTCAGAGATGTGATTTGAACTTCATTAGAATTACCTGCATATTAAAAAACAATCATCAAAATATAGCATTGTGATCTATAATTTCAAGATCCAAGTGTTGATGGGATGAGGCAAAATAGAGAATGAAAAAGAAAACTTGTCAATCCACCAGAAAACTGAAAAGGACTATAAAAATAAGCAGAGAAAAGAATTAGCATAATAAAAAATATAATGCTCTAATTCAACAAATAAATAAGTTTTCAGAATAAATATAAAGACCTAAGCTTTACTCAAATAAAGTCTTATATAAAAGTTCAAGTTCTATTATGCTTACAGAGTAGCAGAAAGGCTGGAAAGAAAGGGATCCAAGAATACCAAACAATGAGACAACAACAAGCAAAAGTAAAGTGTGGTAACAATATTAATATCAGACAAAACATGATTTATGAGAAAAACATCAGTAGGGATGAAAAAAACATTGCCCAAAGTTTAAAATGCAATCCAAAAAGGAGGAATGACAACAATAATTAATATGTATGCACTTAATAATATAATTTTGAAATACAGAAAGCCCTGACTGGTAGAATTAAAAGAAGACATTATAAAATAAAACTATAGACACAATGCTAGATTTTTGCCAATTAGAAGCTTAGTGAGAGTTTATTGTGATTGTCCAAGGTGAAGGGAAAATGACCTATTTTAGATGAGAAAACCAACATTCAAAAGGGAAGGTCACAATTTTTAAAAAACATCAATAAAGGTTGTAGTAGTGACCATGCTTTATCAGAACTGTTTTTAATGATGCTACTTTAGAATTTTTCTTTTCAGGTGATGATTGAGAAACTAATAAAAAAATGGTGCCAGGTATCATAATAGAAGCAAAACTTTGCTTTTTCTGTTTTTTGGTTTTGTTTTACTCCCCACACCCTTTCAAAAAGGAGTGGGCTGGATGTCTCCAAAATTTTGTTCAAATGACTGCAGAACCTGGGAAAGCTGTTACTGCTATCACTGGTCTTCTGAATAAATATCATATGTACACATATATACATATATGTGTGAATATATATGTACATACGATTTTTATTTGAATTTGAATTTTTGGAAACTATAACTTTGTTGTCAACTTTGGAAAAAGGATCCCAGTTTACCTCGTTAAGCTGACATTGTACTGAAATTAGCAGCCATATTGGTCTAGAAACTTTAAAATTAATTATTTTCCATTTGTATACAGGTGATTGACTGTATTAAATATGTAGAGACCTATTTACATGGATTTGATTGCAGAAACCAAAATGCATTCTCTAAATAATGAAAAAACATAAATGAAGGTAAAAAAATAACAGTTTAATTTACTCTTGCCTGTAATTCTAAATATAATTTAGTCTTTTGGCACACAATAACTTTATTGAAATAGGAAATTAAAATAGAAGGTTTATAAATGATACAAAGTAACTTCCCAAAATAGAAAGCTATAAATATTTTCCGTAGTTTAAGTTGTTCTTTCCTCTAAGTACACTTTTCAAATTTAAATTTTCTGAGCTTTTCATTACTTTGTTAGAATTCACTTGGTGATAGCATTAAAGATAAAGATGACTTGTGAAAATTCCTATAAAGAGTAAGAAGTATGTATCAAAATCAGGAAAGTGTGGGGTGGAGTAAAGTGGAGAATTAAAAACATAATGAATCCACCAGAGAGCAGAAAGGAAATTTTTAAAAAACAAGCAAAGAAATAGCATGATAACAAAGCACACAATGAAAATAAGAAGAATGTTTAATTCAAACAAATAATAGAAATCAGTTTTCAGGAGAAATATAAAGACCTAAACTAAATTTACACCTAAGAAATGTAAAAATTATATTCCATTCCTATGAAACACTCTGGTTTTTTGACTTTTATAAAATAGTGTCTCTTGAAGTTTTTTTTTTAATTTTCATACTGCCATTTTCATTAAGTTGTTTATGATTTTCCTCACAGTCAATATCTTAGGGGACTCTCTGATCATCTGATGTGGCGAGAACTCCATTCCAGGGCTTTTTCTAAGGACACACTCAGAAACTGGGAAATCCAAATCTTATTAAAGGGATAATTTCCTTGCAATTTTATTTAATAGCCTTAGAAATAAATGCAGGTGGTAGATCTAAATTTTCATCCTTACTTCATTGTTCACTAGCTGTTTCATCGGGGTTGCTGCTTAACTTCTCTGAACTTCAGCTTCTCCCTCTGGAAAATGTCATTAACTTCCAACTCATAGAACTATGGGGAAGATTAGATGATAGGATTTGTAGAAAGGAGTTAATGTAGCACCTAACACAAAGCTCCAAAGCACAGGAGTCAAGGTCTTCTAGTTTCTTTTTCTTTTTCTTTTTTTTTTTCCTGGAGCTATTTTGATCTCTAGGACATCTTTTTGACTCATGAAGGCTGTTCCTTCAATGACATCAAAAGGAGCAGGCTTTATTTTTATTTTATTTTATTTTATTTTTATTTTATAAAACCTGTGTTAGCTGGTGGCATTCTGGATATTAATCCCATTGAGTACTTTTTTCCTGGATGTTCAATGCATATGCTTAACTCCATTCTTAAACTGATTTATCTAAGAGGAATCACTTTTAAAAAGAGAAATTCATCCTTTAGCCATGTTACCAAAACATGAACACTAATCTACGTGGTTTGATTGGATGTGTTCTTAAACAGACTATCATATCCAGCACTGTATTTTTAATGAATTCCTGAACTGGAGATGCCTGTTAGTAGACAAGCGCTATAAAGAACAAATTGAGTCATTTAAATGCTTTTTATCTTTTACTTTAAAAAATGGGTCCAGGGATGGTGGAAAAGTAATACTGAGGATCTGTGGTCCTTTTGTTTCTGAACAGATTCTACTTTTGTTTTCCATCATTAATAGAAAATCTGGCAGTAATAATGTCAGACCTAAACAAATACCTCGTTTCCCTTCCCTGACTCTTGGTAGCTAAAGCAAGGACACTGGATCCTGGGTGCTGCCACTGTTTACATTTCTGTCCCCTTTGAAGCCCAGCAATGCGTGAGGCTGTTTACCCTCTGCGGCTCCATCTCTGAAGGAATCTGAAGGAATCTGAAGGCAAGCTCCTTCAAAAACATACACATCATCCTCATTCAATGACTCTTTCCCCGTCCTCAAAGGCAGGGCTGCCTGCCTCCATGATATCATGATTCTCTAAAGTGGCTTAGGGTGGGAACATTTCTGTGGGCTTTGAGAGAAAAACATTTTTCTAACTTGTAAATAGGGGTGGTGACTAATGAGTGTCAGCAAGAAGTGTTTACCAAGTAAATCAGACAAGAGACTCATGAAGTTCACTGGCTTTTATTTCAATCTTATGTGCAGAGAGTGCAGCTATTGAGAATATTCTAGTTCAACTGGTTCTGGAGATATATTGAGAGTTTAACCATCAGTTAATAAAAAGTTGGACTTTGCTGATTCACTTTATTCATTCGTTAAAAAAAAATTCATCTCCTAATTGTGATGGATGAGAAGCCAGATGGCCTAAATACTAGGACAGAAGTCTTCCTTAGTTTCCCTTTTAAAAACAATTTTATTCTGAAATAATTTCAGATTTACAAAAAAGTTGTGAAGATAGTATAGATGGTTTTATGTACATTTACCCAGTTTCCTTATCTTACACAACAACGATACACTTGTTAAAATCATAGCTGACTTTCAAATGGCATTTACCCCATTTT
This sequence comes from Sciurus carolinensis, assembly GCF_902686445.1. Taxonomy (NCBI): domain Eukaryota; kingdom Metazoa; phylum Chordata; class Mammalia; order Rodentia; family Sciuridae; genus Sciurus; species Sciurus carolinensis. Next base: position 22,898,286 of record NC_062226.1, read on the forward strand.
GACAGTCATCAAATAAGTTGAATTTTATAAAGAGTTTTTTTAATAGTCAGCTAAAAATTTTAGCTGGAAAAAGAAATAGGAGCCATAATCTCCTTCATCTGAAATCCCACAATAGTGTCCTGGTTTCCTAAATTGACTTGGATTGGGATCATTGCTGTGGCCATAGAATTCTGAATGCCAAACAGGGCCACATGTCCCAAGCTGTAGGTTCCCATGCTGAGGCAATGGCAGCCATCTACCCATCTAAAAATCATGTCCAAGAGAGGATTTGAATTATGTTCAAAGAGAATCTCAGTGTAAGCCTGTGAGTCAAACAGGTCACTGTGGCTTGTATAGGACCACTAATAGAGACTGTCCCAAATTCTCTAGTATTCTCTAGTCCTTCTCTTACTCCCTGGTTATGAGTCAGTGTCCAGCTGTGCATATAGGATAAATTTGTATTTTCCCTCTTTTCTTTTTCCTCTCTCATTGGGAGATGATCTACTCCAGGACTTCCTCTTCATCAGTCAAAGCTCTGTTGGGCCCTGCCTCTCTCAAGCTTTCCCAGCCTCTCACTGTCTCCCCTTTCTATGTGCATACCCGACACAATCCTCTATCACTGCAAATAGATTGCACTTTAATTATTGTAACTACTTACTTGCCCGTCCATCTTCTTCACTAAATTTGAAAACTTTTTAAGAACTATGTTACTGTAGTTTGGATCTCAAATGTGCCCCAAATGCCCATTTTCCAAAGACTTGTTTGCCAGCCTGTGACAATCTTGGGAGGTGGTGGAACCTTTTAAAGGTGTTGCCTGCTAGGAGGAAATTAGATCACTGGGGACATGCCCTTGAACAGGCTCTTGGGACCCTAGGCCCTTCCTGGGTTTCTCTGTGTCTCTCAGCCACCATGAGGTAAATAGTCCCCCTCTTCCACATGCTTCCTCCATTATGTAATGTATTGCCCAAGGCAAGACACCAAGTGACCATGGGCTGACAGCTCTGAAACCATGAACCAAAATAAACCTTTTCTTCTTTTAAGTTCAATATCTCAGGTATTTTGTCATAGTAATGGAAAACTAATACATATCTTATTTTTCTCTACGTCTTTAGGAGTTACCTCATTACAAGGAATAGAGTAGACATTCAACAAACAAATAAATTTGAAACTATCCTAACATTTATATCTTGCTATATGCCAAGAAGCTAACTTTCTACTTAGATCTTTAAGATTCCTCTGGAATAAAGGAATTCCAAGTAGAAATCATCAAGTCAAGGTTTCTCAAAGTATGGTTCATGGATTACCTACATGATGGATGATTTGGGGTGTTATTAAAAAGCACTAATACAGACCTACTAAATCTGAATCTCTGGAAAACTCACCCTGAAGCTATGTCTTTTAAGAGGATCTAAAATTTCTTCTAGTATGCACTGATGTTTAAAAACCACTTGAGAGAAGAATTCCATTAATCCAACAAATCAGTTATTTCTATCTCTTCCTATAGAGGTTCTGAAGTGAGTATAATCAATGACATGACCATGAAAAAACAACATATTAACATAAGAGAGAAGGCAGCTTCAGCCTGTTTAGTGGAAACAGATACTATGACTAAGTTTCAAACTGGATTCTGAGACACACGCCAGATAAGGTGAAATATAAAGTAAGGAAGATAGGAGAATGCCAGTTTCTCATAAAAGAACATTTACTCTTACCAGGCACTAAATTTTTAAAGTGATTTCCCACTTGGAATTTACTTGGAAACAATAAGTGAGAGAATGATCAATATTTCCAACAAGATGTTTGGCAAAAATCTATTTCTGTGGTGAATAAAATATAAGGTTCAGGATACACACTGAAGTTGCTTCCACTTTCATCCTGTTGTGTCTTTTATTTATCCATTGATCTTTTGGGATGGGTTGTCCCTGAATAGCCTCCAACCAGTTTACTCTGAAAGACCATCTTCACACAGATCCTCAGCTAAGCCTCCCACATCTCTCATCAAGTGGGGCCAAACCAAAGTTATAATCTCTGACAAGTACCAAGAATGCAGGTACAAAGCATTGCTGATTGAGGGTAGATTTATGTTCTTTGGAAATCAGATGAGCAGTTGGTAATGTTGACATTCTATTGATGAAATTTGAGAAGCTTAACCAGCAGAAGTCTCTGGGTAGAAGTCATCCAGCTTTAGAACAATGCAAACAACGGACAATAATACTGACAACAGCCATTTGTCAAAGAGAAACTGTGTAGACACTGTGTCTGCTATCCCAGGCCATTTAAAGAACTCAAGGCACTAAGTACCATTGCCTCCATCTCCTGAATGAGGAAATAGATTTGCAGAGGTAAGTAAACTCTCCAACCTCATGTAACTGGTAAGTGGCACAGTCTGGATTGACACCCAGGTCTCACCCATCTCTGAAGAGTATTGATCTACCCAACATTATATTACAAAAGGAAAAACTCAAAATGGGTCCTGGAAGATGCCTAGGAATCAAGACATCCAAGTTCCTTTGCTGACTTGGGCAAAGTAATGATTTTTCTGGTCTCAAGTTTCCTTATTTGCAAAATAAGAAATTGAACTACATGATTTTGAAGATCTGTCCTAGACTTAAGCCTTATGGTTACTCTTCTGAGAGAGAGTTAATACAAATGAATTCCATTTTAGATCAAAATTCAGATTTTGTCATTGAACTTGATTGCTTCTACCTCAAAGGTAAAGACGATACATGCAGAAAGAGCTATAACTGTCTTCACAAGTGCTTACATCATGGTTTCTGTGACACAGAAAGTAGATTAGCCCTAGAAATAACAATGAGTGATGTCTGTGTGAAAATCACTCTTGCGAGAGCTATCAATATATTATCTAAATTTATCTAACTATAATGTATGAGGTAGATAGTATTACTAGCCTTGCTTTATAAGTGGGGAAACTGAGCACAGAGAGATTAAGTAACCTGCTGGAAGTTACCCCAGCCGCAAGCAGTAGAGTCAGGATTTCAACTCAAGCTGTTTGTTCTAGACTCCAGAGCCCATGAAGTTCTCTTGAGAATCTAGAACCTGGGTTGTTCATCAACACATTAAGTTTTCTTCAAAACTCATGACTGTGTAGATTATCATTCACGGAAATAAATATACTAATTAAAATCTCAAAGTTAAGTATTGATAACTAAAGGAAGCAATTGAATGTAAAATTATTTGAATTCCATATTGCTATTGAATGCTAGTTATTTTTCCACGATACCTTAGCATGAATCCAAATACATGAATTTTAAGTTTACATTCTTAAATCAAGCCCAGTGAGGAAGGTATGACTTTTTCTGTGTCACACAGTGCCTGGAATACAGTTCAATACACCTTCTTTGGATGAATTAGTTCATTAAAGAGAAAGAAATTTTCCCTTTCTGTGGATGGACTTTAGAACCTGTGTATCTCATTGTAATACGTGAAAAATAAAATTAAAACTTACTCCAATTAGAGTACTCCTGCTTCAGGTTATACTAACTTTTCATTTCAAGTGATATCATACCAACATTCTACCAAACAATTTAAATATTTTTAAGCATATTGTTTTCAACATTGCAATTTAAGAGGGCCTAGTTGTTCTTTGACTTGAAGCATTATCTGGCATGCTATAATTATTATTTTTCCCCTGAAGAACTACTCTTGTTTTTTTTTGTTTGTTTGTTTTTTGGTACTGGGGATTGAACCCAGGGGCACTCAACCACTGAGCCTCATCCCCAGCCCTTTTTGTATTTTATTTAGAGACAGGGGCCTCGCTGAGTTGCTTGGGCCTCGCTGAGTTGCTTGGGCCTCGCTGAGTTGCCTGGGCCTTGCTGAGTTGCTTAGGCCCTCACTAAATTGCTGAGGCTGTCTTTGAACTCTCGGTCCTCCTATTTCAGCCTCCCAAGCTGTTGGGATTATAGGCATGCGCCACTGCGCACAGCCTATGACAACTCCTCAGAGAAAGAACCACTTTAACCTTTTCCCCTAAGTGTCCCACAAAACATTTTAGATGAAATCACAAATAATTTCCCCTAAAGTCAAAATCAATGGGTCAAACTCTTCTTTCACAGCATGCACCCTATTAAATCATGCAGATTTAATTTACCCAATGATGGCCCCCAGGGACATCAAAGGCTTACAACTTTTTTTTTTTTTTTTTTTTTTGGTTTGGTTTGGTTTTAAAATACACAATGTATTCATGACAGCAAATCAAACCTGTTAGTGGCATCAAACAGGTAGGATTGATGCCGGGAACAGGACCACTGCAAATTTGTGAAAACTGCAATCATCGAAAGCACAGCACACGTTGGGGTTTTAAATACCTCTCTCTGTGGCATTTGTCATATTAAGAGCTGCAGCATAAACAAAGGAAAAAGCAAATCAAATGTGGTGTAAACATTACAAGATCGCTTCCACTTTTGTAGGTGCAACAGGAAAAATGTGATCTCTAGGACAGAAATGCAAATTAAAACCACCCTAAGATTTCATCTAACTCCAATTAGAATGGCTATTATCAAGAACACAAGCAATAATAAGTGTTGGCGTGGATGTGGGGAAAAAGGCACACTCATCCATTGCTGGTGGGGTTGCAAATTGGTGCAGCCACTCTGGAAAGCAATTTGGAGATTCCTCAAAAAACTTGGAATGGACCCACCATTTGACCCAGTTATCCCACTCCTCAGTTTATACCCCAATGACTTAAAATCAGCATACTACAGTAATGCAGCCACATCAATGTTTATAGCTGCTTAATTCACAATTTGTGGAACCAACCAAGATGCCCTTCAATTGATGAATGGATAAAGAAACAATGGAATATAACTCAGCCATCAACAAGAATAAAATTATGGTGTTTGCTGGTAAATGGATGGAGTTGGAGAATATCATGCTAAGTAAAATAGGCCAAGCCCAAAAAACCAAAGACTGAATATTTTTTCTGATAAGTGGATGACAATACATAACAAGGTGGGGTAGTGGGGTAGGGGCAGAGAGAAGAATGAAGGAACTTTGGATGGTATAGAGAAAAATGGGGCAGAGGGGGTGAGAGAAGGAAAGATAGTAGAATGAGACAGACAATAGTACCTATATATGTATATGTATAATTACATGAATGGTGTGAAACTATATTGTGTGCAACCATAGAAATGAAAAATTGTACCCCATTTGTGTACAATGAAAATGAAGTCTGTAAAAATAAAAAAATTAAATAAAAATAAAAAACAAAGGCAGCCAGAAGGCTAACATTTTGAAAATGGCACTGATCTCTTATATCTATTGACCTCTGCTTCTGGGAGAAGATAGATGATTGATTGATAGATAGATAGATAGATAGATAGATAGATAAAAAATAGGACAGATAGGCAGATATGAATTTTGGGGGGTCTTTTGGAATTACACTTACATGCTGCATATATATTTGCAAAAGTTAAAAAAAAAATCCAAAGAAATTGTTTCTGATGAGATTAGGTCAGCCCTAAGGTACAGGGTAAAGACCTTCACACTGGAAAGAAACCACATGGATGGCACTCAGGTGCCCTGTTGAGTGACAGCAACTGGTGCACTGAGGCCACTTACATTGTTCCTGGGGTTTGCCTTCCCCCCTCCTCAAAGCGCCTCACCCAGGTGTGGAGACAGGATGCTGCTTTTCAAAGCCCAGTGGAGATGGGGCATCCTGCAGACATTAGGGAACCTGCAACGGCTCTACCTAGAAGGACTGTTCTCATTGCTGTCCTGCCTTCAGATCCTCCCTGAGCAGTATTGATGCCAAGCCACATGTCCCTACTGGTTACACTGCTGCAGTCCTTTCTTGGCTCCAGCTTCCCAGTCTTGGTCTTAATGGATTAAAACTCTCAGGGCAAACAAGGTAATAATGGAAAATGCAATTAGCAGGGAGCTGGTTACACTCCAAATCCACTTATTTCAATTTGGGTCTCGAGCACTCTCTACTCCATCAGTTTTTATACACAAAACAGGATTTATCTGAGTGTGATATTCATAGAATGTAGTCAGCTCCATGTTCAGATAAGTTGGGTCATCATAGTTAAGCCAAAGAACACAAGGAAAGAAAAAGAATTATATTATTTGTACATTGTCAATGGGTCTTTTCCATTAATTGAAAAAACAAAGACCCATCTGGATATAAAAACAAGAGTTAGGTTATTTTAATTTCTATGGTATTACTAGTCTTTAAACATATATTTTTAAAAGGAGAATATGCTGCTGGTCAAGCAAGGGAACATAAAGTCAATATGGCACTTGAGAGTTATCCAAAGTGACCACAATGACAACCTCTCCTTGAAAGGCCAGCCCTACTGTTCAAGTGAGCATATGTCATTGTCATCTCCACTGGCCACTGAGTTTATTACTTCCTGGCCTTTCAGGGTGCTCCGGAGAAAACTGTTCCAGATGTATAAAGAAAATGCTGTGGTTCATTCTTCGGATACACCCCCCACCCCAAAGTAAATTGTGGAGCAGAGTAGAGAAACAAGCAAGACTGACCCTTGGGAGAAAATTTCTTCCATGAGGCTCTGGAAAGTCACTCAGACTGTTTTCAACCTAACAAAGGTATTATGTAGTTGATATAATTTTCTGAGGGAGAAAAGGCTACACGGAATCATTCTACTGAAAGTCTACATGGAATCATTCTACACCAATGACCATAAGCAGAAATGACATTTCCAGTCAAAAATAAGAAGGCCTTGTGAGGCAATATGGCGGATTCATTAGTTTTATCATTGTATATTTATTCCCGTATTTGGAGACAGCTGAGAAATTATCTCAGATAGAAGGTAAAAGCCACAAAACAGGTATAATGGCCTTTAGCAGCTGTGAGACAAGTCTCAATTTCAGAGGCATTAAAATGTAAATCAAAGAAATGAAAAAATCAGCCAATGGTGACTGTAAGAAGCCAATGATTCTATGTTGCAACCCAGGTATGGTAAAATAAGAAAAAAAAATTGTCAACTTAGAATATGTGAAATATATTATCTAGATTTCTCTGGTGATATCAGACAAAAAGATGTCCCCTGGTTCCATCCTGCCATGAAACCTATTCTAATGCCCGTTGTCCCAGAGGTCCCTGAGACCTTTCCACAAGAACCGCCTCCACAGCTATGAGACTGAAAACCTTTTCTGCATCCCACGTGACTGTAGAGTGTGGGAAACAATAGAAACTTCCCTGCCAATCACTGTATCTATGGAGGTCTCACCTGACAGTGCTTCACTTCTCTGAGAACTTTTGTTTCTATTAATTTTCCCTTTCTGCTCTAAGTCAATAGCACCTAACAGAGTGTGGAAAATGTTCATAGAGAAATCAGAACCCAAACCAAATGTTCATGGTGGATCCTGCAAATCACTCTAAAATCATAAAGGCCAGATTTCTGCCCATAAGTAAGAAAAAAAGAGTCAAATTGATAGAAAATCCATTCATCAGTTCTCTGACTCCCCCATTCCCTTTCTCCATCTGGATGACTCCGTTCATTTCCTCCACAGGCCTCATTCTGACTGTCTCTATGCTTTGGTTCATTTCCTAAGGAAATAGTGTGTTCCACATTCTCTTCATCAGACCTCCACCCCGGTATTCTTCAGCTGACAGCCAAGTGCCATGAATACCTAATCAGCATAGGGATCAATTGCCTTTGACAGGACTTTTCCCATCTCTGGGTTTGTCTTGGAGAGGAAGGGAGTGAAAGATCTGCAAAAATACCTTGTCACACCAATGAAAAGAAAGGTTTATGGAACTTTATCCAAATTGTACATATTGGGAAGAAATGCTTTTTGAAAGCATAAATAGGTATATTAGTTGTTCCTAATCATAAAGCTTCAAAAGCATAGAGCTATGTGAAAAGTAAAAATAAAAGTTAGCTCTCATGCAATCTATATGCAGAGAGAGTGACTGCTGAGTTTGATATACATGCACTCTACTCTCTACCATACATTGCACTTGTAACTTACTTTTCACTTATGAACACAGCATATTGCTAATGAATTAATATTTCTAAAGCACTTGGAAGAGTATCATGTACATGGTAAGCACTATACAAGTACTTATTAAATGAAGTAAATAAAACACAAACAATTATATAGTATTTTGTATGTGCCTATACTGACTAATAATTACAGAGACCCAAGATGTAAGTGCTGCTTTTATCTTTGTTTTTATAGAGAGGAAAACTATAGCTCAGAGGTAGGAAATAGATGCCCATTGCGTACGTGGTAGATATTTTTAGAAGATATTACCTACAGATTTATTTCATTCTTGTTCATGTCTGACTGGAATTTCATCACACAATCTCCTACTGATACAAAGTTAAACTCTTTTTGATTTATTACTGTGATAAACAGCTTTGTAATAAATAGTCTTGCATATATAATTGTGAAAAATTTTTCTTTAGACAAGTTAACAGAAATTAAACTGGGACAAATCTGTGTGCATTTTAAAGTTTGGTTTAAGTCTTATCCATTTCTGCTTTTGGAGATTTACATTTTTATTCATGTGAGTAATATGGCTAACCCAGCATTTCTAGGTGTTTGCAGAAACTATAGTGTTTAATCTTGGTATATTTGATATTTGGATATTAAATGCTAGGCTTAGTTGGTACATAAAGATTCCATGATTTATCTCTTCAATCTCTTCTGCAATATTTTCCTGCCTGGCAAAACTCCCACATTTATGTCCTGCACTTAAATTTAACTTTCTACTCTCTCTGAACTTCACCTGTGGAGCTGAGCGATGGTGGGTGGGAGACCCATCAATGTGCAGATTGATACCACTCCATAGGCTCCACCCTGCCCCGTTCTCCACTGAAACCTTCACGCAGCTCGGCAGTTCTGATTTCCCTTGTGAGTCATCCCTCCCTTCCGGCAGCTATTTTAAAACCTTTCCACCCTCCTTACCCCCACCCGGGCCCCCTTACAAAAGCATTTTCGGAGGATAACCTTACTTTCTACCTCCTCAAGGAAATGAAGACCAGGAGACCAGAGTTTTCTCAAATTCCATTCACCCAATTTATGATCTGATTCATACTGGAAAATACTCCCCTTTCCTTTCTTTCTATTACAGGGAAGAACATTCTCTTCCTTTCCAAGAAAAGTAACCATATAATTTATCGTGGAAGCCTAGACAGTTTTGAAAGTGAAAGGAGGACTCTATTAATAATTATTCCAGAACAACAGGTGTAACCAGAACTGTCCTGGGAAAACCAGGACATGTGGTCACCCTCTGTGCAAAGTCGATCATCCCACCAGGTCCCTGAAGACACCCTGTGCAGTCTCGACTACACATTACCTTCTCACTGTGTGTTCAAATCTCCCTTCTCGTTCACATTCTAATACTGTTGATATTTTTAAAACAATTGCTCCCTTTTTAAACTCCTTTCCTTTCTCTGCTAAATGTGTCAAAGCTTCTCTCTGTCTCTTTCTCTCCTCTCTCCCTCTTTCTCTGCTCATAGTCTTTCCTTCGTTCTCTCTTTCTCTCTCTCTTCTCTCTCACATTCTCTCCTTCATTTATGGTATTCTAGCATCTTCCCTCTCTTCCATTCTGATATAACGCTTGACAGCGTCACACAGGCCTGTGCTGTTCATCAGCAGGAGAGACAGCATTCAGTGTGACTCAGTTTCTTAGGCTCTACTCTCTGTGTGGCCTTGTGTAGGTTAGCCATCCTTTCTTCTTTCCTGTTTTCCTAATATTACGCAATACAGGACCTTCCCCACAGGCTGTTAGCAATGATTAAATGTAATAGTCCTTGTAAAGCTTTTAGCATCTACGGTACATTTAAAAATGCTAGCCATCTCCCTGCTTATCCTTGCAGAAAGACTCTGTATGTTACAGTTGGAATCTTCTTGAGATAAGACGGAAGGGTAGAATACCTTTACATTGCCCTCCCAGAGATCCGGGAGTCATTTGGAAAGGGAGCTTTACTTCCCCTGGAGTAGGTGCCTCTTTCCTGTTTGTTATGACACACCGGGTACAGTGTGTTAGCATGCCTGGCATGTTTGTCCTTGTTAGGAGCTCTCAGTGGCAAAGCCCTGTCTTTTCCTGCTATGCCCATCGGCACTAAGTGTAGCACAGCATCAGATGGCATTGTGAAACTCTGATTCAAAGCAGCCACCACAAGGCTATTTGCAGAGTTACTATGTGACACATGCATATGTTCATCTGCCCTGACTGATTAATGCCCAGCCTCACCTTTGACCCTCACCCCTGCCAAGCACTTTTGGGTCCTTCCAGTCATTTCTCTACTGCTTTTTCTCCAGTTGTGAGCTTGCCCTTCCTCTAAATAGGTCATGTGTGCATTCTATCTTGAAGGACTGCCAACTGTTTCCTCAAGTGGAAGTCAACCTTTCGGAACTTCCAGAGTCCAAAGGGAATTGCTGCAATCTTTATGTTTTGAAAGTAATTATAATTAGAGTAGATGTGATTTATTAAATCCTTACTAGGTTCCAGAAACTATACTGAGATGTCACATATTTGGCTATTTTAATAGGTAGAAATAGATGTGTGAGCTAAAATGATTATCTTACCTGCTCTTAGAGGAACTTCTAATACATGAGCTCCCAGTATTAGCAAGTTTTTTATTTGTTTGTTTTTGGTACTGGGAATGGAACCAGGGTTGTTTGTTGCTTACTACTGAGCTGCAGCCCCAGTCTTATTTATTTATTTATTTATTTATTTATTTATTTAGAGACCAGATCTCACTAGGTTCCAGTCACTGACCTCAAACTTGAGATCCTCCTGCCTCAGCCTCTAGAGTCACCAGGATCACAGGTGCAAGCCACCATGCCCAGCAGTACTGCCAAGTTTTAATAAAATCTCTAGCATATATTAACTGTTAAAGCAATGAACATTATCATTGAAATGTTAGGAAGAAAGAAGGCAGTGTTTAGTTTTACTGATAGGCATAATTCAAAAAGTGTCAAAGCAAGACCTGTTGGATTCCAACCAATTGAGATAGGTGATGATTTTCTCTAGTCCAATGTTAAAACAGTTTTTTTAAAAATACCTATGAAGATAGTGATCTAAATAATTAGCATTGTTTTTAGAGTACAGGGGCTTATATTTGATTTCTTGATGAGGAAAACTCTTCGTAGAATTTCATGTCAATAAATAGCATTCATTCTGAAGTATTCCATAAGTTCAAGGAAAAACTGAATCCAGGTACATATTCAATGTGTCTGAATGTGTTCATATTCTTATTTAGCTTTCACTGAAATAATCACATCAATTGTTGCATACTAATCTTCTATAATTCATAAGATCTTAAAGTCACTACGCTGAAAATGTATCTTTTTATGTTCCAAAAGCCTCTAGTATGAATCAACTTCATTCTTTCCTACAATGAGTTAATGGAAACTTTATGAACTATCAGGGCAATGACATACTAAAATGCTGCCTCAATTAGAGGCGAATGTGGGAAATGAGGTCATTAAAGTTGTTAGAGGAAGGGCACAAATCCACTCAGGAAATAAAACCGACTTTAAAAAGAGCCAGGAGAAACTGCATGAGTGAGAGGAAGAAGATGCCAGAAAGGATGGATTTTGGCCAAAGGAAAGTCAGATGGAATCAAAGAAGAACCTTCGCAGCTTTTTCTGTCAAACGATAACTTGAGCCAACTTGTGATAATCCAACATTTTATCAGTTTAAGAGAAAAACAAAAAAACGGTGGGAATTTCTATAGCCAACACTTACCAAGTGCACACAAAGGACCAGACTCTGCTAAACACTGCCAATACTTGATTTCTTTCTTTTTTCTAATTTTCTTTTAGTTATTGGTGGACCTTATTTTATTCATTTATTTCTATGTGGTGCTGAGGATCGAACTCAGTGCCTCACACATGTGAGGCAAGTGCTCTGCCACTGATCCACATTGATTTCATTAAAAACAACAAACCCAGAGTCAGAGATATTGAATCTGTGGCTTGGGACAGGAAGGGTTCAGTACTCAGTTTATTCACCTAGTACAGGTGTGCTGGTGATTTCCTACTTTTAAGCAAAATGTGATCCAATTTTATAGGTCAAGAAGCCAACAGACAAGCAAATAGAACACTAAGGTCTATTTGGATTCTGATTTCTCAGTGAAGCCTTTTCACACTGAGTTATTGAATTAATTAATTAAAAATATTTTGACAACATATCACTTATGTTGACAACATAGTCCATAATCCACAGAACTAGGATCTTTTTGGTTATCTGTTTTTGAGTCATATTTTATTTTTGTCATCCCTTTGTGACAGAATACAATCTGAAAAAAATTACTATTTTCCTGGTTATATCTTTTCTAAAAAGGCATTCTATATGCTGAAAAAGTTAAAATTATTGTCTTCAGACTTATCAATGAGGGAGAATTTTCCAAGCTAGGAATAAGTTTTAAAATGCTGTTGTTTTGGTATGATACTGAATTTAGTCAGTAGTAGCCAAAATTATCAGAGGTTGAGGGTAATAGATGGAACATGGTTTTATTTTATTTTTTGTACTAGGAATTGAAACCAGGGGCCCTTTGCGACTAAGCTACATCCCCACATCTTTTTATTTCTTATTTTGAGACAGGGTCTCACTAAGCTGTTTAGGACCTCACTAAGTTGCTGAGGCTGACTTTGAACTTGTGATCCTCCTGTCTCAGCCTCCCACGTTGCTGGGATTATAGGCATATGCTACTGTGCCTGTCAGAACACAGCTTTTTATGTTAGTGAAAATTTCCTTTAACTTTCTGTTCTTACAGTATTGACCTCTGATCAATACCTGGAGGAGTATAGAAAAATGAACTACCTAAATCTCTTCTCTCTCAAGCCCTAGGACAGCCTTCCCAGGAAAACGTAAGACCCCCTGACGACACTGTGAAGGGACAGCTTGCAGCTTCTTACCCTCAACTTCCAGCTTCACCAGTTTGGAATATGCGGTCCCGAGGCTGTTTTTTGCCACACATCGATACTGTCCTGCGTCTTCCTTCTGCACATTATGAATCCTTAAACTCCCAGATTCAAGAACTGCCACACGCGAGTTTTCCTGCCAGAGACAGGAACATAAGTTGGAGAACATTCATGACCAAGGAAACATTTGCTTGTCTCATCAAGTCATCATCGTCACTATTAGCCTTTATAGGACATTTATTACGTAGAGCACATGATATTAAATGAGGTAGTGCAAGATGACCTCAATTAACTATCACAAGGATCCCATGAAGTACTGTTTTTGTTTTCTATCATCTCATGATGATACGAGGGCTCTCTTGACTTCCTAAAAGTCATAACCCTGGCTGTTTGATTAAAAACATTGCTTTTACGGGCTGGGGGCACGACTCAGTGGTGGAGCATGTGCTTAGCATGTGCAGTCCCTGGGTTTAATCTGCAGCACCAAAAAAATAAAAGTGTTGCCTTTAACTTTTATATTTACTATACACCCTACGATAGCCTAAGGAGACTATGTGTCCTTTGAAAAATTGGAGACTTCCACAAATAATATGAAAATTACTCTTCAGAGCTGAAATATCATATTTGTCTTATCATTTGGGGCCTGAATTCAGTAACATAGATACAGCCCATCTTGTTTTTCAGTGTAGGAAATGCAGCAAGATTTATAATGCATGGAAAGTCAGGGGATTACACAGATATCATTAAAATTTGGCATTATTTGTTTTACTTTCATCAAACAAAGCTTCAGTTTTATAGTTTATTTATTTATGTGACATACATGGGCCCCTGTGTATTTCCCATGGAATGTGCTAGGCATGGAAAGAGGCAAACAGTCTATGATCTCACTCATAGGTGCTTTGAAGGTGGAAAGGGACCTTCAGGTGCAGTATATTAGTGAATGCGGGGCTAAGATGCAAAAGCAGCACAAACAAGCATATAAATAATGGATTTTTAATTGACCAGTCTTCCTGGCTGAGGAGGTATGTGTCAAAGTGCTTATTTATTGATCTTGAGTCTTCTTGCTCCATTTTCTCTCCAGAGTGCTCAATTCTTTTCTTCCAAACATCCCTTCTCTCCCTCCTCTCAGAAACTGTCAATTCTCAAGCTTGGGTTTTAGTTTCGCTTTTTGATTTGTCCTCTCTCAGTGATTCAATGTCAAAAAAAATAAATGATTCAACCAACCGACCAAGACAACTGTAGATTTGCTTTGGTTTTGCCTCCTTTCCATCCCTAACATTACTGGTTTCCATCTCTTTTTTCCCAAGCCAGTTCTGACTGGAATGCCCTACAGTTTGCGTAAGTAGGAAGAGACATATTTAAGTTTGGTTAAAATGTATATGGAAACATTTTTATACTAGGAGTCTGTAAGCACGTCACTGGGCATTCAAGGGATTGTCGTATTTTAAAATGTTTTATGTACACAATAGTCACTTACCCTGAGAGCACTGTCCCCCTTGATCCAGGACACAGATGGCTTGGGATTGCCCATTGTAGTACATGGTAGAACTGCTTTTAATCCCTCTATTATTTTTACATTTATGGGAGGACGAGTTATTTTGGGTTCTATAGGGAAATAAAAGTTAAAAATTAAAAAGGCAATATAACTGTATTGAACTTAGAGTTTTAACTTTTCATTTAATTCTACATAGTCCTTTGAAGAATTATCTTAAGCATACTGCATTGCAAAATTCCTCAAATGCTAAGACAACTTAGTGAATATCAAAAAGAAATCAGTTTGAAAAGTTTGGGTTACACTCCCAGGTATTTTCCCCAAAGATCTAAAATCAGCAGACTACAGGACCACAGCCACGTCAGTGTTTATAGCAGCACGATTCACAATAGCTAAATTAGGGAATCAAACCTGATCCCCATCAATAGATGAATAGATTTAGAAATTGTGGTATATATATACAATGGAGTTCTACTCAGTCTTAAAAAGAATAAAATTATGCATTTGCAGGTAAATGGATGGAAAAGGAGAATATCATGTTAAGTGAAATAAGCCAAACTCAGAAAGCAAAGGTTGAATGTTTTTTTTTTTTGTACCGGGGATTGAACCCAGGGGAACTTAACCATTGAACCACATCCCCAGACCATTTTTATATTTTATTTAGAGGTACGGCCTCACTAAGTTGCTGAGGCTGGCTTTGAACTCACAATCGTCCTGCCTCAGCCTCCCAAGCCACTGGGATTACAGGTGTGCACCACCACACTTGACTTGAATATTTTCTTTCATATGTGAAAACTAGAGTAAAATAGAGGAAAAAAGGAGGAAAGGATAAGACTACATAAATAACCAATCAAGGGTAAATTAACACATGAGGGAAAGGAGAGTAAAGGAAGGAGGAAGGGGGCAGAAGAAAAGAGGAGGAAAAGGGGGGGATCATGAACTGAAATCAATTTCCATGCATGTATGACTTTTCAGGATGAACCCAACTACTAAGCACAACCATAAAGCTCTAATTAACAAAAAAAACTGGGTTGTTTCTGTTTCATTAAAACCTCTTTCGAAAAACACAAATTCATGAATATGTTAGGGGTCTGGAGTTTCTATAGTATCCCTGACTTTAAAAGATAGTAAAGAGTTGAATAACATAAGCTGTCATTATAACAATCCAGCATTAGCTGGAATAGGTTGGGGTCAGGGGGCCTTTGTGGACTCAAGAAGCAGCTCTTTCAAAACAATATGAAAGGGGCTGGGGATATAGCTCAGTTGGTAGGTTGCTTGCACAAGCCCTCTCAAGCACAAGGCCCTGGGTTCAAATCCCCAGCACTGCAAAAAAAAAAAAAAAAAAAAAAAAAAAAAAAAGAAAGCATTCCAAAAAATTAATAGTAGAGATGACCATACTTTTATGTACCCACATGAATGGGTGAATTCTCCTGAGGAGAGGGTAAAAAAGGAAGAAAAGATAAAAGAAGAGGACTTAGTTTAGGACCAAGATCAAGAAGTCAGTGCTAGAGAAATAATTGGAAGCATTCAAGAAAAAAGTAGTACCACAAAGTAGTGAAATACTTAAATGTGCCTCCTCCCCAGAGTCAAGTCTTCATTATTTAGCAAATGAGACTATCCCACTTCTTCACCTGATTTTTTTTTTTTCTCTACAAGCTAAAAAATGTCTGGGCACATCCCCACCTACTTCCTCCTGGTGATTACTGAATCAGCTCATCCACAAAACCCATACCCCACCAGCCTCCTATTGTGATTAAGCTAGGACTCCATTATACTTACTCAAACAATAACCAATCAACACACACTGGAGAGAAACAGAAACATAGAAGAACCAAAATGAAATTAAAATTTATCCCGGAGGAAATAAAAATAAAGCAAGGAAAAGAAGAAAATGTTCATTTTTAAACAAGGTAGGATGACATGCTACAGAAGTCTCAGTGGGTGTCACATGGTACAAGTAGAACTTACTATGAAAAAAGGACAATCAGAGGAAAAGTAATTTTTAGAAATTAAAAAAAATATGTTTTTTAAGATCAAAATACCAAATGGAAGTTTGAAATAATAGTATGGTCATATTGAAAGCCAAATTTATGATATGGAAGGAAAAGGTAAGAAATCTTCAAGAGGAAAGCTATAATTATAAAGAACACAAGTAACAATAAATGTTGGTGAGGATGTGGGAAGAAAGGTACACTCATACGTTGCTGGTGGGACTGCAAATGGGTGCAGCCATGATGGAAAGCAGTATGGAGATTCCTCAGAAAACTTGGAATGGAACCACCATTTGACTCAGTTACCCTACTCCTTGGCTTACACCCAAAGAAATTAAAATCAGCATACTACAGTGACACAGCCACATCAATGTTTACAGCAGCTCAACTCATAATAGCCAAGCAGTGGAAACAACCTAGGTGTCCTTCAACAGATAACTGGATAAAGAAAATGTGATATGTATACACAATGGAATATTATTCAACCATAAAGAAGAATGATATTATGGCATTTGCTAGTAAATGGAACCAGAGAACATCATGCTAAGTGAAATAAGCCAATCCCAAAAAAATCAAAGGCCGAATGTTCTCTCTGATTTATGGATGCTAACCCCAAACAAGGGAGATTGGGTAGGGAAATAATAGAAATCCAGTGGATCAGAAAAAGAGAAACCAAGGGAAGGGTGGGGGGAGGGGAATAGGAAGGACAGTAAAATTAATTGAACATAACTTTTTTAGCCTTGTATTTGAATACACGACCAGGCTAATTCTGCATCATGTACAACCCCAAGAGTGGGAGCCTAAATAGAGTAAGTTATGCTACATGTATGTATAATTGCCAAAATACATTCTACTGTCATGTATAACTAAAAAGAACAAATAAAAAAGAAAATATGAGGGAAATATTTGGAGTTATAAATAATTAGAAAAGGAGATCTGATATTTTTACAAGTTTGAGAATAAAAGAAAGAATAAAAAGAAAGAGAAACAACAGAAAAAATGTACCTCATTTTGAAAACCTTTGATCTTCATGAAGATCAAAAAGTACCTTCTAAAACTGAGTAGGAATAAGAAAATAAGCACCAAACATATTCTTTTCAATCTACAAAGTGTATGAACTCTAGAAATAAATAGGAAAAGCCTAGTGTTTTTAAAGAAAGATAAACAGCAGATTTACTGGTAAAGAACTAAGAAGACTTTTCATCTGCAACAGAGGATGTCATGTGAATGAGTAATTGCCTACTAAAAGCTGACTCCATGCCCCATAAAATCATCATTAAGAGTTAGCAATGCAAGGATTTGGAAAATCTTACAGGTTCATGCTCTGAAAAAAATACCAACTGATGTCCTCCAGCAAAACAACAAAAGGGAAGAAACTGTAATGAAAAGCAACACAGAAGCCTAATAAATAAAGGTCATAGGTTGATCCACCAGTTTGTATGGTAGCAGTATGCATTTGCATGATTTTCCTGTTAGCGTGGTGTCAGAGAAGATCAAGGTTGCACTATTACAGGAGGACAGTTTGCAAGCTTGGATGTTTCAGCACCAGGCAGGAGAACTAAGTATGGATAAAAATAAAATGCCAATGGAGGTCAACGTAAGGGAGAACAGAGGACTCGAGGACAAGAGAAGACAGAGAAGTTGGGGCAGCAGAACGTGCCAATGGATGGTGGAAATAAGGGAATGAAAAGAGACTTAGATACTCTTGTTATCTGAGAGGGAGAGAGAGTGGCACTTTGTGCCTTCCACTTGGAGGCAGGTCACGAGTGTAGGAAATGTCCCCTTAATCCCACAAAGCTGGACAAAGATATGTCCATGATCCGAGAGTAACATACTGAAGTTTGAGATTTTAAATGCAGACCATTTCCAGTTGGTCATGATTGGGTAGGCTGATAAAGAGTTAAGGCAAACATCACTGATTGGTGAAGGTCAAGGAATTGTGAAGATGAAGTGGCCAGTGGTCCTGTTTCCAGGACTGTTAGAATCCTTTCCGATGCTGGCAGGGGAGGGTGTCTAGAGTGGACCACAAGATGAATAGTCATAGAAGAGCCTGTTCAGATGACATAGGCCCTCCTGAGAGGGCAGATTTTATACAGGCTGTTAAGTGTGCTCACTAGCCCTGTGGACAGGAGGTAGGGAAAATGCAGCATCCTCTATTTAACCAGAAAGTGACTCGGAACAAACTCAAGTTTGAAATAAGGCAGAAGAGTAGAAATGTCCACAAAGGGTGAGATAAAAAAGGGTGTTTGGTTGTAAAGGAACTATGCTTCAACAGAGCAGGGAATAACGTGGGGGGCAGTTCCCAGGCAGGGTGGCGGGGGAAACGAAGATCTGCATAACCGGAGGAAAGGGGAGGGGAGGGGGAACTAAGAGCACAGCCTCAGGGTGCTGGTGGGTGGCAGGAGTGACAGGGGTGGAAAGCACCGATCCCCAGGCTGTCCTTGGAACCTGAACTTGTCTCACTGCCCAACCTCCAGGCCTGTTCACCGGCTGTTTCCAAAGGTACCAAGTCAACCTTAAAGCACAACTGCAGCATATTACTCCACTAAAAAGAGTTCTTTAATCGCTTTCATGGATATTCTGTAGTTTTCAGTGTATAATGCTTATACATATTTGTCTTGATGCGTACCTATTTATTTCATTTTGGTACCACAATAAATTACATCTTTTTAATGTCTATAATGTTTAGTGTAGAGATATGAAGGCATTTTGTATCTCACAAACTTACTATTTATAATTTCTAGAAGTTTTCCTGTAGATTATTCTGTATTTTGTATGTAAATAATCGTGTCATCAGAAAATATTCACTCTTGTCTTTCTCTCTTAATATCCTGTCAATCTTGTATTTTTTTTTTTCTTGTAGTATTTCATTGACTAGAAACTACAGTGTACTGTTTTATAGGAGTGCTGAGAGAGGACATCCTTACTTTGTCCCTGATCATCTGGAAATACATTCAGCCATTCATCATTTATTAAATTATTTGAGAGTGTTAAAAAGAAGACTGAGATTGTCAATGCATAAACATAGGCTATTTTTCCAATTTTTTAGCTCTTAATTATTTTAGCAATGTTTTGCAACCTTCAGAGTATAAGTTTTGCATTTTTTTTTTTTTTGTTAAATGTATTCTTAAATATTTTATTCTTGTTGATGAAAAACCCAGCGAGTGTCTGCCCCACTCACTCATCTTCACTTGCAGCGCTCCGCAGCTCTCGGCGGCGCCTCCCACGCCGTTGTTGGCCACGCAGCAGTAGATGCCGTCATCGCTGTCCTCCACGCTCAGGATGGTGAGCAGCTGCCCGTTCTCCCGGATGCTGTACCGCGTGTCAAAGAGCCTGCGGGTCACACAGGGAAATGGCAGATCAGTGCCCTCTCTGATTCTTTTGGCTTTGATGAACTAATTAAACGGGTGACTTATTGTGAATGTTGAAAAAAGGCCAAAGGAAATATGAGGGAGTTCTGAATAATAGAATGATTACTGTTGGCACAGTACATAAAAATAACATTATATTCTAATCTTTTCAGTAATGAAAGCATTAACAGGCTTTTAAAACGGTTGATGGCTGCTGCGAAGACCAAAGATAAAACTTTTTTTTTACTCAGGATAGTTTATCATAACAAGTCTTCTCCCATAATTACTGAGAAAAGATTGCTAGAAGATGAACTTACACATGTGTGGTGAACAGACTCAAATATTTACAGAAGGACTAAGGAACGATTAATTCAATTTTCATTCTTTCATTAAAAAAATATTTCAGGGATTAACAAGTGCAGGCACAGTTCTAGTTACTTGAAATACATAAGAAAAACTTTCTGAAAAGTGAAAAGGCGCCCAGACAAACCACTCCGAACTGGAACTCACACAAGAGATTTTATTCAGCAGACAACAGTTTCTGCCCTGAAGAGAGAGAAAGCACGCGAGAGAGAACATGGCGGGGAGCTTCGCTTAAATAGTTGAATTTCCCGGGCTAAGTACGATCTGGCCAATCACTGAACAGTTAGAATTCGCGGGCTATGGTTTAGCCAATGGCTGCCGAGCACAGGCTGACAGGTGGACCAATGGCTGGCTAGGATGGCAGACTGACCGCTGGGGTTACTGTCTTGCCTCCTTGCCTTTCCCCTCAGGCGCTCCTGCACCCCACTGCCCAGGAAGCAGCCCCACAAGGTCGTAGGGCTTGCTGGTCTTAGGCAGCCCGAAGCCAGAGCCAGACTACAGGGCAAACCCAGCGTTCGCCTGCCGCCTGCCGAGGCAAGCAGACACCTGGCCAGTTCACGGGGGCAGAGCGCTATGTCAGCAGCTTTAGACCTGTGGTGCCATATCTGCCCGCCGGGCAGCCCACTGACCACTACACTTTCAATTTGAAAAAAAAAAATTATATATATTATCTATTTAATTGCATGCAAACTGTCCACTGAGGTGATGAGGGCAGTGGAAAGAAATGTGAGGGAAACCATCAATGTAAAAGCAAGTTGTAGCTGAGTGCGGTTTATCAGTGACTCTGGAGGCACAGGCAGAAGGATGGCAAGTTGAGGTCAGTCTTGGCAACTTAGCAAGACCTTGTGTCAAATTAAAAAAGGACTGGAGAAGTAACTCCGTGGTAGAACGCCCCTGGGTTCAATCCTTACTATCAACAACAACAAAAAAGTGAGTTTTTGGCTTTTTTGCTGTTGTTGTTTTGCTTGTTTGTTTTTACAAACATAAAGTGTTCTTTATGCCACATATACATTGTAAGCAGAATGACAATCCCCACTGTCTCAATCACCAGAGGAATTTTGCGTATGTTAAGAATAAGAAAATTAACATGGAATATTCTAGATCATTCCACATGTGCAAGAGTCAATGATAAGGGTCCTTAAAAAATGGAAGAGGGAGGCAGAGGAGACACAGGAGACATGACAATGGAGACATAAGCCAGAGTGATGCAATTACTAGCTTTATAAATCAAGGAAGGGACCAAAGGTGCAGGTGGCCTCTAGAAGCTAAAAAAGGCATGGAGTCAGATTCTCCCCTGGAGTCTCCGCAGGGAACTCAGCTCTCCAACACTTTGATTTTAGCCCAGTGAGATGTTTGGCATACTCATGACCTCCAGAACTAAACCATAATAAACTCATATCGTTTTAAGCCACTAAGTGGGAGGCAATTTGTCACAGCAAATATGGGAAATAAATACAGATTTTGGTACCTGGAAGCAAGTGCTGCTGCAACAAATATCTAAAAATGGAGACGTGGCTTCACAATTGGGGAATGGGTAGAACTGGAAGAATGGTGAGAAGCCTGTTAGAAAGGGCCTAGATTTTTTGAAGAGACTGTCATAGAAATATGCATGTTAATGACTTTGTTACTGAGGACTCAGGAAGTGAGAGGCATGGAAGAAGTCTAAATCATCTTAGAAGATACCTCCATGACCATGAAGGACCTGTTGGAAATACAGATGTCAGAGCACTATAGGTGAAGGCTGAGATGGAAATGAGGAACACGGTACTGGAAAACAAAGGAGAGAGGACCCTCATTATGCAGTGGCAGAGAGCTTAGCTAAATGAAGACAAAACTTGCAAACAATGATTTCAGATGTTTCACTCAGGAAATTACCAGGGAATACGTTCAAGCTTTCTTTTGCCATTTACAGTAAAATTTAGGAGAAAAAAGAAAATTTGAGGAAGAACTTCTAAACAAAAAAGAAAACAGGACTTGATGATTTGGGGAATTTTCAACCTATCCAGATTGCAAAAGATATTATAAATGATTTTAAATATTTTAATTTTTGTCTGTAAATCATTTCAATCCAGAACTTCTGGGATGACTTGCCTAAGGGAGTCCCTAAACAGCTATAATGCAGGGTGAGTTTCCACATTAGAACAGTATAATAGAAGGAAACATTAAATTTTGGCTAGAAGTTAATGAAAAGAAAGAAAATAAAGATATCATTTTCTCATCTAAATTCACGAAACTGGAATGAGCCCTTGCTATGGAATTAATGTTTGTTCCTCCCATATTCATTTGTTGAAACCTAATCCTCAATGTGGTAGTATTTGGAGGTGGGGCCTTTGGAAGGTGGAGATGGGTCATCAGAGTGGAACCTTCATGAGTGGCATTAAAGTCCCTTTAAAAGATACTCAGAAGCTCCCTCCCAGTTTCCCTCAGGTGAGGACAGAACTAAACTTAATGGCTATTTCTGAACCAAGAATTAGGCCCTCACCAGACACAGAATCTGCTGGCTCCTTGAACTGGGACTCAGAGCCTCCAGAAATGTGAGAAATAAATTTGTTGTTTATAAGTCAACCACTCCCTGGTATTTTTGTCCTACTAGTCCAAATGGTTTTTTTTTAAAAAAAATTGACCTTAATGCAAGCTACAGAGCCTGCTACAAAGCTTGGGGTTCACTTTGTTACACATATTTTAAAAGAACATTTTTTTTGTTAGATAATTACTATAATAAGGAAAGGACAGCAAAACTTTTACCTGCCAAATGAGAATTTTATCTGTTTGAGTCTGCCTTACTATGCCTGGGGAGTCCCTCTAACTGAAAAGAATAGGCTTCCTTCACTGAGGTATTAGAAGAATAGATTTTGAGACTTGTCCCCATTAATGACTCAGCAGGTCATGGAATATGTGCCCCAGACTTAGGATATATTGGTGTTTCCCAATTACTGTGAACCTTCTAGGTTATAATCCAGGGGCTTCCCTGACCTCCCTAGGTCAGTAAACCATTGCTTTTCTTTGAGAAAATTTTCTTAAACTCACTGAACTGCAGATCTCACATTTTTTAAATCAGGCAATTTGTACTGTGCATATTCCAGAAGGTGCACTTTAGTACTGCCAGGAACTGTGGTTGCATTTATGTGAAAGAGAAACTACAAGGTAGCAGCAGACATACTTACCAGAATAAGACAGAATACTTACTTGATGAGAATTTTATTTCTGGTCCAGGAAATCTCAGGCTGGGGATAGGATTCCACTGCACACATGAAAGTAGCCACTTCTTCAACTAATGCATCCACAGTTTCAAGAGGAGTGGTGATGACAGGAGCTAAAGCAGAGGAGAAATCAAAGAAGAACTTTCTAGAATGTTGTTTACTACCCATTCCCTAAGTGGTCAGAAACCATTGCATACCTGAATGAGAATTATATTTCCCCAGAGCAGAAACGTGCCAAAAGGAAAGACTTTATGTAGAGATCATTGTTCTACTTCCAAAACAGGCATTTGGGAATCAAAAGAAGCCTTTCCAGAAAGGAGGGCTTAGAATTTATTTTATATATGAATAGAAGCAGACCCTGATTTTGTGGAGCCCAAAAATCTATAATTATGAAAAAAATTCTGTGGCTGCTCCAATACCAATCAACAGGAACAGAAGTGAGTCTGAAAAGAAGTCAGAGTAGAAAAGAATGGCAATCTCAAAGAAAAAAAATTTTCCCCAAATTTTATAAAGATACATTGCTCCCATTGCTGGATCCATGGAGGGTCTTAGGAGGGGCTCTGAAGCTTAAGTTTCCTTAGCTTTATAGAGAATACATAACTGCATATGAGTGGAATAGAAAGAGACTCAATAATAAAAGGACAAATAACCCAAATAAAAAATGTACATTTCTCCAAAGAAAGGATACGAATGTTCAATGAGAAGGTGAGAATCAACCATGAAAGAAATGCATATCAAAACCACAAGAGGGGCTGGAGTTGTGACTCAGTGGGAGAGCCCTTGCCTAGCACGTGAGCCACTGGGTTCGATTCTCAGCACTGCATATAAATAAATGACTAAAATAAAGGTCTATCGACATCTAAAAAAATTTTAAAAATAAAAAACCACAAAATCCCACTTCACATTCACTAGGATGGCTAGAATCAGAAAGAAAGATAATAAATGTTGACAAGGTTGTGGAGATTGGATCCCTTGTGCAATGCTAGTAAATATTAAAACTGTGCAGTCACTGTGGAAAAGAGTATGGTGGTTCCTCAAAAAGAATGAAATTATTATATGATTTGAAAGTTGGGACTCAATTGATATTTGTACACCCGTGTTCAAACTGACAATAACAAAAAGATGGAAGCAACTCAAGTGTCCACAGACAGATGAACGAGTAAACAAAAGGACACATATCTATACAAAATAATATTATTTGACAATAAAAATAAATGACCCACTGGATATAGGTTTTCACAACTGTAATCCCAGCTGAGAGACTGAGGCAGGAGGATTGCAAGTTTGAGGCCAGTTTCAGCAACTTAGTAAGACCCTGTCTCAAAATAAAAAGGACT
Source organism: Sciurus carolinensis (assembly GCF_902686445.1). Lineage (NCBI taxonomy): Eukaryota > Metazoa > Chordata > Mammalia > Rodentia > Sciuridae > Sciurus > Sciurus carolinensis. The sequence continues at coordinate 22,922,865 of NC_062226.1, forward strand.
GGGGATGGAGCTCAGTGGTGGAGCAACTCTGGTTTCAATCCCTAGGACTGCAAAATAAATAAATAAAAAATAAAACATTATATTCTATAATGTGTAGGAACCTTGGAAACAATGAACTAAGTGAAAGAAGCAAGTTCCATACTATGTTTCCAGTTATATAAAATGTCTAGAATTGGCAAACCTATAGAGACAGAAAACATATTTATGGTTGGTTGTCTAGAACTGGGTGGAAAAGGGAGATAATGAAAGTGTTCTAAAATTGACTAATGGTGGTGAATGCACAACTCTGAATTGTACACTTTCAATGGGCAAAGTATATGGTGTGAATTATATCTTAATAAAGCTAGACAACAAGAGGAGAAGCCATACATATGGTGCTTCTCTCTTCCCATCCTTCTAAAAAATGAAGGTTACCTGGACTTAAAAAATGAGACAGGAAAAAGAACAGATTGGTAAAAGTTGCCCCCTCTTTAATGCTTCTGGAAACCTGTGAATTCTACCAAAATGATGGATGTGGAGCCCTGGTCACCTCAACAGCTGTGGTGGTATGTAAAAGAAAGTGCTAGAACCTAGACTTAGGTGAGCCTGGAACTCTACCCATGGCATGCTCTTATTTAAAATAATCATCAGAATCACTGCTGTGTTGTCATTATTATCATCCAGCACATACTTATGTATTCTTTTCCAAGGAGTTGGCACTGGGTTGGATTAGAAGCAAATAAATGTGGTACATCTACACAATGGAGCACTATTCAGCCATGAAAGGCATGAAATCTTGTCATTTGGAACAACATGAATGAATGTAGAGATCATTCTATTAAGTAAAATAAGTCTAGCACAGAAAGACAAACAGTGTACTATTGTTCTTTTAAGCAGAACCTAAAAACTTTGATTCCATAGACCCAGAGAGCAGAGTAGTATTTACCAGAGAGTGGGGAGAATAAGGGCAAAGGAGAAAGAAAGAGGTTGATCAATGAGTACAATGCTATTTGCTAGCAGGAATAAGTCTGGTGTTCTATGATGCAGCAGAATGAAAATTATTCCCAATAATACATTGGGTATCTCAAAATAACTAGAAGAGAGGAATTTGAATGCATTCGCCATAAAGTAATGATAAAAATTTGAGGTGGCCAATACACTAATTACCTGAGATGATTGCTATCCCATATATACATGACCTAAAGCATTATATTGAACCTTATAAACATATACAAATATTATGTATTGATCAAAATAAAAGTAAATTTTAAAATTCCATAAGAAAAAATTATAAAGCTCTGCCTTGAAAGGGCCTACATCATGTAGATGATGAGTTAGGACAATTACATAAAATGATCAGTTATAATAATTAGTTATGCCTGCTATTCCTGAATAACTCATGTCCCCTATGCTCCCAAAACACCAACATTCAAACAATACATTATACCTTGACTTCAGTTAAAATGCAAGGTGGGATAATTTAGAGATGGGATAATTGGTGAAAGTCTTAGGATGTGCTTAGAACAGAATGGCTCATTGTTTGGCCACAGAAGGAAGATACATCCACTCTTTGAACAAACCTTACATTTCCAGTGAAGTCAAAGCCAAGTTCATCTGCTGTAAGAGAAGAGAAATGGTGGGCAGGAGTGTTTCCTTGGTTCATGTCTCCCTTGCTAATGTTGTTCTTTAAGTTCCAGTTTCAGCATCATCTCCTTCCAGTCTCCTGATTTGCTAGACAGAAGCAGATGCCCTTTTCCTTAACCTCAGGTCACCCTGTATGTCACTCTTACAGCACTTGCCATAAAGACTATTAAAAATATGCTTGTGTTGTTCTTCCACATTCAATTATCAAAACCTTGAGCTTGGAGACTGTGTCTTAGACCTCTTTCAAATCCCAGGTTTAGTATAGTTACTGATGTACTGTTTAAATGAATTAATCTGTATTTCCGAGGCCCTTACAACAGGAATAAAGAAAAATATTTCAAGAGCATAGTTGAAAAAGGAGATCAGAATTTTTAGGTAAAAATGACCTTCTCTGAATAAGCCTCAGAGTCACTCTTTCCCCAACTTCCCAATAAAATAACTGTTAACATATGCAGAATACAATATATAGGAAGAGAGATGAACATTACTGAAGAAGAGTTGAATGACATAAAGGATGGACTGACAGGCATCGATAAGGGAATAACCCAGAAACCGTATATAGAGGAAAGAATAGCTAATCATTTTTTTAAATTGAAGAAAGCAAATAAACCATAAATATTCAAGTTGAAAGTATCACCAAGTGCCAAGATAGATTTTAACAAAAACCAAACTCATCACCAGATAAATTAGATTAAAACTATACAAAAATTTTAACAAAAGGAAAATTCAACCCTACTAGAAAGAAAAGTCAGTTACTTTAACAGGAATGCCAATTAAGAAAACCCAAGCATATTCAGCAACAATTTATGACAAAAGACAAAAAGAATATCTTTACAGGCTTGAGAAAAATAACTACCAGCCTGGAATTGTATAGTCATCTTAAATAGGGCACCTATAAACAAGTATTTATTTCTCATGGTTAAATCTGTTACTAGAACATATAAACTTAGTAGGAAATAGCTTGAACCCCAAAGAAAAGTGAGCATTGGAAGAAACAACAGTTAGAGTACTTGGTGAATCACAATTTTAATATGTTATGTTATATTAAAATGCAAACCATTAATTTCTGTGTTTAAAAAGAATGGAATTTAATTCTACACCAGCATTACAAGATGAATGTTCAGAGAAGAAGGTAAGTGAATAGTTAAAATATGCTAAGCCTTTTGCCATAAGCAACAACATGACAGAAATACTGAATAACTACAAATGGGGAGAGAAATCCATGGTTAAATGCAAATGTTACAACTTTATTGTAACCACTAAAAGAATAGATTAAAAATTCAAGCTTCTAAAACAGCAGAGAAACAGAAAGCCTAGGAAAACTATGATCAGTTAAAAGAAAAAAATCAACCAAAACAAAACAAAAAAAAATGAATAAACAAGACAGGAAGAAAAGCAAAACTAAATAAACTAAGAACAAGGCATGTTTAATGGAAGACATAACAATAAGGAAAAGACAAGTTCAGATACATCAGCAATCACAGTAAACTCCAACGGTATAAACTGACCTATGAGACGAGACACCAAAGCAGAAAAGACACTTCTAAACAAAATAAAACAGAAGTATTGAAAATAAAGGAGGAAAAATAATACAAAGCAAATATTACCCCAAACTCAGTGATACAGCAGTTTTTTGTTTTTTGTTTTTTTTTGTCTTTTTTTTTTATTGTAAACAAATGGGATACATGTTGTTTCTCTGTATGTACATGGCGTAAAGGCATACCATTTGTGTAATCATAAATTTACATAGGGTAATGTTGTTTGATTCATTCTGCCATTTTTTCCCTTCCCCCCCTCCCCTCCCACCCTTCCCCTCCATCTATACAGTCCTTCCTTCCTCCATTCCTGCCCCCATCCCTAAACCCAACTCCAACCCCAACACTAACCCTTCCCACCCCCCATTATGTGTCATCATCCACTTATTAGCGATATCATTCTTTCTTTGTTTTTTTGAGATTGGCTTATCTCACTTAGCATGATATTCTCCAGTTTCATCCATTTGCCTGCAAATGCCATAATTTTATCGTTCTTTATGGCTGAGTAATATTCCATTGTATATATATATACCACATTTTCTTTATCCATTCATCAATTGAAGGACATCTAGGTTGGTTCCACAATCTGGCTATTGTGAACTGAGCAGCTATGAACATTGATGTGGCTGATACAGCAGTTTTAATCTCATTTTTTTAAAAGTTGATAAGCTTTTAAAGGGAACAAAAGAAATACTGCCTAATTATAAGAAATTATCCATCAAGGAGATACAAAATCCATGAAACTTCAGTACTTAGAAGTATAGACTCAAAATAAATAAAGCCAAAGTAAAACTAAAATCACAAGAATACATGGAGAAATTTCCTGGTAAGTGTTCAATTCATTTCCTTCAGAAACTAATAAATCAGACAAAAATAGTAGTAAGAATAAAGAAGATAAAAACATTAAAATTAATGTCTCTGATATAATATTCATGTATAAAATGATGCTAGAATGAGAAAATGTATTTTTAAATGAAGTATAGATAAAACATTCAAAAGTATTGAAAACCTACTAAGTTACAAAGGAGAGTTTAATCTAGCTCCCCAAATCAGTTTCATACAACCTCTATTCTCTAACCAAATACAGATCTGGAAGACATTTACAATAAGAAGATAGTAAAATGCATAAATTACCATTCTGCTTGTAGATCAAAAATTATGAACTATATATGCACAGAGAGATGAAACTTCTTTTTCAAATTCCTATGAAAACTATAAATTTAATAGATTTCAATAACAGATTACGTAAATCACATCCTTGGACCACAATTCAATAAAACCAAACTCTAATGAATAATTTGTTAAAAAATGAACTACAAACAATAAAGACTTTTCAAACCAAAATTTTTCTAAGTATTTCTCACATCAAAAAGAAAAACAAGTTGGGCACTGTGGCATGTGCCTATAATCCCTAATAAGTGACTCTGGAGACTGAGGCAGGAGGATCTCAAGGTCAAAGCCAGCCTCAACAACTTAGTGAGACTCTAAACAACTTAATAAGATCCTATCTCAAAAAAAAAAAATGAAAAGGACTGGGGATATTGCTCAGTGGTTATCCTGGGTTCAATCTCTACTACAAAAAAAAAAAAAAAAAAAAAAGGGAAATTGGAATTGTAATTAAAAACCTTCTATGAGGCTAGGGTTGTGGCTCCGTGGTACAGCGTTTGCCTACCCAGTGTGAGGCACTGGGTTTGATTCTCAGCACCAATATAAATGAATAATAAATGAATAAAATAAAGGTCCATCAACATCTAAAAAAATTTTTTTAAATACCTTCTATAATGAGAAACTACACGTCAGAAAGTCGTACAAATTCTGCTGTGAAATCATCACCAGGAGCATAAGAGAAATTACTTTATCAAAGAACACTTCTGTAAAAACTATGAGGATCCCCAAAGGTTTTCAGGCAAGTTCTTTTAAACTATGAAGAAAAAATTAAGTCTCAAGTTCCATAAAAGCTACAGAAAATACGAAATATAGAAATACAAAATATAGTTCCCCTGTCAACTTTTGGACTAACACATGTTGATTTAAGTTAAACAAGATATAAAACCCTAAATAAATTTTTAAAAACACAAATCAAACCCAATGACTTATTTTAAAACAACTACTACGTGGTAAGTCACAAGAAAAAAAAAACCTTACAAAAATGTAAGAAAAACTTATTATAATATTGTCACATAGATTTTGAGAGATCAAAAATAATAAAAATATTAAACTGGGGGATATAGGTAATGGTGTATCCAAAGTTCAACTGATGATGTTGGATGCTTTCATTATTTAACAAGACCATTGAGCAATAAGACATTGAAAGAAAATCAACCACAGGGCTGGAATTCAGATCCCAGCTCCATCACTTCCCCGTTCCACCTAGACAATAACCCACACTTCACTTTGGTGTCTTTAGCAGTAGATGGAAATGATAATAAAGCCCACATAGGCTTGTCATAGGACTAAATAAGTAAATATATGAAAAGCATTTAAAAGTGTGCTTGGTCTGCATGGAACACTGCACGGATGTTATTTTATTCTACAATTTAGAAACAGAAACCCACTGTTCTCCTGGTTTTGTCTTCCCACTGCGGTTTGTGAGAGCTGGCTCGTACTGGCATGCAAGAGCCGATTGTTAATTTTTCAGGAATTTTGCAAGATAATTGTTAAATATAGCCATCGGTAAAAAACTAAATTTTATAATTTGTAGTTAAATGTTATATTAAAAGTAATAATACTTAAACACCATCACTTCTTGTTCAACTCAATTTTACCATTATCCACGCTCTTCAGGATATTGTCATGCCACGTATCTGTTTGGTAGAAATAGTATGTAAATGATAGCACCACAATGCTTTGTCCAACCCTGTCTTCAGTATTTGTTGGTCGTTTAAAATTGGCCGTGGCTTGGAGTATTTACACTACAGAAACCAAGTGCAAAAATCCAGTCCATTTTTTCTTAGGAAGGGGGATATTAAATCTATACCAGTACATGGTCATTTAAACAGGATATTATGCAGTCAATGCAGGTAATGTTTTGAAGAGTATTAGTAATCTGGAACATGCTTATGCTTTAGTGCTAGGTAAACATGGCAGGTGGCAGAATTGTATACACAATATTATTACCACACTTTAAAAAAAATACATAGAAAAAAATTTATCTTAACAGTCCCAGAGGTATAAGTGACTTTTTCTGTTTTACATTTGCTGCATGATTTGTGTTTTCAAAATAAATCTTAAATGTCACATATTATTTTTATACAAAGCACTTTATTCATTAATTTCTTCCACTCAATAAACAGATATGGAAGTGTCAGAGGTAATAATCTTATTATTAATATTATCTTTCCCATGAGATACACAAACTCTGTTCAAATCAGTTAAGAAGTCTTATAAAGTCTTGAAAATCTTTGATATGGAGAGATACGTGAGTCATTACTGAGAATTTCATTATATTAATGCACTCAGTGACATGATGGTCTTACATGAGTTTGACTAGTAATATTAGTGTCTATACAGGTTAAGAACCTACTGTGTGCCCTGCATTATATTCATTATTTCCTTTATTTATCACTACAAACATAAAGGTAGATGCTAATAATATTCCCATTTGCAGATGAGGCAGGGGAGTTGAGAATAGTTAAATAATGTGTCTAAACATTACAAAAGTAGGAAATGATAGGTCTGAATTTCTGGTTTAAGGTTGATTGAAAGTTCCTATCTCCTATAAGATACAATGTGTTGGGCCTGGGGTTGTGGCTCAGTGGTAGAGCACTTGCCTAGCATGTGTGAGGCACTGAGTTCGATTCTCAGCACCACAAATAAATAAGTAAAATAAAGGTTCATTGAGAACAACAAAAAATATTTTAAAAAGAAATACTTAAAAAAACAAACAAACAGATACACTTGGTCTTCAGTCCTGGTTACACACAGAGGAAAAAGGAAAACTTACATGAGCATCAGTTTCTACAGGCAGAATATAATTGATTAAGTCCACTTTACCCATATTCCAAAATGATCCAAATGTGTTTTCAAATTCTTAGTGACACCCTCACATCCTTGTATGTAGTGATATTTGTTGGTTCAGCAGATCGTCTCTTGTTTGCTTTCGTTCTACTATGCAGCTTTCATCTCAGCCAGAGCCTGTTTAAACTAGGGCACTATTTCTTCTCACACCACAAGAACGACATGAATAACAAATACATGAAAACAAACACAACACTTTTCTGGACCCAAAGAGCACTTAACTTTAATACTAGCTGCCCGACAAGTAGAACCATATATACCCTTCCCTTTGTATTTCATGGGCTCTAGGATGTGGCCATAGACCTACCAACTTCTGATTATTGAAAAGCTGCTGATTCACACGACTGAATGACTAGGTGTACAAAGAAGCCAGGTGCACTTTCCTCTTTCTGTTTTAGCAAAATCAGAGCAGAGACTTGGAAAATTTTCCTGCTTCTCTAACATCATGAATGCAACATTTTTCTTCAATATAACAAAACACTTCGGTATTGGGAAATTTTCAAATTCTCTGAAGAGGATATTTAACATTGACTCACTTGGTATATCTTAGAGACTGACATATTTAACTGAAGATGTTATAAAGTAGAAGCTATATTTTGTTATGATTTACTGTCACTTGTAAGAGTCACTGATAATAATGCTCAATTACCACTTATCAATCCTGTGTCATTAATTCCTTGCAAGACAACATCTCTTGGTCCTTGCCTCAAGGGTGGCTTTGGCACAGGCAGTTCTGCTCAGCATGTTAGAATTTCTGAAATTGCCTTTCTTGGGGGCACATCTTTGGGTTAAGCCACAGACTCATAAGGACGCATGTGAAACATGCCTGGGTATTATCCAGGGGTGATCATTATATCAATCATTGCCAGTCCTTAGCACAATACTGGATTGTGTTAGGCACTTCTGCATTTGATGAGGAAATGGAGACTTACAGAGACTGTGCTTTCCCCAGAGGCCCCAGAAAGATGTTGGGGACGAGGAAGAGGAAACTTGACCTCAAGGTTCTCTTCCAAGCTTCAAGTGTCCTTGTTTCTCTTTATTCATTATCCGACCTCTATCCCATGGTATTTTGTCATATCACCCAAACTCGTTTACCCACTAGTTCTTTAGCTGCAGTGACCCTGGAAAGCACCAGTCATGAATTAATCCGCCATCTGTCCTTGCTACCCCTATGTTCATATGCACTGCTGGATAAAGCAAAACAACTGTTCAGGTCAGGGCCACCGCAGAGCTGCTCCCTCAAGCCCAGCTGGGTCCTCTGCATGACCTGTGTAATCCTTCTGTCATCTTCCTGAATGGACTACTGCCTCAGGTCCCCTTCCACCCCTCACTGTCAGTCTACCCCAAAGACCCCAAGTCCAACTTCACCTTGGGCAAAAAGATAGAGATGAAAGAAATCTCGACATTTTGCTCTTTCTTTCTGTTCTTTAAGGTCAATAATATTTGAAGCAACTGTGTTTCCCTAAACATGCAATGAGTAACTCTTGCCATGCAGGTCAATATAAAGCATTCATCCGGGACTTGATGTCCTGGATTTCAATGACAGCTGTGTCCATACTGACTTAGTCATATGTTGAATCTGTGAATCCTATCCCTGTATGGATATAACTTAAAAGAGGAGTTTACTGAAACACATAGCTAAAAATATAAATCACTGAGACTCAAAAGTTTCTAGGTATGGTAGCAAATGAGGTTATTTTGAAAGTGGGGTTTTGATAGGAGGTTTCCATGCACATTAAACAAATCCAGAGTTGTTTACGTGAATTCCTGTACTCCCTCAGAATTTAATATCCTGCCATATGCTTAATACCCCTCAATAAAGCATTAAGTGTCATTGAGGTATGTGGTTGAGTCACGTATTCAACAAAATGTTGCCTACTTTCATATACAGCCATTTGTCAAATTCTCCTATTTGAGGTAATGAAATTAAGCTCATCATTAAATGTGATGGAGAAAGACAGTGTCCTTGTGTTTCAACATTAGAAGTCTGCAATCAAACTAAAACAATAAATTATTATCTGTATGTGATGAGTATTAAATTCGTTGAGGAAATTATGTGCAGAGTTAGAATTCTCTAAATACTCTTATACTATTAAATTTGTCCATTTATTTCATAATTCATTATTATGCTGATTCCTTGATTTCAATTATGATAAAAGATATGGGAAAAATACACCCATCTAAATGACTTTCTGAAGTTACCTTCTGCCAAGCATACAGAAAACAACTATGAGATGGTCTGGGTGGAATATTTTCATAACTTCTAATAGTATAAAATATAGCACATTAATTTGGTTCTTTTCTTTCAATATATTCTGTGTACCTCAACATTTAAAATTTTTAAGACTGTGCTTTCTTGATATTACTTAGTCTCAGAGTTAGTGTGTATATTAAATGAATATTTGATCTCCTGGACATAACACTTTGGGCTAAAGTTGACATTAAACCCATGCTAATTTAGATTTTGCAATAAACAGAGTAAGAACAAAATATTGTTTTTGTTTAAATACACTATAAGAAATAAATTTGGAATAGTGATTATATGATTACTTTATTTAAAGCCAGTATGTTGGACAGTGTTACCTCCATGCTGTAGTGCTTTAAAGTTTTTGAAACAGAAAAAGTCTGTATTTGAATTAAGACTTTATCTGAAAAGTTTAGAAACTGAAATCATTTCTTTTTGGAATATATATTAGGAGTTATTCATACAGAGAAGTTTGGGATTTTTTTGTTTTATGTACTGAATTCTGATTTGGATCATCAGAATCAATTATCCTGATCTTTATAAGACTAGATTTTAGTAAATGCCAATAGTTAGTCATGTCACTTTTCTGTAACCGTATGTGCAGAGTAGCACAGAAAAGATTTATGGCAATCCATAAGTCCCAGCATCTAGGCGCTACCTTTCCGGACATCCGTTGTATGATGAGGAAGTATTAAAATAATCTGAAGCCAATGTTAAGTCTTTCTGGCTATAATTAGATATTTGAAAAGGTCTCGATTCTCTTTTATCTGCTGCCTTAAAGTATTTATTGGAAAATTAAACATTGTAATGCATTTGAAGATACCATTCTGATCAAGTGAAATGGAAAAAGAGAAGCAACACAACAAAGCAAACCTATATAATCAGACCTGGAAGAAAGCTGTATCTTATTCGCATGTGGACTTTGACGGAGGGGCTCCAAAATTTGGGTGAACCGAAAAATGTAAAAGTAGGTTTCCCATCTTAATGCAGATACTACCTTCATTTATATACACAACACAAACTTTTTCAGCTAAAACACAAAACTCTTTTCACTCATTGTGAAACATTTAGCTTGAAAACTCTTCGATGCCACTAAGTCTGCTTTCTCATTTTTTTAAAGTTTTTCAATGCAGCCCTTAGTCACTTGGCAAATCACTTATTTTCCAGCCTTCCTGATTTGAAATACGCTAGTGTCAGTTTCATAATACACTGGCCAGAAATCATATCGCTGTGTACATTCTTGCTACTGAAACAGGTGTTTGTCAGTTTCTTAAGTTGCTTTCCTTTCCCCTGAGGTGGTGTTATTTCCGGTACATTCCAAAGGCTCTGAAAAAAACTTTTGTGGGCTCTTGCCAAGCCAAATCATGACTCCAGCCTCAAAGGTATCAAAAACCCATTGTCCTCAGGCTATCATTACACAGGTACTTTGTGTGCATCTTTATTTCTGATTTTTAGCAACAACGTATTAAGAATTTAGTGAACATAAACTGAAAATGCAGATGATTTTTGTTCAAAGCAAAACACTTTGGATACCCAGAAGCTGGGTGGATTATATTCCTGGCAAACCTGGTATGAAACGGTTTTTGTCATCCATTTAGACCACCCTGAAGTTTAACAAACATAAACAAAACAGACCCTGATAGCTTCCCGTCTGACTGCCAACATTGCCCCTCAGAGGGAGAACTCTGCATTCACTGCATGGCTAAACTTTTTATCTCAGAACTTAGGAGGGGGATATCAGCTGAGAGGAGACCATCCACCAATGGCTTATGTATCTAGTTTCCTCTTTCTCTATACATTTTATCCCAACATCACCAAGTAAAAGTCAAGCCCATCATACCATGAATCCGTGAACGCACACACACACTTTAGGACTGTGACAAAGCAAGAAGAGGACAAGATTGCTCAAACCAACCTTTTGGAAGTTTCTCAGTCCCGCTGAAGGCAACCAGAGTGAGAATTTGTACCAGTGGAATGTTGACGAGCTCTCTCATGGTTAATCCTGGCTCAAGCAGGAGAAGTTTCCTTCTGGACAATGCAAGGAAAATGCCCCACAGTTTACATTTTAAAGCATAGTTTGTTACAGTAGGGTTGTCCGCTAATGACTGTTTGTGTCAGCAGCACCACGGGCTCTAAGTATAATCAGGAATTCTCAGTCTTGGCTGTAATGATGGACACGGCCAGCTGGTGAGTATCCACTTAGGCCAGTAATGCAAGTGGAGGGCTGGAGGAACAAGGGAAAGAAAATCCCTCCAGAATCCCTTTTAAGACAGTGGCACAAGGACAATACCAGATGCCTATGGCAACCATCACTGTATTCCCTGAGGTACAGACTTTCTGATCTTCTGATTTCAGCCCACCACCTCTCCTGCACGACAGTGGGTCCATTTAACACTGACCCCTCCCCATCTCTCACCCCACCCTTCACATTCAATTCATTCAGATTTGCCAACTAAACAGTCCTTAAATTCTTCCCCTCTTTTTGTTCACATAGTATCGTGCTATTCCAACCTATTCCCCAGACATTCATCTTCTCTGATTGACAGTCATAGCATCCTGTGTCTTCTCCCTGTCTGTGTCTTATTATCCTCTCATCTCTTTTCAGACAGCCCTTCCTGCTCAAAAACCTTTGGTGACTCGACATTATATAAAAACATATGCAGATGTCCTTAATGTGATATAGGAAGACTCACCTGAATCTGTGTGCCTTGTCAGCCTTATCCTTTACAATCTGTGCTTATTATAATATTCAACAATCTGCTGATGGTGCAGTTCCCAAACTACCCTAACGAATGGAAGAGAACGATCTTCTCAGACTTGTGATAGATTGCACGAGACCACAGCTACCTCCTGCTCCCCCAAGTATGAGAATTTGATACGTTGGCTCTTCGGGTCCAACACAATCTTGGGAAGAGGGTGACGAACCGGCATTAATGAATGCATGCAAATACAGTGATGATGGACATGTTGTGGTTTTCTTCCTCCACTTTAAAAAGTGATCTAAAATTAATTCATGCACATGATATAAAAAGAAAAATAGTAAACAACATAAGAGCATATAGTGAAAAACTCATTTCCCACTGCCCTGGCTCAGTTCCCCTTTCCTGTGGCAGCAATTGCTTATTTTTGTTATTATATTGTTTAACCTTCCAGAAGCAATGTATTCTTATACAACCGTTTTTATGAATAGGTAACTTGTTTTTCCTCAGATTACCACACTGTTACCCAATCTACATTTTCTACCTAGAGATAATCAGGGTGTTAAGTATGTCAGGTATCCTTCCAGATGTTTTCATCAGTATTTATACACATATATTGGTACATAAAGTTATTGGTACATAAAATAGTGTTGTTCGGTAACAAGGCTTTTATAAATGGTATCTTGCATCTGCAGAAAAGTAGATGCTAAGGTAAAATTAAATATGCTAGAGATTTTCAGGGGAAGCACTTTTGAAGAAAAAAGGGAAAAGGGAGCTTATGTAGGAGGTAAGAAAATTCAGATTGCAAAACCAGTATGACCCCTGTGAAATAAAAAGGAAAAGAATCAGACCGAGCAAGGAGAGACTTAGACTTCAGTACTGCTCTAAGAAAGTCTCATCCAGGCCCTTGGGGAGTCACTGAGCACGGATTACCTGTTAGGGGAGTTCTTAACTGGGCAGAAATGGTGGGGTTCTAAGGGAGAAGCCCAGGGAGAGTGTAGTTTTGGTGTGAACACTGCCAGATGGGGACTCAGCTAATTACACTCCTTGTAATAAGCAATCAGTTCTCATGAAGTCACACCTGAAGGCACACTTCCAAGGATACCATAACATACTACTACTTTGTGAATTTCCTTTTCTACAGAACAATATGTCTTAGAGATTATATTAGTTAGTTTTCATTAATGTACTGAAATACCTGAGGCAGGTTACTTTATAAAGAGAAGAGGTTTATTTAACTCATAATTTTGGAGGATCAAGGTATGGCATTGGCATTGGGTCAGTTCTGGTGATGGTATTCTTGCTGACAGATCTCAAGGTGGCACATGGCATTGCACAGCAAGAAACAGGGAGCATGCATGCCCATTTCTATCTGTGGTCTTTTTCTCTTCCCATGAAGCCACCATGGTCCATTCATGGGGCTTCCACCTTGATGAACTTATTTAATCCTAATAATTTCCTAAAGGTATCACCTCTAAATACCAGTCAGATTAGATTTTTCCTTTCTTAATGCTATTAACATATGACTTTGTGATTAAATACCTACATGAGTTACAGTAAACAAGCCATTTTCAAACCGTAGCAGAGACTTTGCAATATTACACATATATATGCACTACTATATTATTTCTATTGTATACATAGCCTTCTAAGTCATGAATGGATGATGGTATATTTAATTATGTCGTACGGATGGGCATTTGGGATGCCTTCAATGAATAAAAATCACTTTCAATTCTATGCTATTACAAACATGCTACAATGCAAATTCCTATCAACATTTTATTTCTGTTTTTCTAAAAAAATGTCCCTGAGGAAAACACTGCCAATTGGAACTACTGAATTAAAGGGTTGGCAAATTTTAAGTTATAAAAGATTCAGCTAAATTGCTAAATGACACCATACTTAACAGCAGCAACGCATAAGAGAATGCATCTCCCTCTCGTCAACACTTACTATCTTTGAAGTTTTACATTTAAGTAGAATAAGATGGCATTCCATTGTTGTGATTCACACGTTTCACTGAATACTATTGGTAAGGGAATTTTTCTCCTATTTATTATACCCTTTCCAGAAAACTTGAAGAGTCAAAAAGATGTCCTGGAATTTTTTTTTTTTTAATTTAAGTACCTATTACTTCAGTAAGTTTTTGTGTTGCTATGACCAAATTACCTGACAAGAACAACTTAGAAGTGGGGTTCATTGTTTTGGAGTTCTCAGTCTGTAGACCATACCATTGCGCTGGGTCTGAGGTGAAGCAGCTCATCATGGGAGAAAGGCTCAGTGGAAGAAAGCTGCTCAACTCCTGGAAGAGTCAGGGAGCAGAGGAAAGGGGCTGCAGGAAAGATGTATCCTACTAGGGCATACCCCAGGGACCCGCCTCCTCCAGCCATGCCCCACCTGCCTACAGTCACCACCCTGTCAGTCTATCCAGACTAGGATGGACTGATTAGGTCACAGCTATCATAATCGAATCATTTCACCTCTGAATATTCCTGCATTAGCAGGAGCTTTTACCATAACACCTATATATCACGACCAAGTGGCATTTACTCCATGTGGGAAAAGTATTATATGTGGGTTATAAAACCCATAACATTAACAGACTAAAAAAAGATGAATCAGCTAATCCCATCAATAGATTTTTAAAAAGCATTTGATAAAATACAATGCCCTTCATAATATAAACTCAGCAAACTAGGACTAGCAGGGTGGGGAAGGGGAGAGTCTCCAAAAATATTACAATAGAGACTATAAGCGTATTCATGTCTTAGGTGGCCTATACCACTTAAAAGGGAACTTTTAAGTGAAAATGTTTGTCCATTGAATGAAGGCACCCCTACCTTATGCTGTGCATTTAATAACAAACATGATAAAGCAATGGATTAATGTCTGGTGAAGGAGTAATATTAACTACTTGTCCACATGAGTAACTACTTTGTACTCTGGAGAGGTATACTGTCGTGAGAACTTATATAAAAAATGAACCTTACCTAATTTAAAGGCCCAGGAAGTGCTTCCATAAGGAAGTGCCACTGAGGCTGAGTCCTACAGGATAAATAAGTGTCAGACAAATGAGGGGAGGACTGGTGGGCATGTCTCAGTGAGAGCTTCATTTTAAGAGCACTGATACACCGTGGGAGTGTGGATTACAACTGAAGCAATAAAAGTGAATAAAATAACCTAAGGGAAGAGCGTAGAAGGAGATGCATGCCAGATTTCCAACTTAAAGTGAAAACGGAGTATTTAATTATGTGTTAGCAGGAACTTCCAAAAGAAAAATGATCCCACTAAGATGGATCAATTCCACCCTGTATGTCTTAGGCTACTATGAGGGTCCCAGAAGGAAAGAGTGGCCCACTCAACTAGAATGAGGAGACATACAAAGGTGCATGTGTGGAGAAGCCACACGACTGACGTAACAGATGATCTTTGCCATCTTTAGACCTTTGAATTGAAGGGGCAGAAAAAACAGTTACTGGAATCTGGAGGCAGAGGTGACTGTGTAGACAGAACTTTCTAATGTGAGGTGATCCCCTTGGTTGAGGACTTCAGCCCACAGCGATGCCTTTGATTTCCAGCAGATTTCTTTCCATTGGTCAGACTGAGCAGAAAACTTGAGGCCAAGTAAGGCCATTGGTAGAGGTCAGTTTCCAAAGGTGCAAGGCCAGTGAAGAAGGTGGAAGGGGAGCTGGAGGACAAATGGAAGGCCACTCCAGCTGGCCTCTTTGAGGAGCCTCAGCCTTTCTTGGAGCACAGATGACACACTAAATAGGAGAGAGGCATGCCAGCTCTCTGATTTGTTGCCCATTGTCTTCTGAATCATTCAGTCAGCATGACACGCCTTTGCTCACCTCTCAGACTGAGGACACTACTTCTCCACCATTCCCTTACCCTTTAAAGTACCTCTTCAATACGCCAGTGGGTTACAGGGGAAACTAGCCTCTGACAACCATTAGTCACATCCCTAATTCAGCACTCCTTTCTGGTTTAAGATGTCAGTTTGAAAACTGACCAAGAATCAAGATAACAGTCTGAAAACACTGTGGAAAGTTCTAAGATGACTAGCGTTCAAAGACCTAAGATTGTCACGTCTGGCTTAATAGTATTTAAGAACTGGTTTGGGTGTAAGGTGTCCCCCCCAAAAGCTGGCACATCAGGCGATGTGGGAATGTTCAGAGGTGAAATGATTAGATTATGAGAGCTATAACCTCATCAGTGGATCAATCCACTTGATGGATTAATAATTTGAATGGACTGCTGGTTGGGTGGGGACTTTAGGCAGGTGGGGCCTGGCCTTGGAGATTATATCTTGTCCCTGGCTTCTCTCTCTCTCTCTCTCTCTCTCTCTCTCTCTCTCTCTCTCTCGCTCCCTCTCTCTCTCTGCTTCCTGACTACTATGAACTGAGCAGCTTTCCTCTGCTGCACCCTGTCCCCCATGATGTTCTAGCTCACCTCAGACCCACAGCAATGGAGTTGAGCATGGACTGAACCTTTAAAACATGAGCCCAAAGCAAACTTCTCCTCCTCTAAGCTGTTCTTGTCAGGTGTTTTGGTCACAGCAATGAAAAGCTGACTAGCACAGTGCTGAGGAAGAAGCCCTCCACACTGTCTATTGGGGAGACAAATTTCATTATCTCCTTTCTAGAGAAAACTGAGATGCTGTCATTATTTTTTAAGGCTTTATGTACCCTGACTCAATCTACAGTTGGGCGCTGTTCAGACTCTGTTGCAGAGGGATGTTTAAATAATTTTAAAATGATGATAATTACAGATGCCATTTTATGACCTAGTGCTAATCATAAAAATAGGTTTGCAAGGAAGGCATTATCCTCAGTAATGAACTCTTTTTTTAAAGTTGGTATTTGAACCTCTCTGTATGTTTATATGAGTTTGGGTTATAGGTACCTGCCCTTTATAAAAAGTAAGAAAAAGCAAATACTCTTCTCATCCTTGATCTCTGGGTACAGGATAAATAACCTAAGCTCAGACGGTCAGAGGCCTTCAAAGGGACTTTGTATCTGGAACAAATAACAGAAAGTAGAGAGAGCTGTGATTTATTCTAGTGGTGGTGGCACCAAGTGTTCAGTGGCAGCCCTGCCAACAGCATTCTGCAGGCATGGCGGTGCCTTCCGCAGTATCCAGTATCCAGCGATGGCACTGCCAGTGGCCGTTCTCAGTGTCCAGCAGCAGAGCTGTGTCACCCCAACCAGGCTGTTCCTCTGCTGAGATTTTGGCCATAGTTCTAGACTCCTGACTGTCCTTCATTCCTGTCTGGCTCTTCATGTTTTCTAAGGATTCCATAAGCAACCCAATATCTTTCCAATCAATTCCTTTTCTTCTAAGTTAACCAGAATCATTCTCTGTTCATTGCAACAATAGTTGTTTATTTTTGCAGCCAAGAAACCTAATGCTCTGAAAGATTAAGAATTGTAAACTGGAGCCAGGCACATGCCTGTAATTCCAGCAGCTTGGGAGGCTGAGACAGCAGGATCGCAAGTTCAAAGCCAGCCTCAGAAAAAGTGAAGCACTAAGCAACTCAGTGAGACCCTGTCTCTAATAAAATACAAAATAGGGCTGGGGATGTGGCTCAGTGGTTGAGTGCCCCTGAGTTCAATTCTCAGTACCAAAAAAAAAAAAAAAAAGAGAGAGAGAGATAGAGAGTTGTAGGCTGGGTGTGGTGGCACATGCCTGTAGTCCCAGTGACTTGGAAGGCTGAGGCAGGAGGATCTTGAGTTCAGACACAGCCTCAGCAACTTAGCAAGGCCCTAAGAAACTTAGTAAGACCCTGTCTCTAAATAAAGTATAAAACAGGGCTGGAGATGTTGTTCAGTAGTTAAGCACCCCTGAGTTCAGTCCTCAGTACAAAAAAAATTTTAAAAACGTAACCAAAGTCATAACCAGTAAACAGTGGAGGTAGATTTCTAATGCACAGACAGACTCGGAAGTCAGTCTGACTTCTGATTATAATTTTTACCTCTAAACCACTGCATCTACATTGCAAATATATATGTCACATTATAATGGGTGTTTTTAATGCCTCAACAATTTAGTGGTTATACATGTCAAAATATATGGTTCTTCTCTAATAGGTACAACTGATAAATCATGGAAATAGCAAACATGTTTCTCTAGTGAGTCTAAAAAGACAATGGGCCTAGCAAGAGCTACCCAAAAAATCCCTTTGGACAAAGCCTACTGTATATGGGAGAGTTATCCAGATCTCTTTACAAATGGGTGTAAACAATCTTGGCAAGCGGTCAGGCTTAGCTAGCCATCCAATGTACAGATATCTAATGATGAGAATATTTTGGATCCTGGTGGGGCTTTGTCCTCATGAGCTTGAGAAGTTAGGAAAGGATGCCTCCTTCTCTATGGGACTCAACAGACTGGGCTTAGTACTCCTGAACTTCTAGCAAACCAGAAACTTCAAGTAGGGTTCCAAATAAACTGCCAATCCCTGCTATTTCCTTGGTATCAAGTAAGAGAAACACCTCAGAACCTACTTTAAATTTAATCTCATGCCCAGAGTACCCATTATCAATGGAGATTAAAGTGGTAATGACTTCTCTGCAAGAGCAGATGGTAGAACCAGTACCTTAGAAACACGAAGATTTCACCATCGGGACACTATTATTTATGTTCATTCATTGATTCACCACCCACAGGACTGTGGATGAGAGATTTGATTATTGAATTTTTTCTATTTAGCCTGTGATCATTAATTCTGACTATGAAATTTTGGGGTACCTTGTTAACTTGGTGAATCAGTACCTAAGATGTTGGGCAAGTCTTCAAGCTATGAAGAGGTTTTGGGGTTTGATTTGTCTTCACAGAAAATATTTTCCCTTTTCCATTTGTACATCAATCCTACACATGTAACCTTAGTTCATGCACTTTTCCTTAGAGCTGGAGCTCTAGACACTGGAAGAGGGCTATTTGTAGTAGGGTTTGATATATATTCGAATTTTCCAAACAGTTCCTAGCATTGTCTGTGAAGAAGACAAATGGCAAGTCAGAGTTTTGTCAAAACTATTACTCCCTGAGATACTGCAGTTCATGCACTTAAGGTAAACCCAATAAAATTCCAACAGGATTTTTGGAACTAGAAAAGCTGATTTTATCTTTTTCTACATTTTGATTAGTGCATTATAATTGTGCATAATAGAGGGATTCTTTATTACATATTTGTAGATGCACATGATATAACAATATAATTTGGCCAATATCATTCCCTAGTATTTTCCTCTTGCTTCCACTCTTTCCTCCCCCTGGTCCCATTTCTCTCCTGATCTCCCTTCGATTTTCATGGGACCCCTCCCCATCATCCTTCTTTTTCCTCTTCCTCTCTAGCTTCCACATGAGAGAAAACATACGACCTTTACTTTCTGAGCATGACATATTTTGCATAATATAAAGTTCTCAAGCTCCATCCATTTTCCTGTAAATGACATAATTGCATTTTTCTTTGTGGCTGAATAAAACTCCATTATATATAAATATCACATTTTCTTTATCCATTCATCCACTGATGGCCACCTAGGCGGATTCCATAACTTGACTATAGTGCTGGTATAAACATGTGTGTGCATGTATCACTCTAGTATGCTGACTTTATTCCTTAGGATAAATACTGAGGAGTGGTATAGCTGGGTCACATGGTGGTTCCAGGTGTAGCCATTTGAGGAAACTCCACACTGATTTCTATAGTGTTGTACTAATGTATGATCCCACAAATGGTGTAAAAGTGTTCCTTTTGCCCTGTGTCTGCTCCAGTATTTGATTGTTGGCATCCTTGAAGGTTGCCACTCTAAATAGAGTGAGATGAAATCTCAGAGTAGTTTCAGTTTGCATTTCCCTAATTGCTAATGATGTTGAACACCTTTTTTCATATATTTGTTGGTCATTTGTATTTCTTTTTTTGAGAGGGGTCTGTTTAATGTATTTGTTCCTTTTTTAATTGGATTTTGGGGGAGTTGTGTTAAATTTTTTGAGTTCTTTATATATTCGGAGTATTAATCCTCTGGAAGAAGAGTAGCTAGTAAAGATTTTTTTTCTCTTTTTTACATACTTGTTTCCTTTGCTGTGCAAAGGTTTTTAATTTGATGTCATCCCATTTGTTAATGTTTGATCTCATTATTTGAACTTTAGGAGTTCTAGCAAGAAAGTCCTTACCTGTGCCTACATGTTGGAGTGTTGACCCTACATTTTCTTCTAGGAGTTGCATAGTTTCTGTTTTACTTAGTATGTTATTGATCCATTTGGGGTTGACTTTTGTGCAGGGTGAGAGATAAGTATTAAGTCCCATTTTTCTACATATGGATATCATTTCTCCCAGCACCATTTGTTAAAAAAAAGCTGTCTTTTCTTCAGTGTATGTTTTGGTACCTTTGTCAAGGGTCAGATGACATGTCTGTGTGGGTTTGTCTCTGAGTCTTCTATTCAATTCCATTGGTCTAAGTATCTGTAATTTATGCCAGTACCTTGCAGTTTTTGTTACTATAACTCTATAGTATAATTTAAAGTCAAGTATTGTGATGCCTCAAGCATTGCTTTTATGGCTTAGAAGTGCTTTGGCTATTCTGGGTGTTTTGTTCTTCCAAATGAATTTTAGGAATTTTTTTCTAGTTCTGTGAAGAATATCATTGGTATTTTGATGGAGAATGCATTGAATCTGTATATTGCTTTTGGTAATATGGTCATTTTAGCAATGTTAATTATGTGTATATATGAAGATGGGAGTCTTTCCATCTTCTTGTGTCTTCTTCAATTTCTTCCTTCAGAAAAAAAATGGATTTTAGTACAGAAACTAAATAACCAAAAATAATCATGAAAAATATGAAAAAAGACAATTTTCCTGCTAAATTTTTAAATCTGTTATAAAGCCATAATAATTAAAATATTGTTGTACCAGATTATAAATAAATAGTTCAATGATAAAGAAGATGTTTTAAGTCAGTGGGAAAAGATGACTTATTAGGTTATTGGGTATCCATCTTCAAAAATAATTATGTAAGTACCTTATACATTATACCAAAGTTAAATTTCATGAGAGAGAGAATATCTGTATTATATTTGCATATAAAATACATAATATATAATATATTATTTCATATATAAAATTACATATATAAATGAAATTTTGTTGTTTGTTGTTTGTGACAGCTTTCATATAACACAAAACTTAGAAGTTACATAAAGATGAATACAATTGAAATCTTCCTGGCAAAAAATATTTTCCAAAAGTCAAATTGATAAAAAGAAGAACTTACAAACCTAATAAATATCTCATTATCTATCCTACTTGAGTTTTCCTCAGTCTGTAATAATACAAATTAATTCTTTTTGCTTGAAATTTTTTTTTCTTCTTTGGTAGTGCTCTTTCTTGGTTTTCTAATTATTTTTTGTTACCTTCATAAAATTCTTTATTTCCCCTGCAGAATTTGAAAGTTGTTTTTTCCAAAGTTAAGTTCTTGACGCTGCTACTTTTGCTATTACTAATGTGGTTTTAACAATTTTACAGCATTTGATAACATCTCTCTGTGTATGACCCCCCCACTCCTACATCTCTTTGGAAACATTTGTATGTCTTGTTTCCTTCATGGCCATCCATGAGCAACTGAGAAACAACTGTTGAAATATCATATTAAATTACTCTTTAAAAGGGTTAATGTTCAACTGGAATTAACAGTGAGATCAGAAAGACAGAAAACCTTTACACTTTGCCTTATCTCCTATCCACTGCAAGGGACTCTTTAAAACAAAATGCCATTTACAGGCCATATCTCCATAATGGCTTTCTATTCTTCTCATTATGCTAAACTACTTCTGTAAATCAACATAACTTGATACTGTACCCATTTCCAAATTCCTATAAATTAAGGTATAGGAGGCAAGTTCAGAAGTTAATAATTGTGTGTTAATCAACTTTTTATCACCTTGACCAAAATACCTGACAAGAACAACTTAAGAGGAGGAAAATTTTACTTTGGACCCACAGTTTCAGAAGTTCAATCTATGGTTGGTGGACTCCGTTGCTCTGGGACTATGGTGAGGACAAATGTCAAGGTAGAAGGGCTGAGTAAAGGAAAGATTCTTGTCTCATGGCCAGATGAATGGGTAAAGAACTCATTCTGCCTTTGGTTTTTTGGGATTGGCTTATTTCACTTAGTATGATATTCTCCAGCTCCATCCATTTACCTGCAAATACCATAATTTTATTCTTCTTTATGGCTGAGTAATAATCCATTGTGTATATATATCACAGTTTCTTTACCCATTCATCTGTTGAAGGACATCTAGGTTTGTTTCACAATCTAGCTATTGTGAATTGAGCTGTTATAAACATTGATGTGGCTGCATCACTGTAGTATGCTGATTTTAAGTCCTTTGGGTATAAACCAAGGAGTGGGATAGCTGGGTCAAATGGTGGTTCCATTTCAAGTTTTCTAAGGAATCTCCACACTGCTTTCCAGAGTGGCTGCACCAATTTGCAACCCATCAGCAAAGTATGAGTGTAACTTTTCCCCCACATCCCTACCAACACCTAATGTTACTTGTATTCTTGATAATAGCATTCTGATTGGGATGAGGTGAAATCTTAGGGTAGTTTTGATTTGCATTTCTCTTATTACTAGAGATGTTGAACATTTTTCATATATCTGTTGATTTCTTGTAGATCTTCTGTGAAGTGTCTGCTCATTTCCTTAGCCCATTTATTGACTGGATTATTTGTATTCTTGATGTAAAGTTTTTTTGAGTTCTTTATAGATTCTGGAGATTAGTGCTCTATCTGAAGTGCATGCAGCAAAGATTTTCTCCCACTCTGTAGGCTCCCTCTTTACATTGTTGATTGTTTCCTTTGCTGAGAAAAAACTTTTTAGTTTGAATCTATCGAGGGGACACTTCTTATTCAAACCATAACAATGTGCTTCCTCCTTTTGATGAGTTCAATGAAAGCAAGTACTTTGGAATAGTGACTGGCACAAGTAAATGTGTTATATGTAAATTCAAAACTTTTCCAATTGACATGACTTTACGTTGACCCCTAAAACATGGGTTTTCAATATTGAAGTGCTCTTAGGGGTAGAACAGTGTTAGATAAAGAAATAATCATATATAGCTAGCTATACCATCAGATAAGGTAATATTCATTTTTTGTTCTCCTCCCTGTCCTGATCTCTATATAAAGTGGGAAGTTATTGTGGAGAGTTTGGGGAAAGTTTCTCAAGAACTGTGGTCTAAATTGCCACTGACCCGTCTGTCTTAATTTAATTAATCTAAGATCACAGGTGCCCAACGTACCAGGAGAAATTAGTCATAGGTCTCTAATATCAATATGTTCATTGCTAACCTCAGCATCCTCCCTGAAACCTGGAAATTCCTTAATCTCTTATTTTAATGAATGTTGTCACCTTCTACTCAGCTTCCCAAGTCATTGTGCTATAAATCATCCCTGACACTTTTCCTTCGGCTATAATCTCAGTCCTATCAGTTTTACATTCCGAAGCCTCTCTAATTTGTTCCTTCCTCGCCACTTTCTGTCTCGGTGGAAGGCCTTCTTCAGCAGCTCCCTGATGGGTCTCCCTGCCAATCACTCCTCTGCACCAGCATCGGAGAACTCCATATAATACATACCTTTACCAACACTGCCGTCCTGCTTGGAATGTTTTTTTTTTTTTCGACACGGCTGTTCTGCTTGGAATGTGTTTTTTTGTTGTTGTTGTTTTTGTTTTTTCTGTAAGCAAAGTCATTTTATTTATTTTTCTGACAATTCTTTTTTTATTTTTTATTTTTTTAATTAATTAATTTCTTTTTATTTTTACAGACTGCATTTTGATTCATTGTACACAAACAGGGTACAGCTTTTCGTTTCTCTGGTTGTGCACGATGTATATTCACACCATCTGTGTGATCATACATGTACATAGGGTCATGATGTCTGTCTCAGTCCACCATCTTTCATACCTTCCCCTCCCTCTCATTTCCCTCTATGTAATCTAAAGTTTTCCATTCTTCTCTTACTCCCCACCCTCCTACTCCCATTATGTATCATCATTCACTTATCAGAGAAAACATTCGGCCTTTGGTTTTTTGGGCTTCCTTATTTCACTTAGCATGATATTCTCCAATTCCATCCATTTACCTGCAAATGCCGTAAAATTATTCTTCTTTTTGACCCAGTTATCCCACTCCTCGGTTTATACCCAAAGGACTTAAAATCAGCATAGTACAGTAACCCAGCCACATCAGTGATTATAGTTGCTCAATTCACAACAGCTAGATTGTGGAACCAACCTTGATGCCCTTCAACAGATGAATGGATAAAGAAACTGCTTGGAATGTTCTGTGATGCCCCAAGGTTCCAGATGAACTCCATGCTCCACAGCACGGCAAACCTCCGTTCACCTCTCCTCCTTCACCTTCCCCTCCTCACATCTTTCCTTTTAGGCATAACACTCCTTCCTTGAAATCACCATGTTCTTTTTGGCCTCCATACCTTTTGATAAGTTTTCCTTTCTTTTGGGAGGTCCCTCCCATTTAGTCAAGTACCCCTATCCTTCAAAACCACCTGGTTCTACTTTACCTGAGAAGTTTCACTCTTCGTCTCAGTTCAAGTAGGGTGTTCTCTTCTCTGTTCGTATTGGGAGCACTCACTCTGTGCTGGCCTCTCTAACTTCACAGCACACTGTGCAATAGTATCCTCATCTGTTCGTGAATCTCTTATCCCTCGAGAAAGGAAGCTTACTGAAGACTGATTTTTTATGACCCTTATTCTATGTCCTATGTCTAGCAGAGCTCCTAATGTGCTGTTGTACCATATAACTATTTTGTGATGAATGAATGAATAAATGAGACTATATCCTCTTTTCTCCTTAGGAATTTTAGGCCTCAGATGAATTCTTTCCATGAGGGGGTGAAATCATTAAAAGGGATTCTGTTGGTTCACTCTCTTAGGCCTAAATTTTTCTTTCCTCTTAAGAGTTGCAATAAGTCATACAGAATCACTTTTACAAATTGAGGAAATGATCATTTGGAGACATGCTCAATACTGGAAAGAAAGATGGACTGGGGTTTCATAATCCTGGATGCTTGAGGTCTATACTTTTGATAGAGAAGAAAGAACATTATATATTTGGGGAAATTCTGGGCATATTCCATGTACAAGAAAAGAGGGGGTTTTTGTTGTTTTTTTGCAGGGTGGGTACCGGCGATTGAACTCAGAGACACTCAACCACTGAGCCACACCCCCAGCCCTATTTTGTATTTTATTAGAGACAGGGTCTTACTGAGTTGCTTAGCGCCTCACTTTTGCTGAGGTTGGCTTTGAACTTGAGATCCTCCTGCCTCAGCCTCCAGAGCCAGTGGGAGTACAGGCATGCGTCACCCCACCCACCTGAGTTAATTTTATTTTGACCTTCCCTGGGCTTTATCATTTGGAATCCTGAGACCAGTGATGAGTAATGTTCTTGCTTGGTTCCTTTTTAATAATGCACCTGGAACCTGATGCCTGAGTGTCCTACAAGCCTCCTTTCTGTCCTCATCTCTCTGCTTCACTCAATCCTGAGCCTCATTAGAATTTCCTAAGGTGTTCTGGACAGAGGAGAAGAATGGAAACCATCATCTGAGCCCCTACAAGTATCATCCCTATTTCTCTGTTCTTGTCTCCACACTCCTATTGCATATTCCTTAAAAACAGATATGTTTTTAGAGCATTATGGTAAAATGAAAAAACAATGAACTATATCACCTTCAAAAAAAATCCCATCTAATAAGCTTTATTTCTCAGCTTAGTCACAACCATCAATACTGTTTATATATTCTGACTATGGCTTAGAATTGTACAATTCAATCCCATTCAGCAAACCATTGCCACGCCCTAAGCCAGATACTGGAATCCAAAAGAAGCATTGACAACTACACCCACTAGGCCAAGTGGCCTTGTGAGAAGAGAAGTCCCGGGCAAGGCTTGGAGCTCTGCAGAAAGACGAGAGCACTCCTTGCCAAATCTGCCCTAAGAGTAGTAGGATGGTCTTGGTCGCCTCTGTGAGGGCCCTAGCATGGAGTCCCCTTGTCCACTCTCCTTGAGTGTGGGCTGGACTTCATAACTCACTTCTGAACTCAGAAGACACTGGTGTGTCACTTCTGAGGTTAGGTTATAAAAAGATTGCTGCTTCCCTCTGGGGTGTTGAACTGATAGGACTCGGCGAGGCAGAAAGAAGGGTCAAAAATAGTGCCCCGACTGAATAACCAGATGGATTGTGTTGTGATTGACTAAGGGACAGAAGATTGAATAAGGGAAGAAAAAAAAAAAGTTTAAGGAGAAAAAGGTTTTTAATCATGATTTGGGGTTTGGACATTGAGTTTGAGATGACTATTAGATATCCCATTCAAAACGTCTAGTAAGCAGTTCAGAGTTAGGTCTGAAGATCAGGAAGGAAGTTTGGGCATGAGGATAAATTTGGGGATATTCAGCAGGTTGGCGTCGTTTATCCACCAGGCAACAGAGATCATCAGGGTACAATATAAATGGAACAAAAATGAGGACTGAACCTGAAGTGAAGCCTACTTTCAGAGGCCGTTTTGAGGAAGAAGGGAAAGTTAATAAAACAAAAGAGACTGAGAAATAATTGCCAGGGAAGTTGGAGGAAATCCAGATGTTCACAGTCTTGGGGGCAGAAGGGGAAGGAAGTTCAAGAGAGAGGGAGTGGTCATCTTGATTGAATACTGAAGAAAGGATTGGGGTTTTCAGTAATGAAGCTTAATCTGATTTGAAAAGTCAGTCACCTTGACACGACGGTTCTAACTTGCAGATTTGAGTTAATGAGAGCACACACCCAAAGAAAAGATATAATATTTCACATGATATGTCCTTAGGAGATCTCTACATCGATTAATTATAGTTTAACTTGATTTATGAGATCTTCATTTCACAAAACAAGAGCATAATATATTTGAACCATTAACACCCTATTTAAAGCACCTTTGCAAATTGTTTTCCAAAATTACTAGCACTTTTTCTTACCAGATGTTTGAAAGATTGAAAAACAATCAACTCTCTCTTCTCCTTCCCTAGCAGTAATTGCTATTTGTGCACTTAGATTTTGAAAATAATTCTGTAGATGACTGAATTTAATATTGGAATCTTCTAGCATCCTCTATTAATAGTGCAGTACACTTATGGTGGCTATACTGGGTAAGTAAGGGCTCAGAAGTGTGTGATAGTAACCTTAAGAATTTTCCAGTTTTGAAAAGGCACCATTTCAGGGAAGGAGAATCCTTCAGTTTGGCTCCTCAGCAGCTCAGTGGCTCAATAGCACAAAATAACTCTGGGAGAATTACGCTACACCACTGAATCAGTATGGCATGTCAGTTTATTCATAGTCTATTTTTGCAACAATCTCTTTGAGCTGATGCAAGGAAAAATAAATATGGTCTGTGCATAACTTTGATGTTCTCAGGAGATTTAAATTAATAAAAATATAAACCCACAGAAACAATCAGTTCTCTCTTCTCTTGGCCTTGCTTTTGTACTGTCCTGGTAATCACCAGGATTAGGGTAGGCACATCAGCCATGCTTTTGGCCCTCATTCAAAGCCTGGGTGTGTGGCCTGTGGATCAGACCAGAGGTTGCTTTAGGTTAGCCCAGGGCAGGGACCTGCCCGAACTCTGTTGACTAGGGCTAGTTCTGGAAAGCTTGAGCTGTGACTGGTAGTCTTTTATGTATTATTACAATACATGCCCAAGAAGATCTTTCTGTGGATTTCTCTTTTTGTGAGCAAATTAACTCGGAGATGTTACTTTGTCAATAGCCAGATGAAACTGTGATTGGCTGTGTCTCTCTCTGAATTAAGAAATATTTGGAGACTGCAATAAACTGGTTTGACCTTTAGACATTCTTTGTTCGCTCAGATTTTATTTTTAAGAATCTTTTTTTCTCATTATGGCTGTTTATTATAAAAGAAAATAGTAGGAAACCCATAAGACATTGAGAACAATAAGAATAACAATTATTTAACAGCAGTACCAAGACTGATTCTGAGAGTCGGTGCTCTGGTTTAGTTTATGGGCTATTCATGTGAGCACAGGCTAAAATCTCATCTTACAGAATGAAAACAGAAGAATTCCTATGTGATGGAATAAGAAGGTAGAGATTCCAACAGAGAGAAGGTGAATAAATTAAGGTTCAAATATAGAAGGTCATATCAGAACAATCTGATTTGAGCTTAGTGTCATAATGAGCTTACTGGTAACAAAAGGGTAATTTTTGATATGACTGCATTATAATTTTAAGTAGAAAAAAGGCTTGTTTTGCATGAACATAAGCTCTTTGAATAGCAACTACAGCTAATGACTGGAGGATACACTTAGGGTATATATAAGGTTTAAAAAAAAACTATTGATCCATTTTGCTTATTTTAGCAACAAATTTTCACACATTATCATTGTCAGTATTTTATTGTTGAAAATTACAGACAGGAATAGACAAAAATAGTTCATAAGATTTTAGATGACCAAAATATTAATTCATCAATCAACAGAATTCTATTTGTATCATTGTTTAGTTTAAACTCAAAAAGTGTCACAGACCTAGTTTAATGACTGGTATATATTAGGTGCTTAATAAATGTTGAGTGAATGAACCAGAGACTAAGACTCTTTTCAGCAATGCAAGTTTTTTCATATAATATCATAATATATAATTGTTAAACAAAGGGTTTTGCCCCACAGTATTTATCAGTAAAACCTTTAAAATGATATTAAACAAATACAATATTTACCTCTATTGTTAAAGAATCGCACATGGTTCTTATGTTCTTATCATTCCCTTTCTAAATGTTATAAGATTTCTACCTTGAATATCATTATCCATAATTCTCTGTTCCAGAGATGTCCCTCCCAAGAACTTGGAAATAAGGATGACAGATTTGCCATCAGGGTTAATCTCTGAAGTTCCTGCAGAATGGGTCAGTACAAAGACATAAAATATCATGGAAAAAAACTGAAGGACTTGAGTATAACCTGTTTTAAGATATTCACAATTTAATCTAAAAATTTTGTGGTTAAAAAGTTCATCCTACAACACTATGGAAAAATAAATATCTGGAGAGGTTAGTATTGACAGTACCCTTTCTGTTAATGTTCCATGGAAATTGAGTTTTAGCAACTAATTTTCCAATATTTCTTAAAATTATCCTTTGTAAGATGATCACAAGAAATAAAAGCAGGAATCAATAAATGGGATGATTCAAACTAAAAAGCTTTTTCTCAGCAAAGGAAACAATCAACAATGTGAAGAGGGAGCTACAGAGTGAGAGAAAATCTTTTCCACATGTACTTCAGATAGAGAACTCAATTTATAAAGAACTCAAAAAACTTTACACCAAGAATACAAATAACCCAATCAATAAACGGGCTAAGGAAATGAGCAGACACTTCACAGAAGATCTACAAGAAATCAAAAGATATACGAAAAAAATGTTCAACATCTCTAGTAATAAGAGAAATGCAAATCAAAACTACCTTAAGATTTCACCTCACCCCAATTAGAATGGCGATTATCAAGAATACAAGCAATAATAGGTATTGGTGAGGATGTGGGGGAAAAGGTACACTCATACATTGCTGATGGGTTGCAAATTGGTGCAGCCACTCTGGAAAGCAGTGTGGAGATTCCTTAGAAAACTTGGAATGGACCCACCATTTGACCCAGCTATCCCACTCCTTGGTTTATACCCAAAGGACTTAAAATCAGCATACTACAGTGATGCAGCCACATCAATGTTTATAACAGCAGTTCACAATAGCTAGATTGTGGAACCAAACTAGATACCCTTCAACAGATGAATGGGTAAAGAAACTGTGGTATATATACACCACGGAATATTACTCAGCCATAAAGAAGAATAAAATTATGGCATTTGCAGGTAAATGAATGGAGCTGAAGAATAGCATGCTAAGTGAGATAAGCCAATCCCAAAATACCAAAGGTGGAATGATTTCTCTGATAAGTGGATGATGATACATAATGGGGGGGGGTGGGTAGGGGTAGGGGGTAAGGGAAGAATGGAGAAAGCATGGATTGTGTAGAGGGAAATAAGGGGTGGGGAGGGGGCAGAGGGAGGGAAAGATAATGGAATGAGACAAACACCATTACCCTATGTACATGTATGATTACACAAATGGTGTGTAACTGTACAACCAGAGAAATGAAAAGTTGTCCCCCATTTGTGAACATTGAATAAAAGAAATTAAATTAGAAAGGATGATATTAAGGGCTGGCTATGTGGCTCAGTGGTAGAGTACTTGCCTGGCAGGCCTGGGTTCAATCCCCATCACTGCAACAACAACAGAGATGATGATTTAACAACCAGCTCTGCTTGTGTGCTTATGTGGTGCCAGTC
The DNA here is from genome assembly GCF_902686445.1 of Sciurus carolinensis. Taxonomy (NCBI): domain Eukaryota; kingdom Metazoa; phylum Chordata; class Mammalia; order Rodentia; family Sciuridae; genus Sciurus; species Sciurus carolinensis. Next base: position 22,953,388 of record NC_062226.1, read on the forward strand.
TCCTTTCCAACGACTTTAATCTATTAGTGTATTTAATCTTCATTAGAATGCTGTCAGGCAGGTGCCATCACTGTCCTCATTTTACAGATAAGAGACCTAATTTCATAATTCATTCAAGCGTACGTGGTTATTAAGTGGCAGAGCCAGGATTTCAATCAAGAAAGCCCAAATCAAGCACCTGTGCTCTTAGCCACCCCCCAATGCAGTATTTGACCATTGAATGAATACACACCTAATGCTTGCAGCTGTGCCAGGCACTGCAGTAGGTGCTAAGAGCCCAGCAGGGCTCATAAGCAACATAGCTGCCCTGCTGGAGCTGAGCATCTAGAGGTAGACAGAATTGAAAGCGACAAATAAACACAGAAGCGCACACTGAGGTACGTACTATAAAGAGAAAGTACAGGGTGCTCTAGAAGAAGATCAGAAAAGGTCTCTCTAAGAAAGTGATAATTAAGCTATGATTACATGGATTAGTAAAAGTTAGTGAAGAACGGGGAAAGAATGTCCCAGGCTTTGAGAAGAGCATGGCAAAGTGTTTTCTAATCCCTTTGACAAGATCTCATAGGAAGATGGATCTATCTATCTTAGGCTAGGGCCATTAAAAGTAAATTTCTCTGTGTTCCCTCATTCTGACTTCATATTCACTAAAATCTTCTTTTATAAATTGGCTTTTCATATAATATGACAGTAAGAGGAAACTGTACAGACTGTGAGGACATTTAGTATTTTTTCTCATATTTTATTGGTGTGTTATAATTGCACTTAATGGTGGGATTTGTTGTGACATATTCATACCTGCTTGTGACATAACAATATAATCAGGCCAATATCATTCCCCAGTATTTCCCCTCTTCCCCACATTTAGGATTTTGATGAATGTGAGAGTTCTATCCCCTTGTAAATGAATAAATTCATACTTATGCCAGTCTCCGGTACTACTTTCCTTGTTATCAAGTTGTCAACTTCAGACTGAGTTTTCAAAGAAGGCCAGATCCTTAAAAGGAATGACCTGGATTCCAAGTGGAGTTCCCACCCAGCTCCAACCTGCCTTTCCTTCCACAGTTCAAATGCTTGTATCTGATCTCTCACCCTCACGTGTCAAGTTTTATAAATATGCAATATTTGCTAAAGTTAAAAAAAAAGATGAATACTTAAAAAGAACAGCGTAGTGAGCACACAATCCATGATTATTCTGATTAGTTTCGCTGAAAAGAAAGTCCATCTGGAAATGAGTCTGAATGAAATCATGTTTTCAGTATTTAGGGAACAAAACAGACACCATCTTGTCTTAGCGGTCATGTGCTGAGTGAGTAATGCTGGTATTCTTTTATGAGATTGTTTTAGTATAAAACTGTAGTAAACTGTGCTGGTAAGTGTTTCCCCGCTACAAGCATGGAAACGAGACTTACTCATAATATTTATTTCTTCTCCGGAGTGCCTCGCAGACCTGAGACATCTGAACTAACAAAAGCCCTCCAACTTATAATATAACACAGCTGCTCTGACGATTGCGTGCGTGCATGTGTGTGTGCTGTGGGAGGGGATTTCCTTGTATTTATTCATTTATGTGCCCTCTGGAAAAGGGGCAAGATCAGTCCAACTGGAATTCTAAGTGTCTTTACTGGGCATTTGTTAGATGTGAAAAGTTGGCTCATGTCTAAATTATCATCCAGGCACTGTGCAGCTGAGCCATAAAAGATGAGATTGTATATTGTTTAGGAACAGCAATGCTAATGGGTAGCAGTCTCATAGTGAACAATTAGTTTTTCTACCAACGCAGAATAAATGCATTTATTACCAAGGATTGGGCATTACGTAGGAACTATTATCAAAAGACATGTTTATGTAACAGTTTTCTATTAGTAATTATTATGATCAGTATCTGCAATACATGTATTATGCTTTGATCAGAACAGAAATATAAAAGTAATTTAATTCCTTAACTCTTTAATTTGGTTCTCCCAAATTGGTTGAACAAACCATGAGAGATCTTGAATGTTACCAATTTAGGAAACAATCTAGAGGTTCTAAGAAAAACGTTTCTTCTTGCTTTCCTTCCTCTTGTCCAAGTCTGTGCATTTGTTCAACTAGCTGAATTTGACCCAGGCTGTCACCATTTGATACACCAGGCTGTCATCATTTGAGTAAACAAGAAGAGATTCTTTGATCAAGGAAAAGACAAAAAGGAGGAGGAGGAGGAGGAGGAGGAGGGGTGGGGAGGGGGAGGAGGAAGAGTAGGAGCGGGAGGAGGAGGAGGAAACAAACCTTAAGAAACATATTTTAAAAACAAATTGTAAAAACAGAAACAATGTTTTTTACATCATAAGTATACAAAACTTAGAAATTTCTGACACACAAATCTACCACTGATGTATATGAAAGAGATATTGTGTGTGTTTGGTGTGTTTAGCTACTCAATATCCAGTCCCCCTTCCCTCCCATTCTTAGGGACTTGCCATGGAGTGAAAGGCACTAACTTTCATCCAAGACACTGAAAGTTCTGGATTTCTCTTCCCTGTGGCCAAAGCAGCTTCCCGTGGGCACGTGACCAGGATCGGCCAATCAGATGCTTCTGTCCAGGACTTCGCGTCTTGAATGAGTTTGGCAAGAGAGTTCACTCTCCAGTAAGGTGCACGAGGGAGGTGAACCACAGCATCAGATTCTGGGGCAGAAGGACTGGTGACGAGATGCCATCCGAGTCCATCTGCTCCTGGGGCATGGCTTTGACTCTGGCGCCTCCGGCCTGACTCACTGTTTTGTTTTGTTTTTTAACACATATTTTGAGTTTGAGTCTCTGATCTTCCTCTTGATTCATGAGCTTCCCACTTTTTTCCTAGTTATTCCTTTTCAGTCTAAGGTAGGCAGAACGAGTGTTAACTAGTCATGACTGTTAGAACAAAAAAGGAAAAATATTTCTTAAAGTTTTGCTTGGTGAAGTTCATTTGCACTGTCTCGTGGGCATGTAGAGTTTCCATAGATATCAAAATGTGACCATTTCCTGTTATAACCCATGAAGGTCAGGCCCAGTGGTAAGATTTCCCCAAAGTGAGGTCCTAGTGGTTAGGGCTCAGCTACCCTAAATCAATTATGCCTATCTTGATTGGCACCTTATTATCCATAAGTAGATCCCTGGTGATCACAGCTGTTTTCCCAACTTTCTGCATTCTTAATTGACACTAGATTTCTCTTACGTGGTTGAAAACCCTAGATCTGGCCATTTTTAACAGCATGACTTAAATGCTAGATCCTGGGCTCTGCCTCACAGCTGACTCAGGTTAAAAATGTAACCTAATTAATTGTGTGGTACAAGCAGGTTTAAATTCTATTGCTGAATTCCAGCCAATTTGTATGTCTTACACGCAGGTGTCATAAAAACTTTAGCAAGATCTTGTCATAGCTCAAAGAGAGACATGCCTGATTTATGAATTCTTGATAGCACTTAACATTTTATTTGGATTTAGAGATAACTCTGGACACATCAATCAAGCAAGCTGTTTTCAAATCTTTCTTCTCAGCTGTTCCTGGTGCCAGATTGTCTAACAAATAGAGTCATAGACAGATGTAGTTTGTGACTAGTAGAGCCCCTTCTCTGTCATGCAACAGGCCAGCTGGTGGCACAAGCCACAATACAGTTCACTGCAGTCAGCATCTCGTGCCCCATCCACATGATCCATGTTTAAATTTCACACATATCAAGTCATCAAAGTTAATTGTAGAAATTAAACATTTGCTTACAGACTTGATAATTGGAAAATGGTATTTTATTATAACATGTATTCACATAATCACATTGTACTTTCTTGATTAAAAAAATACATAACTATGGTAACTTGAAAAATAGAACTTGGGGGAAAAAATCAACAGGGTGTTATAGCCCAGAGACATCAGATGCACTAATATGTATGTGCACATGTACATATGTATATGCAGGATGTGTGTATATGTATATGTACACATATGTACATATATAGACACATGTATATATATTCTATCCCCAAATTCATCAATAGGGTTATAATGCTTCTCTCCCTTGGAAAGAAAAGATCACAGGGTCATAAAATGACCAAGAATCTTGCAAATAAAATTTATACATAGACATCAGGAATGAGGTAGATGTATTCTCCACCTAACAGAATTTAAGGGTAAATATTTGCTACAGGATTTGCAATTGGTTACTGACTATAATGCACAAATAACTTATAAGAAAAAAAGAGGAATTCTAAGTTGAGCAAAGGACACGGCAATTAACAGAATTACAACACCTAATGGAATTATATGAAAATTCCCAAATTCATCAGTATTCAAAGAAATGCAAATAATAAACATAAATGTATATGTATATGAAGTTGCGTAGAGTTATCATTTCGTTTTGGGACATGAGGAGAGAAAACCAGGGTACATTTGTTTACACACCCTGGTATTGTGATAAGTAAAAGTAGCTTGATACTGATCAGCTACTGGTGCCTGTAAGCATGTCTTAATTTGTTATTAAGCTTTATCTAATCAAGGAAGTTCAATCAAATGTACCAGTAAGAATTGATTCTCTAATTCTAATTAGCAAATTGTAGGAGAATATTGGTCCCTACTCCTAACTTGCTTTGCTCTAGTCTATCCGGTGGTTGACATGAGGCTGACAGTTGCTGAGTCAGAAAGACAGTGTCACGGAAGCACTGTGTGAAGGTGGGAGGTAGAAAGCGGGTCTGCTGCAGTTGAGGGTTGCTGCTGTTCGAACGCAGGCACAGTCGATTGAGGTAGTTTACTGAGCTATTCCTGACTCCTTGCAGAACTTCACCAGCACATTTATCCCAGAAAGTATGCCCTGATTCTGATGACACCAGCCAAGTGGAAAAAAAAATGCCATCATTTGCCTTTAAAATTGGAAAATTAAATTTTCTAAGGGTATCTAGGAACGCCACTGTCATTCACAAATGGAGATTAAAAAAAAAGACATTTTTATCAAATCTTCATAAAGACAATACCTTCGACCCAACCAATCCTACATTTAGAACTCTATCCAGTTTGGAGATATAAAAGAAATTTATTTCTGTGTCATAATAATTGCCAAAATGTACAGATGATCGAAAAGCTCCTGAAAGAAAAACTTTTGAAATTATAGTATATAACATTATGTAGATATATTAATACATGTTTTTAGAATTTTAGAAAATTGGATTTTGAGCCATTGAGTCTTTAATATGTAAGAAAAAAATTTATTCATACTATGCAGTTTGCACACTTGCCCTTATACAGCAAGAAGAAATATATTGAAATATTAGGTATTTTCTCTCAGAGGTGGAATTACAAATACATTTTTCTTTATACTTTTTTGATCTCCTAAATTATCCACAATTTTTATTTTAAATGTATAAATATATAAATATAATCTATGAACAAACATTTCTATATGCTTTTTCCACTTATGTCCATTTTTGTAGATGTGCTTACAACATTTTGTAGTAAGCTCTATACATTATTCATCAGTTCTACATGTCACAAAATCATCTTGACTTCTGAATTTTAATTTTTCTGTTGATTAAAATAGGTTTTTCCCCCTTTTTCAAGAATGGGACATAGCGGGTATATTTTCTGAGGTTTTACATATCAAAGATTATCTACTGAAACTCCAGTTATAAAAGGATATGGATTGAGTGCAGAGTTTTCGTCACTGTTCCCCGATATAAGTTTGAGGAAATCTAGCATTTGTGCCATTGAAAGTCACCTGTCTTGTTTTGCTTTTGCTTAGTTACTCCTACAGTATTCCATTACCTTTAAAATTTGAAATAAAAAAAAAAAACTTTGGGCCTATTTGCCACTAATATTACTCATAAGACAGAGACTAGTTTTACTTTGAAGGTCAGTGTCACCTGGAGTATATGAAGTCTGTGGTCACCCCTGGTGGCAGCACCATGGCTCTCTCAGATCCCGAGAAGTTCAAGACTATGGCAGAGCCAGAGTTGCACCTCTGCTGCTGAAATTAGAGACACTCATGCTGACTAGCTTAGTAGAGGTGTGTTAGTTGCCTTCCTTCTTTGAGATAAATACCTGAGATAATCAACTTACAAGGAGAAAAGATTTATTTTGACCCACAATTTCAGAGGTTTCAGTCCATGGTCACTTGGTCCCATTGCTCTGGGCCTCTGGTGGTATACTCCATCATGGTGGGAGAATGTGGTTGACCAAGTCTGTTGACCTCAGGTGGACTCTGAATCAAAGAGAAACAGGAAGGGGCCACAGTTCCCAGTATCACCCTCAAGGGCATGTCCCCAACTCCTAACTTCCTCCAATGAGACCCAACCCGCTAAAGGTTCCACCAATCTCTCAATGGAACCACAGACCGGTGACCAAGACTATAGTTATGGGCTTTGGTGGGACAGTTCAGATCCAAACCATAGCAAGTAGTCATCCATAAAAATCTGCAGTGTGTCACCCAGGAGTGGATCTTTCTAAATCCTACATTAGCTTCCCTCCAAGTTCTGTTGAGTTTTCATTATTTGCAGATTGTTTTAGTCAAAGAACTAATTAACTCAGAACGAGGATTACAAGATCCTAGCTGTCACCTAGCATTGCAGGCCAGGTTTGAATTAGTACTATGCAAATTAATCCTTTGATGTCGTGAATGCAGTTCTTACCTGCTTATATTGACTTTGTCATCCCAACACAGTTTCTCCATCTTAGTAGAAGAATCCTATGTTTTCCGTAGGCCATATCAGCAGGGAGGCAAAAGTAGGAATTTGTCAAGAAATATGCAAATTTTGTTTTAAACTCCATTGCCTCCCATAGCATCATTCGTAGAATGCATAGCATTCGTTGGCTCCCTAGGATGGGTGAGCGGGTGGTGCATCCACTTAAATTCACAACTGAGTCTCTTCTACTTCCCTGTAACTGTTTTTGTCTTCCTTTGTTGCAGAAGCCTTTTCAATGAGGCAAGATGCCAGACCTCAGCTGTAAGAGCCCTTCATCACCATCACCACTTCTGTTGCTCCCTGTAAGAACGTCCTGGGGCCTACCGGAGGGACTAGCATCTAATACTCCCTAAGCTGTCACTACAATCTCCGCTGCAGATGCCTCGGTGATGCCCCGGAGCATCCTCGCCACAGGGCAACAAGTGGTGCTCTATCACAGCATTTTACAGAGTCTTAAATAAAATCAGCACTTTGAGCTTTTTTCTTTTTTAAATTGCCTCTTTTTCTTGGCATAGTTATGGAAGTAAAACCACAAATAGATATTTTTGCTGTGTGGTTTTGAATCCTGGCTGTCTTATTTGGGGCAAGTAACTTAAGCTCTCTGTTTCCTCCTTTCAAAAATGTTCTAATAGTAGTAGTAATATCAATGATAATGATAATAACAGTAATAATAATAATGATTATTATATTTATCTCAAATGAATATTCAATGTGTAAATATATTCTTTGCTTTAAATTTTTCCATTATTCCTGAAAACTTGGTCATTAAGTGCATGGCCATTATTTCTCCAAAACCACGCATTTAAATGGGAAATAGTTCTATTTTGATTAGGCAGCTCCCTAAACACTGACAGTATATGAGACACTCAACAATCTCCTTTGTAGCATTTGTTATGTAATTTAGATCCCATAAATTCACAGTATGATGTCATGGACCTGTGCTTCATGGGGCTGTGCTTTGAAGGAAGGTGTTGAAAAAAGGGAGCACCCATTAGGAAGGAAACATTTAAAGGTACAGAAAAGGTCGGGCTTTTCAATCACTTTAGGATCATGTATTAATCAATTTTTTTTAATATACACAGAAATTGACATGCCAATTGGGAAGTGTGCTAAGTATAATTTGAGTTTTAGAAAAAAAAGAAAAAATAACTGGCATAGGACAAAGAACTTTTCTAAAAAAATCAAAATGCAAAAATCACACTGAAAATACAAACTTTAATGCATCAAATGGTGCAATGATAAAATATATAAAGAAAAATATGTAAATTTAAAAATATGCAATTGTTGAAGCTCTCAGCATGTCTTTTCCATGAGAAATTAGTGACCAAAAAATATGTAACATTATATAGAGAATCTGAGAAATTCAACATGGCTGTAAAACTTGTATTCTATGTCATAGAAATATATTCTAACACCTGTGAGACATTTATTAAAATTAATCTTAAAATAACTCTGAAAGAAAAGTTCAATAAAATTTAAAAATATGTAGATATACTCTTCCTAAAGCAAAATAAATGCTCTCCCAAGTAATATTTGAATCAATGGCATGAGGATATTTAGGATAACCTTAATTGCAGTAAGAACTTTAATATACAAAGAGTGCTCACAAAATAAGTAGAAAAATTATTATTTATTATATTTTAGGAGTTAAAAGATAGGAATATAAAATTTACAAAAATGAAGTGTATCATAAACCTATAATCAAAGATATATTATTTTAATAAAGTTATATTTTATGCCTATTGTGAGGCTAATGATTCCTTAATGTAACATCCAATGCATATGTCAAAGGAAAAGGGAGCATTCTTTCTTGAAATCACCTTGAAACTAATGCTTCAAAAATTATTGTAATACAGAAGTTCTTTCAGGATTTGTCCTGTGAGGACATTTAAATATGGGACATATGACTAAGGAATTAGGCACAAGAATGTTCATGACAGTGTTATTTATGATAATAAGATATTGGGATAATCTGAATTTTCTATGACAGGTCCCTGGATAATTAAATTATGATATATTTATACAAACACAGGAAATTATGCTATTGAGAAAGATTTAATGACATGGTAACATGCTTATAATACAGTTTTCATTTCTGAAGCCCAATGAGTAAACTCCTGGAGGATATATTCCATTTTTGTTTAACATGTATACAAAACTTGGCAATAAATTAAAATATTAATTTAATCTGTAATTATGGACAAATTAAAGTTTCTTCTACCTGATTTATTTTCTCAATTTCCACAATCTACATGTACAGTGAAATTAGTGACTGTTAATCATTTAAAAGTTAAGTCTCCAATTTTTAATATATCTAAGAATTGGTTCTTAAAGTTAGCAGTGCCACCTGCTGATCATCTGGGGAGTGTTTCTTCAGAAAAAAGTTCAGAACTAAGGGCAATGCGGAGTTATAAAAACAAAATCATAAAACGTCAAAGAAGAAATCTTGTGAAACTTAGTTTAAATCTTACATATGGTGCCATTAAAATGCTTTTCAAAATCTAAACATGGGCTCTACCATTCTTTTAGTCCTTCATTTTACCCTAGAGTTTTGTCATCTTCAATTTATATTCATTCCTTTTTATAAAAGTTGTCGAAGAGAACATTAATTCATAGCCAAGTGTACATGCTAGTTAGAAAATTGTAATGAACACTAGTTGCAAGGACTAAGCCAATGTGGATTCTTTAATAAACAAACAATAAATAGGAAAACGAATTTGATCAGAAGCTGGGTTAATGATGTGGAAAATTATTCAGGATTTGAGAGTAGAAAAGAACATGTTAATGGAGATCTTATATGGGAGGGTATCTGACACATAGATATGTCTAGCAGTTAGGGGGAATAGTAAAGAACAGAGGATATCGTCATACAGCCTAATTTTCCATTTTGTCCACAAGAATGTAATAAAAAATTTGTCAATTGTCTTCTCAATTCAGATATACCATATTTACAATAATTCCAAAATCTATTCAGACTGTGAAAGAAAGTCCATCTAGCTAACCCGATAGTACTGACTCACAATGAACCCGTGGTCAAACCAGTGTTTCATCTAAGCAGCTCTGAAATCCATTCTATAACCCCTATGTAGGTTCAAAATCCAAGTTGCTACATACTTCTTCTTTCACATTGTGAAAACTTAAAATGGACCCACTTGTAAGCTTGCAACTGTCTCATGTCCCCTTGACATCTCCAAAGATCACCAGTGGTGATTCTGCTGTCCTCTGAACAAATTTTCTCAGCACAGGCGTAGAGATTTAAACAGGTTCTTTTTACCTCAGAGTGCTTATCTCTGTCATGGCCTGTCAATGGTTCTAGTCATCTTCTAAGAAAGACGTTTTCCCAGGATTTTCCACTGGATATTTATTTCCCGTACAGAGAAGACAAAAGTGAATCTGGAGCAGAGGAGTTCCGCACATTTTCCCTGAGCCGTTAATGTTACACGAAGTCATCAGGTAAAGGCCTAATAGAGCCCTGTTGATGTAATCTGAATTTACTGAGAAGCATTTTGTGCAGCTTGATGGAACTGTTTGCTCTTAAAAACACAAATCATGTTCAGCAATATTTAATTAAGTTGAAAATATATTAAAGCCTATCACTTAAAAAAATTGGGGAAATTTTGCAAATCCAAAGCAATTCAGACCTCCCAGCTTATCTTCTAAAGAAGAGAGTCAGAAGAACAAGAGCAATTACAGTATGATTACACAAATGGTATGAATCTCCATCGTGCACAACTATAGAAAACGAAATGATGTACCCCATTTGTGTACAATGAATCAAAATAAATAAATAAATAAAAAGTAATTTTTAAAAATTAAAAAATAAAAACTATTAATGGATTTAAAAAAAGAGCAATTAGAACAATGCAAAACTTTTGCCTTTGGCAAAACCACTTCCATTAGTAGAGGATGTGCAAACTTCACATCACCTGTAAAATTAGAAAATAAAAACAAAATACCTCTGAACGATCTCTCACACAAAAGACAGAAGTCTTCACGGAGAGTTAGAACAGTTTGGGTAGAAACTAAATGAAAGAGAGAAGAGGATCTAAGGTTGACTCAAAATTACTCCCAGAGAAAGAAAACCAACCTTGGAAGTAAAAATATTTAAAGAGTACTGGCCTTATGAAAACGAGTTAAAAATGTACATGGGCTAAGAGGAGGTGATTGTAAAAGAGTAAATCCTTCAGTGAGATAAAGAATTAAAAGAGGAAATTTTAAGAAAGACCTGGAAGACAGAAGGAAGTAAAACTATCAAATAATGCATGACCCTTCTCCTCACCTCCTAAAGAAAAGCTAGGGCCATCCAGAAAGAAACCATACTTCATTCTGCTGACAGAAGGTGGCACTTTTGAATTAAGAACTGTATAAAATACCCAAGTAGAGACATAGTCTTTGTCTGAATTACTGTTAAAAGGAAATCTAATTTAAAATCAAAGCAGTTTATATAAGAAACTTTTTCCCACACACAGAAGAGAGAGAGAGAGAGAGAGAGAGAGAGAGAGAGAGAGAAGAAAAACAGAAAGAAACTGTAACACAATGTTCTAAACTGAATTAAATATTCTCAAACAAGTATTTGGGAATACAAATAAAATAAACACCTTGCATTTAAAATTTAGAAGTCAAGAATAGGAGAAATAAAATGGGAGTTGATTGAATTTGGGAGGAATTATGTAAGAAATAAAGACTATAGTATAGGGTTTCTGAGAAAGAAAAATTATAAATAAAAATTTAGTAAGGGGCAAAGAACAAAAGTAAGAAAATAACCAAGATAATAAAAATAAAATATAGAAAAAAGATTTTAAAAGGTCAAAGAAAGTGGTTAAAATAGCATTCAGGTAAGAACTAAGTAATATATAATGGGTGATCCCGAAGAAGAGAAATTCAACAGAACAGAACTAAAATTTTTTTAAAACCCCAGATAAATAACAAAATAGACTGAAAAAAAAAAATAAGTCAGGAAATGATAAAGACAAAAACAAGCATTGCAAAGGCTGAGAATAAAAAAATAAATGAAATCTAATTTATAAATAAAATTTCCACCTTGGGGGAAAACAAAACAATAGACAAAATACTAATAACTTAAGAAAAAAAGAAGAAAGTAAAAAAGTAGAATATTAAGAGTTGAGTAAAAACAACACCAAACTGATAATTTCCCAAAGAATGTAAGTGTATTAGTCTCCTAGAGCTGCTGTAACAAGTACCACAAACTTTACGACTTTAAACAACAGCAATTTATTCTCTGACAGCACTGGAGAAAAAAGTCTGAACCCCGTAATTTGACAAGGTGCCATGCTTTCTTTCTGAAGGCTCTAGAAGAGGATTCTTCCTTGCCTCTTCCAGTTTTTAGCAGTTGACAGCAATCCTTGAGCTCCTTGGTTAATAGGATCATCACTTCAATCTCTGCTTCTGCCTTAGCATGGTCTTCTCCCCTAGCTGCCTCTGTCTCTTCTCTTCTTACTATTAGAATGCTGCTTGTATTGGCTTAGGATATAATGTGAATTTTTAAGATTATTAAAGAAGATTATCTGCTTTTCATACTCCCGTACTATTTGTGATTCTATGAATTGTCTGCCCTTATCCTTTGTTTATATTTTTAGTCATTTTGCTTTTTCTTATTAATTTGGAAGATTTATATTTGTCTATCAAAATATTAATACCTTTCCTTGCATACGTTGCAAGTATTTTCTTCCTGCTATTTTTCTTTTTAGCTTTGTTCATGAAGCATCATATCCCAAAGGAATATTTTAACAACTGTATACTTAGAAGTCTGTCAATATTTTTCTTTATGGATACTGGGTGTGGTGCTGTGTTAAAGACGTCCTCCTCTTCACAACATTGAGAAGTTAATCCTCTTTGACTCTGTTAGGTCAAATTCTCATTGTGTTCCCAGTTCACTTTTGTTGCAATAATAATGGAATGCATTGCATAGTTTGGTTGGTTTCTTTTTGTGTGAGTCTTTCTATAAGGTCTCAATGACAAACATCTTAATGTATCTATTTATCTTGTTTTATGTCTACTGCTTCTGAAAGAGTTCAGAACATGTTGTCCTGAAATACTCTGCTTTGGTATACTGATTATTCAGAGCTGGAGAAACAGCAGATGCAAGTCTACCTAAAAGCAGGTCATCAATTTCCCACGAGAAAGGTACCCTCCATGTACCAATAAGAGAAGAATATTCTTATCACCAGAGACTGGAAGTCAATGCCAAAATCAATCTGTACAAACTAATCTATTAAAATAATTACTGTCTTCTATTAGTTTTCTCCATATATTTTCTAATCATTGTCCCACAATTTACTGCCTCTAATCCAAGCCCCTGTCTTTTCACATCGTCATAATCTATGATTTTTTTTTTTCTAAAAGCAAGAGGTTGAAGGAAGTTTTTCCTTCCATGCATTTCTCAAATACAGCATGTTACGGTTTCTTTCTACTTTGGTGTTGAGGTCTCTCTTGAGAGGGCCCCTATACCAAGATAGCCATTCTCTAGGAGACCCCTGATGGGGAAGGTTAGTCAAGTAAGAGGCAATGAGGAAGGAAACCCCAAATGCATCACATAAAAATGTATTCCTTACAGGTCCCAGAGATGTTAGGGGTGAGAATGGAAGACTTAAGGGAAATCTGGTGTGGGGAGGGGAAGAGAGTGAGAGCGAGAGAGGAAAGGAAGCAGACGGAAAGGAAGGGTGAAGAGAAGGAAAGAGGGAGGGGAAGAGAAGGAAGAGGGTGGAGGAGAGAGGGAGATGAGAGGGAAAAGAGAAAGGAAGAGAGGAGGAGAGAGAGAAGAGAGGTAGGGAAGCAGAGGACTATGGGGAGACAAAATGAGCCTGTGGGACTATGCTCTTATTAACACTCATGGGTGCTGTTAGACTTTCCCTCTCATAGTTTGGATATTAGGTGTCCCCCCAAATTCATATGATAGACGAAAGCAGGGAGGTTCCGAGGTAAGATGATCATATTATGAGAGCAGTGAAATAATCCATTTGATAGATTAATAATTTGAAAGGACGATTGTACTGGGTGGTAACTATAGCAGATGGGGTGTGGCTGGAGGAAGTAGGTCACTGGGAGTAGGCCTTTGGGGCTTACATTATGTCCCTGACACCTCATTCTCTCTCTCTCTCTCTCTCTCTCTCTCTCTCTCTCTCTCTCTCTCGTGTGTGTGTGTGTGTGTGTGTGTGTGTGTGTGTGTGTGTGTGTGTTTCTGGCTGTCACAAGTTGAGCATCTTTGTTCCCTCAGCCCCTTCTACCATGATGTTTTGCCATCACCTCAAACTCAGAGCACTGGAGTTGACCAACCATAGACTGAGCCTCTGAAACCATGAGCCCAAAATAAACTTTTCTTCCTCTAAGTTGTTCTTGTCAGGTATTTTGGTCATAGTGACAAAAAGTGACTAACATACCCTCAGTAGTTGTGGATTGACTAGTTTAAAGAAAATGCACCTTAAGGGGGAAACTCATTTACTTGACTCTGATGTCGACTGTTAGGTTTTATGGTCAACAGCTGCAGGATATGTTAGGGTTTTCCGTCAGTGAGATGAAGAACCAGTAAGCAATGTAGCAAACAAGGACCCAGAGAAGGGATGTTGTAACCAAGCCAGAGGTGACAGGGTATGCCTGGGATTCCAATAACTTATGTCAGAGTAAAAATGGATGTCATGGCTGCAGCTTTAATAAATAAATTATGACCCAGTACTTTTCTGAAGTTTGCCTGATTCAATAATGTCAGTTGGTTGATAAAATTATCTTAATAGTCTAATTCTCAAAATTTTCTGTTAACAACTAATAGGAGATAATAGAATAAGGATATCGTTACAATAAAATGTACAGACATAATAAGGAAAGCATTAAGTATATGTTGAAATTTAAAACACAATTGGATTAGGTTAAAAGACTCATGAAGGATAGTGAGAGATGGTATATTTTAAATTTTAGATCCACATAATAGCAACAAACTCCATATAAAATCTCTGTTAGAAACATAATCTTTCAGTCATATGTGTATATATGTAATACATAAGCACACAATGTATACATGCATGTTCATTTTTTAAAAGTGGAAAAATACTGCACATACTTCTTACCTTTGTTTTTATTCTTTTCATTAATAAAACATTTTATAATTTTAAATGCGACTCGATATTTTATAGATTTGCCAAAGGCAAATAAAATTTTAAATTAAACACAAGTTTTAGTTACTGAATAATACTGTATTTTATAATTGTTCTGGATTTATAAATAATACATCCCTTGTTTGGACATTTGAATTCATTATTTTCTTCTGAGTCTTTACTATCATAAAAAATGCTTTGGAGAAACAGTGAACTGTGAATGCACCAAACTGCATATATGGATCTCAGAAGCATATCATGCTAAGTGAAAGAAACTGTGCATAGAAGTCCATGGGCTGTTTGCTTCCATTTCTATGATGTTCTAGCAATGGCCAAGGTACCACCACAGACAGTAGGGTGGTAGTTGCCTGGGGTAGGACCAGGCAGAGGGTATCAGTCATGAGAGTCATTAGGAAATTATTTTGGTGTGGTGGAAGTGTCAGATATCTTGATTGTGATGGTGGGTGCACAATTGGGAACATTTGTCAAAGCTCAATGAAAGGCATACTTAAAATGATGAGTTTTAAATATTTGTAAGTTATACTTCAATGAAACTAATCTTAAAATAATGGGAAAAATGCTTTAGTGAGACAATTGCTCTTTTAGAATTAACTCTGAAGTAAACTTTATGAGAGTCTCAATCTATCATTAATGGAAAACAAGTCTCAAAATTACTATGATGCAGAAAGTAGAAAAATGATACAAACTGTTAAGTAAGCCCAAGGTTTTTTGAAAGCATCAATAAAATACATCCAACTTCAGTGATTTAATTGAGAATAAGAAAGACACCAAGGGTTCATTGTTATGAAGGAGAAATGGGATATACTGTACAAAGGGAAGAAATTGTTTAAGTAGTAAAACATGATAATCCAAAAAAGACAGGCTGCAGATGAGCAAAAGGATAGAAATAATCACACTACCTAAGGTAAGTAGCCATCTAGGGAGGAATTGAAAGTCTTCTTTGCTAAATCAAAAGAATATTCCAGAAGAACTGGGATGACAGGTGAATGTAAAGCATTTTAATAATTTGTCTAAGATGACTCTATAGGACATCACTAAAATCCCAGGATGACGTCTGAATTCAAGGAGACCTTGAATTCAAGGGGTTAGATCAAAACCAATCTAAGGGGTTAGATCAAACTAAATCTAAGGGGTTAGATCAAAACCAATGTCTATCTGCCCATTTTCCTGGATACTGAAAGGTTTTCTCCTGGGCCCAGAGAGATCAAATGAATTCAGGATGTAACGCTCATAGATCAGGGCAACACAAATATAATCTAAAGTTCATAAGATTGCAGAAGATATTTGATAATATTTACTGCCAAATAAACATCTCTGTATAGGTTGTATGTTAAGGTTGTATATAAAAGTTCAGAGAACTAGACTGCTCATATGGTGTATCATGGATGTGCAGTTTCATGCTGAATGGCCCAGGATAACACCAACCCATCACTCACTTTATATGTTAAGAGGACAGAGCTATTTATCATAAAAGAGTTGTGATTATTATCACAAATATTAA
The DNA here is from genome assembly GCF_902686445.1 of Sciurus carolinensis. NCBI lineage: Eukaryota > Metazoa > Chordata > Mammalia > Rodentia > Sciuridae > Sciurus > Sciurus carolinensis. The sequence continues at coordinate 22,969,698 of NC_062226.1, forward strand.
GAGTTTTATATGATAACACAAATTAAAAATCTCTATTAACTGTGAATGAGCTAATGTTAGTGTTTACTGACATCATCTATTACCATTACTCTAGCTTAAACTTCTGCAAATGGATAGATGTTCCACTTTGGGGATTTGGTTCCTATCTACCAAGATAATATCTCAGAGCATAAATATAAAACTCTGTCCATGAAAATTATCAAGCCCACAAATCCTAGGCCTCTCAAATAAGATCTGGGAATGAAAGGCATTTGATTCTCTTTCCAGTCCTTTGGAGTTAAGCCTAGGAGCCACTGGAGGGCAGCAAAGACAGACCTTTAATAAACAAAACAGTTACCATTCATTGACCTGTTGATGGATTTGTTCATTTAATACCTGAGTGCCTGCTATGCATAAGGTATTCCCCTGGCATTATGACCAAAGTCATATCGTAAAGTTTTTTTGTTAATTATCGATTATGAAAGAGCAATTGGCAGTTATTTCTATTTGAATCCTTACTGTGTCTAGTATGGATTAAAATATATATATTTTTGCCAGTACAATTGGGAAATCACAAAGTTAAAGAATTTTGAATCTAACCAAAACCAGAACATTCATATCTACTAATCTTCCTCTTGAATAATGTCATTTCCTTATTTGCTCTTTTCTATATGTAAAAATTCTGTAGTTTGTTTGTTTTGACCTGTCCATTCTCAAAGTTTAGGAAAATGTAGAAAAGTACAAAATGAAAATAAAATCCAACCATGAATGTTGTTAGCATTTGATATAAATTCTTCCCAAGCAGATATACATAGATGTATGCTTATTTATAGATTTATCTTAGAATTTATAAACATAGCTTTAAATCATGTTATAACACTGGAGTGTCATATTCATATCAAAAACATTTTAAATTTTTCATTTATGAGCAAAATATTCTACAAGTGCAATACTACTTAAATGTCATACTGTGCAGGGTAAAATAATTTAAACAAACACAGTTCTAAACTCTACAGAGCATGTGTATTTCTCTAGATTAATTAACTTCTTTTGACTTCTTACTTCTTACCCTGCTTCCAAAATATGAAAAAACGATTTGATTTTGGAGCTAACTTGCATATTGATCTATCATATTGCATCCAAATAAGTCGCATAATCTTCTCCATTAGAAAAATTGAGGCATCGATGACTTCAGCCTGAAGCATGTTAGTAGGGAACCAGAAGTGGGCACACGCTGAAGCTACAGGGAACCCCTGCCCCTCACACACTTGCTCCTACAAATGACCTCCACCACACTGAGGGAAAGAGGCTGTTCACTCTCCCACTTACTCATTCAGCGAGTGACCACTAAGATGTGTCAAAGCAATATTTCATGTGTTCAGGATTCCAGAACAAGTGAGGTATATTCCCTGTCCTCCAGGAGGGTACAGTCTGGTAGAAGAGATGAAAAAGTAAATAATTGGCTGTGTTAGGAGCTTCAAGGTGGGACGCATGGTGTTCTGCAGTTCCTAGGAGGATCCTCTGATCAGCCTTTGGGGAAGGTTTTCCTGAGAAAGATGTTTAGGCCAAAAACTAAAGGGCGAGGAAAAAGAGATAAGATGGGAGAGAATACGTTAGAGGAAAGCGCGTGCAAACGCCAGCGTGAACCAAGGCCTGAGAGGCAGGCAGAGAGACGATAAGGAGCACGGCAAACCACACCAAGGAGCTGGAACTTGACCACGTGACACCCTTTAATTTTACAAAGCTAACTCTGGCTAGTGTGTAAAAAAATGAATCAGAGTTGAAAATACTAGAGGAAGGGATACTAGTTACATCTACAAGATGATGGACAAATTTTATTTAAAAACGATAACAATTATTGATTCATTACAAAAGTTGATGTAAAATCAAGGAGCAAGTGTTTGATTTACATTGAAAAAGTGACTAAGAGGATGAATATGCATTTGCATAGAGTTCAACACCTCCCTTTGAACTTTCCTGGGAGGCTATTTGCCTATGACTATTCATTCTCCCATTTCAGTATTACAATCTTAATATCACTTATTTAGATTTCCAAATCAATATCGATAACTTGGAGTTGAACATATTGAAAGTGGGAGTTGCTTGATTTTCCATTCCTGCTGTCAAAAGTTGGAAAAGTCTAATTTACGTAAGCATGTGTTTCAGTTTCATAGAGGGGAAAATGCGTTTACTTTACTGGAATCTTTTTACTGGTAACACTGCTTCGGTTGGTTTACCAACTTCCTTTGCAGACTGTTTTGGTAATCTGATCATTTATTAAATGTTTGCTTATCCATGAAATGTATGAGACTACATGAAAATTCATCACACTTTCAAATTCAGATTATAAAATTAGATCTGAATATTTTAGAGGAAAATGATTGCATAGATTGTGCACATAGAACACATAAAATACTATTTCCTCCAGCATAATATAACCAGAATTTCCATGGGAAAATCAGAAAGGAGTGTGTGATCATAACAAAACATTCCTGCAGCCCCGTGTTTCTTGAGTAATTCATTTGCTGTTTATTAAGAAACAAGCTGGGAGGGGTGGAAATTCTATTTTTTTTCTTTAAGAAACTTCCATGGAGGTATTTCAAAACTTCAGAGTCTGGGATTGAAATATTTTAAGGATGCCAAAGTATGGCAGGAACAGATGGTGCTAAGGATTTTTTTTTAAAGATGGAAGGAAATTACATCCAAATAAAAGGCAGTAAGTCAAGGAAATATCTGAGTCATCTACAGCTATTCATGTTTTAGTTTGATCATTTGGTATCTGTGATGTTCACTTCAAACTGCATAAATATATCTTGCTAAATTTTGTTTTGAATTGCCAGTTAGTTGTAATATGTTGTCAGAAAAAGAGAAAGGAACACAAATTTAGCAAATAGAACTCCTTAAGTAATTCCTGAAGATGCAAATAATAATTATCACAGATAATTATCAAAAACACACAATATTGCCTAGAGCCAGATGGCTTGCATAAAAATATCAACATTTTCTAAGCCAAATTAAAAAAAAAAAAAAGTTGGAAAGTGTTGCATTCTGTACTTAAACTCATTCAAAATATCTTCATCATTTTAGTCACGTAAAATATATTTGAAAGGCTTTAAAATAGTTGCAAAAACCCTGCTGAGATAAATGAATGCTATCCTTCATATTTACATATGCAGAAGAAGATGATAAATGAGTGAAAATGCCACATGGAGCCATAAAAATAGGTAATTCAGAATTTTTCATGGATTTACTAATGCAAACAATCATTATGGGGTTGTCAGAAATTCTGTATGGGTGAGTGAGGAGCAGAAAATGAATAGGAGAGGAGACAGAAGGATCACTGGGGATGACTTCATTTTGGACACACTCTTGAATTTGAGATGTCCACAGGAAACTGGATGATGGATCCACACTGGAAATGATTAAGTAAATCAAGGGTCTGAAGGGAAGCCTGGGCTGGAAATGGAGTTTTGCTTTGCATGAATACTCAAGAGTGGATGAGGTCACCCAGGGACAATGTGTGGAGTATGAAAATATGAGGTTAGCAACAGGAATCTGCATAAAGAGACTTTTTTTAAATGGTGGAAGAAAAAGGCAGAAGCCTAGAAGATCAGGAAGAGAATGCAGATGCTAACAGTATGAACAGTGTTCATTGCCTATTGACCTCAATGGCAAACATTTGTCAAATAAGTTTGGATATGATTATTTTTACTATCAGTTAAAGAGTACTTTCTAAAACTATGTTCTCTTCATCATGACCTTTCTATTAATACTTTCAAGTGATAATTTTCTAGCTGATTTCATATTTAGTATGAAATTGAGCTGAAAGAAAAATAAAGAGTACACAGATATAGAACATAAAATAAGGTTAGGTTTGTAATCCAGGTAGCAGATTCTTGGGTAGGCCAAAGATAGGGAGAAGGACAGAAGGTGAGGGAGGTGCCATGCCATGGGAATGACAGTTTAGTCACAACGGTGGAGAGAAGGGTTAGAATGGCCTCTGGCTAGATGTCCTTACTTTATCATGTCCAGAGTTCCCAATAAAACTTAAGCAATGGAAACCAGACTATCATGACAATCCAAACTGGCAAACACTGAAAATTAATATGAACAGACTGTTGCAAGACTCTGGAACAAATTTTCAGTAATTATTGGGTCAATGAAAGAGAATTTGTGAAAAACACGATTGTGCTCTGTACATTTGTCACTTCGTGATATAAACCATCCCTGCCACACTAAAGCTGGGAGGACTATTGCAAGCTACAATAAGTCTCAAGTAAAAACTATTGTGATTTGTTTGGATTAAATGAGTTTATCAGGTAAATTGCTTCTCAGTGTGCTTGGTGCAAAGTAACTAACAACCAGTAGTATCTAAAAGAACTCTCTTCCAGGTTGCCAAAAATTCCTGAGTAGAAACAGAAAAGAATGAGCACTCAGAAGAGCAAACAGTGATAATGAATGTTGACAGCCTGTTGCCAGATTCTGGGAAGAGGCTTCATTAATCAGTAACTTCAATAAAATGCTATTCGTGAAAATAAATGGTTTCTCCCCCATTTTTCATCTCACAAAACAATGCTATTTATTATCATAATTACCAACATGGTTTACTACATGCCAAGCACTGTGCAAATTCTGTGATTAACCTGGGTTCTCAATTCTATCAGTGATCTTCAGGAAATCTAAAAACTCTGGAAATGCTAGGCAAAATTCCAAAGTTTTCCAAAGAGAGGGTCCATAGTTTTCACAAACTTCTCAAAACAATTTCTACACCCCTGTTTAACGAAAGAGGTTAAGAAACAATGTTTAGTAGACCCTTTTCATTTTCCAGGGAACTCAGATGGATCATCATCCCATCATGAACTTGCATGGATCACCTGTAACCTCTTGACCTCTGGACATGAACTCTCAGGCTGATCAGAATAATCCTAATTTCAAAAAAAGTTATGTAGTACTGATTTTATTTTTACTGAAATCTACTAAATGTTATGTTCCCAATTAGATTTTGGAAGATGACCTTATTCTAATATTATAAATGACCAAAATTAAGAAAAATACATAGGCCATTTGCCTTTCTCTCGCCTGTCCATCGCCTGCCTTACACCTATCCATCACCCAACGCAAGAGGTTCACCTCCCCGATTGTCTGATAACAGTCAGCAAACTGATCATCGACCGCCAGTGGAGCACCAGCTGCCTGCTGTTGCCTGGAAGTTCACTGTGACAGTACCTGCAGGTTTGATTACACGTGGCTGCCGCCATTTTGAAACAACAGCCAGGCCCCATAGGACCCCTGGCCGGACTGACTGAGCCCCGTCTCCAGGATCCCTCAGCCCGACAGATCACTCCCTGCCTCCAGGGCCCTCATATTGACTGACTGCTCCCTGCCGCCAGGACGCCCAGACCAACTGACTGCACCCTAGCACTGGGACCCCACACAGACTGATTGCAACCGGCCTCCAGGATCCCACAACCACACCAAACACACCGGACCTCCAGGACCCCTGCCTGACCAACCGCATCCCGCCTCCAGAACCTCCTCCTGACCATGGCCACACCCCGAGCTGCAGCTCCCCATTTGCCAACACATTTGGAAGCCAGAGCAGCCATCTTGGATAATCCTGGAAGCCAGAGCTCCGATCTTTAGGTGGGGCAAAACCCATCCTGAGATGCCAGCTGGAGGCTTGAAGCTCATTGTCAGGTACCTCTCATGCATCAGGCTACTGAACTCTGGGAGTTTTCATTACTATATGACTGTTATACTGTAGATTTTCTTTTTTCTCCTTATTGAAAAAATTTAAGTTTTTATTTCTTTACTTTTCTTGCTCTCTTTTCCTTTTGCTTAACTGTTCCCTCAGTCTTTTTCTTCCCTTTTTGCATGCTAACATCCAATTTCTTTTGATTACACTCTCACCCTTTCTATTATCTAGAACTTCTGTATATTCTGTTCTTATCCCATTAACAGTCACATTCTACATCCCTCTGCATCCTCTTTGTCCTCCATTTGAAACTGCAGAGCTTATTGCAAATCTGTTTGTTTTACTGAAGATAATATTTGGACTCATTCTGTTTATTATGACTATTTTGTTACTGTCCTCATAGGGGCTATTTCGTCTAGGATTGCATAGTGTCTGAATTGGGCACTGCTAATATTGATCTCCCCTTAAAGAAAGGGTTTTGGAAACCTATAGGGCCACTATAAGCCTATAGGGGGAAATCTGCAATACCCCAGATCTGCACTGCTAGAGGGGAAGATACATGAACAACATGAAAAAACAAGGGAAGAAAATGATCCAAACAAATCTAGATTCTATATTAATAGTATCCAATGACAGTATGTTAGAAGAAATGTCAGAAAAGGACTTCAGATTATACATGATTAAGATGATTTGTGAAGCAAAGGATGAGATAAGAGAGCAAATGCAGGCAATGAATGATAATACCAATAAGCTGAAAGAGCAAGTGCAGGAAGCAAAAGATCATTTCAACAAAGAGATACAGATTCTCAAAAAAAAAGCCAAAACAGAAATCCTTGAAATGAAGGAAACAATAAACCAAATAAAAAACTCAATGGAAAGCATCACCAAAAGACTAGACCACTTGGAAGATAGAACCTCAGACAATGAAGACAAAATATTTAATTTTGAAAATAAAGTTGCCCAAACAGAGAAGATGGTAAGAAATCATGAATGGAATCTCCAAGAACTGTGGGACATCATGAAAAGACCAAATTTAAGAATTATTGGGATTGAGGAAGGCACAGAGATACAAACCAAAGGAATGAACAACCTATTCAATGAAATAATATCAGAAAATTTCCCAAACCTGATGAATGCAATGGAAAATCAAATACAAGAGGATTACAGAATACCAAATGCACAAAATCACAACAGATCCACACCAAGGCACATTATAATGAAAATGCCTAACATTCAAAATAAAGATAGGATTTTGAAGACCGCAAGAGAAAACCATCAGATTACATATAGGGGGAGACCAATATGGATAGCAGCCAACTTCTCAACCCAGACTCTAAAAGCTAGAAGGGACTGGAACAATGTATTTCAAGCTCTGAAACTAACCTTTAGATTTGAAGATGAAATAAAATCCTTCCATGATAAACAAAAGTTAAAAGAATTTACAAATAGAAAGCCTGTGCTACAGAATGTTCTCAACAAAATATTCCATGAGGAGGAAATGAAAAACAACAATGGAGGTCAGCAAAGGAAGGAACTACCTTAGAGAAAAGCCACTCAAAGGAGAAACCAAGCCAACTTAAAAACCAAAAATAAGCCAAATGACTGGGAATACAAATCACATCTCAAAAATAACCCTGAACGTTAATGGCCTAAACTCATCAATCAAAAGATATAGACTGGCAGAATGGATTAAAAAGAAAGACCCAACAATATGCTGCCTGCAAGAGACTCATCTCATAGAAAAAGACATCCACAGACTAAAAGTGAAAGGATGGGAAAAAAGCTACCATGCACATGGACTCAGTAAAAAAGCAGTTTCCATCCTTATATCAGATAAAGTGGACTTCAAGCCAAAGTTAGTCAGAAGGGATAAAGAAGGACATTTCATACTGTTTAAGGGAACCATAAATCAGGAAGACATAACGATAGTAAATATTTATGCCCCAAACAATGGTGCATCCCTGTACATCAAACAACTCCTCAATTTCAGGAATCACATAAAGACCACAACACAATAATTCTGGGTGACTTTAATGCACCACTGTCACCACTAGATAGATCTTCCAAACAAAAACCAACCAAAGAAACCATAGAACTCAATAACACAATCAATAACCTAGACTTAATAGACATATATAGAATATTCCATCCATCAACGGGCAGATTCACTTTCTTCTCAGCAGCACATGGATTCTTCTTGAGAATAGACCATATGTTATGCCACAAACCAGCCCTTAGGAAATGCAAAAAAATGGAGATACTGCCTTGTGTTCTATCAGATCATAATGGACTGAGAATAGAAATCAATGACAAAATAAAAAACAGAAATTACTCCAACACCTGGAGACTAAATAATATGCTATTGAATGAAACATGGATAACAAAAAACACCAGGGAAGAGATAAAAAAATTCTTAGAGGTCAATGAGAATGACAATACAACATATCAAAATCTCTGGGACACTATGAAAGCAGTACTAAGAGGAAAATTCATTGCATGGAGCGCATTCCAGAAAAGAATGAAAAGTCAACAACTAAATGACCTAACATTACAGCTCAAAGCCCTAGAAAAAGAAGAACAGAAGAACAGCAAAAGTAGTAGAAGACAGGAAATAATTAAAATCAGAGCTGAAATCAATGAAATTGAAACAAAAGAAACAATTCAAAAAATTGACAAAACAAAAAGTTGGTTCTTTGAGAAAGTAAACAAAATAGACAAACCCTTAGCCACACTAACAAAGAGAAGGAGAGAGAAGACTCAAATTACTAAAATTTGTGATGAAAAAGGAAATATCACGACAGACACCACTGAGATACAGAACATAATGAGAAGCTACTTTGAAAATCTGTATTCCAACAAAACAGAAACTACCAAAGACATTGACAAATTTCTAGAGACATATGTTCCTCCCAAACTGAACCAGGAGGACATACACAATTTAAACAGATCAATATCAAGCAATGAAATAGAAGAAGCCATTAAAAATCTACCATCCAAGAAAAGCCCAGGACCAGACGGATTCTCAGTCGAGTTCTACAAGACCTTCAAAGAAGAACTCATTCCAATACTTCTCAAAGTATTTCAGGAAATAGAAAAGGAGGGTACCCTACCAAACTCATTCTATGAAGCTAATATCACCCTCATACCCAAACCAGGCAAAGACACATCAAGGAAAGAAAATTTTAGATCAATATCCTTGATGAATATAGATGCAAAGATCCTTAACAAAATATTGGCTAACCCTATCCAAAAACATATTAAGAAAATTGTGCACCACGATCAAGTGGGGTTCATCCCTGGAGTGCAAGGATGGTTTAACATCCGTAAATCAATAAACGTAATCCATCATGTCAATAGACTTAAGGATAAGAATCATATGGTTATTTCAATTGATGCAGAAAAAGCGTTCGACAAAATACAACACCCCTTCATGCTCAAAACACTAGAAAAAATAGGGATAGTAGGAACGTACCTGAACAGTGTAAAGGCTATTTATGCTAAGCCCATGGCCAACATCATTCTTAATGGAGAAAAACTGAAACCATTCCCTTTAAAAACAGGAACAAGACAGGGATGTCCTCTTTCACCACTTCTATTCAACATTGTCCACGAAACTCTAGTCCTCGAACTCAGAGCAATTAGGCAGTCCAAAGAAATTAAAGGGATACAGATAGGAAAAGAGGAACTTAAGCCGTCACTATTTGCTGATGACATGATTCTATATTTAGAGGATCCAAAAACCTCCTCCAGAAAACTTCTAGACCTCATCAATGAATTCAGCAAAATAGCAGGCTATAAAATCAACACGCATAAATCTAAAGCATTTTTATACGCAAGCAACGAAACAGCTGAAAGGGAAATGAGGAAAACAACTCCATTTGCAATAACCTCAAAAAAAATAAAATACTTGGGAATCAATCTAACCAAAGAGGTAAAAGATCTCTACAATGAAAACTACAAAACATTGAAGAAAGAAATTGAGGAAGACCTTAGAAGATGGAAAGATCTCCCATGTTCTTGGATAGGAAGAATTAATATTGTCAAAATGGCCATACTACCAAAAGTGCTATACAGATTCAATGCAATTCCAATTAAAATCCCAATGACGTACCTTACAGAAATAGAGCAAGCAATCATGAAATTCATTTGGAAGAATAAGAAACCCAGAATAGCTAAAGCAATCCTTAGCAGGAAGAATGAAACAGGGGGTATCGCAATACCAGTACTTCAACTATACTACAAAGCAATAGTAACAAAAACAGCATGGTATTGGCACCAAAATAGACAGGTAGTTCAATGGTACAGAATAGAGGACACGGACACAAACCCAAATAAATACAATTTTCTAATACTAGACAAAGGGGCCAAAAATATGCAATGGAGAAAAGATAGCCTCTTTAACAAATGGTGCTGGGAAAACTGGAAATCCATCTGCAACAGAATGAAACTAAACCCCCATCTCTCACCCTGCACAAAACTCAACTCACAATGGATCAAGGACCTTGAAATTAGACCAGAGACCCTGCATCTTATAGAAGAAAAAGCAGGTCCAAATTTTCACCTCGTTAGCTTAGGATCAGACTTCCTTAATAGGACTCCCATAGCACAAGAAATAAAAACAAGAATCAATAACTGGGATAGATTCAAACTAAATAGCTTTCTCTCAGCAAAGGAAACTATCAGCATTGTGAAGAGAGAGCCTACAGAGTGGGAGAAAATCTTTGCCACTCATACTTCAGATAGAGCACTAATTTCCAGAATATATAAAGAACTCAAAAAAACTCTACACGAAGAATACAAATAACCCAATCAACAAATGGGCTAAGGATATGAACAGATGCTTTACAGAAGAAGATCTACAAGCAATCAACAAACATATGAAAAAATGTTCACCATCTTTAGTAATAAGAGAAATGCAAATCAAAACTACACTAAGATTCCATCTCACCCCAATTAGAATGGCGATTATTAAGAATACAAGCAACAACAGGTGTTGGCGAGGATGTGGGGAGAAAGGTACACTCATACATTGCTGGTGGGGCTGCAAATTAGTGCGGCCACTCTGGAAAGCAGTGTGGAGATTCCTTAGAAAACTTGGAATGGAACCATCATTTGACCCAGCTATCCCACTCCTTGGCCTATATCCAAAGGACTTAAAATCAGCATACTACAGAGATACAGCCACATCAATGTTTATAGCTGCTCAATTCACAATAGCCAGATTGTGGAACCAACATAGATGTCCTTCAATTGATGAATGGATAAAGAAACTGTGGTATATATATACAATGGAGTATTACTCAGCTATAAAGAATAATAAAATTATGGCATTTGCAGGCAAATGGATGAAATTGGAGAATATCATGCTAAGTGAGATAAGCCAATCTCAAAAATCCAAAAGATGAATGATCTCACTGATAAGTGTATGATGACACATAATGGGGGGTGAAAGGGGGGCAAGAATGGAGGAAGGAGGGACTGTATAGAGGGAAAAGAGGTGTGGGAGGGGTGGGGGGAAGGAAAAAATAACAGCATGAATCAAAATCATTACCCTATGTAAATGTATGATTACGCAAATGGTATGCTGTTACTCCATGTACAAACAGAAACATGTATCCCATTTGTTTACAATAAAAATAAATTAAAAAGAAAAAAAGAAAAATACATAAATATAGATATTTATTAAATTTTTTCGTGTTTCCTGAAAATTATTGTTCTTGCCATTTTTCCTTCTATCATTGTCTCTAAAGTCTATAATCTTAAATCAGAGATTCAGTTATCATACAAAAGAACCATTTTATTAGGTTATTGTCATATTGTCTTAGAATTTGGGAATCTCACATTTGAATGTTTCAAAAAAATTTAGGAGTTCCTAAAACTGAAGCCATTGCTTTCAAATAGAAGTTCAGCCATGGAAAAACCAAATGTTTTTCTCCATCCTATTGTAAGACCCTCACTCTCCAAGGTAACTAGAGCCCTGAGTAAAGTTGCAAATTCTGAAACTGATTTGTCATTCATGCAAAAACTAATACTTGCAGAATAGAAGGAATAAAAAATTACTAAGCCTAAATTTAAGTCTTTAAAGTAAATATGAAGTGGCCAGCAGAAACAAAATTATAATGAGGTCTCTTTGAAAATGGTCCCAAAATAATTATTCATGAGTGCAGTGAATTCCAATTCTTTTGTTTTTGCAGCATCCAAAATATTTTCAATAACAGGGTGAGATCTGGAGTTAGTTTTTGTAGCCACAGCTGGCCCATCAGTTTCTGGCTGTGAGGGTCCCAGGGCCTGGTTTGCATTCTGGTGCACCTCTCGGCCCTTGCAAGGACCAGAGAGTAGGATATAGTGCCCAGCCCATGGGGAGTCCAGGGCTACAGCCTGAGGATGAGGCTGTGCATGCACAGCATACACATTCACTCTGGGTATCTCCTGGATCCACATGTCATGTTATGGTCCCCATGACTACATCTGTTCTGTGTTTCCTTGCCAGGAAGCTTCATCTTCTGGATCAATCAGGAAAGGGTCAGAAGCCGTGGGTCCGTAAGACTCATAAACCAACTCTTCAGCACAACTTTGTTGAAGGTGGAGTTGGTTGGCCTTGTCAGAAACCAGTACAGCTTGACTTTGGTCTTGGGTGGATGACCTGGCTCTTGGGCTCTTCGCATCCAGTCTGTAAGTCCTCAAGACGTATGTGGACTCCCATGATTGTGCCTTCTGTTCAGCCAGGTCAGGAAAGAGACTTGGTTCCAATTCTTACTGACACTTTTCAAGCATTAATTTTGAAAAGTATAACAAAACTTATACCTTAATTTCAAGGTTCTTGGCATTTGTTTTTCCTTCCAAGTGATCCTGCTCAGTAGTAGATCATCAGAAAACTTGGCAGAACTTCATAGGGATTGTGGTATGTTTTAATAAGGTGCTAGTTGTTTAAGTTCAAACACCACAAAATGCACTTAAAGTCATGTAAACTTGTGATCCCAAATAGGAGAACTGGAAGGATCTGCCAATATGATTGCAAACCAAGAATCACAAGCAGAATCCTCATGTAGTCTTCCTGTTTCCCTGCCAGAGTCTAATTTGTTATTGTTCATTGTATACTTGAAAGTAAAATGTGAGTTACTGGTTGTATTAGTCAACTTTCTATCACTATAACAAATTACCTAATGAAATCAACGTTAAAGAGAGTAGGTGGATTTTGGCCCACAATTTTAGCAGTTTCAGTCCATTGCTTTGATCGTGTGTCAAGATAGCATATACATAGTAGGGCAAAGTTGCTTACCTCATAGCCAGAAGGTACGGTATGGGTAATGGGTCCCATAATCCCCTTTGAGGATGTGTTCCCAATGACCTAAAGACTTCTCTCTAGGCCTTGCCTCTTAAAGGTTCTACTACCTTCCAATAGTGCTACCAAGTCTTTAACCCATGACCTTGGAGAACATTGAACTTGTGAACTAGAACACTGACTTACTTTTACATTTTTGTTTAGGACATTTTTATTTGCACTTGAAAAAAAGAACAGATATAAAAACTGAAAGTTAAATTTTAAATATCACCGGACCAAAAATAATAAACACTAATAGCATTCTATCTTGAAGGACAAAACTTATGCTAAATGAAGGCAGGAAAGCACAAAAGACACTTATTGTATGATCCTATTTTATATGAAATGCCCAGAATATGCAAGTTATAGAGAGGCAGAAGGTAGAAATTCTTGGGTCCCCCTCAAACCTACAGAATCCAAAAACCTAGAAATCTGTGTTTGGTCAAATTTTGCTGGTGATTCTGATCACACTAAAAATTTACTGTGAAGAGAATCACTTCATTGCACAATAGAGTCCCCTAGGTAACTTTTAAAAATCTTGAGGCCTAGGTTGTAACTTACATAAGTAAATCAGAATCTTTGGGTGGGACGGGGATGTTAATGTTTTTTAAATTCCTCAGGTGATTCCAATGTGCATCCAAGTTCGAAAATACGTGTTGTAAAGGTGAAAGACTTTGTGAATTCATTTTGTTGACTACCCAAAACTGACTATCATTCTCAGGATTACTACAAGATATTGAATGTCATTACATGTCTCAGAAATAATCACTAACTGGCATTTTGTTTATCCGTTACAGGAGAGGTTTTCATACTTCACTTAACAGTTATTTTCTTCACCAAATTCTCTGAGGATTTTAGTGCTGCAGATGTGGGAAACATTTTGAAGTGAAAACCAAGCCCTAAATTCAATGAATGATCCTGGGGATTTAGAAAAGAAAACAAGAGAACAAAGAGGGAAATACCTGTTCTGAGAAAGGGTAGAGCTCAAAGAAAGGGGTTATTATGTGACAGAGGAGATGGTAGGAAAGGCAGAAGGGTAGGGAAGAGGGGTCGAAGAACCAAATTTGTTTGGAGAAGCAAGGTCAGCATGTGCCACCATTTCTGGTTATGGGGAGCGGGCAATGATGCGGATGTTCTCAGCTTATACAGGTGCAGGGGTCAGCATTCGGGTGTTCAGGGAAAGTTGGGGATCACATCAGTAAGAAACTGGGAGTCAGCATATAACTAAGAGAAGACTTCTGCAAAGACTGTGTCTTTCTGGTCTTAACTCGTAGGAAAGGTCAGAATCATGGGAATCAGAATTCCCAGGGAGTGTGGGAGAGGGATGAGGCCCAGCTTTGGTGGTTTGAAGAAATCCATATTAACTATGGGGGTGGCTCTTAGGAGGTTCAAACATTTCAACTTTTTGGCTTCACTAGTGAATTGATTGCACACTCTCTGCTCTAGTACTCTCAAAATGTTCCCAGGAATGCACTCTTCTCATGCCTACCCAGCTACTAGCAAGAGGTTACCTGGGCAGTATCAGCTTGGGGATACCACTCCAAAATAAGAAGAAATTGATAGAAATTTGTCGAGCATTTTTAGAGAGAGACGAGAGCTATGCTTTTAGCATATGTATTTTCCTCTCTTATTAACTAACACTAACTGAAAAGTTGAAGAGAGAGGAGGGACCTTAGATGGTAATCCATGAACCAGACTCTAACAGACATAAGTTGTATAAAACACATTGAGTTCTTCCTTGAATTAAAGGCAAGAACTATAGCAGATGTTCTTTTAATGTCCTAACCTTGCCACAATTATTTGGGCTGAAACTCAGCCCCTCTGAGAACTCTGTTGGTCTTTCAGAGAAGGAAATAAAGCTCATGAGACATGCCACATGCTACTAATAATTGGTTGATCTGGGGGTGCAGTGTTGCAAGACCCTAACAAGAAGAATGCTGTGCTGTGCTGTGGTGACAGCACAGAAAGGTCGCAGCAGTAGTTAAGGTCTGAGTCACAAAACAGAAATTCACGGAAGACCTGCAGGAGGAAGGGGAGACTGAACTGGACATCAGTCAAAGACTCGGATGCATCTACGATGATGTTGAATGCAGAAAGGACTTTTCCTGAGGGTTCAACCACGCAGAGAGTAGACAGAAAGGTCCCTGAACCTTCCTGAATGTGCACTGATACATGCATTCTTGCTGAGAATTTTGGTGGAGGCCAATATTCCTTATTCTGATTTCTGCTCTGACATTTATACAACCACTCCAGTCTTCCTTTGGTGTTTATAGAATATCTTTTGCCTGCCCTTTACTTTTATCTGTCCATATATTTATGTCAAAAGCAGGTTTCCTGTAGTCAACATGTAGTTGAGTCTCTTTTAGATATTGAATCTGACAGTCTATATATTTTAATAGGAATGTGTGGAAAACCTTACAAACACAAAGATCCTTTATGCTCCCTTCTTTATAAATAGTTATAATAAAAATCCATCAGATAGTTGTTTTTGCTTTGATAGCAATTCTTACTAGAAGAACTTAAAAGGAAAAAATAGGTTATTGTATTTACTTTGACATTTACCATTTGTTACTCTTTTTTTTTCTGGAGTTCCTGTTTCTGTTTTGCTTGTTTGTTTTAATATCTTTAAGTTTCCTTCAGCATTACTTTTAGAGCAAGTCTATAAGTTCTCAATTCTACTTTCCCATCTGCTGAAATTCATGTCTCTATTTTGCTTTCATTCCTATAGGACGTTTCCATTGGATATATAGTTGGAGGTTGGCAATTCCTTTCTTTTGACACTTAAAAGTTGATACTGCACTATCTTTGGCCTCCATGGTTTTTAATTAGAAATTAAGTCATTCAAATTGTTGTTTCCCTAAATGTAAAGAATCATTTGTCTCTGGTTGCTTTCCTCCTCTTTATCTATAGATATTTTAACCTTGGTTCAACAGTTTAATTTTTGATATGTCTGGGCATGGTTTTCTTTGAGTTTACCCTATCTAAGATTCTCAGAACTTTTGAATCTGTAAATTAATACCTTAAATTCACAAAATTTAAGAAGTGTTCACCTATATTTCTTCAAAAGTATGTATTGCACCAATCTCTCTTCTCTTTCCTAAGAGAGCTTAATGACACTGATGTTAGAACTTTAATATTGTCCTACAGGTGACAGATGCTTTTCTCCCATCCTTTTTTATCTTTTTTTTATATTTTGTTCTTCAAATTTGATAATTTCTATTATATACTATATATAATATACTTTCAATTCAAGTTTCTTCTGTTCTCTTTTTTATCATTGAGTTCATATAGTAATTTTTCTTTTATTTCAGACATTATGTTTTTCAGTTTTTAATTTATGTTTGGTTCATTTTTATAGTTTCTCTACTTAAAACCTCTGCTTTTCTGTTCATTTTTAGAGTGTTCCCTTTTACCTTTTGTCATGTTTATAACTACTGTTTCAAATACCTTTATCTGACAATTCAGATATCGAGGCTTTTATGGTTTGGATATGAAGTATCCCCCAAAAGCTCCTGTGTTAACGCAGGAGGTGAAAATATTAGATTAGGAGAGCTGTAACCTAACAAGTAGATGCATCCATGTGATGGATTATTAACTTGAATGAATTACTGGGTGATAACTATAGGTGGTAGGGAGTGGCTGGAGCAAGTGGGTCACTGGGGATGTGCCTTGGGGATTACATATTTTGTCCCCGGCTCCTTGTGTTGGCTCTCTGCTTCCTCACTGCCAGGAGGTGAGCAACTTTCTTCTGCCATTATATTTTGACTCATCTTGGACCCAGAGCAATGGAGTCAGTTGACCTTGGACTGAGACCTCTGAAAGCGTGAACCAAAATAAACTTCTCCTCTTCTAAGTTGTTTTTGCAACACAAAAGGTGACTAACACCGGCCATCTCAGGGTTTGCATTTGTTGATTATCTTCTCCCTTGAAAGGCAATCAGAGTTTTCTTTTTCTTTGATATGATTTTGAGTTGTATCCTGGAAACATTGACTACAATATTGTGAGTATCTTGGTCCTTTAAAATCCTCTGTAGATGGCAGTTATGTTTTGTTTTAGCAGTTAATTAACTCAGTTGGGTTTGGACCCCAAGTTCTTTCTCTCTTCCTGTAGGCTGCAGTTCTAATAATCTTCAAAGCCCTTTCTATGCTATTTGGGTCTACTCCATCCATGCATAGCATTGGGTTAGTCTGAGAGATAGGTGGTGGTTTGTATTCCAGTTTATTCTTCAAAGCTATACTTCTTTGCATCTGTTCCATGCATTTTCATATCATGAGTAAGGACTTGTGTCAATTCATGTACAAAATTAGGGGATATTTTTTCCACCTGTCTCCTCACTGGGATTTCCCACTCCTACCTATAACATACACACTCTGTAGCTTCTATAGCTCTTTTTCTTGGTTCTCTGGTTAGAAAGTCAAGGTGTCCCCCAGAGTCTTAGCTCCTCATTCTGTGAACAGTCTGTGCAACTGGAACATCCCCAGGATGAAGGAGCAAAAGGAAAGAGAAAGAAAAAACACAATGGTGATTCCCCCAATACACTCTGGACCACAGGTTCCCTTTTCTTTATTCTTCTAACTTTCACTCTGGCTTTCAAGTGCCTTCATTGCTGCTGTGACGGTAAAGTCCCCAAACTTAATGACTTCATGCAGAAAACATTTAGTGTCTGACATTTTCTATGACTTAGGATTCTTGGTGTCACCTCGCTGGGTTTCCAGAACTCAAGATATCTCACAAGGCTGCAATCACGGTGTGGGCCAGGGCTGCACTGAAGCCATCTCAAGGTCTGCTGGAGAGAGGAGACGCTTCCACATTCACTCATATGACCTTAGCAGTCTTCAGAAGCTCCACTTCCAAGACCCCTACAGACTGTTGATGTGATACAGTGACCAGACATCAGATCTTGCCATGTGGGTTCTCCAAAGGACATCTCACAACATGGCAAGTGGCTTTCCTCAGAGCAACAGAGGGAGATGGTGAAAGAAGCTGAAAAACATGTAAAACAGTCTTTTTATAACCTAAGAAAGTGACATTCCGTCACTTTTGCCATATCTCATTTGTTGGGAGTCATTAAGGACAGCCCACATTCAAGGGGAAGGAATCTCACAAGGGTATGAATATTTGGAGGGCAGGAATAATTAGGGGCCATTTTAGAAGTTTAACATTATCTTAAACCAATTCCATGATGTAGGAGTATATAATACCTCCAGACCTTCTCCTTAAAATGAAAGAATATAGAATATTGTCATATGTTTAGTTTTCTTCCTTTCCTGGCAAACGTGGAGTCCATCTGGGTTTAATAGAAATTAAGGATGTTGAAGGCTGTAGGGCAGATCTAGAAAGAGCCAAGGATATGGAAAATAAATGTGGATATATTTGGTGCATCATTTTAATGCTAGAATGGTTTCCTAGTCTGAATATTGTTAAGTAAATTAAGTATAAGAAACATCTGGCTGGAAAAAAACAAGGTATAAATTAAAAGGAGAGCTTGTTCCTTACTTTTAAACTCTTCAAGTTTGCAAACATTATAAGTCTAAGATTAAATCACATTCCCTAAGGGATAAATTAAGCTACTGAATATGGGTTCTTTATCAAGCAGTGAAATAAGAGGGATATTCCAATGTTTTAGATTTTACATCAGCTTAAGATTCATTGAGCACAGTAAAG
This sequence comes from Sciurus carolinensis, assembly GCF_902686445.1. Classification (NCBI taxonomy): domain Eukaryota; kingdom Metazoa; phylum Chordata; class Mammalia; order Rodentia; family Sciuridae; genus Sciurus; species Sciurus carolinensis. The sequence goes on from NC_062226.1 coordinate 22,988,357, forward strand.
CACTTCAAAGAAATGGAAAGTTTGGTATGGTGCTGACAAGTTGGATATCAGGGAGGAGTTTCCTAAAAGTGATTGACTTCTAATATTTAGAGACAGAGTATTTTTTCCACAGTGGTTCATAATAATATTTTATCATCTGTTTCTCATGATTTTCTGCAACGTGACCTTACTGTTCCTCCATCTACAGGTGGTATCCACGTCTCTACCTCTGAATGTAGATTGGCCTTAAATTGGCTTTGGCTATCAGAATATGGCAGAACTGATGTCATATTCCAGTCATCACTCTTAACAGATCCAGCAGTCTTTGCTTTTTGCCTCTTGAAATCATGAGGCACTACATGAGGTTATTCTCTTGGAAAACGCACCATAGGGAAATGCACTGAGTTTGCTACAGAGTAAAGAGGCCATCCGGATGTCTATCAGTTGAACCTCTAGGTAACTCCAGGCTCAGCCTCTAAAAGCAATCACCTAAGAAATCCCAGTGGAACCTCTCAACTGATTCCAGTCAACCCACAGAATCATGACAAGTAATAATACATTATCCCTTAATTCATTTTAATTTGGTGCATTCAGTTTTAGGGTACTTTGTACCCAATAGGTAATTAGAAACTCTTATTTGCATAAAGCCAGAATCTGAAAAAAAAAACTTGTTACATTATACATAGACATCTCAGGAAGTTTACAATATTAAGTTAGTTTGCCCTAAGATGCCATACACACACACACACACACACACACACACACACACATATATATATACATACACATATATGTATATATATACATATATGTGGCATCTTAGGGCAAACTAATTTAATATTGATATATATATACTTATATATGTATGTATATACACATATATATAGTACTATCTACCTATATCTTTGGCTATAGATATAAATTATATTCTACAGTTTAAAACATAATGAATAAAATAACTATCAATAACAATTGCTCTACCCTAGGATAAACACTGTAACATATTAACATATTTGTATTTCTTTTTATCATCTTTTCTGTGTGCATTTGTTCAGTCTTATTACATCAGTGTATATATTACCTCTCCTTTCCCATATTAATAGAACATATTGAGCATTTGTATGACATTTGAAATACAACAAAACACTATATAAATATTCTTTGTTTTCATTTAATATACTTTATCTCACCACTGTCATTATTACCTGTTAAAGTTGTTTCAAATATTTCCAACATTTCACTTTTGCAATTTGTACTATACTTTTCAGTCTCACACATGTTTGTGCTCGTTTCTACTTCCTTAGAAAAGATTCCTAAATAAAAGGCATAGTCATTATTACAGTTTTTTAAGAAAAAAAAATTGATGTTATTGACTCTATCCACCAAGGGCTGAGGACCTAGAACAGTTCAACTTCATCACGTTAGCCCAGGAAAGGCCATTAGATTTCATCTGGGGTATCCACATTAGTAGTGGTGACTGGGGACTCCTTTTTGAGAAGGACTACAAAACCACATCTGGAAGCAGCAGCAAAGAATGCTAAGATAAATTAGTAATGTTCAACCTCAGTGAAGCAGAAAGCACACAACACATGTGTTTTGTGTCTACAAACCCAATTCTGGCCAATTCTGGGGCTGAAGATAAATTCACTAATTTTTGCCAACATGAAATGCAAAAAAAAAAAAAAAAAAAGAAAAAGAAAAAGAAAGAAAGAATTTTTTTTGTTTTTGTTAGAATGCATATTTCCATAATTATAAGTGTAGTTAAATGGTTTTTCATTTGCTTGGTGTGTCTATCTGAATTTATTTTTTGGTGAAATGCTTTTCTAATATCCTTTGTCTATATTTTTAATTCTCTTGCTCATAGAGATTTATATGAATACTTTAAACATAAGGATAATAAGATTTCTTTCTGCCATTTTCCAGTTTGCCATTTGTCTTTTAATTTTGTTTATGCCATTTTATGATGAAGAAAATATTAATTTCTATGTGGTCAAGTAAGTTAATTTTTCTCTTTGTGGTTTCTTCCTTTGTATGCAATGCTTAAAATATTCCTCCCTGTCAAATGATCTTATAAATATTTATCTACATATTCTTCTTTTTTATGATTTAACTTTCTTATATTTATCTCTTAAATTCATCAGAAATCTAACTTTATATTTTTATAATTAACTAATCATCTTAGTATGTTTATTAATATTTTCCCTCCAATATGAAATGCCATCTTTATCATGTGCTTAATTATTCTGGTGTCTGTTTCAGGGGTTTCATCAAACTTTAATCCAGGAATGGCAAAGAAAATATTCGATAACATCAAGGGCAACAATAATTATCCTGTAAGTCATTAGGTACTAAGTTGGCAACTAAACTCAGGTCATCTGGGTTCCAAAGAGTCTCTTCCCTTGTTGACTAAATTGACTTCTTATTGCCCTATAAGGAAAGAGAGTAACAGGTTGGAGTCCATCTGCCAGAACACAGACCTCCCTCCAGTACATCTCTGAGATGATGAGCACATGAGGATTCTGGGATTTTTCTTGCTGAACTTTGACCTGTCAGTCTCCTCCCAAATCACCCTTTCCCACTGTATACTCCAAAATGTGGAATGCTCCTGATATTATTACATGGTAATACATGGCTTAACAGGTAAGCCATGTATAACCTTAAACTTCCTTGAAGAAAACTCATCTACTTTCTCTGCCCATGTTTAAATGTTTATATTTCCTAGGAGTTAAATGCCTGCTCTTTTCATGCAACAATTTAGGATTTTTTTTTTTTTTTTTACTGAGAAAAAGGACAAAATCAATTATTCTCTCTCTCTTCCTAACACATATTCTCAAGTCCAATATATTTTCCACCCCAACATTGGGAGCTTGGTTCTTAATTCATTATTGTGCATTTAAGAGTTGGGGTAGACAAAAGTGGAAGAAGAAGATAAAAATTGAAAGGAGACAAATGCTCACCGATTCAGTGGATATTTATGAAGTCCCTCCTCAGGGCTAAGCACTGGCCTAAGAAATTCACAATAGCTAGATTGTGGAACCAACCTAGATGCCCTTCAAAAAATGAATGGATAAAGAGACTGTGGTATATATACACAATGGAATATTATTCAACCATAAAGAAGAATAAAATTATGGCATTTGCAGGTAAAAGGATGGAATTGGAGAATATCATGCTAAGTGAAATAAGCCAATCCCAAAAAACCAAAGGCCAAATGATTTCTCTGATAAGTGGATGATGATATATAACCGGGGGTGGGGTGGGCAGGAGTAGTGGGTATGGGAAGAATGGAGGAAGCATGAATAGTGTAGAGGGAATTGTGGGATGGGGAGGGGGCAGGGGGAAGGATAGATAATGGAATGAGACAAACGTCATTACCCTATGTACATGTACAATTACACAAATGGTGTGACTCTTCTCCATGTACAACCAGAGAAACAGAAGTTGTACCCCATTTGTGTACAATGAATCTAAATTAAAAAAATAAAAATAAAAAAATTTTAAAGAGTACACAAAGCCCCGCTTAGGGTTGTAAAACAAGGTCATATGTTGTCTTTGTCAAATATTTTTCACTTTCATATTTTAATATGATCAAATTAAACTTCTCTTTTAACCTATTAACATGGCGAATCACATTAACACATTTTCTGAGCTTAAAGCAAATGTTGCATTCCTGGGATAAATCCTCCTTGGTCATGGTGCATTCTTTCCAAAACTGGTGAATGCTAGCATTAAATCCAGCATGTTAACCTACCTTGGCAAGAAAGATTCTGAAGACTGTTTTCCTTTTAAGCTATTTTTTTATTAGGTTTTGTTAACACAGTTATGCTGTATCCATTTTTTAAAATGGATTTTTTTCCTTTCTAAAGTATGCTTTGAAAGAATTTGTATTGCATGAGAATTTCTCAAAATTCGTTTCTTCTTGCTTATAAAAAAATTGAAAAAAATTTTAATTGTTGCTTTTTACCTTTTAACTAAAGTTACATTTTTTCCCTCTCACAGCCTTCAAACATGGATATGTATTTTTTCTTTTCTTTTTAAAATTAGGTTTTTAGAGATTTGTCAGTGTTATTGGTTATTTTCAAAGATTAAGCTGATTCAAATGTTAGTACAAAAAGAATCAGTTCATGGACTATTATTTGTCTGATTATTTATAAAGATAAATGGAAAGAAGACAAGAAAGTAACTAGTGAAGACAGGAGTAACCAAAAGATTGCAGAATGCAGGAGTCCCTAGCAGGTGGACATTATCAAAGTGCATTATTACCTCTAATAAGGTCACTTTGCATACTGCCCTAAAAGAGGGTTCCTAAAGAAAATTCCAAATATTTTTCATATATAGACTTCTTTAGAAAGGAGAAAATAGTTTATGTTAAGAAGAAAATCCCCAAAATTATATGCCCCATCTGGAGCATCAAAACAGAATTCTTATTCTTGCATTTAAAATCTCATGAGATATGGGCTCCTGAAGTTTATCTATGATCATGTTCAAAGAGAAGAGCCATCATTCAACTTTTCCTAAAAGGAAGGACAGTGAAATTTTGAAAAAAGTAGAAATAATGAATGTTCTGTAATTAAGTAATAAAGAAATATGATCTTTAAAACGTTTTGTTCCTGTCTTAAGAATATTTTCATTCATCTGTTGAAGGGCATTTAGGTTGGTTCCACAGTCTAGCTATTGTGAATTGAGTTGCTATGAACTTGATGTGGCTGCATCACTGCAGTACGCTGATTTTAAGTCCTTTTGGGTATAACCCAAGGAGTGGGATAGTGGGGTCAAAAGGTGGGTCCATTCCAAGTTTTCTAAGGAATCTCCACACCGCTTCCAGAGTGGTTGCCCCAATTTGCAACTCCACCATCAATGTAAAAGTGTGCCTTTTCCCCACATCCACACCAATATTTATTATTGCTTGTGTTCTTGATAATAGCCATTCTAATTGGAGTAAGATGAAATCTTAGAGTTGTTATAATGTGCATTTCTCTAATTACTAGAGATGTTGAACACTTCTTCATATATTTATTGATCGCCTGTATATTTTCTGCAAAGAGTCTGTCTAGTTCCTTGGCTCATTTATTAATTATGTTCTTTGTATTTTGGGTGTAAAGTTTTGTAAGTTCTTTATAAATTTTGGAGATTAGTGCTCTATCTGAAGTGCATGTGGAAAAGATTTTCTCCCACTCTGTAGGCTCTTTTCACATTATTGATTGTATCCTTTGCTGAGAAAAAGCTTTTTAGTTTGAATCCATCCCATTTATTGATTCTTGCTTTGATTCTTTTGTGCTTTGGGAGTCTTGTTAAGGAAGTCTGGTCCTAAGCCAACATGACAAAGATTCAGGCCCACTTGGGGGGTGGGGAGTGAGAGAAGAATGGAGGAACTTTACGTAGAGGGAAATGAGAGGGAGGAGGGGCAGGGGTATGAAAAATGGTGGAATGAGACAGACATCATTACCCTATGTACATGTATGATTACATGAATGGTGTGAATCTACATAGTGCACAACCATAGAAATGAAAAGTTGTACCCCATATGTGTACAATGAATCAAAATGCAGTCTGTAAAAATAAAAAAAAAATTTAAAGAATATTTTCACTGAAGTTTATGGATTTATTCACCCATTTACCTCTTGTCAAAAATGTCAGCATATTTAATTCTATTGACTTTTTCAGAATTGTTATGCTGAAGAAGTTACAATGAATTAAAACCATTTTACTACTACTAGTAGTAAATAATTTTTTTTCTAATTTCAATGGCTAAAACAGCCCTAGTTGTTATATGTCTTTCATACATATATATGTAGTGCATGTATTTGCATATACACAGTCTTAAATACATGGTATTCAGGTAATATGTTTGGATGGATTTGAGACGTAGGTTACTCAAAGTTGCTCATCTCATTCCCTTTAAGAAGGATATTTGAACTCAGTTTTGTCACACTGAGGCAATGGTTCTCAACTATGACTGCACATTAGAATAATTTGGGAAACTGCAAAACCAAACAAAGCAGAACACTCCAGAGATTCTTACTCACTTGGTCTGAGATGTTGTCTAGTTCTGATATTTTTAAGGAGTACCACGGATGAATCTAAGGTGCAGCCAAGGTTGGAAACTTGTTCTTAGGGCTGGAGGAGAAAGTTGTGTTCCATCAGAATGAATGGTTTATCTAAGCTCCTTTCCGGGTCTTGGGGAGGGTAGCCTTCCCTTTGGCATTTTTTTAGTGTCTCTTGAAAGCACACAGACACATGGAAGGATCATGCTGCTCTTCTCTCTCCCCCGGAGGACATGGGCTTGGAAAGTGCTGATAGCTCGGAAACCCCACACTCCTCGTGTTGGAGAAGTTAGTCGGAAGAGATCAGAAGAAGATGAAGAGATTGCGAGGGGAAGGAAGGCCATGAAATTTACTTGCTTGTCTCTAAAGAAAGGGAAGCCCACACTCAATTGAATTTTGTGGTATCAGGAAACCAGGGTCTAGGAAAGAATTTAAAGGACTATTGAGGTTTTAAATTTTCAAGAATAGCTGAAGGTATTAAAAAGGAACTTAAAAAAAATAAAGACCTGGAAACTGGGGTGCTGGTTAATTTCCTTTTAGGGGTGCGAAATGTTTTAAATGCCGACATCTGCGTGGGGTGGCAGGGGAGCCCTGAGGAGGGGTCCTGTCCTCCAGGGAGTGGGAATCCTGACAGTGCCAAGTCCCACCTTGACAGGCACTGGATTCTGGACTAGGGGCACAGGCTGGCTGGCATCTTGGCACAGCTGGAAAGACGAAGAGGTTCTTTTTGTTGTCGTCTTTTTTCCTCCCGTGGGTTGGGCTTCCTGTGCCTTTGCCTGCCTCTGAGTCTCTGGGTAAGTAAGTCTCTGGGTAAGCCTCTGTCATGGCACAAGGCTGGAAAAAGTGCACAACAGCCCAGCGGCCGTCACCTGGGTTTCTGGGAGAGTTCTGTGCCAGCTCGTGTCTTAGCTGTGCTGTGATATGCTGCCATGTGTCCTGGTGGAGGAAAGCACACAGCGGCCTCTGAGAGAAGGCCCATGAACCTCAGCCTCTACCCTTGCTTCTGTAATAGCCACAAAAGGAAAAGATCAAAACAAAAGCCTCACTGTTAAATTTCCACATTGGCTTTATTTTGACTGTCTCTTGTCTGCAAATCTGATAGACTCGCTTAGTCTCTCGAGAAGAGTAAATAAAGTAGAACAGAAAATAATATGACCTTCATTCTTGAGGGATCTATTTTTCCCACAGGATGAGCCCTTGGGTCCCTCGGATTGTCACTCTGGCAGAGGAGCAAGGAAGAGGTGAAAAGGTCACTGAGGCAGGGTGACCTCCAGACAAACCCACTCACTTCTCAGAGTTGTGGTGAATCTGATCTTTACCAGCTTGACACGATTCAGGCACTGGAAGGATGATCTCAACCCTTATTGGATAATGTTCCCATTGCTAGGTAAAGTCACCCAATCTTAAGGCAATCTTACGTTTTCCAAGGTAGGATCTGCAAGCCTTGTGGGATTTTTATAAATAATTTTGCAGATAAATACAGTATGTTATCAACAGCTGACTCAGCTGGCGTGCAATCTGATATAAAGTGGGAATTACGGGTGGGTTTCCACACTTCCCACATCCTGAAGAGAAAGAGCAAGGGCATTCATCGTACCAGCCCCTGAAGAACAAGAACCACTTACTTGGAGGCTTTCTGTTATGTTCCATCCTAAGAATGTAGTTCACTCTCTGGAAAATCAGAAAAGATGAGATCCAGGAGAAGTCTTAAATGGGTTCAGCCTGCAAAAGCACCAAGGTACCCCAGTTGTTATAAGGCACGATGCACCAGCTTCTGCCCTCTGGAAAAGGGATCCAGACTCCCCGGAGTACCTGCATACCTTCTTCTCTGTCTGGGAGTGACTGAGAAGAAAGTAAAGATTTTCTTGTCTGTTTGTTGGCACATAAGTTTCTCTGTGGGTCTTGTAGTTAAAAAAAAAAAAAAAAAAAAAAAAAAAAAGAAGTTAAAAGTTACATGCTATAAACAGGTTGATTTTTTAAAACATATCACTTTAAACCTGCTGGACATCATTTCACATTCTTTCTGATTGACAAACAGTACAGTAATTGTATCATTCTAAATGGGAAATATTCACGTGACATGGTTTACAAACACACAGAATTTTATGCATATGTGAGTATAGGAGAACAATACATGAAATCTTAACTTTTAGAAGATGAAAATATACGTTATAAAGGAGGATTCAGTTTTCCCCCTTCAGAACACCCCCTTCTGCCAAGTGGAAAACAAAGATATTAGCTGGTAAGGTTAGAAGCTCCTCCATCTCTGGGTGAGATAGAGATTTTGGATGATATGATCTGGTAATGCAGATTATTTTTCTGGACCTTCCCTTTTTGAGATAGGACCAATGGATTGGATGAGAAGAGGGTGGGTGGACAGGAAGAGCAGAGTAGCATCCTGATCTTAAAAATAGAATGAATTAAGATAGGAATAGGCAACTCCCAGCCCATGCTCTCTAGAGTCTGAGCAGGAAGCAGCGCCAGGAATGGGCCACACGTCCCAGGGAGAGATTGGCATGGAGGCTGGAGAACATGTTGGGAGCATGGACAGAATGCCCCTTGGATGGCTGGGGTTAGGGTGAGCTGAGAGAGGCCACCTCATAAGAGCAGGCTCAGATGCTGTCATTAGTAGAATTTTTTTTTTTTGGCAGCACTAGGGATTAAAGCCATGACCTGTTACATGATAGGCAAACACTGAACTAAATCCCCATTCGTTTTAAAATTTATTGGTTCTTCTTAATCATACATGATAGGAGAATCCATTTTGATATAATTATACAAGCACGGAATACATCTTATTCTAGTTAGGTCCCCATTCCTGTGGTTGTACATGAGCTGGAGTTATCCTGGTCATGTATTCATATATGAACATAGGAAAATTACATCCCACTTATTCCACTGTCTGTCCTTTTGTTACCCCCCCTCCCTTCTCTTCGTCGTCCATTGTCTAACGTACTGAACTTCTGTTCTTCCCCTCACCACCCTCCGCCATCACTGTGATTAGCTTCCACACATCAGAGAAAACGTTAGACATTTGGCTTTTAGGGACTGACTTATTTCACTTAGCATGATAATCTCCAGTCCTGGTTCTTTGCAGAATTTGTTTATGATTTCTAGAAGTTTCCTGGTGGAGTTTTTGGGGTCTTCCAAATATAGAATCATGTCATCAGCAAACAAAGAGATTTTTAGCTCTTTTCCTATTTACCTTTAATTTCTTTCTTTTGCCTGATAGTTCTGGCCAGAGAATCAAGGGCTATGTTAAATAGAAATGGTGAAAGAGGGCATCCTTGTCTTGTTCCAGTTTTTAGAGGGAATGTTTTTGGTTTTTCTTTGTTTAGAATGATGTTGGCCTTGGGTTTGTCATATATAACTTTTACAATGTCGAGATATGTTTCTTGTATCCCTATTTTTTCTAGTGTTTTAATCATGAATGGATACTGTATTTTTTCAAATGCATTTCTGCATCTATGGAGATTACAATGTGATTCTTGTCTTTAAATCTAGTTATGTGATGGATTTCATTTATTGATTTCTATCTGTTGAACCTAACTTGCATCTCTGGGATGAAACTCACTTGGTCGTGGTCCACTATTTTTTCATGTGTTTTCATATGCAACTTGCCAGTATTTTGTTGAGAATTTTTTGCATGTGTGTTCATCAGGGATATGGGTCTGAAGTTTTCTTTCCTTGATGTGTCTTCGTCTGGTTTTGGTATCAGGATATTAACTTCATAGAATGAGTTTGGAAGGGGTCCCTTCTTTTCTATTTCATGGAATAATTTGAGGAGTATTGGTATTAATTCTTCTTTGAACATCTGGTAGAACTCAGCTGAGAATTCATCTGGTCCCAGGCTTTTCTTTGTTGGTAGGCTATTAATGGAGTCTTCAATCCCAGTACTTGAAATTGAATTGTTTAAATTTTCTATATTCTCCTGGTTCAATTTGGGTAGGTCAAATGTCTCTAGGAATTTATCAATGTCTTCAAGATTTTCTAGATTATTGAAGTATAAATTTTCAAAGTAGTTTCTGATTATCCTTTGTATTTAGTAGTGTCCGTGGTGATATTTCCATTTTCATCATGGATTTTAATAATTTACATTTCTTTCTCCCTTTCTTTTGGTTAGCATGGCTAAAAGTTTATTAATTTTGTTTATTTTTTCCAAAACACCAACATTATTATTGTTATTATTATTATTATTATTATTATTATTATTATTTTGATACCAGAAATTGAACTTGGGGATGCTTAACCTCTGAGCCACATCCCCAATCCTTTTTTGTATTTTATTTAGAGACAGGATCTCGATAAATAGCTCAGGGCTCAGCCAATTTGCCGAGGCTGGCTTTGAACTTGCGATCCTCCTGCCTCAGCCTCCGGAGGTGCTGCTGGGATTATGGAGAAGCGCTCCGACTGCGCCTGGCTCAACCAACTTTTTGATTCATTGATAAAAGGTGGTGAGACGAGAGGCAAGCGGGTATCTCAGAGCTCTAGAACACGAGACTCAAGCTGTAGGAATACTGCTTCTCTGTGAGGTGGGGGATAGTATTGAACAGAGAGCCTTGGAGACTGGGAAATTTGGCAAAGGGAACAAAATTGGAACTGGGCTCCTGGTGGGAGGTGGCTGGGGAATTTGAACAGGTGAGGGAGCTCAGGACAGAGCCCTGGAGACCAGAAAGAGCAGTATCTACCAACAACGGAAGCAGTGAAGGAGTGGCTCCCCGTCCCACTAGAGGAACGTTGGAGACCCCTAGGGTACAGTCCTAGAGGTGCCTTGATTTAATATTGCCTGACAACTTCCCGCACAATTAAACACTTGGAGCCATACTAGACCTAAGTCCTGCCCCTAGGAGCGTCCCCTACAGAAACTCATCTCACGGAACCTAGCGAGATCTATGCCCTGGGAGAGGAGCAACAGTTCAGCACAGACTGAGAGTATATACTCTCATTGATTTTTTTTTTCCTTTGAACATGTACTCATTGATTCATGAACATTTATACGTATTTGTTTCTGCTTTCTCATTTCTAGACTTTCTAGAAGGTAGTTATTTTTTCTTACTGTGTTTTGAGGGTTAGGATTTTTGGAAAACCAGCAAATTGTGAAACTACACTAGAAGAATAGAATATCAAAGGAGAATCTAATTCAACCTAAAAACTAGAAATAAATCAAAATAATAGGAAGTAAAAATCATTTCTCAATAATAACACTGAATGTTGATGTATTCAACTCATCAATCGAAAGACAGAGGCTGGCAGATTGGATTAAAAAACAAGGCCCAACAATATGCTGTCTCCAAGAGACTCACCTCATAGGCAAAAACATCCACAGACTGAGGATGAAAGGATGGGAAAAAACATTACTCACATGGATCTCATAAACAAGCAGGGGTTTCTGTCCTCATATCAGATGAAGTGAACTTCAAGCCAAAGTTATCAGAAGGGACAAAGAAGAACATTTCATACTGCTTAAGGGAGTCATACATCAACAAGAAATAACAGTCGTAAATATTTATACCAAACAACGAAGCATCTACGTACATCAAACACTTTTCAATATCAAGAATCAAATAGATGACAACACCATAATACTGGGTGATTTTAACATGACTCTTTCATCACTAGACAGATTATCCAAACAAAAGCTAAATCAAGAAGCAATGTAACTAAAAAACACAATTAATAACTTAGACTTAACAGATATATGTAGACCATTTCATTCATCCGTGACTTAATATACTTTCTTCTCAGAGTACATGGAAGATTTTCTAAATAGACCATATTTTAGGACACAAAGCAACTCTTAGCAAATGCAAAAAATAGAGGTAGTATCAGATCATAATGAAATGAAAAGCCAACAATGAAATAAAAAGTAGAAATTACTCTGAATAATTCCCTATTGAATGATGACTGCATAGCAGAAGAAACCAGGATGAAATAACAAAAAGTACACTTAGAGGATAATGTTACAACATATCAAAATCTCTGGGACACTCTGAAGGCAATGCTAAGAGGAAAAGTTCGTAATATTCAGCTCATATATTAAAAGAAAAGAAAGACACCAAATAAATAATCTAACATTACATCTCAAGACCCTAGAAAAAGAACAAATCAACACCAAAATCAGCAGAAGACAGAAAATAATTAAAATTAGACTCATCCCTTTTTAAATTTTGTTTTAAGACAGCATCTCACTAAGTTGCCCAGGCCTCAAACTCACGATCCTCCTGTGGCAGCCTCCCAAGTAGTTGAGATTTCAGGCACTATTCACCTTGATCACCAAGGTTTTTGGCATCCATAATATTTGTGCTCAAGGCAAATGCCTCACTCACTTCCATTCAGTCTTGGCCCCCCAGCTTCCTGGAACAGAAGAGGTACAGGATGGCTAAACAAAAGCTCTATCATGCTGCATGGGTCAGGGGCGGTGACTTGTAGCAGAAGACAGTGTGAAAGACAACCCAAGCCAGGGGTCAGATGCAGCACAAGACCCATCCTCAAGGGAGTGGCATTTTCTAGAAGGTACTCAAAGAATTAGGTGTCAGTTCATGGAAACTTACCAAATATTTCAAAATACTCTTGTTGATATTTCTTTTCTCAAAGTGAAGAATAGAAATGTGATTGCTCCCCAAATGAGAAATCTAAGGCCAAAAAAATACACCCTTCTACTTCCTATAGGTGGAGTTTCTGAGAAAAGAAGATTCTGGTCTTTTTCGTCCTCTGTTGTAGTGAGGAGTTCTCCAAGCAAAGGAGATGGGAATAATCTGGGGAAGCCACCTAATTGTTTGCCCCTCACACCCAAACTCAGTCTGGATAGTTGGTTTTATATGGTCACACTGAGATAATACATATTTACAGGGAAAGATGCGACGGCAATCACTAGACCCCATGGAATCTCCGTGTGTGTGAGCAAAATTATTTAGCTCACCAGCTTATAAATCAGCTGGGCTTGGTGGCATGCCTGGCATCTCAGCTGGGGGCCCCTCGTGCACCTGGCTGGCGGCTCTTATGGGCTGAGCTGTGCAGACTTGGCTCTGCACCACGTATCTCCCTTTTACCTCCTGAGACGCAAGGACTGAAAAAGGCGTGTTTTTTTTTTTTTTTTCCTCTGATGCAAACAACAGAGGATCAAGGGAAAGCTCGTTGTGCAAGCACAGTTCAAGTCCAAACTTGTGTCATCATTCTTGAAGCATCTAGTTTATTAAAGCAGGTCACGAGGCTGAGCTTGGAACCAGGGGGTGGTAAGCTCATCCCTCCTGTGGACGTGAGGGAGAAAGATTGATCTATCCCACAAAGAAAAGGGAGGGGTGGGAAGGCGGGAGGCAAACAAACCTAAATCAGAAAACTTAGAATCAGATAACAGGAAGCTAAAGCTGTTGGTCATCACAGTGCACGGAAATGCATTAATATCTCTGAAAGCATCCCAGAGACAGACTACAAAAGGGAGCAAAAAAGAATGAGAAAAGAAATATCAAGCAAATTCAAAGTGGTGAAGATGATGATGAAGATGATGATAAAGCTGAGGTGCCATCTGGACATAGGTAACTTCAATACAAATATATAAAATGAATTAAGATTGATTTTACACTATCAATGTTATAAGGTTACACTGATATATATTTAACTATCTGTTTATTATTTTTGCAATACTGGAGGTTGAACCAAGGGTCTCTGCCACTGAGCTACCTCTCCAGGCCTTTTTATTTATTTATTTATTTTTTAATTTTTGAGACTGGGTCTCACTAAGTGTCCCAGATTGACCTTGAACTTGGATCCTCCTGTCCCAGTCTCCCAAGCTGCTGGGATTACACAGCATGTGCTGCCACATCCAGTCAAAATTTCATTGTTAATGAATAACAGCAAATATGTAGTTATTATGAACTGTTATGTGTAAGATTAGAAATATCATAAAAATATAAAGAAACCCTGGAAATACCAATACAAATTTTTAAAAACTGACTACCAATTTTTAAAAAAAATTTTTTGGTTGTCACCGGACCTTTATTTTACTTTTTTATATGTGGTGCTGAGAACAGAACCCAGTGTCTCACACATGCTAGGCAAGTGCTGTACCACTGAGCTACAACCCCAGCCCTGACTACCAAATTTTAACATACTCTGTCTCATACAGATAGAATACATTAAAGTGAATAAGTACATAGAATATTTGGGTAGTGTATATAATAAAGTTGATTTATAAGATAGAATTTACAACCAAGATATCTAATGGCACATTTTGCTGAATGTCATAATAGGACATGAGAAATTTCAATAAGAACAAAGGATATGTAAGCCTGTTCTTCAACCTCAATGAAAAAAATTGGAGAAATTAATTAATGGGTTAACAGAACACACAAGTGCTTGATGTTAAAATAACAACATAAAATGAACACTTCAATGATTTCTGGGTCAAAGAAGTAAATAAAACTCCAATTATACATTGTTTAGAAAACAATAATGATACTGCACATGAGATTTAGCTAAAGCTGTATTCAGTGAAAAACTACATCTATAAAACTGTCACCAAATTCCTGAGCTGGAGGACTGACTCTGGGGATTCCAACAGACCAGAGTCAGTCACCTGCCACAAGGAGAGGCCAAACAGAGAGAGGCAAGTGGCAGTGAAGCAAGAAAGGAATTTATTATTCAGTAGGCCACACTGGCAAGAAACTGTGGACCAGTAAAAAGTTTAAAACTGAAAACCACTATAATTGAAATTAAAGACTTACTAAATGGGCTGAATAAAAGAATTGAGATAACAGAGGAAAAGGAGTAGTATCAATCCCAAATCATACATTCATCAAAAGTATTTTTCAGCTGGGCATGGTGGTGCATGCCTGTAATACCAGCAGCTCAGGAGGCTAACGCAGGAGGATAGTGAGTTCAAAGCCAGCCTCAGCAACTTAGCAAGGCCCTGTCTCTAAACAGAATATTTTTAAAAAGGCTGGGGATGTGGCTCAGAGCTTCAGTGCCCCTGGGTTCAATCTCTAGTACCAAGATTAATAAATAAATAAATGGAGTACAACCAGAGACGTAAGTTTTACCCCATTTGTTTACAATGAATCAAAATAAATAAATTTTTTTAAAAGGAATTTTTTTCAGGAACTTTAGTGAAATATATTTCAAATTGAGTGAAAACTAACTTTAGTTGAGAGCCAATCTGTTCTACAAAAATGTACTAAGTTTTTCATGAAGACAGAGAAACCTGGAACTTTAGGAATGAAAGGTAATGTTCAATATCATTAGCAATTTGGGAAGTAGAGGTTGAAAACAATGAGATACCACCACACATCTATTCAATGATGGTGTAAATGTGTGTACACCTATATATGTGTGTACGTACATATTTGTGTACACACATAATACCAAGTACTGAATGGAATGGAAGGCAACTAAAACTCCCATACATTTCTATTTTGAATGAGGAATGGGGCATGCACCACTTTGGGAAATATTTTGAAGTTATTTTAAAAAAATTTTTTAGTTGTTAATGGATCTTTTAATTGATTAATTAATTAATTTACTTATATGTGGTGCTGAGGATCAAAGCCAGGGCCTCACACATGCTAGGCAAGGGTTCTACCACAGAGCCACACTCCAGCCCAGGTTATTTATTTTTTCCATTTTTAATAATGAAACCATACTTTTGCCATGTGCTCTAGTAATTCCATCCCTAGGTATTTATTAAATAAATGAAAACTTCAATTCACACAAATGCCTGTGCTTCAACTTAGATGGGTCTAAAAGTTATTATGTTAAGTAAAAAAAAAACTCTCCAAAAATTACATACTATTTGATTCAATTTATATGTCATCTTGAAAAGACAAGACTATGATGAGGGACAGATCAGTGGTTGGGGTGAGGAAGGGTATAATATAAAGGCAGTTTGAGGAGTGATGGAGCTGTTCTGTAGTTGGGGTTACATGAAACTGTATATGTATTTGAATTCATGAAACTCTACACACGAAAAAAAAGGTCCATTTTAATATATGATAATTTTAAAAATAAAATTTGTAAAGTAAATATACTGTAGGTCCCCCCAAATGAGAGTGCTACAGATATAATTGATCATTTGGAAATTAATTATTTTTACTGATCCCTTTGAATTTCATACACTGGTGGGAGAAGGAATAGAGAAGAGATAAAGATCGAAATGATATGCCCTTTTAAAACTACCACCACTACTATTATAACTTTATTTTTAGCAGAATACCCTCTAGCATACTGAATAAGATCACAAGTAGAATTTGGTTCAATCCTTGACTGTGGGTATAATGTCTAGAAATATATACCACTACTTTATTTTTTACAGGTTGAAAATGAGGAAAGATGAACACACTTCTTCTGCTACCTCTAAGGACTGGTCCTGTCCAGGAAGCTAGAGAGCCTTTCCAATGAGAGACTGTCTTACCACAGTACTTTTGGAAAGCTGGTTCAGAAATTCGAGGAGGCAAACAATGTTTGGGGAAACTTCTCTATGAATTACTGTCTCTAAAGAGGTAAAGGACAACAACTGGTGCTGGGAAAACTGGAAATCCATCTGCAACAGAATGAAACTAAACCCCCATCTCTCACCCTGCACAAAACTCAACTCACAATGGATCAAGGGACCTTGAAATCAGACCAGAGACCCTGCATCTTATAGAAGAAAAAGTAGGTCCAAACCTTCAACTTGTTGGCTTAGGATCAGACTTCCTTAACAGGACTCCCATAGCACAAGAAATAAAAGCAAGAATCAACAACTGGGATAGATTCAAACTAAAAAGCTTTCTCTCAGCCAAGGAAACTATCAGTAATGTGAAGAGAGAGCCTACAGAGTGGGAGAATATCTTTGCCACTCATACTTCAGATAGAGCACTAATTTCCAGAATACATAAAGAACTCAAAAAACTCTACACGAAGAATACAAATAACCCAATCAACAAATGGGCTAAGGATATGAACAGATGCTTCACAGAAGAAGATCTATAAGCAATCAACAAACATATGAAAAAATGTTCACCATCTTTAGTAATAAGAGAAATGCAAATCAAAACTACACTAAGATTCCATCTCACCCCAATTAGAATGGCGATTATCAAGAATACAAGCAACAACAAGTGTTGGAGAGGATGTGGGGGAAAAGGTACACTCATACATTGCTGGTGGGGCTGCAAATTAGTGCAGCCACTCTGGAAAGCAGTGTGGAGATTCCTTAGAAAACTTGGAATGGAACCACCATTTGAGCCAGCTATCCCACTCCTCGGCCTATACCCAAAGGACTTAAAATCAGCATACTACAGAGATACAGCCACATCAATGTTCATAGCTGCTCAATTCACAATAGCCAGACTGTGGAACCAACCTAGATGTCCTTCAATTGATTAATGGATAAAGAAACTGTGGTATATATATACAATGGAATATTACTCAGCTATAAAGAATAATAAAATTATGGCATTTGCAGGCAAATGGATGAAATTGGAGAATATCATGCTAAGTGAGATAAGCCAATCTCAAAAATCCAAAAGACGAATGATCTCACTGATAAGCGGATGAAGACACATAATGGGGGGTGAGGGGGCAAGAATGGAGGAAGGAAGGACTGTATAGAAGGAAAAGAGGGGTGGGAGGGGAGGGGGGGAGGAAAAAATAATAGAATGAATCAAACGTCATTGCCCTATGTAAATGTATGATTACACAAATGGTATGCTGTTACTCCATGTACAAACAGAAACGACATGTATCCCATTTGTTTACAATTAAAAAAAAAAGATGTAAAGGAAAAGGTCACCATGAACATAGCAGGCAGTCCAAAGAAAGTCAGCTCACGCAGCTCTCTAGGAGATGGGAAGCCTGAGAGTACTACCCACGGTACACACAGTACTGCACTCGGTGCAGGTGCCTTTCACCTCTCCAGATTCGAGTCCTGCAAAACTTAGCCATGGATAATCTCCACTGTTGTTTGTCAATGTGCTCCTGGTGCTCAGATCTCCTGAATAAGAACAGTGCCTGCTTAGAGATCAGCTTACATTACATTTCATGTAAAAGGGGAGGCAAACCGGACATGTGATTTTGGATCAGAAGACCATCAAGACCCACAATGAACCTCAGCCACCTGCACACAAGGCTAAAGTGGTAGTGCGGTGTGTCCTGTGGAAAGCATATGCCTCAGGACCATTTGCTTTAAAACCGCATGTCTGACTCTGACAATATGTATCATGCCATGTAAAGTGGCCAATTAATGCCCACATTTGGCAGGCTAGGAGAAGGACGTCAGGCATGGTTCCAACAATTAGCATGTAACCCCCATTAAGCCAGAAGGGTTGGGACTGGTTTGATGAAAATTTCCAAAACTAGATTAGTGTACATGGTTATGTAGAATAGACTGCTTGCTGGCCAGATTGGAAGCCCCAGGTTACTTCCTCTGGGGTTTGTCAAAATCTGTTTTTTTCAGTGGAAATCAGAGACCAAGTTATCTGAGACAGTGCATCACAGATGCAAATGCAGAGAGTTACAGAAATGGTTGTTTTGCACCACCTTTACTGCAAGTTTGCATGGCTAGCAAAGGCCAGGGAGGACATGTCTTGCATTGAAATGAAATATAATAAGCATTTGTTTTCTGAAATGGCTGTTTTAGATAGTTCTATTTCTTTGCCTACAAAAATGGATAATTGTTATAGAAAACAGAATTACAATTATATTCATTCATGAGGGTATTTGACAGGACTAAAAGACAAAGCATGAAAAAATAATAAGTATTGTGAAATGTTTTATCAGCATCTAATGATACCATCAGATTTACTGCATTAACTTGTAGTTATTGCTTTTTAATTGTTCTCAATGTCTCAATGCCAGGGATTTTCCACCATAAACTCCATTCTCAGGTAATTCTACTTTAAAAAAAAAAAAAAGCACATAGAAAATATACATTTTCCAAAACTCTGTATGTGGAGAATGTCTTTGCTAAATTCACAACAGAAAGATACAAAATGTAGTCACAAGGTGGCATCTTCCTCCTATCACCACTGCCGGCTGCAGCGATTCACTTACACTGTGTGATAGATTTAAAAAACAAAACAGAAACTGATTCCAAGCATGCATGGAAACTGAAATTTTTCCCGCCTTTCTTTCCATTACTATATTATTGATATCCTGGACGGGGACAGAGTCAGTGCCACACCCTCTTCTGTCTTCCTCAGTCCCCTTCCAACTTTTCCCCAAACACAATTGCATCTAATCTTTTTACAGTAGCTATTTAATGCAAGAAGATATTTGCAGTGAAGGCCGAGTAAAGGTGGCATCCTCGACCCAGGCACAGGTCCCAGTGGGTACACAGGGACTGAGGTGCCATTTCTATCGATGACCCCGTGGGACTCTGAATGAGGATACAGGTGAGAAAAAATACAAAGCATCCTTCATCCCCTACCCACCAATGCACTCTTGCTCCCTAGAAGTCTTTATTTCATAAGATGAGGCCAGGGCAGTTTTTCTCATTTCAGTTTTGGGTTGTCATTTCATTTAGGTTGCTTCTCAATCTTGGTTTTTGGTAGAGTTTTTTTTTTTTTTTTTCCCTATGTCCATTACTGGGATAATAGGTCAGGATTTCTCAACCTCAGCATTATTGACATATTGGATTTGATGATTCTTGGTCGTGAGTGCTGTCCGCTGCATAGCAGGATTAACTGCATCCCTGCTTGCTACACACTAGATGCCTGGTCACTACACTATTCCCCCCACAAGTGTCCTCAGACAGTGCCCAGGGTTTTCAAGGTGGAGGTGCAAAATCAGGTCCCCTTTGTTGAGGACCACGGCTGCAGACTAGAGTGTAAAGGACTAAAGAGCTCTAGGGAGCAGTTGCAAAAGTTGGATCAGCAATCTTAGTAACATTCAGGCAAAATTTCTTTACCTCCGATATGTCCTCACAATGAGGACAATTGACATACTCCTGACTATTCAGTCCATTGGCAACGCACAATGCCAGAGTATGCTGGCCTTATGCTTTCACCCCTAGGGTACGTTTCAGAATTATCCCGGGAGCTTTCAGTGTGCCTAGGCCTGTGGCAGATATCTCAAAATATTATTACTTGGATCTCTTTGAAGATAAGGTATTTACTGAAGTGGTTGATAGATAATGCTACTTAATGTGATCATAAAGAGGTACATGTATTACTGTATGACAGATTTTATTTTAAATTTAGGTATCTTTATTTTAATATTGGTGTTTGGGGTCAAGAAAGACAAAAAATGCAAGTAGGGCTGGGGTGTTAAAATGCAGAAAAAGAAGGATTTAATCTAATGCCCACAGTTGTTCAACTATAAACTCTTGTGAGAATTGGGCTCTACTACCTAATTCACCAGGGTCATACAGCAGCCATCAGGTATTACTTGTAAAAATAAAGATCAGAAAGTCCTTGCAAAATGGAATTACAGTTTTTTTCCCATAGGAAACTTTTAAATTTCAGGGCAGCCCCAGTTTCTGAGAGTTTTATCTCTACTTTGCTTTTTTGCACTTAACTGTATTCTCATTGTCATGTGACTCAATGTGGAGATTATCTGTGCTGTTCACCAACTTATTGCTTTCTGGAAATATGGAAGGATTGTCCTTCCTTAGTACTTTTGGAGTTAGAGATAGTAATGTGACTTGTCTCGGCTATGGAGCAGTGATCATGTGTGTCAATTTTGAGAGACATTTTTAAGAGCCACTCTGTAATTCACTATGTATTCTTTTCTTTCTTTGCCATTGCATTCATGAAAGCATATATCGAGAGGGTAGCCTCCAAGGTGACAAGTTGGGTGTATTAGTCAGGATTAAGTTAAGCTGGATGTGATAGGAAAACAATATAAAAGGAGCAGATAGGCAATCCATGATGAGTATGGTGGCTCCACCTAATTATAATGGTCCCTCCCTGCGACCACAATGCTGGATTAAGGCATGGGCATAGGATCCACTCCTGCTGGGGTGCAGTTCTTCTTTAAGGAAGTGGTGATGGTGGGTGTTGTTACTTTTTTTTAACTTGAGCTTATGGGGAGGAATCTTTCTTTCTGAAATCATAAATCTGAGAAACTAAACGTAGCATGCAAAGAGAAGCAGAAGTGAGGGAAATATTAAAGAACAAAGTAGTTCTTGATTTCCTTTTCCAAGGCTTTTTGAGACTTGCTGCAACCTTCTGGCCTTTCCCCATTTTGTTATGAACCAGAAACTTCCTTTTTGTTTAAATGAGGAGAGGTTAGATGTCTATTGCTTGCACCAAAGGGTCCTAAGGCAACTGTCTACTTTTCTGGGTTTCCGTGGAGCATACATGAAATAGAGCTCATAGACGCTGCCATGTGCCCTACACATAAAGATCCCGAAATGCTTGTTCTTAATTATGTGTTTTAAATAATACAAAGTG
The DNA here is from genome assembly GCF_902686445.1 of Sciurus carolinensis. Classification (NCBI taxonomy): domain Eukaryota; kingdom Metazoa; phylum Chordata; class Mammalia; order Rodentia; family Sciuridae; genus Sciurus; species Sciurus carolinensis. The sequence continues at coordinate 23,009,745 of NC_062226.1, forward strand.
AACAAAATTTGTAAAAACTTCCCTTAAAAAAAAAAAAGTCCCAACTCAAATGACATCTTGTTCATTCCCAGGAAGATCTGGATCTTCCTTCTCCTTGTTTCCTCTACTCCATCTTAAAACCATCCTACTCCTTTGTAATTATTTGCAGATCTAAATCCTTTTCTGATATACTTTAAACTTCTAAAGGATTGGAACAGATCTTTAATCATCTTTCAATAATCAGTCTCTAACATGCTGGTACATAATAGATGGCCAATAAATTTTGTTAGAAAAACAAAGATTTAGAGAACATTCATGATTAAAGTTGGCAATAATAACAACCAACATTTATGGAGTACATCCTGTGTTCTAAGCACTGCCCTAGAGGTTTTTTTTTTTAAATGACTTAATCCTTACACCAACTCTTAATATGCTACTATTATTACTCCATTTTCCAAATGAGCACACTGGTCATACAATGAATAAATGGTAAAACCAAGAATTCATCTTAGCCAAACTGACACCAGAGCCCTAATATTTGAACCAGTACACTATGATATCTTTTTTTGAAGATATTTCATTACATATAGTAGGAGTTAAGCCATTTACTGTTAGAGATAGAGGGAACTTTCAGGTTCACTGAATTCCATCATGAAATAAATGTAGAAACTGAGCGAAGGGTTGGAGGTGACTCTCTTCTGGTGGTTTATGTAACTGCACAGGCATATCTTCACAGGGTCCAAATCCTAGCTGGACTCTTTCAACATGCCCCCTCCCCCATGCAAAATCAGTTTCCTTTACCGTGTATTCATTTGGGATCTTGCTTTGGAAAAACCACCCCAAGTTTTTCAAAGTAGATATATGCCAGTTACCAAAGTCAGGTGGATCTCACTTGTTGATCAAGAGAAAGGGAATGGTGGGGGATGGGGGAGGAACCCCTATCCATAATTCAGATTTTAGCATAGACTTCATGCTGTCAAAGGTTTCCCTGGCCTTGGTCAAGGTCAAGTCTATCTACCTAAGCTCTAGCACTTAGCACTTTATAGCACTTAGCATTCAGTTGTAATTATACATATTTCATGTGTGAACATTTGGTCACCTCACTTGTTACCTTTTTATTTCCTTGAGGACAGAACTCATGTCAATTTTTGTACCTCCTTATATTCTTGGCGATAGCATAGATTCTGGCACATATTGGGTATTGAAGGAAAGAGAGAACAAATGGATGAATAAATAAACGCATGAATGAAGCAGGCATCCTCCCGGTTGAATGCCTAAGATGCGGCCCTTATATGATGTGTCTGAGAGGACCCACACTCCCACACACCACTGATCAGAAATCCTCATCAGGAAAGTCATACAACATCTACTTAGTGAGGGCTTTGGGGACCCCCCAAAGGTTGGAAAAGAGACACAAAAGGTGAGCAAGCAGTTTTCAAAGGATGCTTTCAACTGCCCGGCCGGCTACTCCGTGTGTGTGTTTTCTTCTACAAAGTGTTTCCAATTACTGTGGCACTCTCGGTATCTGGATCCATCTCCAGTGAATTCCTCTGCAGCTCCTGCCAGACATATGGGATCAATCAGTGCTTCGGCGCTGGTGCGCTTGCTGCGGGAATGTTGACAGCCTGACAGACGCGGGGTTCTGGTGTCATGGAATCTCCGGGCCTTTGGCTGGATCCCGGGAGGAGAATGAGAGGGGGAGGAGAGAGATAGAGACCGAGATAGAGAACGGAGAGAGGAGAGTGGAGCGGGAAAGGAGGAGACTGGAGGGAGAGGGGGAGAGAAGGAGGGAAGCCCGAGATTTTTCTTGACTGCCCCCTTTCCTTCAAACATTTTATAGGCTTCAGGGAGAGAGAGGAGGAGGAGAAAAGGAAGAAAAAAAGAGGAGAGCGAGAAGGGTAGAGAGCTCGCCGTTCCCTCCCGATCCGTGAGCTGCAGGAGGAGTCTGGATTTTGTCCCCAGTGTCAGATGAAAGGGCGCTAAGGCTCGCGGCCGCCGCCCCGCGCCCCGCTCGGCGCACGCTCCTCTGCGAGCCCGGCCGCCGGGCGCCTCTTCTCGCCGGGGCAGCCGCCTGCGCTCCAGGGCGGCCGCTCCGTCGCCAGTGCAATGTGGCCGCGCCTGGCCTTTTGTTGCTGGGGTCTGGCGCTCGTTTCGGGCTGGGCGACCTTTCAGCAGATGTCCCCGTCGCGCAATTTCAGCTTCCGCCTCTTCCCCGAGGCCGCACCCGGGGTCCCAGGGCGCCTGCCCGCGCCGCCCGCTCCGGGCGAGGAGGCGGCGGAGAGCAAAGTGGAGCGGCTGGGCCAGGCGTTCCGGCGGCGCGTGCGGCGGCTGCGGGAGCTGAGCGAGCGCTTGGAGCTGGTCTTCCTGGTGGACGAGTCGTCCAGCGTGGGCCACGCCAACTTCCTCAGCGAACTCAAGTTCGTCCGTAAGCTGCTGTCCGACTTCCCCGTGGTGTCCACCGCCACGCGCGTGGCCATCGTGACCTTCTCGTCCAAGAACAACGTGGTGCCGCGCGTCGACTACATCTCCTCCAGCCGCGCGCACCAGCACAAGTGCGCGCTGCTCAGCCGCGAGATCCCGGCCATCACCTACCGCGGCGGCGGCACCTACACCAAGGGCGCCTTCCAGCAAGCCGCGGTAAGCGCCCGCCCCTCCCGCCCAGCCTTCGAACCCCGGCCCTTCCCACCCGCCGCTGCCTGCCCATCGCCTGCCCGGGTCCGTCTTGGGTAAGGCGTAACCTGCCCACGCCAGGCGACCCGGTCCCCCAAATCAGAGCCATCACTATCCTTCTATTGTTGTGGGGCCCAATGGAATAATGGGTTTTAAATGCTTAGCAAGATGTCGGGCTCCTTAAATGGTCCCTTTTGGAGGATCCTATTAGGAAGGGACCCTTAGGACGCTACCTACATTCACACTTGCAGGAACAGATTGTATCCAAGGTGGGACAGGTGAGGGTGGTCTGCAAAATGTTTCCAAAGGTAGGAGGTGAAGTGATCTGGATATTTTCCCCAATTATTTTTTTTTACGTTATTTCAATATAAAGTGCGTGTCGTTTTTAATTTTGCTCAAGTACCTTCTAAGTAAAATTTTAGCATCAGAATGAAGTCAGTCTTGCCCGATGGACTTCAACAAAATGTATTTTTTTAATTAGAAAGTAATGCATAGTTGAAGACAACCTGAAACACAGAAATGTCTGATATATTGGCAAGTCAATGTTGGAGGTATGAATGAAACAAAGAGGAAAAAGCACCCTATAGTCCTATCAACCTTAAAAAAGTCACCGTTCATATGTGGTTGTACATTTGCCAGTATGCATATTGATACGTACTTTTTTAGCCAGGTTGGTACTTTGCAATTTGATAGCACGTATTTGCATTTATTTTATATCATGATTAAAATGTTCCACATTAGCTGTATACTATTCCTTTGCAGGCACGTGCCACAGTTTATTTTACCAATCACCTATTGTCGGACACAAATATTTGTAGTCCTTTCGGTTACTTCTGAATTCCTTCTAAATTCCTGACTTCTGAATTAAAATATATGAACATTTTTAACTGCTTGATACATATTGCCCATTCTTCCCTTGGAGAGTTGTGTAAATTTACATTCTCTCTAGCAAAGTATCAAAGCAGTAAGTTTGTTACATGCTTATCAATATATTATTATGTTAAAATATTTTGCTATTTTGATAAGGTTGCTAGAGGTATCATTTTTAAAAATTCAATTTAGTTATTTTTTAGGATGAATATCTGCTACTAAACTACTGTGCATTTATTCGCATTTTTTCCTTTGATTATTACCAGGTCATGATTTTTACCATTTTACCATTGCAAACATGTTTGCTGTTCTTGATGAATTGTCAAAACTCTTTATGTAGTAAAGCCAGTAACCCCATATATATATATATATATGCTGAAAATAATTTTTCCAGTTCATTGTATGGCAATGAACAGTCATTAGAGTTATGATCTTAATTTTCATATACTCAAATCTATCCACCTTTGTTCTTAAGATTCTGTATTTGCTTATTTGTTAGAATGGCTTTCTTATTTCCAAAATTGGAAAGATAGTTTTCCTTTTAACAATTTCCCCCATCTGAAACTCGTTTTGGGCATGGTATGAAAAAGATATTCAAAAAATATATAAATAGTTAATCAGTTGTCCAACCACGATTTGCTTAATAGACATTCATCCTTTTACCACTTAATTGAATGCCTCTTTTACCACATAGTAAATGCATATGGATATTTGGTTCTGACCCATTCATTCTACTGTCTTTCCTATTCCCGTCCTTCTTTCTTCTCTTCATTCACCTTTGTCCATTTCAATGAACTTATATTCTCCCCCACCCTTATTGTGTGTTAGTATTCACTTATCATAACATTCGGCCTTTGGTTTTGGGGGATTGGCTTACTTAATTTAGCATGATCGTCTCCAGTCCATTCATTCACTGGCAAATGCCATCATTTCATTCTTCTTTATGGTTGAGTAATATTACATTGTGTATATGTACCACATTTTCTTTATCTATTCATCTGTTGAAGGGCACCAAGTTTCGTTCCATAACTTGGCTATTGTGAACTGAGCTGCTGTAAACATTGATGTGGCTTCATCACTGAATGTGCTGATTCTAAGTCCTTTGGGTATATACCAAGGAGTGGGATAATTGGATCAAATGGTGATTCCATTCCAAGTTTTCTGATGAATATTTTTTCTTGATATATCAAAATATTATCAATTTTATGTCTTCTGTAACTGGATGTGACCCTCCTCCCCCAAATGAAATCTTGTGTCCACAGGCTGACTTCAAACTCCTGGGCTCAAGAGAGCCTCCTGTCTCAACCTTCCATATAGCTAGGACTATAGGCATGCTCCATTGCACCCAGCACTCTTGATTCTTGTTGAAGTTTCTTTGATTCATTTATTTTTCTCTCTTTTATAATACATTTTATCTTATGGATTATAAATATTTACGTAAGGAAACAAAATAGTCAGGGGGAAAAAATCCTGTAAATGATACTATAATATTTTGGTCATACCTGTCTTGACTTTTTGCGGTTGTCTGGGTAACAGGTGTGTTTTCATACCTGTGCATACATCATGCACAAATAACATCCATCCAGAAAGGGATCAAATTGTGTATTCTCTTGTAGCTTTCTATTCCACCATATTTTAAAGTCTTCTTTGCATAAGAAATATACTTCCACTCTATCATTATTTTTATGGTCACCCAGTTTTCCACTGTAGAACCTGTCATGTCATTATCAAATATTATATATTTAGACTATTACAAACAGCACTGTTTGATTAAATCTTTGCCCATAACTCTAAGCATTTCAGTAATGTAAATTTTTGAAGTGGTGTTCTTATATCAACAAATAAGCACGTTTTTAAGTCCCTTAATATATGTGCCAAGTTACTCTGTAGAAAATGGCACTCCCACACGCAGCAGCTGCCAGTACCCAGAGTGCAGACTGGTTACACAGGCTAGTGTCATTTGAAGCCCCCCTTCCCAAATTTATATGTGAGAAATGAAATTCCATTTTAAATTGCACTTTCCTAGTTTCCCTGTTAGTGGGATTGAACATTTCCCCCCTTATATTATGGTCATATATATAGCTCTTTGCTTTGGCATACCCATGAAATTATTTGGGGATTATTGTCCATTTTTCATTTGGTGCTGATTCTTTTTATAACTGATTTGCAAATACTCTGAATCTTGAGGATAACAAGCCTCAGCTACAATTATGTGGCAAATTTTTTTTCAGCATTTCATCTCCCTTTTAATTTTGTTCAGGATAATGGCATCTATTATTTTTATCAATCTAGTAAATCTGTTTTTCCTCTCATTTGCGTTTTTTTTTTTTTCATTTTTATGAAGTTGCCAAGGTTTTTGCCTTTAAGAGCTGAAATAACCACTGAGAAATGCTCTCTTTCCACGGGAGGAGTTGCAGAGAAGCAGAGCCCCAGTCTGCAGGCTCCTTCCCTCAGCTGGCCTCCATTCTGAGTACCCAGAGGCCCTGATACTTGGCCTTCTTCTTAAGGCACTCATTGCCCACTCGACCAAAGAAGAACCCTGTTGTATTAGGGAAAAATTCGCCATAAGCCAGCTCTTCTGTTTGGTTTGGCCAGGTCTATGCCCGGGTTTCTGAGAATGCTAATCCAAAACAGTGAAATGGGTAATGAGTCAAATACACAGTGGTCGCTTCAGGACCTACTCTGTCTGCAGCTCTCCCCTTCCAAACACTACATCCTGTCGTGGAAAGGGAAACTGCCAAGAAAGGACCGGTGTCTTTCTTGGGTCTGGATCCATTTGTAATCCAACCAGCAGAGCTGTCTCCTAAGTTTGTGTTCACTGAACTTCCTCTTGGCTTTATTTTTCTTTTCTCATTTTGGTTGGGTTGTGAGAAGGTGCAGATGAAGGTCACCTGGACCCAGTCCCCATCTAACCTGGAAACCTACATGTCTTTACTGTAACCTTTCCAAGGCTCTGATGGGCATTCTTAGGTAGAAAATACAGCATTTAGAGAAAACTAATAGAAGATGACTGACATTTAGAAACAGTGTCAGGGAAGGTTTAGGTATGAATTTTTTCATTGAGATCAGACAGGCATGTTTTATTGCCAAGTTAATTTGGAAATAGTAAGCTGTGTAGTTTGGGTTCAGATATGAAATTTATACATTTCATCATGTAAATAGAATCATTCATCAGATCCCCCATGTGTGTGCATAACATTTGGCTTTTATACGAAATTTAAAATCACAGGGATTTTTTTTTTAGGTTACTACTTACTTTCCCCAGAAGAAAATTAGTTTTTCAAACCTTTTCCATTTGAAACTGTGCACACAACTATACACAGATACAATCACAAGCAGACAGACACATACAAATGTACATAGATATATATTTGCTCACACACAATTACCTCTTCCATTTCAGACTCCTTAATCCTCTTAACTAAAATCTTTAGATGTAGAATTTCCTTTACCAATATGAAATCTGCTATTATCTCTCAGAATATAAGATTGACTAAACAAAAAGGATAACAGCTTCATATTTGGCATCAGAATTGTGTAATTTGATGGGCAGCATGTGGTAACTATTACCACAGTTAGCACTGTAGACATCTGTGTGTGTGTGTGTGTGTGTGTGTGTGTGTGTGTGTAGACACCAGCCCCTAGGACTCATCAGAGAGTTCAAGGACTAAAGCAAATTCTGTAGTTAATGCAGAACTTTCCAGAGACCCAATCAACAGCATGGGGGAAAATTTAGCACCTTGAACTTAATTACTTGACAATTTTTTTACGAAACTGATATTTGTCAGTTTTTTCTTTGTGGGGAATAATTGTTTCTAACAACTTTTCTTCTTGTTTTTTTTTTTTTTTTCTACCATGTATTTAGAACTTGCTTTTCCTAACCTATATGTTTTGTACTGGCCCCACTATGAATATCAGGCTGTCTGTATCCTAAGCATTTCACATCAAAGTATAATCAGAACCCCTTGTTCCCATTTTGCTTTGCTAAATATCTATTAAATAAGCATAACATGAAACTTCCTTTGAAAAAAAATCGGCTTTCCTCATTGTTCCAGAGTTACAGAAATATGATCCTCTGATGGGGATGTGCTATCTTGCCAAAATCCCAAGCTTTAGATGGCCAGAAGACTGGGGATAGATAGACAAAGACTTTTCTAGCTTTGATGGAAGGGCATTGTCTATTATATGTCCACACTGGTGCACAGCCACACCTTTACCTGGAGATTAATCTTCTCTCTCATTCTTATGGGATTAAAGTATTTGCTTTCACATTTTATGACAAAACCTGAAGATATGTGATATGTTGCTAGATTAAAACCCCGATGAAGAAAATGAGAACCTTTTTTTATTCTTTTCATACAACAGGCTGCCTGCCTTTAAACATTCTGCAGTTGTCTTTCCAATGACCTGGGTAAGGAATATTGGGTTCTCCTCTCCTGTAGGAAGATGTGGGGGCTCACAGAATTTAGTTGTTCCAAACTCAGAGTATGATTTTGATATCAATAATAGCTCACTGTTGCAGGAGCTAATTTCTTTTTTATTTCCAAATGTACCTCTGAAAACATTTTCTCTTTTGTGCTTCTTTAACTTTTTTTTGGTGGTGGTGGTGCTGGGGATTGAACCCAAGGCCTTGTGCTTGCAAGGCAAGCACTCTACCAACTGAGCTATATGCCCAGCTCCATGTGCTTCTTTAACTTTTAAGTCATTCTCTCACATCACCTTTGGTCTTACATAGGAACCTCTTTTGTAATCCCATCAGAACTCAGAAGCACAAATGGAATGGAATGGAATGGAATGGAATGGATGAACTGTCAGGACAAAAAGTAGACATAGACATCAGGTATATTTCTGAAGCAAAACCTGGTACTGAATTCTGATTTGAAGAGAGTGAACAAATAATTCTCTGATTTAAACTCCAATTTCTACTTGATCTAGCATTTGCATATATTTGTTTACTAGTTCTGTTATTCCCTGCATACAGGACACTGTGGTCTAAAATAAGAATGTATAGCCCCTGCGACTGTTTAAAGACACTGATCATTGCTGGCTGCAGGTATTATAGCATGTTTGACTGAAAGGCATTGACTGAATGCTTAAGCATATTGACGGCAGATCTTGCTGTGTCTTGCTTCCCAGCTGACAGATTCCTACCTGGTGGAAGGGTAGGGAAGTTCTCCATCTGTGATAGAGTGAGTAATACAGGTACACTCAGAGGGGACTGATCTTAACAGTAATCATGAAGAAGAATTATTAAAAGCACTCATTCTTGAATAAACCTTTAGTTTGTAAAGTGATTTAAAATTTACAAAATGCTATCCTATTATGATTTTTATCTCAGTTTTACAATAAAGGCAACAGCGGTAGAGAGGTTAGGTAACTAAACATTAATCATGAAACTAAGTAAATGCCAAAGTCAGTAAGTCTTCCTAGTTGTCACCTAGCTTCCATTTTCCGTGCCTCCACCACCAGATTTTACTGTATTACTTCTGTGTATTGAACTGTCTCCAAAGTTAGGGCAAAGTAAGGGATTCCATTTCCAGGACTGCACAAGTGTCACCTAAGAGGCAAAGTCATTCTCTTAGTCAATCAGATCATCCCATAGGAGCATTTCAACTGACCCCAAAATACAAATATAGTTAGTTTGTTTTATGAGCTTCCTTTTTAACTCAGTGAATTGGCTAGGAGTAAATTTAGCTGAATGTAATTGACAAATTAAAAGTATTCATTGGCTTAAGCCTGATAAACATTTATTTCTCTCCAAAATTGAGACTTGAGTGGAAAATTCGGAGCTAATATGGCAGATCTGTGATGTCTTCATGAACTCCTTTTAGCTCATCTGTCATCTTCAGGTCACCTCATGGTCTAAAGTGGCTATTGAATCTCCTATCTTCGGAAACTCATTCCAGATCCCAAGTGAGAGAAAAAGGTGAAGAGAGTCACACTTTATTTTAAGGGGACTCTCTGGCATTTCAAAAAATACTTCCATCCAGATCTCCCTGGGAGAAACTTGGGCTTGTGCCCTTTGGTTTTGGAACTTTATTGCTGAAAAGGAAGGAGAGGAGAGATGCTGAGCAGGTAACAAGTGGTCTTGGTCATACTGATGTGTTAGAGTGAGTGTGCCAAGGAATTGACTAGAACACTCTATTTCTCCCTCAAATGGTTTTGGCCTCATCAGGATCAAGATGGAAGAGTTGAGCCTTGCTTAAATGAAAATAAACTGAGTCATTGTCCCAGATTCTACTGCTTTTAGTAAAAACTAGAATCCATTTAAATATTGGTAACAGAAACATTAGTTTCCCAGAACCCAAAATCTTCTAAATAATATGGTATTCACTCACATCTAAAAGCTTTTACTGAAAGTGAATTTGCAAATCACATGCTAAAAATAAAATTAATATTTCATTGTTAATTTGCAAGCACAAATGAACAATTCTCAGAAGCATATTGGTTTTTCCGTGGCTTTTCTCCAGTAAGCTGTCAGATTAAGAGACCTCTACATTAAAAGGAGTTTTCTGTTATATATTGTTTCTTCCTTTCCCATAGATTTTTTAAGACTTCTTCATATCTCCCCACGCCATATGAAAACTGGATTTCTGGCAGACAGTTTGCTGTAAGAGAGTAACCCACTCTGGGTTAGAGGCTAATTGTCAAAAAAACAAAAACAAAAACAAAAACACACACACAAAAAAAACACCACGAGAGTTTTTTGTAGTACATGAATGTTATTATAGTACTTCCATTGGAATGAGTGATAGTAGAAAATGAAATCTGCATAATATTAACAGGTGGATTTTCTTACCAACTTTATAAAAGAATTTTTTTTTAGTCAACTTCTTTGCTGCTGTGACTTAAAGACCTGACAAAAACAATTTTATGGGAGGAAAAGTTTATTTAGAGGGCTCTCGGTTTCAGAGGTCTCAGTCCATAGACAGCCAGCTCCATTCCTTGGGGCTCAAGGTGAGGCAGAACATCATGGTGGAAGAGAGTAGTGGAGGGAGGTGACTCATGTGACGATCAGGAAGCAGAGAGAGACTCGCTCGCCAGATACTAAATACATACCCCAAAGCCACGCCCCCGATGCCCATCTTTTCTGGCCATACCCTAACCACCTTCAGTTACCACACAGTTAATCAGTCAGGGGATTGATTCATTGATAGGGTTAAGGATCTCATAACCCAATCATTTCTCATGTATTGTCTCACAAATGAACTTTTGGGGGACACCTCATATCAAAACCATAACAATTTTTAAAAGACATTCTCCTTCTTGCTGTCAGTCTTTTTCACGGTGGTTTGTTTGTATAATGAGTTAACCAACAAAATTTTTTCAAATTTAGGAATGGTTATAACTCAGTGGTAGAAAATTTGCCTAGTATTCAGGAGGAAAAAGAAGATTTTCAAGTTTAGAAATATATATGTTCTAAATATACATACATACATATATATGTGTCTTTCATAGGTATATTATACATTAAAGCTATAAACTTGAAGATAGACTCTAATTACTAGGCATCAAAATAGTGACAGCTACCTTGTTTCATGTCAATAAATGTGATTTGAAATTCAGGAAAGGGTTGTGGATATAGCTCAGTTGGTAGAGTGCTTGCCTTGAATGCACAAGACCCTAGGTTCAATCCCCAGCACCACCAAAAACGAGAGAGAGAGAGGGAAAGAGAGAGAATACCAAATTGGACACTTTTCTACTTTTAAGCTATTGCCAGAGTATATAAAACGTATTTTGAGATATATGAATGCAATGCATTATCTCCCTAATTCCTGTTGAAGCACTTTTAATAACCTCGTTTTTTTTAAAATTCTCATCCTGCAGCACCTGGATATGGGACATACTGGCTGCTAATGCAAACTATGCCTATTTGTTGGTTTAATTTCTAATTCCAAAGATGGTATTTAAAGTGTGTGTGTGTGTGTGTGTGGTTATAATACATGCACTTCTAATTTTGTCAGCTATAAACTCAAATTTTCACTACTTTCTCCTGTAAGCCTTGGTGTGTCTGTATTTGTCCTTACTTCTTTACATTTATCAGAGTAAATGTCCTGTCCCTCAGCAAGCTAGACCTTTTCACTCCTTTTGTGCCTGAAGATCTTCATATTAATGAGCTTCCTTTCTCCAAACCTGAAATATTCACAATTTGCCTATAGATTTAGAGAATTGGAAGCATGTTTCCAGAGCCACATGGTAAATTGTCAGTATGTTGTAGTATGAGTGTAAATCTTAAAATGAAGTATTTATCAATCAAAGAATTTCTCATAAGAGCACAAGCCAAGATGCAAAGATCCCTGTATAAAAGAATGTTCATCTCATTATTACTTGGAATAGGACTTTTTAAAAAAAAAAAAAAAAAACAACATGACTGTGTTTTATTTATTTTTTTTGCAGTACTGGGGATCGAACCCAGGGCCCTGTGCTTGTGAGGCAAGCACTTTACCAACTGAGCTATCTCCCCAGCCCTATGGCTGTGTTTTAGAAGTGAATTACACCTTTCTTCACCTGACCTGAGTTCTAAGTCAATTAAGTTATATAATAACAACAGAAAAGATACAAAAATTAAACAAACACGCCCCCATTTCCACATCCAGATGGTGACTTAGGTGCACAGTTTCCTATTGGTGAAACTCAGAAAAGTCAGGCCAACTTGTCACTCTAGGAACAGGTAGTGCTGGGCACTGGAATGCCACCTATGTGGGGACCCACTACTCTAAAACTTCACCTCTTTCTGGGCAACCAAAGAACGAAAAAGCTGAGAGCCCTTCCCCACACCCCCCGCAAGGGAGGAATGGGGAGTATAGAGATGTGGGGGTGTAGGGGTACACTGGAAGGGTAACTGATAGGTGACACTCCACACAGAGGCTAGAGACCATCAACACCAAGTTCAAACAACTCAAGAGTGCTTAATGAAATAATGCCAGCCACACTGACGTGTGTGGTAGTCAATCAAATCGCATTCTAAAGACTAGTAGCATAGTAAATTGAACCAATGTCATATTAAATGAGGGGAAACTGTGTGTTTACCATCAGTATATGAAACTTTGTATCACATAAGTTCAATTTCATGAAATACAGGCACTCAAAAAAATGGGCAGAAAACTTCCAAAAAAAAAAAAAAAGAGTAATCATCTATAGGTAGTATACTTGCCAATGTAAATATGTTCATTTCTCCTACATTTGAAAAATTAGCTATAATGGACATGCATACCTTATTAGGAAATGAAATATCATTGTCTTTCCTGGGCATAGGTGATTGAAGGGTGACATACCTTTGGGGCATCAGGAGGCTCATAGGAGTGATGATTGGTCTCAAGTATAAAAATCCTCATAACTCTCAACTTTACCTTAAATATTCATGAGAATTTTGCCTTCTGTGCCAGAATACAACTCTGCTTTTAAAAAAATGAAATGATGTTTTAGCTTGTTATCTAAAAAGAAATGAAACAACTTCAATCTTTCTGTCAAATGCCATGTTCTATGGCAGTGAGTCTATCAGGGTTGGAAGATTGTGCTGGTTTGGAGGATACCACCCTTGGGACCCCATTGCTTGCTCCAATTCTTCTCTTCTCCCTCCTAGTTCACTGTAGATCTTGAGAATTCAGACTCACACACAAATCTGCAAATGGGTGACAGTAGTTTTCCTACTGCTTGGCAAGCTCTCTGAGGAGAGGAGCCCAATAGCCAAGATGGAACACAGCAGGTGTTGAGGCTACAGATGGAGGAAACAACGGACTCCATCCCCTTGCTGAGAGGCCAGGAGGTGGTGGCCCTTCTTGGTTTGTCACACATGGTCAGGGGCAGTGACCCATTGCTATGTCAGTCTCTTATTCTCACTGTTAATACTCATCAAAGACCATTTGCAGGGAAGAAAGATGTCTTCTACTACCTAATTTTTTTTCTTATATAAATAAAATAGTGTCCTCTAAGGATTCATTTTCAACAGTCAATTCTCCTTCTCTAGCTCCCAAGCTCTGTTTTTATGGTGAGTTTTGTCCTACTCAGTAGAAGTCGGTGTATCCACTTGCTGTGGGCAGTGGTGAGGGTCCAGGTACACTCCAGTGGGTTTTTGATGGTGTATTTTGATACGTCTCTTTCAACATAGTCCCTCATTTTTATCTACACTGGTTTAGCTACATCTGTAGACTATAGCTCCATCAATTTTAGTCTGGTTCTATAGGCTTTATCTTTCCAAGTGAATCTGAAATGGACTTTGAAAGAAATTAAGCAAATTTTATTTGCTTATTTGTGTTTCTCACAGTATTTATTTCTAGCCAAGACTTCTCTCTTCTTAGTCACATTTTCTTTCAAATTACGCATACTTGGCTTTTAAATGTTGCTCCAAGAGCAATGATTTTAGGAAGTTATTGTTGGAATTTTCTGACAATAATGATACCAAAATTTAGCCTATTTATAAAGATAATTTGTAATTTGTAATTTTATTAATTTGTAATTAATAAAAATCAATATTTTAAGTCAACATCCACAAAGGATGTTACGTGGGCTCTGTCGTCGCAGATTTCGCACCAGGGCCCGCAACTCACTCTGAAGAGCTCTGAGTATTCCACATTTTAAGGAGAGCCACCAACAGTTCAGAAGGATAGATTCCCTCAGAGTTCATGAACACTTGGCAGATCCAGTCCTACAAAACCAGTCACACCCTTCCCTCCTGCCCAGCACCTCACTCTGGTTTATACCAGCAGAGGCCTGAGGAGCAAGAGAGAAACAGAGCAAGATGGGGATCTTGGGCTTCTGAAAGCCACATCTCTCCTGGCCCTCAAGAAGTGCTTTCCCCTTCTGCCAACTGAGAAAAGGGAGACCTACACTCCACATACTCAGTGGAAATTTACTTGGGCTGCAGCCTTGATTTGCCCCTGTACCTATTTCCTGGAAAAGTAACTTAGAGACAGCAGATGTCTGTTAGAATTTTGCCAGAAGCATAGCCTGAGAAGGGGATCTGGGTGTAAGAAGTAGCTTATTTGGAAAGTGATCTGATAGTTGATTGGGAAAGGAAGGGTGTCAATGACAACATGAAGAGGTAGTCACTGCCTAAGTCCACTGGGGAACACTGGGAGCCAGCGGAGAATCCAAGCCCTAGAAGCTTCACAACTTAAAAGTGAGGGATCTCACATCAGTCAGTGGAGGGTCACTCTCTGCAGGGCATGAATTCTCTGTCACTCCCTCATTCCCTGAAAGTAGGCAGAGGGATCTCCAGGGACCCAGGCGCCCTCAAGCAAAGAGATGCAGATGTTGGCATGAGAAGTCTGGGTTATAGGTTAGGCATCAAAGGGCTCTCGCCCTTGCAGGTAAGAAGCGAGACAGAACAAAAATGGCACTATCGAGCCTGGGCAAAGCAAGGTGTGTGGCTTCCCCATGGGTGAAGAACCATGGGAAGTAGCTCTACTTGAATCACTTAACTGCCCACTAAGCAAGAAAACCCCAGCAGGAAAAGTTACTGAGTATTTGTACCACCGGAAGTGGGAGCTGAGACAGAATGGAGAGTTCTCCAGAGGACTCGCCCGTGGGCCAGGTTTGTCAATCCACAAACACAGAATACGCTCACCACTTTTTCTTTATTTCCTATCACTTTTTTCTTCTTCAGAATTTCCTGTTTCTCCTGTTGTTTCAAGTGCAAAGATCTAACATCAGAATTTAGTAGATAAAGGTGGCTAAAATCCTAGCAGTGGAGTGCTTCTCAGGAAATTTGCAGTTTTCCATATTCACCTGACTGACATTTTCCCAAAACATGGCAGAAATACTGTAGGACAATACCTCATTAGATGAAGAAAATTATAAGGATATCTGGTACATATTACATGCCTCTTTCATAGCACTTATTGTCCCTCTGGTAGTTGAGGACAGAGATCACGTCTTATTTGACTTTATATCTCCTACAGTACCTAGAAAATGATATTCATTGTAACCTTAGAGTTCTTGGAAAGACATATCTTTAATTTTAGTATACCAAGGATAGTATTGTACTGCTCTGATTTCTGTTACAAATAGCTAAAACAATGTAGTCATAGCTTCTCAATGGAATGACTGGATGCTTGATTTTTTTAAACAACAGGAGAATTTTAGCAAATTCGCGTATCAGATCACATTCCCACACCTGTCTGAGATTGTGGAGAATCTCAGACAGGTGTGAATCTGTACGTTTTCCCTCTAAATCTGGTCCAGGAAGCAAACTCTCCAGCTCCTCTGGAGAGAAGTCTACCTGATGAATCAGAGGGAATCTGTGGTTCTGAGTTTTTGGCCCTGTATCCCCTCTCCACTCACCATCATTTACCCACTCTTAGAATCCTCATAATACACAGGTCAGGGAGCTATTTTTCCACCTCTCTATCCAGGGCATCACCAAATCATTGTTGGCTCAGGCAGAGTTATATAGTTATTGGTCTTAGAGTCACAATTTTCCCCATCCCCCAGTACTACCTTGTCAGGCTTCACAAGCATGATTCTTGGTTTTCATGCACAGGCCTGAATGAAATGTTGGTTGCATTGTGTATCTACTTGCATTGGTGTATCTACTTGATAGGCATATTCTAGCAAAAGACTAATAGTTCCTTTGTGAATCATGGGAAATGGTGACATGATTACCATTTGCAGGACTCCACTCTTAAGCACTTTCCCTGTATGAATTCACTAAAGACTCACAAAGGCAAAGACCTCCTCTGTTAGGTTATTATTATTATTATCCCCAAAGTACATATGACATAAAAAATGGAAGTAAATCACACCAAAATCTCACTTCTGATAAGCTGAATAACCAGAATGCAAATCCAAGCAGTTGGAGCCAGAATCTAAATTCTTAACCACTGAACTATCAATATACCATGTTGTTTGATCTAACAGATGCAGGATACACAGATGCATACAGTACAGAAATGTTCATTGCAAAGTCTTGAGAGTGAGAGAGCAGCCGTTGAGAGGGACTTGGCTATGTGTGTGACAGAAGGCAGACTGAAGCAGACAGAGGACTGGGAGGAGGGAGTATTTGGGAACTGTATTTTGATAGGATACTCTCGATGGGTGCCTGATAATATCAGGTGATCACCTCCCCCTTTCATTCCAGGGAACTGCTTCTCTGGTGTCAATTCCATGGTATAGCTGCACCAGCTTGGTGCAACTTGACAGTTGCCCCTCCTGTTATTGCGGAGACCAAGCCATGGAGTCAGTAGGAGAGCAAAACTACTAATTGCAGATGTCTTCCCTTCTTCCCCCTTTATCTAACTCTCTGAATTCTAGGGTTTATCTAATCCAAGCTTAGCACTAACTTGTTCCCTTTATTAAAATGAAAATATGACTCAAGACAAAACGTCAATAATTTTAGTCCTAGGTGCCTTAAGGCTCACTCTCAATCACACTGCCTAAACTTGAGTTTATAAATGTATATGCCAAATCTCAGTTCAAAACTTGGTCTTCCAACTAAGTTCAATTTATCCTAATCTGGGATACCCAATATTTCTATACATTATAATCTTTCTTTTTTTTTTTTTAATATGTCATTCTATTTCACATACAAACAAAAAAAAATTCCTTTCAAGTATTTTAGTAATTTCTTCAGGTTAAAAAAAAACTTGCTTTAAAAATCAACTCTATGATCATCAATGTTTAGAAAACTATTCAAGTACTGTAGGTAATGAACCAGATACATATTCAATGCATACTTAAGGAGAACTGTCAGAAAAAAGCAAGCATGTAACTATTTATACAAATTGTTTGATCCACCAGACTAGACAATACTTGAAATAATTTTTAAAGTCAACACCTTTGAATGATGATATATGTATCTTGGAGATGGGACCCAATTCTAAACATGAAATTCATGTACATTTTATATATACCTCCTATACATAACCTGATGGTGATTTTATATAACATTAAATAATTTTGTTCGTGAAATGAGGTTTTATTGTATGGTGTTTTCCCCTCCTGACATCAGGTTGATGCTCAAAAAGTTTCAGTTTTGTGGCATTTGGATTTTGTATTCTTGAATTAGGGATACTCAAACTGGAATAAATCTTGTAATTTGTGAATAAAACTGAGCCCTAAATCATGTAGTGTTTAACTTTGGTTTTTTTAAAGATAGAAACAGAATCCTTCACTCCACAGTGATTGATATGATTATTCATACAAACAAATACTGAAAAACAAATTTTTCAAATATCATTTGAAATGTTAATGTCACAAAATAAATGCACTTTTGATAAATTTAAGATTACCAGAACAAATAAAATACACAGCAAGTTCATGAACTTAAAATCTCTCTTCAACTCTCATCCCCTTTAATCCTCCATGTGTCAGTAGATTTGGTTTGAAAATTATTTGACTTTTTAAAACTGTTCCAGAGTTGGGTTGTTGCTGAAGCCTGAGTATTTTCAAAATAATGGTTAGATTTTCTGTGTCTTTCATATACTTGAGGCTCCTTCTAAGTTATTATGGTTATTCATGGTTATTAAAATAACTTATAGTAATGCATCATTTCTTTTCTAATAATTTTGAGTCATAAATATCATATTTCTGCTTTCTCAGAAATATTTTACACTTTTTTTCCCAGTCTCTACACCTTATTCCTGGTATTTGGTTCTCTTTAGGGAGGGCAAATTGATCTAATGAATTTCAGATTTCACTGGAGAGATTTAAAGATGGCAGTAAATTTTTCTTCTCTTTGTAGATCTCGTCTTTTGTAGTTCATGTCAATCAACAATTATTTTCACTGAGGACGGCACCTATCTTCCTCCTGTCACTTGCCAATCCTTGGAGCTTGACCCTCTCTGTTTAGATTGAAAGTCCCAATCCAGAGGTTGAGACAGATCCTCTATAGTCTTCCTCTAGCACTTTTGATTAGGATACACAGAGCTTTGAGAGAGTAGGTTTTTGTTTTGTTTTAGGGTTTGTTTTTTTTTGACCAGTAGTTAGAATATGCAGATTTAGAACTGTGCATAGAGAACCATAGAAATCCTACCAGTGTATGGGGAGTGAATAAAGATATGCAAAAAGAAGCTAGAGGACGTACTATGTGACTCCAGAAGAAAACAGATGGAAGGTTGGAGGGAGTATCCACCATGTTCCTTCCAACTTCTTTTTCCTGGTTCCAGTCTCTCCTGGGACCTATCCCTTCTTCCTCATCTTGAGTCGGGAGAGATATTCCTATGCATCCAGGAAATCTCCCACTTCATTTAAGCCAATTTAGCGGGTATTCAACCCTTAGAGACAGCCATTTGTGGTTTAGGTATGTAAATTTTTATCTTAAAACAACAAATACCTTTGATTCATGGATAACCATTAAAGTCTTTACTAATCTCCATTTGCAAGTATCTAAAAATAATCTGTGCTTCTTTTTCTTATATGAAAATAATATCAATAGTTTAAGGTAAAATTGTTTCTTACCCTTTTATATATGTGTGAATACATATATAATTATATGTGATATATAAACAAGTCATGCTCTATAATTTTTAAGTTGCAAATTGAAGAAGTTCCCATTTAAGAAAAGTCTTCTATTTTTTAAGTATTTGTTATCACATAGACATATTTTAAATCTATTAATAACTTATTACTGTAAAATTTTGTAGTTAAAATAGTTATTCTTATACATAAATCTTTCTTAACACCTTTCTATTTCTTTCCATTTGATTCTCCTTTAGCTGAAATATGATTAGCTTTTTTATTTAACTTAGATGAGCTTCTCGCCTTATCATATTGATAGTATTCCCTCATTGAAGTGGTGGGACTTCCTGTCTTGTTCTTGAATTTTATGTAGAGGCTTCAAGCATGATTTTGGCCATTGGTTTATGATAGTGCTATTTTACATTAAGTAATACTTCTCTACTCTGCCTAATTTATTTGCAAAATCCTAAACAGATGTCCAAATACTAAACGATATTTGTACAATTTGGGATTATCTTATTTACTTTCTCCTTTAACTTCTTGATGTGAGGCACATGAACTAACCATATCTTTGACTCTGGTGGCTAAATGTTAGTTGGTCATATTGTATAGGCTTTAACATGTCAACTGAAATTATTTTATAATGTATTTATAACGATATTAATAATAGAGTTTAATTTGATTTTTTTTTTTCTTTTGCAGTGCTGGGGATTGAACCCAGGGTCTTGTGCTTGCAAGGTAGTCACTCTACCAACTGAGCTATATCCCCAGCCCTTAATTTGATTTTTGCCTGGTAGCAAATTAGCAGTTTGTTTTTTTAAAAGTGATATGTCATTTGGCATCATAGTCTCATTTGGATTCTGATGACTTTGCTTTTGCTATCCAGATTTTCTTGATTCCCCATGGGTGTAGAGAATGGATGGTGAAAGTTGGCATGAATGGAAATATGTTTGGTCTTTGCATGTTGCTCTATTGTTTTTTACAGTCTGGATTCAGTCTGCTACTCATCAACTCCTGTGCACACCATTTTCCAACTTGATGTACTGTCCCTATGGGTGCATTTCAAAATTATCTGTGCCCATGTTTAATAACTAAAGCATGTATGTGGGTGGAAGAACTCTGTAACCATAAATCTGAAACTACATTCCTCTTTGACCCTCTGGTTCTCTGATTTGGCTAGACCGTCATAAATAGCCTAAATGTTACTCAAGCCAACATTTTTTCCCCTTTAGAATTTCAGTCCATGAAGCCTGAGTAAATACTTAAAATAAATGAGACATACTAAACATGATTCATTTGAAATTACAAGATAAACAGGAAAGCTCAGTAACTGCAGAGCACATTTTCTACCTATACTTTTGACATTGTTTTATTTCTGTTTGTTTGGTTTCAGTTAATGTTTCTTTTGTATCATCCAATAGTGCAATTAGAAATCCCTAGCATAGCACCTGGCCTATAATAGTGATTCAATATGTATTTGATGAAATAATTTGTATGTGATATTTATGAGTTTTCATTTCATGGTTGCAGAACAGAATTTCCTTTAACCACAATTTTTAGCCCAGGAATTTATGTTTTTATTCTATATGTTGTACATTTAGTTTAGCTAATGAAATGATGACATTTGTTTATTCATTCATTCACTGGTTTCATAGTTATTTTTATCATCAAGAGAGTAAGGGTTAAGATCCTATCCTGCCAGAGAGTACTTTGCAAACAAGCTTGGGATGTAGTCAGACACATAGCCGTAACTATAATTATGAGGGGTTTGGTGAAATGGAACATAAGTGGTAGTAATGAGGAAGGTTTATTTTATGCACATCAGAAGGATTTAGGAAAGTTTCAAAAAGGATATGAACTTTTATCTAAATTCCGAAAAACTACTAACTAAAAGTTAGAGGCAGACATATTGGAAGATTCCTTACCTACTTAGAAAATCTGCTTTCATTTTTTTTTAAACAGTTGAGCATGCCTTCCATTGTTGTTTTAAGATAGATAATTTATCATATTATTCCTAATTTTTCTTTATGAAAATACTAACACTTTGGATTATTATCTTTTTTACATTAGGACAATAAATGTGTTGTAAAGTTAAAGACTTACTCATTTTAATCCAGTTTTGC
This sequence comes from Sciurus carolinensis, assembly GCF_902686445.1. NCBI lineage: Eukaryota > Metazoa > Chordata > Mammalia > Rodentia > Sciuridae > Sciurus > Sciurus carolinensis. The sequence goes on from NC_062226.1 coordinate 23,030,783, forward strand.
ATTTGAGAATTAAGCTTTATCATATAAAAGGGAAAGATACTTTGAGTATTTTTTTTAATTCAGTTTGATGATATTTATTTGGAATTCTATTTGTCAGTGAGGTTGCTAAGCAACTTTCTACACTAAAATTTATGCTAAACTTTATGGATTTGCATTTCTGTTGTTTTATCTCCTATGAACAATGTGGATTTCCAAGTCTTTCATTATATTTTGAGTTTCCCTGCATTATTTTCTTATCAAATCATTCTCCTCACATACATCTCTCTTTGCATCTTAGCCTATTCTCTTTCTATGGATTTCAGTTCTTGTTTCCATAGAGTCTTTGAATTTCTTAATTCTAGTGATACATAATTTCATTATGCTTATTTTCTTCTTATTTTAGTATTAAATGATGTCCTCTTCTAAATCTTCAAATTGATTTTGCATTTATCAGATTTACAGAATATTTTCATAGGCTTGCTCTAGCCTTTTTATGTTTTTTTTTTTTAATCCAGGGATGAGGCTGCTGCAATCTTGAACTACATTATCCAGTATCATAGCCACTAGCCACATTTATCTACTTAAATCTAAATTAATTAGAATGATTAAATAAAATTATTGATTTAGTTCTTCATTTACAATAGCCTCATTGCAAAGTCTACATAGTCACATGTTGCAAATGACTACTGTGTTGAACTGAGCAGATAACCTGTCAATCATCACAGAAAGTTCTGTTGGACAGTGTTGACCTGAGCCCTCTCTTTTAAACAAACACAGCATGTGGCTTATTTTTAACTCCTTTTGCTGAGCACTTGGGTAGGCTATCAGTTTATTTTAATAATTATAATAGATAGCAAATTTTACACTCATGGGTTCCAACACTTATTTTACCCACTTTTTATCATTTGCTGCAAACTGACTGACTATACTTCTTCATTCATGGATGAAGAAAAATAGAAGGAAAAGAAAAACCTTCCATTCTGACTTCTTTGAATATTTCCATTTGATTAAAAAAATAGAATATAAGATAAAGTATAAGAATTCACTCTGAAAAGCAAAACTAATTCTAGAAAGCATTTGTTACATGCATTTAACATGAATAAATAATACACTGAACTGGAAATAAGGGGATAAACAACAAAGTGAAATGAAAACAAAACTGGCCGAAAACTGAAATGAATAAAGAAAGACCTAAACAAGATAGAGAAATATTATAATAACAGGAAAAATAAAGTTCAATACCAAGAGTAATTCTTAACAAGAAGTAGAAGGGAAGAAGATACCTCCCCATGAAACCAACACAGATACAGAAGAAAAGCTTGAGACATTCCTACCAGATCCAGAAGGAAATAGGATGTTGTAAAAATGAAAAAAAAAAAAAAAAAAAAGAAGAAAAGAAAAAAGACTAGAGTTTGAAATCCAGGAAATGATGAACTAGCAGAATAACTTCTTTTTCCATAAAAAAATATAAAACCATGACTCTCTTGAACTGAAAAATATCAGGGTATTCAAATTAAAATATTTAACTTGTGGGCTAGGGATATAGCTCAATTGGTAGAATGCTTGCCTTGCAAGCACAAGGCCCTGGTTCAATCCCCAGCACCGCAAAAAAAAAAAAAAAAAAAATTAACTCATAACAGATGAAGATTAGTGAAATTTTAGAATGTGAAAGGTGAGGAAAGTATTCTAAGTAAGTTCTGATACCTTGCTTGTGCTTAACATTCCCTAACAATGAAAAAAAATGTGAAAAATAAGTTGAAACAATTTACCACTTTTCTGTTCCTTGATGGAGAGTAGCTCTAATGGAGTCGCAGTGGATATTAGTTCAGTATCACACTCTGTGAAGGAGAGCTAGCTACCTTCTCTAGTTAGTATTCCTCCTCAAGGCTGGTCACAATGGGCAGTTGCAGCTAAGGCCATGTGGTAGTTGATATCCTGTCTGTATGTAGTTTAATTATTGGAGCCCAAGAGCAAATACTGTTCCCCTTCCAGATTTGTTGCAACCTCTGACTTTCTTTTAAGACCATTTTCAAAACAGCTCTCTTGTGGCCTGACTCGGGGTGGGGGTGGAGGTACAGTCTTGTGTAATGGTGATGGATCTCTGGTTGTTAGAACGGCTCTTACACAATCCTGCATTTTTATCATTCTAATGACTTTTGCTGGACTCAGGAAGCTTACTCCCCTGCCAGATATTTATACAAGCTCATCAGGGGCTTGATACAATACAGATGGTGATAACCTTTTGCCATGCAAAGTCCATGTTGAATTTTTCTTTGCCAGCAAAGCATTTTTGCCTCATTCACTATTCTGGACCAAAAATTTCTGTTTCTGAAATGCCTCAGCAAGGGTAGCAGATGATGTAAACGATTTCAGGAACATTGGAAAGAGAAGTGCCAAGCTTCTACCACGTTCCACAGACATGACCACAGAGCCATTTACTTCTTAAGTCTTGGTATGAAGAATGTTTTCACTGAATTATGTTTTTATTCAAGCATGATGAAGCACAAAGTTGGGGGGACTGTAAATTATTTTCAGTAAATCATCCATCCGTCCTCTATCTTTAAAGTACATTCCAAACCCAGATCTTGTGTAATTCTTTGCTGGGACTACTAGTCCTGCCGTTCTTCTTGCTATTTTAAGCTTAATATATCTGTCTTGCCAACAGATCTAATGGTTCCTGTAAATACCGACCAGTTCTCTGCAAGAAGGGAAGGAAAATAGAATGCCAGCTTAGAGTGTTCTGTGTACAATGCATAGTATAGGAAGAGCTCTCTGCTTAATCCTAACTTGGATGTTAAGGAATGTTATTGGCATGAACTAAGATTGATATTCCAAGAGGGCATTTGTTTCAGAAGGACAGTAAAGGCACAAAAAGAAAACTTTACCTTTCTTGTATACAACTATATGAGATATCACACAGGGCTCACACACAGTGAATATTCCTACTATTAACTGCAGACCAATTCACTCAACTAACTCTCTCCAGTGTCCAAGAGTTTATGCACTCCATTTGTTCATTAATTCATTCATTGAATAAATATTTATGAGCACATACTCTGTGCCAGATATTGTCAAGAATACCATACTGAAAACCAGGCATGATTGCACTTGCCTGTAACCCCAGCTACTCAGAAGGGTGAGGCAGGAGGATTGCAAGATCAAGGTCAGCCTCAGCAACTTAGTGAGACCCTGTCTCAAAATGAAATTTAAGGAAAAAGAGCTGAGGATGTAGCTCAGTAGTGGAGTGCTCACCTAGCATGCACAAGAACCTGGGTCTCATTCTCAGTATTGCTAAAAGAAAAATAATACTATGTTGCAAAGAAATTTACCTTTTCTCGTTCTTTTCCTTTCCATTATTATTCTCACTTTTTAAGTGTTTTGATGATAGTTCACTCCCATAACCTTGTAGAAGAAACATAATTCACAGTAAGCACAGGTGGGATATAGAATGTCAAAGGAGGTGAGATTATGATTCCAGAGTGGAGCAACCAGAAAGAAAGAGAATCCACTTCAGAGTATTAAAATTGGCCCTTGGAATATGGAAAAGGATTCTTTTAAATACAAATTAAATAACGTCTTACTTTATATCATCCATAACAGATCATTGGACTTTTCCCCAGAGATGGTTCTGAATGAAGAATAATAAATATGTGTATGAGCATTTGTGTATTTCAGTTCATTCTGATTATTGTTTATATTGTAGGACTTACCCCTCTGGAATGTATACTAACTAAAAATGTAAACACATACTTATATATGCTTGTGTACAAACACTCAGAAATGTATATATACATATATATTATACTGATATATTAAGTTCATTCAAATTACTATTTTTGTTGATACTCAAATTGCCCTTTGCCCAGAGGTGTCTCTTCTGGCTGGTTCTTTGGCTAACCCTGGAAAAGTCTTTTAATTGCTTTCTGTCATGAAAGGTTGTCTGTGCTTATTTTGTACATTTCTCACCTGGACCTGAAATCAACCATTTCTTCAAGAATTCCTGGCTCCTTCTGGTGGGAGTGACGTTTGGGGACCGCCAACAGGGCTTTCAAGATGCTTCTTTCTGCTGAGGCTGGTCCTTTACTCCTGTTTTGTGTATATATGTGCCAAAGTGTCTTTGGAATAGATTCCTAGAAGGGGATTATTGGGTCAAATGACAAGATAGGAAAATTTTAATGAAGAATTTTATGAGATAATTCTCAGGTTCCTTTGGAAAAGAAACATTTTAAGGTAAACCACAAACATTTCAAAAGAGAAAAAGAAAGATGATGGCTTTTCTTTACCAGATATGAAAAAAAAAAAAAAATACTCTAAGCTATAGCACCTGAAACCATGTGATATCGGCTAAGAACAGACAAGTAGATCAGTAAAACAGAATGGAGAGACTATAACCAGGGAAATAATGAATGAATCAGTAAATTATTTTGGGAAAGTTGCTTATCTGGCTGAATAAAAAAAAAGGCAGTCTAAACCTCACACCAAAGACAGAAAACTATGTGAATTTAAGAAATTTAAAAATTAAAATATTCATGTAATATGCAAGTGAATATCAGTAGATGGGGAGTCATTTCTAAAGCAAAATACAGGAGGCAAGGATAATTCCAAGGTTTTTACCCAAGCAGCTGGAAAAACTGCTGTTCTATGAGTTTCTCTTTATTGACAGGTATTTATTGACTGTTTTCTGTTTGCTAAGCAGTGCTCTAGACTCTGGATATTGAGAAATTTTTTAAAAAATGGATAAAAATACCTGCCTTCAAGGAAGTCACATTTGGGGAGAAGCCTAGGCCTTTGTTTGAAGCTGTTATACCCTTGAAATTCTGGGCCTGCCACTTCTGAATGTGTTTTTTTTTTTTTTTTTTCTTTTGGTGCTGGGGATTGAACCCAGGACCTTGTGCTTACAAGGCAAACACTCCACCGACTGAGCTATCTCCCCAGCCCCCACTTCTGAATATCTTTGAGCTTCTTTAACAAAAAGGAGTTAGATGAAGCGACCTCTTCTCTCCCACCTCTGAACTTCATCTCTATCCCTTGCCTCTCTCTCTCTGAATATGTGGGATGGCAGTGTTCCAAAAGATGTTCTCCACCTTCCTCCCAAGGTCTCACCAGGTTCAATCAGGAAGAGACGCTGCGTGCAAAAGATAAAATATGTCACCATCTGCTGATGAACAATTTAAAAAAAAAAAACAACTTCTCTATTTTCCTCATGTTATACCTTGAAACTCTAGTACACCTTATGACAAAAACTCTATCTAGATGTTTCCAAGAAGACTCAAAAACCAAGTTTCTCAAACACATTTAAAAACTGAGTCATGTTCGGAATTCTTCCTCTTCCTCCCCGTAGTTGAGTGAAAGCCCTGGGGCATATGCAGAGCTGCTTAGGGGTTGCTCACCTCTCAGTGTTGACACGTCCTGCACTTCCGTCTTGTTTAATGTCCAATTGTCTCATCACTGGTCATGACGGCCATCGTTGGATGTTGGCACGTTTGTTGGTTGGTTTTGTAGAACTTTGATGCCACTATCTCCTGGGACCCCTGGGACCTCTTCATATTGATGTGACCAGAGAGAGAGACATCTCCATCTGGCTTTGGCTCACATGGGGCGTGGTACCATCCCTTGCCACACACATGGATCTTAATATGGCATTGATATGGCCTCAATATGGCCTCTCTCTCACCTCTTTAGGAATACAGAGGACTCATCAAGTCCTCTCTCCTTTAACACCCACATAGTTATACCCCATTGCCCCTTGTCATCATGATCAAGGGCACTTCTATGGGACTGCCACCATCCTGAATATCTAAATGGATAGAGGACCTATGCCCTAGAGGGTTGTTTGTCATTTACCTCTTCTTCTGTGACTGAGTTGGGGGTTGGAGAGGTTGGCGGAGACCTCAGGGGCTCACAGCTATGTCAAACACCTCTTGTTCTCGAACTCTTTCCCTCTCCCTCTCCTCAGAGATTCATTTCTTGTCTAGAGAGTGGGTAAATCTCATACTTATCAAGAATTTATCCCAAATCCTGTCCTTCATCAAGAGTGCAACCTTTTAAATTCCGAAAGATAAGACTTTTGAAAATGTTGACTGGGTCCCCTGTTTCTGTGTTTGGGGAGTGTCCCTCAACATCTTGTACATTATTCTGTCCCATAAACTGCCCTCTGTGCCCATCTTCACCATGTTCCTCTCTGTGTTGTTTTCTAGATCTCACTCAGTTCTAGAGAAGGCGTGGGATGAAGTGTCTGAATACCTCTTGTCAAACTTCTGACTTTCCAGATGTTTTCTGGAGTCATTTCTAGCTTCATTTTCTTTCAATTCAAGTTTCACAACTTTAACTTTAGCTCACAAACACAAATGAAATTTAGGTAAGGCTTATTGAATTATAATAATTATTATTGAGTCTATACTAATGGAAACTGCTTTCTACCTAGGTGAGTTGTATAATCTGAGGGAATCTGGATCTTATAGTGAGTCTGCTCCCTAAAGTGAATTGAATCGGACTTATTGTTAATTCATATCTCTTTTTTATTTCTCCAAAACATAGGATGCAATTGTTACTCTTCCCACCTATTTGCTGGAAGACATGCAGTGTTTCTTGAATTACTGCCTCATAAACGTGAATTCCTTCTAAGCTTTTGCAGAAAACACACCCTGGCACTTCTTTACCTTTCCTAACCAATTCTGATAAAAAGTATCAACAGTGAATTGAAAACGATGCCAGATTTACCGCTGGAATCTTAGCCTTTATGGTTTGATGTTACAGAGTATCAATGGCAATAAATAGAATGCCTATTTTAAGGTTTCATTTTTTTTTTTCTTACATCTGTAGAGAAGGAATAGCATATAACATTGTAAAACAGAATTCATTTGTCCTAAAATAATAAAGCCCAGGGTTGGATTTAGTGAATCAATGTTTTCTCATGAAGATAGGACACCGCCAAAACCAGCGGATTTTATGCTAATACTGGGTGGTCCAGAAGAGATGGAGTATTGAATCCATTCTACATTTTTGAAGGAGCCATGGAAAAACAAATATAGAAGCAGGTCAGCCATTATTAACTCTAAAACAGACACTCTTAAATTTTCTTCCCATTAGGCTTTTAGTGCTGATCATGCCCAGGTTTTAGATGGATGCATAGAGAAGTAGAAATAGAGAGAGATGCTTGCATTCAGATTTGGTTGGTACTATGAGAGCCTGAAAATCAATAAAATAAAATCAATAAAAATCAATAATAACACTGATTTAAAAACTAATGCCATAAACACTCGTTGTTCTTCATCAGTGAAACTCCACAGAGATGACGATGACGATACATCTTAAACACTTTTGCGGTGTATTGTGTTTCTGTGGAAGATCATGGTAGACTCTAGTCTGTGTCTGTTTCTGTTTTACTCTCACCGAACGGGGCTTCCATTCCTCCACACCATGAAGTGCTAGTGATGTGAATTCACAAGTGTGCTCTTCACAAGAATGGAGCACATCGTGGGCAACACAGTGCAGTCTCAGACTGATACTCCCTGTTTCTTTACAGCAAATTCTTAGTCATTCCAGAGAAAACTCCACCAAAGTTATATTTCTCATCACTGATGGATATTCCAATGGAGGAGATCCCAGGCCAATTGCAGCATCGCTCAGAGATTTTGGTGTGGAGATCTTCACTTTTGGCATATGGCAAGGAAACATTCGGGAACTGAATGACATGGCTTCCACCCCGAAGGAGGAACACTGCTACCTGCTCCACAGTTTTGAAGAGTTTGAGGCTTTAGCACGCCGGGCACTGCATGAAGGTAATGGAGCCTAATATGTAACAAGGTGCCTTTAAATGGAGTTGCCCTCTCACTGGCTGAAAACCACTGGAGGTTATAGCAAACCCTCATAAGGTTCTCGCTGAGCATGATGCCTATGGGTGGTTTGGCTGTCATGAGCTGTGCTGAACTTCATAGAGATGACATTCTGAACTTGCAACAAGAGAAGTTGTTTTGTTATCTTTCTTAACAGCTGTGATATATTTTCACTAGACTCTCCATATGCTCCCACCTAGAACCATCAGACTCAGTGGAATGAACTGAGGTGTGTTTGTAGGCCACCCACAGAGTGGGAAGTCTTGACTTAGTTCTCATTTACAGTTATCTGGACAGATGAAGTAAACTTTCAGAGACTTGCACAGTGAATCTCAGAAGAATGTTTCCAGAAATACACATGAAGATGTAGGGACAATGAATACTTAAACACATATTTCTTGCCCTGACAATTTGAGGATAAATATGTTTTTGTATAAGCTTCATAGTGATCAACCCAGAAAGGGAAGAAAATCAGCAAATTCCCTCATTAGAGTTCTTTGTTCACTATCTATAAGGATGTTCGGTTGTGTAATAGGAGTTAGATGAATGTCCCTGTCATCATCTGGGCACATGTCTTGGTGAGCCAGGAGAAGAGAATACAGACTGCAAAGAGATGGCAGGGTGTCAGCAAAGTGGCAAATTAGACTTGATCCTTGCAGGTGTCCATGTGCAGGTCCCGTTTCAGGGGAAAACCATGACCACACAAGATTCCAGCCAATTAGTGACACTCATAATAAGCAGGATAGCCCTACTGTGGTGCGAGTTCAGGCTGTAGGGGGAGTTATAAAAAAAAAAGTAAAAAGGAACTCTCTGAGAGAGGATGTTGGCAAAAGATTTTGGAAATTAGAATCTCAGTGAAACGGGCCAAGGCTTAGGTCAGGACTTAGAAGCAGCAGGAAAATAGGTTTGAGAGTAAAGGAGTTTGGATTTAAATCCTGAGCCTGCAGCTTAAAAGTCTAGATTTTAACAGCGAAGTCTGAAAAGTCTAGTATGCCTGGATTTGAATTCCAGTTTTGTCACCTGCTGGCTAACTGACTTTTGACAATGTCTCTCTTCTACACTCCTTAGTTTTCTTGTTAATAGAATATAGGCAATGAGACTATGTGACTTCACAGGTTTGTTACAAGGAATAAATGGGTTAATACATATAAAGTGATTAGAAAGTTACTGCTGACTCAACTATGTTATAATTATGCATTTGTTATTATGTACTAAATATTAATATTGATTAATTAACAATTCTTTATGTTGGGCAACTTATTTGACACCTATAAACTTCAATTTTATCTCCTATCAAAAAATGGAGAGTATTATAGTCTGTATCATATAATTTTTTCAGCAGCATTAAACAAGATACTTAAACTTCACTTAGTTATGAATTATACCCTGCAGATGGCAGGAATTGAGACTGAGATGACCTTTGTTTCTCCTTTTTCCCAGGGATAGAAATGTGTTATGCGGGAGAGCAGGACAGCTGCAGCTGGCAACAGTGGGTGTAACTAGATGAGGTCATGAGGTCATAGGTGTTGTCAGAAATGAGTATTATAGAGGATGACTCTCCCGTCCTCCTGTTCCTCTGTCTTCTAAGACTGGAGCCTTCTGCGCCAGTGTGAGTTGACCAGAAACTAAGAGGGATGGAGCTTTCAAGTAAAAAGTTGGGGATACTATAACGCAACGGTTTTGAAAGCCAATACATTGTTTACACTAAACTAAAATCTAGAATGCAGAACACTCTGGTAGATCTTCCATATCCGGTAAGAAGAAACTCTGTTTTTACTAGAAAGTGTTCATTAGATCAAAGGAAGTGAGCTTCTTTCCCTTACCTTTATAATCTCTTAATGCTTCTTTTAATTTAGATGGATCCACTTTTCATCTCAAAATTGTCTGTTTCTAGCCATGCTCAATGGACATGATCATCATCATCATCATCGAAGTTTTACCCCATATAAAATTCCTCCGCTTGTTTCTCTCCCAGACTTGAATGCTACTGCACCAGTCTTGACACTTATGTTTTTGTTGCGTCCTAAGTTATTCCACTGTCAAATAAACCTGCGACCCAATGTCTCAGAACTACATCTTCGGGGCCCCTGTCGTAGGTCTTTCACCCACATCAGAGTATATTTGGTGGAGTTTGAATATGGAGACTGGTTGTTCTGGCCTCTTTCCCTGGGGGCTGCAGTCTTACATTGCCCTCCCTATTTGTTATTCAAGTGGTTATACATGGAAACAGATGCTCCATTGTTGAGGTCTCATCACTCTCTCCCAGGTATTCTCTTGCAGCCCCTGTGTCTTGCTGACACTTGGTGACTTGAGTTCCTGCTACAGGCCCATACCTACATCTAAACCTAACACCATGGACCTAAATGGACTTAGCACTCGCCCGTTCCGGGCATCCATTCTGAACCTGTCATATTCAGCCTTTCCCTGCTCTGTTAAATCACTTTTGGAGCAGCTCTGCTCAAACGGTTGAGCTCAGCTCACATAATCAGAAAGGTCTCTGTTGACATTAACTTGTGTCAATGTATTTAAAATTGAGACATAGACCAGATCCTGGTTCTATCATTTAGCTTATGTGGTGCTGTTCTTTAAGTCTTTAATCAAATAGCAGAAGTGATGGAATTTAATCTAAAGTCAGCAGCTCACAGTCAACATCCTTATTCAATAGTCAGAATTGCAGTTTTACTTTTAACTTGAACAAGGAATTTGGGGATCTGGTTACTGCTGCCTGACCTCATTCAGAGGCAGTGCAACACTCTGGTTTGGAAGCCAGGAGGGTGACCTGAAGAACTGACTGTGTTACTTCCTGCTGCATCTGGAGATTCCTCTCTAAAGTACTTCATTTCTGTCTGACCCTGAGTGGCCTTGAGAACTTATGATGAGGTCCCAGACTGAAATAACTTAACTGGCTGAAACAGATTCCCAGAGTGAGGTTGCAAATAACGCACATTTATATTTGGGTGAGAGTAAGAAACAAGGGATTAGACCTGTGAGAAAAAAGATATTTTCTCCAGCTTGCACTTGAATTTTAAAGACAAGAGAATGTAACATTCGATCATCAATCACTTTTTAATTGCCCTGTCATATGTTTTTGATAGATCTACCTTCTGGGAGTTTTATTCAAGAGGATATGTCCCACTGCTCGTATCTCTGTGAAGCTGGCAAAGACTGCTGTGACCGAATGGCAAGCTGTAAATGCGGGACCCACACAGGTCAATTTGAATGCATCTGTGAAAAAGGCTATTATGGAAAAGGTCTACAATATGAGTGTACAGGTGAGTCTCCAGTTGGGGTATAATGGTATTAGTTATCTGTTGTTGTGTAACAAATGATCCCAAAACTCCAAGGCTTAAAATACTGTTTTTTAAATTTATTTGTTTGTTTGTTTTTGATACCAGAGGATGAACCCAGAGGTGCTTAACTGCTGAGCCACATCCCCAGCTCTTTTTTATTTTCAGACAGGGCCTTGCTAAGTTGCTTAGCGCCTTGACTAATTACTGAGACTGCCTTTGAATTTGTGATCCTCCTGCCTCAGCCTCCTGAGTGGCTGGGATTACGGGTGTGCACCCCACACCTGGCAAAATAACGTGTTTATTATTGATCATGAGTGTGGGTCATGTGGGCAGCTCTTTTGGTCTTAGCTGCCCTGAATCATGATTTTGCCCTCAGCTACGACTTGAGTAGGCTGCCCTACAGATCTCAGCTGGCTTCAGTGACATGCTTAAGAATCCACTGAGTATAGATCGGTCTGAAGTGGCCTGGTCTGGGACAAGTAGACTGTCCTCCATGAGGCCTCTTATACTCCATGAGGCCTCTCACACTCCCTCAGGCCTCTCATACTCCCTCAGGCCTCTCATGCTCCATGAGGACTCTCTTATTCCCTCAGGCCTCTCATTCTCCATGAGGCCTCTCATACTCCATCAGGCCTCTCATTCTCATGAGGCCTCTCACACTCCATCAGGCCTCTCATGCTCCATGAGGCCTCTCACACTCCCTCAGGCCTCTCATACTCCATCAGGCCTCTCATACTCCCTCAGGCCTCTCATGCTCCATGAGGCCTCTCACACTCCCTCAGGCCTCTCATGCTCCATGAGGCCTCTCACACTCCATCAGGCCCCTCATACTCCATCAGGCCTCTCACACTCCCTCAGGCCTCTCATGCTCCATGAGGCCTCTTATACTCCATGAGGCCTCTCACACTCCCTCAGGCCTCTCATGCTCCATGAGGCCTCTTATACTCCATGAGGCCTCTCACACTCCCTCAGGCCTCTCATGCTCCATGAGGCCTCTTATACTCCATGAGGCCTCTCACACTCCCTCAGGCCTCTCATACTCCCTCAGGCCTCTCACACTTCATCAGGCCTCTCATACTCCCTCAGGCCTCTCATTCTCCATGAGGCCTCTCATACTCCCACAGGCCTCTCATACTCCATCAGGCTAGCCCAGGCTTTTTCACATGGTCATGGCAGGCTTCCAGGAGGAAGGCCTCTCCAAGGATAGGTTTAGAATTGCAAGGGGGACAATTTGGGGTCTTTTGTCATTAATCTACTAGCCAAATCTATTCTGTAGGAACCTACACAAAAATATGTCTCAGTCTGTCTATGAGATTGCAACCAGTGGGATTCCATTCCCTGATCCACATATATCTTACTAAATTGTCACAAAAAATGCAACATTCACTTGATATTTAGGCTCTTCGCAAGCCTCCCCAAAAGGATATCAGAAGGTTCCAAAAGGCCAGGCACAGTCGCACACACACCTGTAATTCCAGCAGCTTTGAAGACTGAGGCAGGAGAATCTCAAGCTCAAGTCAGCCTCAGCAATTTAGCAAAGCTCTAAGCAACTTGGTGAGACCCTGTCTCATAATTAAAAATAAAAAATAAAAAACAGGCTGGGATGTGGCTCAGTGGTTAAGAGCCTCTGGGTTGAATCCCTGGTACCAAAAAAAAAAAAAGTTGCAAAAATGTCATCATTTCAAAATGGAATTTACATCATCCACATTTGTAAAGTTCCCTTTTCTAAAGTTTCTTACAAAAGCATCTTCACATTTTATTAGGGAGGCATTCTTAATGATTCTCACGCTCTACATTATATTTTAGGAAATATTTAATATTTAAAGGCAGTCTGTGGTTTTTCTGTGTTGGTCAGCATTTTATTTATTCTGTTTTTTACCTAAAAAGCAATGTTGTTTTAAAAAAAAAATAACTTACAGCTTTTCCATGATTCTCTGTTTTGGAAAACCATATTCCCATGGAAATGACACCCACCAGGGAAATGTGGGAGCAGCAGATTTGGTTTCCTCAGTGTCATGCAGCTGCTCACGACTTGTTCATGTGAACATTATTTCATTCTGGCATTTGGTAGGTAGCCGGCTCTGTAGCAGGGAACCGCGGTCCTCTCTCTATTTGACATGTTTTCTTCTTTCTTTCATTCTTCTCATGGGACATTTATTCTTGTGTCATTCTTTTACTCTCCTTTATTCTCATTGTCCCTCTTCTCACTTCTCTCAAATTCTCCTTCCTCCCATGACTCTGATCCCAACTAGCAGACACATCTTTGCCCCGTCTGACCATCCACATTCACCCAGCAGCATCTCTCCTTTCTTGGCTCTGCTCCCACCCACCCAGTAGGAATTCTCACTTAGGCAGCAAAGGGAGGAGAGATCAGCCCAACTGCCCCTGAGTTGGCACAGTGCCTCCTCTTGTTTTTCCTTCCCCTTGAATCTTCCCACACTCTCATCAAGAGCTTGGCACTCTCCCCAACACGCCCTCCCTGGCTCCGCCCATCCTAGCCCACCAAATGCAGGCAGAAAATCTCATTTTCTTTGCTTGATGCTGTAGTCAGCATGTCTGCCTTCCGTGTGGTCCTGGGCTGAACTGTTCCCTGCCAGCAAGCCATCGTCATCATGCAGGGGCCACCGTGTGCTGCAGTCTCCATTCCTTCATGCTCTAGAATCTTGCATCCCAAGGGATAAGCTGCAAAAAGAGAGAAATAGAGAGAACACAATTCACAAACCCACTGCCCCTGGTTAACCAATTAGCTTTGGCTGCCACCAGTTGTGCATTCCAGGCTGAAAGGCGCAGCAGTCCATAAAATGTAGGAGGTTGGGTGGGCCTGTCATGAGAGCATCAGTAGAGAGATCAGAGGCCGTCTGCTGCCAGTTCTAGCCAAGAACACCACACATAAAAGGATTAGCTTTTCTATCCTTTCTCCTAACTTAGTAAACCTCAGCCTAATACTTTCTGACATGCAAGACTTAAGTCAGATAGAGTTGCCCCAGTGTAAATATTCATCTTGTCATCTTCGACATTTGCTTCCCCAAGAATTTTCCCTTGCTGCCCCTGAAGGAGGACCCCATCATTGTTAGGAAGTACTCCCTTTTGCTCCTCTGGCCTGCTCACTCTCTGTGAGTCCTTGCCAGTTTATCTCAAATTCCACAAACAGCAAGGCCTGTGGGCTTACCTCCTATGACAGGAACCAAAGCAACCCACTAAACAGGAGCAATCATCTCATGACAGGAAGTGAATTGCCCCTCCAGAAGTCATGATTTCCCAGGATCCCCCAGGACTGCACAGAACCAGACCTGAGATAATGATCAGCCAGACCACAGTTTGACCAAGACTGCTTGACTACACATACCTCTTGCCCCCTCCCCTCATTCTTCCCTGTGTAATACTGAAGTTCCCACCAGAACCCTGAGAACAAGGCCCAGATGCTGGTTCCCCTGTCCTCTCTATGGCCATACTGGATAAATTCCTTTCCTGCTTTACCACCACTCACCTCTCTGACTGGTTTCTCAAGGTCTTTTGAGACCTCTCACATCTGGTCTTTTGATACCCCCAGAATCAGGCCTCTGGTCTAGGACTCTGGTAGCAATTAGGAAAAGTGGTTTTGGAGCTCCGAGATGTTCACCATATCTATAGTTGCTGGAGAGAGCACCATCGCTGACTTCTCTGGCATCCAAGGAGCTAAGAGAAAATATGCAAATTGTGTTCTTGTGGCATGAAATATTCATTACCAGACTTCTTTGAAAGGCAAAAACCAATGTTAGCTCTAAATCATCCAGTACCGAAAACCTGGAAGCAGTGAGTCTCCTTTCGAATCCATTGAGTCCATGAATGTTGCTGAGCACCTTCTCCATGTCCAACCCCTGCAAGGCACTAGGTAGTGGTTCCATGAGGAGCACAAAGTCATGGTCCCTACCTTCTTGGAATTTACAAGCTAATCACATAAATCAACTTGCAATTGTAAACTCTGATATGGGCCATCAAATAAAAATGCTTGTGCTTTGAAGAGCAGACTCAGGAAGGCTAAAGGGATTCTAAACTAAGGTCAGAAAGATGAGGAGGCCGAGGCTATTTTATTACTCAGTGGGAGGAGGCTGGCTTTCATTCTGAACAGTTGGAATGCTGAGTATTTATCCTCATCTTAGAAACAATGTCTTTCAAAAGCAAATCATTTCTTTCTAGAGCCAACAAGAACCTTAGAGTTTATCTACTTTAAACCCCTCATTCTACAAGAGGAAATTGAGGCCTCAAGAAAAATGAGTATTTTGCCCAAGATGACATATCCAGCCATCAGCAGAACCCAGGGAGGGACTCAGGGCACTTTGCTCTCAGTCCTATGTTATTTTCAAGATATCGCACGGATTATTTTTCCATTTTTGAAAATAATTTCTTGTATACATTGCTGTTCAGAGACCAGCCATGGAACTGTGCTTAAAGTGTGTAAAAATATAGAAAAATCTAGTTCACATTAAATCTCTGTTATAAGCCATTTAACTTTAGGCAACTTAATTTCTTCTGTAAAAGGGGCTTGTATTTAAATAGATACATATATAAATACACATATATCTATATGCATATCTATGTAGATTGATGTAGATATGTATAGATTATGTATGTAGACTTATATAGCTATGCATCTACATAAATAAATGTGCGTGCGCTTGTGTGTGCACTTGTGTGTTGGTAAATTATTGAGTTGCTGCCATTTCTAACTCTGTCACTAGTATTACTTTTTTCATCCTTCACCTTTAATGGGCATTTTGACAGTCATGGCAATGATGATAATGCAATGGTGACAACAGCAATAACTGATAATAATATTGAAAATAGCAAACATTAAATAACAATGACTATGTGCAAGACACTTTTCCAAGCATTGATATTTATCAGCTCATTTAATCTTCCTAATAGCTCTCTAGCATGTTGTTCTATTTTAGAGATAAGGACACTGAAAGTTTGAAAGGTTAAGTGACTCATCCAGGTTCAGGCAGTGAGTAGAGCTGAGAAATGAGCCAGTTTTCTGGCTCCAAGATCTACATCTAACTGTAAAGATAGACACTGAATAAATATACTCACAATTAAAAATACAATTTTGAATTCTAAGTGTTAGTTGGCCCCTAATGAGGTCATCAGTATTCATTCATTTTCAGCACGTACAATAGCAACTTCATATGATTCCAATTTGGTACTAGGAATGAAAGACAGAATGAATTATGTAAAATACAAATCTTGTCATGCCATCACCCTGCTTAATGCTTTCAAATGATGGTCCATTTGTAGAATAAATTCAAACTCCTTAGCATGACCTGGAGGCATTGTATGATTTGACCTCTCCCTTACCTTTGAACGAAAAAAACGAGAACTAGTTGTAATTCTCTAAATGCTGTCTCATTCCTCAGACCTTGCTTCAACTTCTGGCTCCTTTTCCCACCACATCACATCTGTTGTCTTTGTTCCTACTTCCTCAGACTAGCAAGTCTAATAGGCAATGACTTCCTGATTCATTTTGTATTCCACTTCCTGCTTTCCAGTCTATAGTAAGTGCTCAAGAAAAAAAAAAAAAAAAGGACAAAAAGGATGCAGGAAAGTTGATTTTAGTATCAGAATCTTCAATGGACAGAAACTCATCATTTAAATCTCAGGCAATTACTTGGTTTCCGTCTGCCTTGGGCACCACAGAATCCCTAGGGACAAAAACACACGCCAAGACAATTTCTTTTAAATGCATTTGATTTAAATGAAAGTGAAATGTTTGCATTTTATTAACCTCTGTCAATGATAAATTAAATATACAGTTGATTTACTTGAATAGTCATTTTAAGATGGATAGATCATCAAATTAGTTGTGAATAACCAGTGAGCTCTTGTAAATCCAAGGAGTTGCAGCTGTTCTGGATTTCCCCTGAGAGGATTTGACAGAGTATAGAGACAACAGGCATCTTGAGGACATTGCTCCTCTGGAGATTGACTTCCTTTCAGTGAGCTTGGAATGAACAAATTGAAAATTATAGCTGGATAGTGTCCAAGATGAGGCCCAGATAATTTGAGCCAAAGCTCCAGTTGTATTACTTTTCATCAAAGGAGGATACACTATAGAAATAGAAATACTGAGATGTTTATGTGGGAATCTCTTGTTATACATGTATATAAATACACATGAATTTCCACCCCCACCCTTCACACACACGCCCTTTTTCCTGTCTAAATATTATATCATTTCTTTGGAAAGAGAGAGGAGAAAGAGCTCTAGAGATTCTTGAATGGAAACCAAAACATTTGGAAATATCATTCTCTGAGCAGAGCTTAGCTACTTTTCCTCCCAAAAAATATCCCCAATGGTACCAAAATAAAGGATTTGTAAGATGTAAGGAATTTGTACAATGTTTTACTCTTTGCTTTTTATGAGGGGATATTGCTAGCCCGCATGTTGAGACTGGGTTCCCAGCAGCTCAAGGAGGAGGATTTGAAACTTGTGGCCTAGACTCACTTTTCCACTGAGGTAGGTGGGTATTCAGCCCTGGTGGTAAATGTTCCTATCTATTACATTTGTTGCAGAAACACACACATCTAGAACATTCATGTGAAGCATCACAAATCTCCAAAGACAGGGTATTGTGCTGTTTAGATAGACTCACAAAAATATATCCAGTAGCCTAAAATTGTCAAGGTAAGGATTGTGATCAATTTCTGTTTATTATGGTAAAGTCTTATTATTCCCCCCTTCTTTTCCCTGGTCTCAGTATAAGTGACTGTTTCCAATGACAAGAATAAGGGAACAAAGAAAAACATAAAACATCTACCAAGTCATGGTCTTAAACATTTTTACTCATGTAACCTACCCCTCCCTCCAAAAATATTGAAAATTTATGTATCCCTCACTGGTTTTTAAGTTTCTAAAATTTTCAGTACATGTGTATGTATGTACTGTATTGACATTTTTCAAATAAAACTATCATATCACTTTCAAGGGTAGCCACTAAAATCTAAGTATCATAGATAATTTGATTCCTTCAAGTATTCATTTGTGGATAAGTACTTTTTTTAATGCAGAAATTTCGACACATCTTATTTTCATAGTTCTATTCCATTTCTACGACACAATTCTTTTCTGTGCAACATATTTTCATGTCCCAAAATCTTCTATTGATCTCAGCATCATACTTCTCTGCCACAAAATCTGTGGATATAAATTAAAATTTTAAATTTTCCATGACAGAAACTACTACTAGATTGAGTTATTATCGTAACTGTTATTTTGTATAATTTGTCAAACATTACACATTTTGATACTAATGACACATAAAAATACTATTGAAAATTCATCTTTTAATGAGATGAATCATTCATTAGTTCATGTACCTGTGGGTTTTTTATTATTCACCATTAGATTAAGGGAATTTATGGCACCAATTTGATTTCTCTTTTGTTGTTATTGTTATGGATTTTGTGCTGAAACCTTTGTATAATACATAAATGGAATGTGAAAGAGTTGTGTTAAGTTGATGACACTCAATTCTTGGAGTTCCTCCTGAGTTACATGCCAAAAATAACAGCAGTTATCTATAATCAGAAAAGTGTGGTAAATCATCTGCTAGCTAACAATTCCCTTTGGTTCTTTTTAAATTTATTGAAATTGAGGAATTGGAAACGTTTTGACTTGCAAAAGGAATTGTTACTCAACCGTTACCATTATTCACTTTCTCAATTTTTGGGAACCCCCCCGCAAAGAGCTTCACTAGGACTTATTAAAACACTTCTTGTTGGTTTCAGTTACACAAGACAAGTTCTAGGGATCTGCTCTATGACAGTTCTAGTTGAGAGAAGCTTCTTGGAGGCCTGCTTGATGAAAGGGTTTCAAGATGTCAAGATTTTGAACCATGGTATAGGTTTCTTGTCTTGGGGCAATGCACTTACAATTTAGAAGGGGTAAGAAGTGTGCATTTCTTTTGAGAAAAATGAAAGACAGACTATTACAAAAAGATACCATAGACACTTTCTCAAGTCCATCAATTTAGGTACACATGAATATGGAGGTTCTGGAAATTAGATCTCTTAAAATGATCCATGCCACATCCATATGCTGAAGTCTTTTGCCACTCATATTCCTTATTGGCAAAAGTGGAAAGAGTTTTAAGGAATTCAGCGTTTTCCTAATGTAATTCAACTATTAAGAGGTGGAGTTAACATGTGGACCCAGATCTCTCTGACCCTGGAGTTCATTCTGTTACTTGCAATCCATCCATAACACTCACTGTGCAGTTATGATTCAGAAACATTTTGCTGCTCTTTCCAGATTACATTTAAAATAAACAGTTGCTTCTAGGTTGTAACTTAGCATCTCCATTGCTTGTTTCCATGGGGTCCATGTGGAGTTGAGTAACTACATTAGGGGATTAGTCGAGTTTCTATGATAGCCAGTGTTAACAATTTTAAAACGATAGCCCACACTAGAGGGAATCAGGCTACGATTGTTCAAACTGCATTTCTGAGAAGTCGTGATGTACCTTGTAGTATGCTGAGTGCTAGTCATGCTGAGATATACATGATTCAGTCCTTATGCAACTGTGTGTCCACATATAAGTTATTGACAGCAGTTAGTGGCATGAGTCTTGGTTCTGACACTCTGTGTTTATTCCTGGGCAAAATTTTTAACCTCTATATACCTTAGTTATCTCATCTAAAACATGGAGTCACTTATAGTAGGATCATTGTAAAAATGAAAATGAGATCCTGTCTATAAAAGCTTATTAAGTCACCTGCATGCAGTAAGCATTTGATTAACATAGACTCCAGTAGTGGTTCTTAATAAGGAGGCATTCCCCCTCCTCACCACTGGGAAACTTAACAATGTCTAGAGACAATTTTGGTTGTCTCAACTGGAAGGAGCTCCTGGTATCTAGTGGGTGGTAGCCAGAGATGGTGAAGACTTCTTACAATACACCATGTAGCCCCAACAAGTTCCAAATGTGAGTAGTTGAAAACTCCAATCTACATTAACAGATTAAATTAATGCATTAAAATAATGATCAAAAAATAGCATTGTATGTCTTCTTAAACAGTTTGAGAAGAAATGCTAAGGTCATGTGATTCTACTAGGGCTGAATGAGTGTTTGGGTGTGATCATGGTAGCTTCTTATACCCCAGCCCCAAGCTGCTTGTGGCTCCTTCAATACTTCCATTCCTGTACATTTTTCTTCCCTTTTCTTAGAATATCCCATGTCTTATCTATCTGGTGCGTGCCAATTCTTTTAGATACATGACAAACTTGCTTCTCCATTGGAGACTTGACTCTCATTCCTTCCTCTATATAGATTCCTCATCTGGACTTAAACTTCTCTCTGCACACTTACTATAGAGTATGATAATTAGGGTAAGGTTTTTCTTCTTTAACATTCTGTGAATTCATTTAAAGTAGGATTATGCCTTTTTTGTTTTTTTAATAACCTCTGGTGCACAACACCTGGAGTAAGCATTAATAAATTCTTGGTGAATGAATGAATAAATAAGTTTGTGTTCAGATCACAGCATATGGAAACGCTGCTTGGTTCTCAACTTCCTGGGAATTTTCCATCCCTTGTATGGAGAAGCAAAGGTGAACAAGTCTACTGACCCTGAGAAGCACTGGCTTAGTATCAAAGTAAGCCATCTGGAAGGCCGAATTCAACAGTAGGAAGTGCCTAATCACACATTTCTCTCTTTTATGTTACCCAGTTACTGAAACAGTTGCCAAATTTATTCCAAAAACCGTGTGTGTGTGTGTGTGTGTGTGTGTGTAAATACTCTTAAAGCTATTTGCATGTATTGATGGTTTGAGGTAGTGTTTTCCAGGATATGGTAGATTTTTTACCATTTAAGCAATTGTTTAACAAATACATAAGGCCAATTATTATTATTATAGATAGCATGATAACAGTTGGGGGTTTTCCATTAAAACTTGAGGTTTACAAATCTTGTCAAAATATGGAAGCAGTAATATGAAAACAAATCATGAACTGTGTAGAACAAGAAAAAAATAGACATTGTATGTGATCTACTTAAGACAAAAACCATAAAAATTAAAAGGATACTCTATGTCCTCATTTAACATTTAAAACAAAAAGAAAGTCATTTATTATTGTATGCTATTTTATTATTCACCTGGAAAAATCCAAAGGAAACAACTAGAACCACTAGCATTCATAGAACAGATTTGGAAGATAACAAGGAACTTAAAATCAAAATTTTTCTGCAAAGAAACGTTAGTATTTAAAATGTGATTGAATCCCATTAATGCCAACAAGAAAAAATGTATTTCCTATGAATAATTTGTAAGAGAATTTTGTGACACTCCAGAGGAGCAGTAAAATTTTTTTGAAACTGATATATGAATAAGAATACCAATTTAGGAATTGCCCGTTTCAAGGGATAATATTTATGTACTTTTGATCATATTCTGTTCCACAGGTTAGGGTGACTATCAAGCAATGGTTAGCATTCTTCTGTATTGATGGAATCCACAAGTTTCCAAAACAAAGCCACTTCCTTTGTGATCCAGAACCCTTTTGCCACCACAAGGATCACCTTTGTTGCTCTTTTAGAGACACACTTTCCTCTGACTCCTCAGCCCCCTCCCCCTTCACCTCTTATAACTGCTAATCTGTTCTCTGTTTCTATAATGTTGTCATTTAAAGAATGTTGCATAAATGAACTCATGCATAATGTAACATTTTGAGATTGGCTTCTTAAATTTGGCATAATTCTCTGGAGGTCCTTCCAGGTTACATGTATCAGTAATTCTTTCTGTTTTAATGCTAAGTAATATCCCATAGTATAAATAGCCTACATTTTACTTATTTGCATGTTGAAGGACATTTGAGTTATTTCTAGTTTGGGGCTTTTTTCAATAAAGCTGCTATAAATATTTGCATGCAGAATTTCATTTGAACCCAAGTCTTTATGTCGCTAGGTTAAATGTCTAGAAAGAGAATTGTTGTGTTGTAATATTCCATTTTGTTTTTAATTTGCATATCTTCCTTGACCAATGACTTTGAGTATTTTTTATATGCCCATTTGCCATCCATATATCTTCTTTAGTGATAGAACTGTTCATGTCTTTTGTCCATGTTCTGATTGGTTTGTTTGCTCTTTTAAAGTTATGAAAGTTCTTTATATATTTATATATTCTAGATTTTAATCCTGTATCAGATATGTGGTTTGTAAATGTTTTCTGTAGTTTACCTTTTTTATCCTCTTAAGATGATCATTTATAAAGCATTTTTTTTTAATTTGATGAAGTTCCTTTTTTATCAAATTTTCCTTCTATGGATTGTGCTTTTGAAGTCGGGTCTAAAAACTGTTTATCTAGTCCTGGTTCCTGAAGATTTTATCCTATGTTTATTTTTTAAAAGTATTATAGTTTTATATTTATATTGAAGTCCATGATACATTTCCATTATTGTATAAGATATGAGACTTAAGTCATGGATAATTTTTGTACCAATGGTTGTCCAATTTCTCCACACTATTTCTTGAAAAGACTATCATTCCTCCCCTGAATTTTTTTTGCACCTTTGTTGAAAAATCAGTTGGATGTATTTGTGCAGGTCTATTTCTGAGTTGTCTTTCTGGTCCATTGATCTATCAATACCACATAGTATTGATTGGTATAGCTATATAAGAAGTCTTGAAATTGAGTGGATTGATTTCTTCCATTTCGTTTTTTATCAAAATGATATTAGCTATTCTAGAGCCTTTTCTTTTCCTAATAAATAATTTTCATTGAATTTGCCTTATATTCGTATATCAGTCTGAGGAGAATCGATATTTTTATTGTTGAAACTTCCAGTCCATGAACATGATGTTTGTTTAGATCTTTGATTTCTTTTGTCAACATTGTGTAGTTTTTTTGCATAAGTTCTGTGTGTGTTTTGTTAGATTTATATGTAAATGTTTCATTATTTTGAGCAATTAAAAATAATAGTAAATGTATTTTGAATTTTGATTTCTATTCTTTGCTAGTATATAGAAATGCAATTGATGTTTGTTTTTCTTGCATCCTACAACGTTGCTTAAGTCACCTGTTAGTTCTAGAAAGATTTTTTGTTTGTTTTTAGTACATCCTTTGGAAATTTCTATAAGGAGAGTCATGTCACTTGCAAATAGATAACATTCTACTTCTAATCTGTATGTCATTTACTTCATTCTCTTGCTCTATTGTGCTGATTAGAATTCCTAGCACTCTGCTGAATAAAAACTACCTTGTCTTTCATCATTAAGTACAATGTTAGTTGTATAATTTTGGAGTTGTTCCTGATCAAGTTGAGGAAAATTCGCATTTGTTTCTGAGTTTTATCATTAATGGATGGACGAATTTTATTTGCTGAATTCTTTATGTATCAATTGATGTGATATTGTGAATTTTCTTCTTTAGACTATTAATGTGATAGATTACATTTAATGATGTCCATATATTGAACCAGGCTTGCATTCCTGGAATAAACCTTATTTGCTGATAATGTACAATTCATTTCACATATTGCTGAATTTCATTTGCTAATAAAGAATTTTGTGTCTATATTCCTGAGAGATATTAGGCTGTAGTTTCTTGTTTGTCTTTTATTTTTATTTTTGGTACTTTCTCCATCTCCCTTAGTTATAAAGGTAATATTAGCTTAATAAAATGAGTCAAGACATGTTCCTTCCTCTTCTGTTTCTTGAAAGAAATTGGGCAGAAGTGATGCTAATTCTTTTTAGCAAATGTTTGGTAAATATTTGAAAAAACTCTCCAGTGAAATATCTGGGCCTTGGACTTCTTTCTTTCTTGGAAGTTTTTAAATTATGAATTTAATTTTCTTAACCATAGAGCTATTCAAATTATTTGTTTCATATTGTATGAATTGTAGCATTTTGCATTATTTGAAAAATTGATCTGTTTGTCAAATGTATAGAGACAGCTATTCATAGTATTATTCAATCTTTTTTGTCTATAGGGTCTGCTTCATTCCTTATATTGGTAATCTATGTCTTCTTTGCCTCTGTAAGAGTCTTTCTAGAGGTTTGCCAATTTTATTGATTTTTTCAAAACTTTATTTCATTGATTTTTCTTTTGTCTCTTTTTAATTTCACTGTCTGAGATATACTATTTCCTTTTTTCTGTTTAATTTGGGTTTCTTTTGCTGATTTTTTTCAAGATTCTTGAGGTGGCAACTTAGATTATTTATTTTAGGTGTTTCCTTTCCTGAAGTATGCATTTGGTACTATAAATTTTCCTTTCAACCCACTTTATCCAGTACTAACATAACAACTTCTACTTTCTTTTGATTAATGTTTGTATGATATATCTTATTTCATCATTTTGGTTTTAAAATGCCTATATCACTAACTTTGAAGAGAATTTCTTATAAAGTGCAAATAATTAGACATATTTTAATCCATTCTGCCAATCTATAGCTTCTAAGGAGAGTATTTATGCTATTTACATTTAATGTAATTGTTGATATGTTAGGATTTAAGTGTGCCATTTAATTTTTTGTTTTCTAACTATTATGATTTTTTTTCTCTTTTTTTGGTTGTTGTTTACTTTTTCTGCCTTCCTATGGTGACCCAAATTTTTTTTAGAATTTCATTTTGATTTATCTATAAAGTTTTAGTGTATATCTTTGTTTTTTTTTTTTCAATTGGTTACTTTAGCTATTACATTATATATACACTTCACATTCTATTGGTGGTATCATTCAAGTGAAGCATAGGAATCTTATCTCCTTTACTCTTTCTCATTTGTAATATAACTATCTTAAATATTTTGTCTACGAACATATAGAACCACATCAGTATTATAATTTTGCCTCAACCATGAAACATAAGAGGAAACACAGAGGAGGAGGAAAACATATTGTATTTACTCATCATATTACTTACCATGGTTTTCCTTTCTTTTTGATGTTCCAAAGTTCCTTATTTTAATATTTTCTTTTTGTTTAGAAAACCTCAGACACCTTTTTTAGGGCAGATCTACTGGTGGCAAATTCTCCATTTTTCTTCACACGGTCATGTCTTAATTTCCCCTTAATTCCCAATGGATATTGTCACTAAGCATAGACTTCTGGGTAGAAAATTTTTTCTTTCAGTGCTTAAAACACATCATTTTCTTCTGGCCACCATAGTTTCTTTTTTTTTTTTTTTAATTTTTTTTTACGTTTACATAGGGTAATGATGTTTATTTTATTTTTCCCCTCCCCCCCATCCCTCCCACCCCTCTTTTCCCTCTACACAGTCCTTCTTTCCTTCATTCTTACCGCTCTCCTTAGCCTAACTCTAAACCTAACCCTAAACCTAATGCTAGCCCCTCCCACCCCCCATTATATGTCCTCATCCGCTTATCAGCGAGATCATTCGACCTTTAGTTTTTTGAGATTGGCTTATCTCACTTAGCATGATATTCTCCAATTTCGACCATTTGCCTACAAATGCCATAATTTTATCATTCTTCATTGCAGAGTAATATTCCATTGTATAAATATGCCACAGTTTCTTTATCCATTCATCAACTGAAGGGCATCTAGGTTGGTTCCACAATCTGGCTATGGTGAATTGAGCAGCAATGAACATTGATGTGGCTGTATCTCTGTAGTATGCTGATTTTAAGTCCTTTGGGTATAGGCCAAGGAGTGGGATAGCTGGGTCAAATGGTGTTTCCATTCCAAGCTTTCTGAGGAATCTCCACACTGCTTTCCAGAGTGGCTGCACTAATTTGCAGCCCCACCAGCAATGTATGAGTGTTCCTTTTTCACCACATCCTCGCCAACACCTATTGTTGCTTGTATTCTTGATAATCGCCATTCTAATTGGGGTGAGATGAAATCTTAGGGTAGTTTTGATTTGCATTTCCCTTATTACTAGGGATGTTGAACATTTTTTCATATATCTGGTGATTAGTTGTACATCTTCTTCTGTGAAGTGTCTGTTCATTTCCTTAGCCCATTTGTTGATTGGATTATTTGTATTCTTCGTGTAGAGTTTTTTGAGTTCTTTATAGATTCTGGAAATTAGCGCTCTATCTGAGGTATGGTTGGCAAAGATATTCTCCCACTCTGTAGGCTCTCTCTTCACATTTCTGATAGTTTCCTTTGCTGAGAGAAAGCTTTTAAGTTTGAATCTATCCCAGTTGTTGATTCTTGCTTTTATTTCTTGTGCTATGGGTGTCCTGTTAAGGAAGTCTAATCCTGAGCCAACAAGTTGAAGATTTGGACCTACTTTTTCTTCTATAAGATGCAGGGTCTCTGGTCTGATTCCGAGGTCCTTGATCCATTTTGAGTTGAGTTTTGTGTAGGGTGAGAGATAGGGGTTTAATTTCATTCTATTGCATATGGATTTCCAGTTTTCCCAGCACCATTTGTTGAAGAGGCTATCTTTTCTCCATTGCATATTGTTGGAACCTTTGTCTAGTATGAGAAAATTGTATTTATTTGGGTTTGTGTCCATGTCCTCTATTCTGTACCATTGATCTACCTGTCTATTTTGGTACCAATACCATGCCGTTTTTGTTACTATTGCTTTGTAGTAGAGTTGAAGATCTGGTATTGCAATACCCCCTGCTTCGCTCTTGCTACTGAGGATTGCTTTAGCTATTCTAGGTTTTTTATTCTTCCAGATGAATTTCATAATTGCTTGCTCTATTTCTGCAAGGTACATCATTGGGATTTTAATTGGAATTGCATTGAATCTGTATAGCACTTTAGGTAGTATAGCCATTTTGACGATATTAATTCTGCCTATCCAGGAACATGGGAGATCTTTCCATCTTCTAAGGTTTTCTTGAATTTCTTTCTTTAGTGTTCTGTAGTTCTCATTGTAGAGGTCTTTCACCTCTTTTGTGAGATTGATTCCCAAGTATTTTATTTTTTTCAATGCTATTGTGAATGGGGTAGTTTTCCTAATTTCTCTTTCTGAAGATTCATCACTTATGTATAAAAATGCATTGGATTTATGAGCATTGATCTTGTAACCTGCTACTTTACTGAATTCACTTATGAGTTCTAAAAGTTTTCTGGTGGAATTTCCAGGTTCCTCTAAATATATAATCATGTCATCAGCGAACAGGGATAGTTTGAGTTCTTCTTTTCCTATTCGTATCCCTTTAATTTCTTTGGTTTGTCTGATTGCTCTGGCTAGAGTCTCAAGGACGATGTTGAATAGAAGTGGTGAAAGAGGGCATCCCTGCCTTGTTCCAGTTTTTAGGGGGAACGCTTTCAGTTTTTCACCATTTAGAATGATATTAGCCATGGGCTTAGCGTAGATTGCCTTTATAATGTTTAGGAATGTTCCCACTACCCCAATTTTTTCTAGTGTTTTGAGCATGAAGGGATGCTGTATTTTATCAAATGCTTTTTCTGCATCTATTGAAATAATCATGTGATTCTTAACTTTAAGTCTGTTGATATGGTGAATGACATTTATTGATTTCCGAATGTTGAACCAACCTTGCATCCCTGGGATAAAACCCAGTTGATCGTGGTGCACTATCTTTTTAATATATATTTGTATGCGATTTGCTAAAATTTTGTTGAGAATTTTTGCATCGATGTTCATTAAGGATATTGGTCTGAAATTTTCTTTCCTTGATGTGTCTCTGTCTGGTTTAGGTATCAGGGTGATATTGGCTTCATAGAACGAGTTTGGTAGGGTTCCCTCCTCTTCTATTTCATGGAATAGTTTGAGGAGTATTGGAATGAGCTCTTCTTTAAAGGTTTTGTAGAACTCAGCTGAGAACCCATCTGGTCCTGGACTTTTCTTTGTTGGTAGGCTTTTGATGACCTCTTCTATTTCATTGCTTGAAATTGGTTTATTTAAGTTGTGTATGTCCTCCTCGTTCAGTTTAGGTAGTTCATATGTCTCTAGAAATTTGTTGATGTCTTCGAGGTTTTCTGTTTTGTTGGAGTATAGATTTTCGAAATAGCTTCTAATTATGTTTTGTATTTCACTCGTGTCTGTTGTGATGTTTCCTTGTTCATTCCGAATTTTAGTAATTTGATTTTCTCCCTCTTTCTCTTTGTTAGTGTGGCTAAGGGTTTATCAATTTTATTTATTTTTTCAAAGAACCAACTATTTATTTTGTTAATTTTTCCAATTGTTTCTTTTGTTTCGATTTCGTTGATTTCGGCTCTGATTTTAACTATTTCCTGTCTTCTAATACTTTTGGTATTGGTCTGCTCTTCTTTTTCTAGTGCTTTGAGCTGTAGTGTTAAGTCGTTTATTTGTTGATTTCTACTTCTTTTTTTGAATGCACCCCATGAAATAAATCTTCCTCTAAGTACTGCTTTCATAGTGTCCCAGAGATTTTGATATGATGTGTCTTTGTTCTCGTTTACTTCTAAGAATTTTTTTATTTCCCTCCTGATGTCTTCTGTTATCCATTCATCATATAATAGTGTATTATTTAGTCTCCAGGTATTGGAGAAGTTTCTGTTTTTTATTCTGTCATTTATTTCTAATTTCAATCCATTATGATCTGATAGAGTACAAGGTAGTATCTCTATCTTCTTGTATTTGCTAACAGTAGCTTTGTGGCATAAAATATGGTCTATTTTAGAGAAGGATCCATGTGCTGCTGAGAAGAAAGTGTATTCGTTCTTTGTTGGATGGTATATTCTATATATGTCCGTTAAGTCTAAATTGCTGATTGTGTGGTTGAGATCTATAGTTTCTTTATTCAATTTTTGTTTGGACGATCTATCCAGTGGTGAGAGAGGTGTGTTAAAATCGCCTAGTATTATTGTGTTGTGGTCTATTTGAATTCTGGAATTGAGAAGGATTTGTTTGACGTACGTGGATGAGCCAATGTTCGGGGCATAGATATTTATGATTGTTATGTCTTGCTGATTTATGCTTCCCTTAAGCAGCATGTAATGTCCTTCTTTATCCCTTCTGACTAGTTTTGGTTTGAAGTCCACATTATCTGAGATGAGGATGGATACTCCAGCTTTTTTGCTGTGTCCGTGTGCATGGTATGTTTTTCCCCATCCTTTCACCTTTAGTCTATGGGTGTCTCTTTCTATGAGATGAGTCTCTTGCAGACAGCATATTGTTGGATTTTTCTTTTTAATCCAATCTGCCAGTCTGTGTCTTTTGATTGATGAATTCAGGCCATTAACATTCAGGGTTATTATTGTGATATGATTTGTATTCCCAGTCAATTGACTCATATTTGTTTTTGACATAATTTGGTTTCTCCTTTATTTGGCTATTCCTTTAGGCTAGCGCCTCCTGTTGCTGATTTGCATCGTTGTTTTTCATCTCTTCCTCATGGAATATTTTGCTGAGAATGTTCTGTAATGCTGGCTTTCTTTTTGTAAATTCCTTTAGCTTTTGTTTATCATGGAAGGATCTTATTTCATCGTCAAATTTGAAGGTAAGTTTTGCTGGGTATAAGATTCTTGGTTGGCATCCGTTTTCTTTCAGGGCTTGGTATATGTTGTTCCAGGCCCTTCTAGCTTTTAGGGTCTGGATTGAAAAATCTGCTGATATTCTTATTGGTTTCCCTCTGAATGTAATTTGATTCTTTTCTCTCGCGGCCTTTAAAATTCTGTCTTTATTTTGTATGTTAGGTATTTTCATAATAATGTGCCTTGGTGTGGGTCTGTTGTAATTTTGTATGTTTGGAGTTCTATAAGCCTCTTGTACTTGGTTTTCCATTTCATTCTTCAGATTTGGGAAATTTTCTGTTATTATTTCATTGAATAGATTGTTCATTCCTTTGGTTTGTTTCTCTAAGCCTTCCTCAATCCCAATAATTCTTAAATTTGGCCTTTTCATGATATCCCATAATTCTTGTAGATTCTGTTCATGATTTCTTACCATCTTTTCTGTTTGGCCAACTTTGCTTTCAAGATTAAATAATTTGTCTTCAATGTCTGAGGTTCTGTCTTCCAGGTGTTCTATCCTATTGGTTATGCTTTCTATGGAGTTTTTAACTTGGTTTATTGTTTCCTTCATTTCAAGTATTTCAGTTTGGTTTTTTTTCAGTATCTCTAACTCTTTATTGAAATGATCTCTTGCTTCCCGTATTTGGTCTTTTAACTGTTGATTGGTGCAATCATTTAATGCCTGCATTTGCTCTTTCATCTCCTCCTTCAATGCCTGCATTTGCTCTTTCATCTCCTCATTAGCTTCCCTGATCGTTTTAATTACGTACATTCTGAACTCCCTTTCTGACATTTCTTCTGCTGTGCTGTCATTGGGTTTCATTGATGTAGTATCTAGGTTTGTTTGGGACATTTTCTTCCCTTGTTTTCTCATATTGGTCAGTTGTCAGTGGGACCCTGAGATATTGCAGTTTTCCGCTATTGGCTTATAGTGTTCCGGTAGATTTCCAGTGTATCACCTTCCAGCCTTCAGTAGCCTGATGTCTTGGAGGAATCTGATAAAGCAGCTCATCCGAAGAAAACTGCCCCTAGCCCCCTACTGGTTCCACGGTTTGGAACTGGCTCTGTGCGGAAATGCTCTCACTGTGGGCCTGCACCGTGCAGCTGGCCGTGTGGGAGGAGCCCACTGCCGGAGTGTGGAAGGCTACCTTGGGAAGACTCTAGCTGCCCTGCCCGGCTCCAATAAGCCACCTCTATCTGGGCCTGCCACCCGGGCCGAGCTTTACCCAGTGGGCAGACTCACCTATGGCTCTATTTCAGTCCGAGTCTCTCAATGCCTCCCCTTCTTAACTCCTGGGTTCTGGAGCGACTGGGGGTGCAGTCTCCCTCTAGGCCGCCATCTTGGATCGCCCCGTGAAGAGAGCCTGCAGCCGGAGTGGGCAGAGCCGCCTGAAGAGGTCTCTGGCTGCCCTGCCCTGATCCCAGAGGCTGCTTGCGGATCGAGGCTCTCCGCTGGTTCGTTGCCAGAGTACGCTGCGCTGCAGTGGCTCCCGGACTCGGAGCTTGTTCTGGTCAGAAAGGCTCTCACTAGCGGGCCAGTTCTGTTCCGAGAACCTGGAGAAGCTGGCTGTGTGGGCGGGGCCCACCACCGGAGTGTGCAGGGCTGCCTGTGGATGACTCTAGCTGCCCTGCCCGGCTCCGATAAGCCACCTCTATCTGGGCCTGCCACCCGGGCCGAGCTTTACCCAGTGGGCAGATTCACCCGTGGCTCTATTTCAGTCCGAGTCTCTCAATGCCTCCCCTTCTTAACTCCTGGGTTCTGGAGCGACTGGGGGTGCAGTCTCCCTCTAGGCCGCCATCTTGGATCGCCCACCATAGTTTCTGATGAGAAATTTGTGTCTTTCTAATTATTTTCCTCTATAGTTAAGGTAGCATTTTCTCTGGCTGCTTTCCAGATTTTTTCTTTGTCATGAGTCTTCAGAAGTTTAAGTGTAGTGTGTCCTGGCAGAGATTTTTTTTTAGTTCTAACTTATTTTGGGGTTCACTCAACTACTTGCATTTTAAGAACTTATATCTTTTACCAATATAGGGACAAATTCAGGGCTATTTTTTAAGTACTTTTTCAGCTCAACCCTCTCTCTTCTCTCCTTCCCAAACTCTGATGACATGAATTTAGAACTTCTATTATAGTGTCTCCCTGAAGCTCTTTTCGTTTTTTTTTTTTTTTTTTTTTTTACTTTTTTCCCCTCTATTGTTATATTGTTCAGATTGGATAACTTCCATCATTCTATCTTTCCATTTACTGATTTTTTCCCCTGTCTCTCCATTCTGCTGCTGCACCCATTCAGTGATTATTTTTATTTAATACTTTATCTTTATTCACTTCTAGAATTTTCTTTTCTTTATACTCTTCTATTTTTTATAATAGCATCTTGAAATGCTTTTGTGAGATAGTTCTAATATCTCTATCATTTCTATGTTGTCCTCCATTGATGGTCTTTTTTTCGTTCTTTTGGTTCATGTTATGAACTAGTATGTCCAACTGAAACCTGGACATTTTCATATGATGTGTGGTCATTCTGGGTCACATTCAATCCTTCTGTTTTGGTTGGCTTTCTCTGACACCACTCCAGCAAAGGAAGGAGTTGAGGAGCACGGCTTTGATCCTGCCATGTGAAGATAGAAACACAGGCTCCTGATTGTGTCTCTGTTGACTCTGGGGTAAGGGTAGGGGGTCATTCCTACTGTGAATGGAAGTTCTTGCTGCCCAATAAGCCTCCACTTATATCGTCCTGGTTGGGAGGAGTATGAGTATCTCCTAATCTCTTGTCATGTGCCCTGTACTAACCCCACAGGTGATACCGCCGTTTACTGATGACGAGTTCTGCTCCCTCTAATGTTGAAGATTGAACAGTAGAGAAGCGCGCCAAGGCAAGCTTATTAAGCAGGTTTTATTTAAAGTAGTAATAATACAGACTTCTCCCGAGGGGGGGAAGGGAGCCATGGCTGATGTTCTAAAGTTCCAAGAAGTGAGTGAACCCTACATTTTTTATAGGTTAAGGTCTCTT
This sequence comes from Sciurus carolinensis, assembly GCF_902686445.1. Classification (NCBI taxonomy): domain Eukaryota; kingdom Metazoa; phylum Chordata; class Mammalia; order Rodentia; family Sciuridae; genus Sciurus; species Sciurus carolinensis. The sequence goes on from NC_062226.1 coordinate 23,063,287, forward strand.
TCATTCTCCCATTCTCTCCCCACTTATCTCTCCTTCCTGCCTACCCGACTAGGCCTGGTTTTGCAGGTGAGATGCATAAAGCGAGAAGCAGATGGGGCAGGGGGAGGGCCAAAGTGATTCAGGCAGGCAAGGGCCCAGGCGGCATCAATTAGCATCTCCTTGTTTGTAGTCCCGGCCAAGGGCAGGTAAATTTGGTAATCAATGGGCTCTGCAGATCTTTGATATTCCATTCTCCCAGGGCAGTCTCCAACTTCCAGAGGCAGATGGCTTTCATGGCCTCCTTTTCCTCGATTTGACCTGATCCCCTATTTCTACACTAACTGCCTGTCCCCAATTCTGACTTCACAGGGACCTCTTTACTACTTAGTATTGGTGAGTGTCCTGATTTTCCACTAAGTTTCCTTGGCTACCACCCCAGTGAGCAGGGGAAGGACCTTTCCTTACTTCTGCTAAATGATGGAAGTGAAGCTAAACCTTCAACCATGCAACCTCCATTGATACAGAAGAACCCATCTCACTACTTTGCCTCTGGAAAATCTGTTGGAGTGCCTTGCTAGAGCCTTGCAAGGGAAAATCTAGGTTCTCCACTTGGCTTCTGCTGCTATGACTATGGTTGGGCCATGGTTTATTCTGTGGTATTTGGCTAGATTAGAGGAGTGGGACATTGTTGTCTAAAATTGCCCTGTCTTGCTGAATTGCCCTTATCTTCATGCTTTGAGTAAAGAGAGGGCTTTTGGGGGGCGGGGGGGGGGGGGTAGGTGGGTATAGGGAGGCTGCTTTCTTTGGGTCTTGCCAGTGCTCATTGATGTTTCTAGCTTCTTTACTCCAAATGTGGGATATTTGAGAATAGAGAAAGCCAAGGAACTTGACTTCTTGTTGCTTTTTGGATCTTAATTTGTCTAACTGGTCTCCCTTTTTATCTTTATATTTCATTCATTCTATGTTTATTTTATATATAATATCCAGGATTTCTAGTTGTATTTAGCAGGAGGATTAAGGTAAAGTAGATCTACTCTATATTCCCAGTGATGAATGCTTGTGTGTGTTATTTCCTCTTTGTTGAAAGATTTTTTTTCCATTTTGGTTTTATCAATCCAACAGTTAATGTCTTTATGTGTTCATTTAATTGGGGACAGTTTGCAGAAGTATAATGATGTCAATTTTCCTCTTATCTTAGGCTTAATAATGAGTTTTATTTCTGTTGAAGTCAAAGTGAAGCCTGGAATAGTGGTAAATGCCTGTGATCCCAGTGGCTGGGGAGCTGAGGTAGGAGAATTACAAGTTCAGAGCCTTAGCAACTTAGTGGGCCTTGAGCAACTTAAGGAGAACTTGCCTAAAAAAAAAAAAAGAAAAAGAAAAAACAATCAATCAAAGTGAAATGAGGAAAAATAATGGTTATTGACAAAGAATAAATGTTTTAGAAACAATTATGAAAAAACACAAAATAAACAAAACCAATTCCTCATGTTAAAGTTCTTTGATCATCCTCATGTATGGGAATACGTGGGAGTGAGTGACTCATGCCATGCGTTGAGAATGAAATGTTATTGTCCTCTAAAATCATTCTCCAGAAGGCATGCAAAGTGCTCTTGTTACACACCCCATCTTACAGCATTGCCGTTTTCTCCACTTTTCTAAGATAAACTCTTAGCTTTTGGATGTGGCTTCCCCAGTCTTGATATTTCTGACACTCCCTTACCTCACCCCTCTGTTCTGCAGCCAGTGTGAACTCTCAGGGCTAAGGACATAGCTTCGTGACAGTGCACTGCCTAGCATGGACAAAGCCCTGAGTGTGATCCCCAGCACTTCCAAAAAGGAAAAATAATTTTTTTCACAATGAGCTCTCATGCCTACCAGGCTGGCTGCTTGCACCCAGCCCATGTTGATTCCTCCATCTGGAATTCCATCACCCTGCTCCTACAGCCCCCCTCAGTCCTATTTGTTGTCTGATCACACCTTTGGAACCATTTCGACTAACAAAGCTTGCCTGACCACTCCACCAGTTTCCAAGTCTAGATTACAACCCTCTCCTGTGTTGTCCCATAACACGGTACTTTCCCTGTTTAATTGTCTGTTTAAGACTACAACTGGCATGAGGCACAGAAGGAGTTCTGTCTTACTCTTGACTTTGTCCTCTTTGTCATATTACCTGTTGTATCCTTTTCATCCTTAAGGGTCATAGAATTCTGGGCTACACACAGGGTCATCCATGTACTAGTGATGGAAAAACCAATTCTCCAATTAGTTACATAACTTTTTAAAAGAGGGTCAGACAGTGTCACAGCCTGAAATCATTTGCAGAATGTTCACTCCTGCACTCAGTCCTTTGTACACACCCTATTTTAATGGATGAAATGGAAGAAAGTTGGTGACATGGTGAAATTTAATGTGTTGAAAGCTTTGCAATTGCCAAAGTAAAATATTTGCGATTTTATTTACACACATACTATTCAGAGGATGCTTCAAATATTTTAATATGGGATATGAAAGGGGAAAAAAGAGATGGTTGGAGTATCAAGGGGCAGGAGACCAGACTGAATTGTGTCTTATGGAAACCACAGAAGGAAATCATTTAAATTTGTCTATTGACTCCTTCAACTATATGTTAACTATCTTTTAGGTACTTTGGCAGATCTGATTGTTGCACCGTACTTGTGTTAAAGTTGTATCTTATTATGAAATGGAGTTTTAATTACTATAAACAAGTCAGAATGTGCATGATGAGCCAAGAATTATGATTAATCTAGTTCTAAGCAACTGAGACTGAATGAAAATTAAAATAATGTATATAATAGAAAAGTGCTATAAGTATTCAAAAATGTTTACCTTTAGTTCTGGAGATGGTGGGATTTGAACTGGTTTTCACTGATGGGGTTTGGAGTTAGAGATGGAGCAGACTATGAAGAAGGAGCAGTACAGGTCAGTGATGGGAACTGGAAAAAGCTTGTACAGATGGGAAAGTAGACTATTTATGGATATAATGGGATTCAAAGCAAGAAAAATAAGGTGTAAAAATTAGCTTCCATTGGGATTTGATTTCCACACTGCAAAGATGATCTTTAGATAATTGGCAGTGGTGAGTCATTAAAGACTTTTGGGCATGATAAAAGCAGTGTGATAAGAATATTAATTGGCATCTGTGGCTAGAAATCACTGACTGTGCAGCAACATAGAAGAATAGATGCATATATGGAAGTTACAAAATCAAGTAAGGCTTAAAATAATCAGGCCCTAAATTAGTGTAGCAATAATGGAAGTAGAGAATAGCAATTGTCCAATTCACATTTCCAAAGCCCCACAGACTGTACTGTCTTAGTGATTGAGGGGTGGAGATGACAAAAGCACGACATCAGAAGTAACTATGGCTTGAGATTTTACTCATAACTTACCACTCTTTATGGGACCCAGTGGCAAACAAATTAGACAACAAAAACAAAACTCCACTCAACTTTTTTTTTCCTTTCTGACTGCTAAGGTCACATGCTTTTAGGTCCGACAGATGCCAATTCTCCTTCTATTTAGGACAAGCAAATTGTTGTACAATTGTACAATTGTAAAAGTTGTCAAAATATTGAAATGCTTAGATACTGGTTGGGAAATCACTGCTGCCCCATGTCCCTTGAATGCCCCTTTACTAAACTGACCCTTTTTGTTGGCCCACTGACTTACCCCACAATCCAGTACCTGAACAGGTAACATGACCCATAAGTCAGCATGCAGAATGTGTTTTGCTGCTATGGCAACATCTGTTCTCATTGATCAGTGACCATGTCATTCTGGGTTGTGATATGTTAAATATTCTCTCTGCCATAGTTGGAATTTTCTCCCAGAAATCTCTTTAGTTCTTCAAGCAAATAGATTTCTTTTGGGTCTCTATGTGCAAGTGTCCCAGGGATGGGTTACCCTAATTTCAAGTTGAAATTCTGTTGTGCTGAAGTTCACAGGCCTTCACAATGATTAAATGGTAATTTTAAAAACTATTAATACCAAGTGGTAAAAAGAGTACAATAAGGCATATTTTCAATCCTAATAATGGGAATATAAAATAGTTGGACTATATTAGGCTCATAAATTGAAAGGATTAATGTTATTTTGTCTAAGAAAAATATTTAAGATAGATAAAAGACTTAAGGAAACAAAGATGTTTATATGAAGGTTCTAAAAAATTTGTTTAAAAAAAATGGAATCAACCTAAATGAATAGTTAAGCCAATTTGGTTTAATTATTCTTTTGATAGTTAAGATTAAATAAACTATTCTTTTAATATTAAAAGAAAAGTTAAACCAAACTGGTTCAACTTATTGTATATTTTATTTTCTCCTTTATATGAGTTCAAGTTACTAAATAAAGGAAAAATAAGCTCAAAGATAATTTTTTAAAATCTTCAAAAAACTCTCCTGAAAGTGCATGCCCTTTTCATTAAAAAAAAAACTCAGGATGATCTAACCTTAGATAATTAAGAATATAGTTTTCGACAAAAAAGTCTTTGCTTTAATATTCTATACTCAGCTGTCAAGTTGTATTTACATGTGAATCTAATGTAAATATGTATGTGCATATATACATATGCATATATTAATTCTTAACATGATTTCTTTGCTGGCACATCCACTTTTGTGCGCAGTCCTTTGAGGATTTTTTTTTTTTTTTTTGATAGACTTGTCCTGATCCATCACTAATCTCCTGGCAAGCCTGAGCAGGTGCTTACATTTGCAGCTTGGCATCCTGCAGTCAGGGTACCATTTGCTGTTATGGCACCACACAGGGTTCAAATTTACAATTTTGTCCAAATAGTTTGTGTGCTTCAGCCAAACAAGCTAAACAATGACAGGGACAGCTGCAGGGTGCTAATACATTCCACACATGTTCTGACGTGCAGATTTCAGTGCAGTTGAAAGTCTTCTCATCTAATTAATTGATGAAAATGGAAAGGATTGTGGCAGCCTAATAAGAAGTCCCTATAGATATGTGTAGGTCCTTGTCCTGCATTTGTGAAAACACTGGCCCAGCATGGGAAAAACTTGTTCTCTTCTAGGGCAATGGATTCCTGTGTTCAAAATCCTAGCACAACTGTTTGTAGGAAACAGATTCCTTATTCAGATCAAATTTATTAAGTTGAAAAGATGCATGACATTGTGGGTCTTTTTCTGGGGCCACATACTTGCCAGACACCCTACTAGATACAGCAGAACAAGGCTTTGCAAATGCAGGGCTCCAGGGCCTGCCATGATCATCTGCATGAATGGCCACCCTTGTATTTGTGTGGTGCATGACCAAATGTGGCTCATGCAACTGCCCTAAAAGTATACTCTGTAAAATCATTCATTAGCCTTAAAGATGAAAGGAACAAAGATTTTTAATATTTATTGGAGTTTAAAAAAATTAATCTTAGATTATATATAAGAAAGCATTTTGTAAAATAAAAGTCCCTGTATAATCCATGTTGCTAATATTCACTAAATTAGTCATCTAAGAAGTTGATATCTCATGGGCTAGAGAGACGAGAGAATGGAAACTCCTTTGTGTTTTACAAATTCCAGACTGATTGGTGTTTTAATCTACTTTGGTCAAAGAATTGTCTGTCAGTTGAAAAATCCATTAGCATAATATAACTTCAGGAATCACTCTTCCAGTTATAGTAGCTGATAGCTGCCAATGTGTTTCTGAAAAGAGTGAGTGCTTATTTTAACAACAAATAGAGCAATTAAAAAGTAAGGTTTGGTACATTTCCAGGAAGGAAACATCTCTTTTAAAGAATATTTCATAGCCCTTTACCAAGACTTGTGAAACTTGTTCAAACCACAGATTCATTTCATCTTTTCAACTTTTGCTTAGTTTTGGATGAGGAATTTTCCCCCTTGGGAATCAAGGAAGTTGATCACACCTCTCCCACTTGAATTGTGCAATGTCTTTAAATAGTACCCCTAAAGTCTGTTTCCCATTATCATTAAGAATTTCACAATACATTTCCAAATGTACTTTTGGATATTTTTATCCAAAACACTATTCCCCAGTGTTTTAAACTCTTGATTATTCAAAAGGTTTCAGAGGATAATAAAATGAGGAATCATTTCCTTCTCGTATAATATTAGTTTTTAAATGAATTATAAAATCTGTAACTAGAATCTGACCACTCATATGAAAAGTTTCTGTAAGTTGTTTTTCAGTATTATTCTATTTATGGAATCATCAAATATTAGCTTTGGAAAGATCATAGGCATCATAACTTCTGTATGTTGTAGGAAGAGAAAATAAAGTCACTTGCCAGTGACCCCATAGCCTGTTAGTGGAAGAGCCAAGACTGCAACTCAGTTGTCCAGACTCCAAGTCTAATGTCCTTTCAATTCACCCTGTTGTTGCTCTTTGGGCTTCAGTACTCCCTCCCCGGAAACCCACATGCCACCTTCCCACAGAGCTCATTTTCTTTAGCCCTCCCTTTATTGAGTGACTGTTAGCTCAAGCAATGGGATGGACGATGGCTGCGTCAAATAACTGGAAGACTCTGAACTTAAAGGTCATGTTACCCACTGAGAGAAAGAAATGAGGGTATGTTACATGCAATGCGACATGTGCCCAAGCAGAGGTAAGGGTCATGCGCTCTGGGCACCCAAAAGAGAAGTCAACACTGATGAGGTGGACAAAACCTCAAGAAACAAGTGAGAGCCTTGAAAGATATTGGAAGTTCACTTGGAGGCAGGAAAACATATGCAAAGGCGGAAGCTAAATGGAGGATAGGAAAGGGAAAGAAAGGGAGGTAATATTTACCAAGCGCCAAAGCAGCCATCAGTCCCACCACACCTATGAGAAGTATAATTATCTCCTTTATGGTTGAGATAATGGAAGGGTTTGGGACATTATTCTAGCATTTACTGAATGTAAGCATTGTTGCTTTACTCGTATTATTTCAATGAATCCTAACAACCACCACCAATGTGTAAGGCCAGCGCTGCTACTATTACACCTGGAGAAACTGTTCACAGAGAAATTAAATTGTTCAAATTTCTGAAGTTCCAAAGTCCATTAAATGGGGTGGACTGGAAGAGAGGGACAGCACAAAATTATGCACTGGCTGATTTTGAAATAGGTTCTAACTCGAGTGTGGAGTTCACTGGCTCCTTGTAACCAACAGAGAGTGAGGGCACAGAAAGATCTATGATGTTACTATACTCCAGATTAAAGAGCAAGGGCCTTAATCGGTTAGTGCAGGGTTTACATAGAACTGATTTGATTGAATTGACATTTTTGAAAAAATGTCTAAAATAGACTGAAGGGTAGAGATGCAGGCTAAACGACCAGTGAAGGACTGTAAACCTGGAAGAGAGATGACAAAATTACCTCTGAGACAGGAGGAATGCTGGTGAAGGGAAATGGAGGAGATTTTTAGGTGGTTAGATCCAAAGAGCATGATTTTCATTTGGATACTGAAAGAAACAGAGGAAGAAGGAAGAACCAAGGGGATCTCCAAGATCAGAGAACCAGTGACCATGAAATGAAATATAGGATCTGGGACAATCACTTCCTTTTATATGTAATTGCATTGACTTTTGTTTTTGCCCAAGTAAAACCTATTTGTTGTAACAAAACTAGAAATTATACAATGTGATCCTACAATATGTATAATCAGAAAAATGAGAGATTACTAAACTCTACGTATGATCTATCAAAATGTATAAATGCATTCTACTGTCATGTGCAACTAATTAGAACAAATAAAATTTAAAAATTAAAAAGCTAGAAATTACAGATCAGCAAAATAAACCTGAAAGCCTCAGAATCCTACCATGAATATGTGACACTATCCATAACCTTAAAGATCACTTCCTTTGTGTCTTATTTATAAATGAAATAGGATCATATGATTTGCATGTTTTTGAAAACTTGTTTTTTTTAACACTCAACCACATAATCTGAATGCCTTTCCATGTCAAGAATTATATGGCCAATATTTCCATTGGATGGATGTCATAAGAATTTAGCAAACTCCCTCTCTGAATATTTGTGTTATCTTCAGTGTTGTTCAATAACAAATTTTATGCATACATTTTTTTCTTACTTGAAACAAATTCTTTAAAACAAAATGCTGTATCAGAGAAAGCTTCATTCAAGGCATTTGGTGTCTGTCCTGAGAGAGCTTCACGTGCCCTCAGCAGGGTAGAAGAAACCCTCTTTTCCCATATGACTGCTACCACTAAGTATTAACATCCTTTTTAAGTTTTGCCAAATTAGCAGGTAACCATTAATTTTCATTTCTTTATTATGAGCCAAGTTAAACTTTTTATTTCATGGTCATTTCCATTATTTTTTATGAAATTTTGACTTCTGTTCTTTGTCAATTTTTCTGGTGAATTATTCATATTTTTCTGTTATATAGAAAAAGTTCTTTATATATTTTCCATTTCTCCTTAAGATAATAATTTGTTTGCTTCATCAAGATATTACCATTTTCTCATCTTTACAATAGATATACTAATTCTAAGACGATACTAATATATAGGGATTAAATGAGATAGTGCATATAACATACTTCCACATACATTCACATTCCTTGGGTTATTGGTGTTTTTAGGAGTCAAATACATCTTGGGACTAGGCTGCATTTAACTGGCTTAACCAAACTCTGCCAAGTTCCTTATTTATCATTATATTTCCTAATTTTGAGTTATTTTACAGATGCATAACTTCAGAGGGATGAAGTTACAAGTTCAAAGCCACATTGTCAGTGCAGAGGGAAGACTGAAACAAGATCAATTAGATTTCTCTTCTAAACCTCCCCCACCTCGACCCCCAGTGAGCCTGGGAAAGGCTGGGTCTTTAATTCTCTTTTCTTCAAAGGGCCTATTTCCCATCAGTTAGATTATTTCTCTCAAGCCTTTGACTTTCTTCTAGTCCTTTGTCAAGTGCTTTGAACAGACACAGTGACTGGGGTCTGTCTGCATTATCTACAGGGAATGTCCTCTGCTGAGAGAGGGATAGGTCTCGGTGTTAGAGATAGAGCTGTACAGGATTGGGGCAGATGAACGTGGGGGATGCCATATTTACTAACATTTAAAAAATATTTTGAGGCTCACTGGTTCTTTCTAGTCCCTTAACAACTGTTGCTATTTTGAATTTTCCCCAAATCATCCCAGACATGTCATTCTGGGCTGTCTCATGATTGAAACTAATTTGGGGGCAAAAGAAGCCTTCATAACCTGCATACGACAAACTACATGGCTCTTTAAAAAAAAAAAATTGGTTCCTCTCCTTGCTTGAATTATATTATATTATTATTCTTGTGAAAAGCTATTCTTGGCTTTTCCCTCCCCTAGTTAGTTTCAAATATTTTGTTAATTCTCGATTGATATACCACATCAAATGGACTTCTCTGGCCGCCTGTCTGTCCACAGCTTGTCCACCAGGGACATACAAACCTGAAGGTTCTCCAGGAGGAATCAGCACGTGCATTCCATGTCCTGATGAAAATCACACCTCTCCTCCTGGAAGCACAGCCCCTGAAGACTGTGTCTGCAGAGAGGGGTACCGGGCATCTGGTCAGACCTGTGAAGGTAAGTCTCCCACCATGGCAAACAGGAAATACAAAAGTTACTCTGTGTTAAAAATAGTGGTGTTTGCATCCAGTTCATTTAGTTTAATTTTTAGTAATTCCTTTCCCTAATTACATTGAGGAGAGTTATTTGATTTTTTTTTTATATAGTACTTACCACTGAACACATACATATCTTGCTCCCAAAAAGAGCATCTGAGACCCTAACAGTAACATAATTGGGGAAACAGAAAGATTTAATACCTAGGAAAAAATCCAAAATGAATCCAAAAGAGAAATGTTATAATTTTAACAAAAAATCTGAATAACAAATGAACTCATCTTGGCCCTGGTGATAGTTAAATTCATTTAGTAACATATTTTCACAAGTAAGGTGACTCAGTATTATTCATGTCAAAAATTAAAAATATGTAAACAACCTACATCCTGTACAAGAAGATGTGGTTCTTGAAGTTTGTAGTGGATGTACTTTGCTAGCCTTCTTTGTTCTTTATTTCATGCCCCCTTAATTAAAAGAGAAAATATCTAATGACATGTGAAGGTGAAGGTCAAGAACTAGGGGTTGGTGGTATAGAGAAGCAGTGCAGCATGCCTTAGCATGAGTGAGACCCTGAGTCCAGTCTCCAAACCTGGGGGGAAAAAAAAAAAAAGAAAAACTTAGAAAATTTCATATCCATGTATATATCAAAATAATTTTTTTTTCATTTTTGGTAGCAGGGATTGAACCCAGGGTACTTAATCACTCAGCCACATCCTCAGACCTTTTTTAGTTTTTATTTTGAAAGAGTCTCATTAAGTTACTTAGGGCCTCACTAAGTTACAATTCTCCTGCCTCAGCCTCCTGAGCCACTGGGATTATAGTTGTGCATCACTATGCCTGACCAAAATAAAAATCTCTAAAACTTGGAAAAATTTTTAACCTCTGTTTAAAATTTATTCAGAAGTAAATACCTAATAGGATTAAATGTAGTGTTTCTTCTTCCAAATACACACTTAGAAATTCAAATGTAGTAAATGGGAAAGCTGTGGGAAATTGAGATATCTGTATAACGTGCCCCTTTAAACAAACAAAAAAGAGAATGTTCCATAGACAAACACTAACTTTGCCTTTTGATTTTATTTCTATAAATGTCAGTTGTCCACTGTCCTGCTCTGAGGCCTCCTGAAAATGGTTATTTTATCCAAAACACTTGCAACAACCACTTCAATGCAGCCTGTGGGGTCCGATGTCACCCTGGATTTGACCTCGTGGGAAGCAGCATCCTCTTGTGTCTACCCAGTGGTTTGTGGTCCGGTTCAGAGAGCTCTTGCAGAGGTATGCACACTGCCATTTCACATTGTTTATTGATTGTCTTGCTTGATTTACTTGATGTAAACTCTAATAGACCAGTCAGTTCTTTGTTTCTTTTTTTACTTCATAGACCACACACCACAGAAAGGGGGAAAAAATAAAGAAAGTTTGAAGGCAGAAGTGTTAAGTCAATTGACCATATCAACTTAAAATATGACCTTTATGTTCTTTTGGTGAATAAGCAAAAGAACTTCCTGGGAAGCAAATGGACAGGTTACCCAAACCTCAAATGTCAAGCAGCTAAGACAGGGTACCAGGAACAACAAGACAAGGTGCAAGATTTGGGGATAGTCAGAGTAGGGGCTAGCTGCCAATCATGATTACAGGACTTGGAGAACCACATCAGAATCCCACAGCAGGATCATCTAGTCAACCTGCGTATCTCCAGCCTTCACTTGGGGGTAGACAACATGTTGTAGAAAATGGGGAATTTGCTGTGGTGAGCTCCCAACGAGTAGAAAAGGGGCAGTACCAGATGTGGGACCTGAGACTCCCACGTCAAATACAAGGATCAACAGAGCAGCACCCCAATTCCACCACTTGCCACTGTCTGCCTGCTTCTTAAAAACAGTCCCACAACCAACTTTGTGATTTCAGAAGTAGAGCAGGAAGGAAAGACACTTTAAGAAAAGGTAAGAGGGACACAAGCCAAAGACTTGAGCATCTCCAGAGCCCCACCCTGAAGCTTCTAAATGCAGTCAGTATACATGATTAGGAACCCAGATATTTTTTTTAAAAATTGTTTTGGTTTTCTAAAGTTCAAATGTAGCTGGATATCTGGGCCAGTTAGTTTGTCCATTGCTCAACCTGGCAAACTTACCCCCAACACATCCCATGGCCATTCTTTGGCAATTCTCTTTGCTGAGGATTAGGCCCTCGAAGACTTCACAAATCACCCAGATTACTGGGTAGGGAATTCTGTTTCCTGGGATTCTCTTGGCCCACACTCATAGGGAAGCCCACCTACTCACCAAGAGAAGATCACTTGAAAGTCCAGGAGACGTTGTTATTGATATTGATCAGCTACCAACACTGGACCCACCATTAATGTCAATTGCCTAAATCAGGTCACTAGAGACCTTTCTCTGTTCCTACAAAGAATAGAGAAATCAAGAGAATCTGAAGATTGAACAAAGATGACCTGACAGAAGGCAAGGGAGAGGAACCACTGAGATTCAAAGGCAATTACATTCTGAAATAAGACCAAAATTCCAAGACATGAGAGAAACCTGAGTGCAAAAACACACAATAAATGGCTATACTTAAAAACCAAATTAATAAATTTTTGATTAATAAACTCTAGAAATTCACCTGAAAGTAGAACAAAACTTCAAAGACATCAGAATTATGAAAGAATAAAGTGATAAGAGAACTGTCACAGAAAAGAGCCTCTTTTTACATTAGGAATCCAGAAAGAATGGAATAGAGAAGAAGCACTAATAGAAGATCAAACATTATCCCCAAACTGAAATCTTGAAAATAAATAGGCACAACCAAAATCTTCCAGATTCAGTTTAAAATCACTTGGTGAGTGATGGGGGAAAATATTAAAAACAGATCCATGTCTGGAAATAATCTTAGTGAAATTTTTGGATGCCCTAGAAAAATAGAAAATTGTGCCTGTTTCATAGTTAGAAATCACTTACAATGGAAAGAGAATCAGACCAGCCTGAGAGTGTTCCTTAGCCATCTTAAACGTTAAAAGATAGGAGTGTATCGCTAAGATTCTGGGGGAAAAGAATTAGATCCTAGACCTCCAGGTTCGGGAAGCTACTGCTCATAGGTGGAAGGCAAAGGGAAGACTTTCAGTCATGAGTCTCAGGTAGCAAAAAGCCAGGTACCATTACTGAAAAGATTAATCATAGGAGACCTCTAAAAGATTCCTGGGAAGTCAACAGCACTATGTCAAATCTCTGCCCCTTCTTCCACAGACCTCCGGCTAGAGATCAGGGAACATTACAGTTTGACTTTCTACCTTGGGCTCTTTCAAAGGCAGCTGATCCTTGAGGCTAAAGTCTGGTAGACCTACAGTCCCAACTCAAACCCTGCATCCTACACTGAAGCCATAAGTGGAAGTGGCTGTCAGGAAGCAGTCCATTTGCAAGCTTCGTCCAGTTGCCCTGCCTTGGGTCTTGGTCCCATAAACCCTTTGCTGTTGCCAGCTTCCTCACCATGAAGGGTATGGTCTGTGCAGACCTGTCCTCCCAGGATCCCAACCCTTATCCTGTGTGTCCACAGAAGCACAGTAATCAGAGACGTTTGGGAAGACAAGATTTATTGCAGGAATTGGACCTGGCACAATTTTGGTAGGAACCTGGAAACAGAAGGTAGAGAAGTTGGAAAGTCCAGGAGTACCTGCCTGATAACTGAATCCAGGGAAATGAGTCTGCTCAGCTGTTGAGATAGAATCTCAGGAGACTCCAAAGGTCTAAGAGAGTCTTTACCTCTGTGTAGCCAATTCCCTGTGGCCCTGCAATTGACTGTGAATATGGGACCACACTTGGTCAACAGGATTATCAGTTAGGATATGGACTTTCTGCATGTGTCATCCCTGAATCTGACTGCATTGACCTCTGCTTCATTTCTTCCTAAAATCAAGTATGGTTCCTCTTTTGACCAACCCTAACTGAGGACCACAGTCAGGGGATTCTGACAATCACATTTCCCAGCTTAATCAAATTGTTCCAATGCACACCATCACATTTACTTTTATTGTTGATTAACTCATTGATCACCTCTGCTGGACTATGAAGGCACCATGAACACAGAATATGTTTTTCTCCCCCTAGTCCTTGGCTATAGCTCTGTGAATGAATGGAAAGTTGAATTAACAAAAACACATATTGATAAAGATATACATTAGTGATAAGTGGCCTGCTTATGTCATTTCCCTCTAAAAAGCATGCTTGTTCTCTTTTATGTAATTTCAATTGCTATTCCAATATGCATAATCACAATGAGAAAAATCCTCTGGGGCCATGGGTCTCCTTAAAAATCAATTCAACTTTACCACCAAAGCTACTATCTCACTTACAGTAAATAGAGTGGTCCTGAATGAAGATACACAGACCCTTGCCCTATAACAGGGAAAATGAATTTAGGACCTTGAGATATTGTTCTATGAAATATATGCCATATTTCTCCAAACCTAAAACATATCTTTTTCACATTTAAATATCTCTGAAATTGAAATGCATCTTAAAAATCAGTGGCACTAAAATATTTCATTTTTATTTATTTATTTATTTTAGTAATGGCCCATAAAATAATGGTGTATACAACTGGGCTGTCTGGGATTCAATGAAATATGGCAGTGGGGTAGGATTCACTTCCGCTTCTGAGAAGGTAATATAGAGAAAGTAGTATTTTTACAGGTCTAATTAAAATCTAATTAGGGCAGAGAATAATATTCATTATGTCTTTTTTCCATGAAAATCTTTCTTAAGATTGAGTTGGAAATGAAAAATCAGTGAAAATGTAAAACCTTTAACACATTTCATGTGAATGTCTTTGTAATGTTGAATAGTAATTAGCAGCCTTGATTCTTATTCTTCCTGCCCACTCTTCATAAGCCACCTATAATGTTTTTCAATTTTATCTGAATTATGGATTTCTTTCTAAATCAGTAAGTATTCTTTTGTGGTTTTAAATGGCCACAAGCTAAAACAATATCATAGTTAATTAAATTTCTTTTTCCTGAGAAGGTTGAAACAAGACACTCACATTTAACATCAGACTTTATTTTCAATAATAGATATAATCAGAATGTGGAGATTGACAGCATATCAGAAAGCATATGTTTAGGGAAAAAAATCTGATTCATCTTTAAAATAAGAACCACTGCAGGTTTTCAGCTTCTATCATTGTCTACTACTCAATATATTGTCCTCTTAAAAGACCAAGTTGGTGTATTTATTTTAAAATTTTAATTATTTTTCTAATTTTTAGTGACATAATAATCACACATATTTGGGGGGTACAGTGTGATAATTCAACACATGTGTATAATGTGTAATGATCAAATCAGGATAAATTTGTATTTTCTAATGAAACTAAATATTTAGGTATTGCTTTAACATGAATATAAGTCAAGAAACATTTATTGTAAGATTTTTAAAATAAGAAAATTTAGGTTGAATCTAGAAAATAAATGAGTTCCTATTTAAAATGGTAACAATTGATCATTCTTGAATGAAAAGGAGTGTAAAATATTTAAGAAATAAGTAGGAAATATTGCATATTGTTTTGTTTTCCCTAAGGAGCAATGGAAGTTTATTAAAAACCAGCATCTGAGAAGCAATGTAATTTGCATCGGTCTGAGACACCAACTTTAATTTATTATCAGTACTCTTGAGAGATGTTGCAAATCCATTTTGTCTCAAGTCTGGAAAGCTATAGTGATTTTTTTTTTTTTTTACTTTTACTGAAGCTTGTTGTTTAATATGGTTTTCCAGATTTTATTGATCTTAATCATAAGAATTTATCTTATTTGCCTTTTAAGGCAACCTGGCATTTGACAGTGTACTATAAATGATAGACACATTCGATAAAAGTCAAAATGCAAAAGGCACAATATTTTCATTCGTTTTTTATTAATAATTAACTTTAATCCAAACCATCCCAGGGATAAAAAGACTTGATAGTTTAACCTCTAACCTAATTCCTGAAATTTCTCTATGGAGTAATCAATCCTAAGTATATTTAATGAACTCAATATTTGTACTCTGCCAAGTAATATAATTTGAATGGGTTCCTGTAGAATAATTTGGATAAGGATGACTTCAGTTGAACATACACTTGAATATTTTGTCCCAGCTTCCTGTCCTGTTATTTTAGAGTTTTCATTATACAAAATTTTTAAAAATATATCTATGTATGTATATGTTATATACATGTCTATATATATGCTATATATGATAAATAGATGTTATGCTTCAGTTTGATCTGGATTGTTAGAGCCTAGTACATGAGCTGAGTCCAGGACAATGACCTTCTATGGTTTTGATTAACATCCCCTGAAGTTTGATATCTCTCCTCTCCCGGACTCTTCCTATCTTCCATCTACCTTCTCCTTCCCTTTCTTTCCTCCCCTAATTCTCCCTCTTTCCTTTCTCCTGTACTTTGGAGACCTTGATTGGAGCAGATCTAACCTAGAACTAGAGGAAAGGAAGCATAGAAAGAGAATAAACACTTCAGTGATAGTTTCTCCAAAGAGGAACACCCAGTACACGGGAGATCCCCATGAGACATAGACATTCACGAAGCTGAGGCATTTGAAGGAGTGACCCTGGAAGGTAGGAGGTAATTGTCAGAGGGCAGGGTACTTGGATGGTGAAGTCTAGGGGATATGACAATGGGGACAGGCTGAGGTAAGATGAAGGAGATGATCACTGAAGGAAAGGAGGTCAAGAAATGATTTCCAGATACTCCAATGACCATTTGCATAGACAATGAAATCACTAAGGTGTGTACGTGTGTGTGATAGTAAGAGAGAACTGAAAAATGGATGTTAGATACATTATTTGACATTTTAAAGAGCTGGAAATTTTAAGGAAGGAGGAGGGTAGACTGATATGAAAAGGTCATAAGGAGCAGTGAAGACACCCCTCTGACCTCCAGACCATGTCTATAAGAGACAATAAGATTTTGATTAGGGTAAGAAAGTAAAGGAGAAGTTCAAAAGTGTAGTTTAGGATTTAAGGAAATTTACCGGAGATGGAGCGCATATTCTAGAGAGAGAGTGCAAGAATACAGAAATTAGATTTGAGTCACAGGTATATGGGATAAACCTGGTAGATGAGGAATGATCTTGGAGGTGGGGACTTCTTCAGAGATTGTCAGAAACAGGCATATAGGCCAAGATGGAATTAATCAAAATGGGCTTTAAGATACATTGTGGATTTTAGTGGGTTGGTCAGGGAGGGAGTCTTGCCAGGAGAACAGAGCACAGACCTGGTTTGGAAACATGCAGAGGCAGGAGAAGCCCTCTTGGAGCTTCTTGGTGTCATGTTGAGGCTAGTGGTCAGAGACGGCAGAACTGGAAAATATAGGTTTCTCCAGAAACCCCATAGAACTTCTCCTGATAGTGGTGTTGAGGCTTGCTGAGCTGTGGGTGCATTCTGCCATCCAGAACTTAGTTAATTAGCCCTCTGACTACACTGTCAGGGTTGATTCAGAAGGTCAAGAAAGGAACCATACCACCAGTTGTACCGACTCAATCTCAGACAAGGGGAATGTGATCCTGGGTCACATGCTCTACCCCCGAGCAGAGCTGGAGCACACACAAATCCCTTGAGTTGAAGGAGAAGAAAGATCTTTCCCTAAAAAGTGAAAACATGGAAAGCGAATGGGTTGCTGGGTAGAGAGAATTAGGACTTGTGTTGGTATCAAAGAGCCAAATAACAATGTCAGTTAAGACTTTTTCCTCTCATCTAAACAAATCAAGCCATTCAAAGCCGGTGTGATAGCTCCACTGTCATCAGAGACGGAGGCTTCTTTTATTGTTTTCCTCTATCATTTTAGTGCATCCTACTTTCCATGTCGCATGGTATAAATATACAACAGCTTGCTGGGATACTATCCCTCATGTCTATGATTTGAAAGTGAGAAAGAGGAAAATGGGAAGACAAAGTTCTCTCTCAATTAAGACACCTCTTTAAGAAGCTTTCCCAGGAGTTTCACACGACTTCAGCTGTCTCTCGTTGGCTCTCAGTGATTGTCACAGAGCGGGGAGTTGTAACCTTATGGCTAGGCACATTACTATGTTGGGGAAAAAAGTGGGGGAAATGACTAGTGGACAGGCAGCTTACAGTATCCAGCACAGCAGCAAAAATCTACCAGATTGATTATAATACATAAACCAAGATTAGCATCATGAATTAGAATTTGTAGTAGTTGTGTGGAAAGAAATGAGGGAAAAAGCTAAAGGACCAGAGTTACAAAGATAGTGGAACACTGGAATTTAAGATTGCAGATGTTGGGCAGCTTTGCAGAGACTGGAACCCTTAAAAAGGATCCTGAGGTTTTAGAAGTGAGCTGATCACAAACATAAAACATCTGTCTTGGGAAAAGACAGATGTTTGTTGGAACATAGCCTGGAAAATCATAGCAAAGACTCAGATCAGAGCTGCAGGTACCTCCCTTTTTTGACCACCCCTAATCTACAGCTATCATGGTCCATTTGGGGCTAGACCTCCTAGACATTTTAAGTGTCCCACCTCTGGGCAGAGGGCTGGCTTTACACAGTGACATCATCTGGGCAATGCATTTGATAAACAGCAGCCTTAAATTACCCCATAGTAACAAAAAATGATGGTGTGTTATTCATTGTGGGTCATTTTCAGAACAAGAAATTTTCTCGCTTGCAATGTGAAGACATTAGTAAACTTAGAATTGTTATTTTTGTCCTTATTTAGATCTAATTTCTTACATTTTCTGTAGTGAGAACATGCCCCCATCTCCGCCAGCCTAAGCATGGCCATATCAGCTGCTCTACGGGGGAAATGTCCTACAAGACAACGTGCTTGGTTACCTGTGATGAAGGATACAGACTAGAAGGAAATGCTAAGCTTACCTGTCAAGGAAATGCCCAGTGGGATGGTGCAGAACCCCGGTGTGTGGGTGAGTGTCTGGAAGGTGTGGGGTCTGGGGTGACTCATTTCGCCTGCTCTCTGATTTCTCTGAAAACCAAGAATTGAGCAGTGATTCATAATGAACATGAATAAGCTTTCACATGGATGTATGCATGGTGTTTTAGGTACATAGACAAGCATGTGATCTTAGTCCTCTCTACTGGTTAGAAAAACCTTCTACATTAGATTCAATTTTCCAACTCACTGATGTTTATGACTTCAAATGGCAATTTTTTTAAAAAATTGAGACGTTTGGATGGATTATTTTTTTAAAAAAGCAAACACTGTATAATCTCCTTACTTTGTTAAACATATTGTGAACCAGTGAATCTTTAAAATCCACAGAAACAAAAAAAACTGAGTATTGAATTCAAAAGCTAAGAAAAAATAATTGCATGGAAAACTAAGAGAAAGATGCATCAATAATTGTTGAGAAAAATGAATTATAAAGGGAAATGGGATGCAGTAGAATGGTATAGAGGAAAATCTTTAAAGTAATAAAATTGAACTTAAAATATAAGTTTAAAAAATGCAAGAATCAAATTTGTCTGAGAAACTATAACAAAGTATACAGAGGTCTGAAGCTTTTTAAACTATAAATCTGTGCATTTAAATTGAAAATTCTTGATATTAGTGACAGCTAAGGAAATGCAAGATTTCAAATAATTCAAGAAAAAAGCAGAAGTGCAAATGGACAATTTCTCATAAAAAAATGGATAATATTATCATGGCGTAAATCATTCCTCCAAAAACGACTGAGAGGTCAATGAAGGGAAATTCTTTTAAGCTTTAAGAAACAATAATTCTCAGGCTGGAGTTGTGGCTCAGTGGCAGAGTGCTCATCTTACATGAGTGAGGCACTGGGTTCGATCCTCAGCACCACATAAAAATAAATAAATAAAATAAATGTATTGTGTCCACCTATAACTAAAAAAAATTTAAAAAAAAAGAAACGGTAATTCTCAAACCTTAAACCTTGGTTCACGTAACGGAAAGCTAGCCTGTTCATATTATCAAACTATTATTACTTTGTTGTGGACCCAACAATTATTACCAAAAAAAAAGATAGAAAACTATAGACAAATCCATGTATAACTTTAATAGCAGATACACTAACAAAACACATTCAAAAGAATGGTCTACCAAAACAAGTTTATACTAGAAATGAAAAAGGAGTTTAAAGTTAGGTATTCCATCAGTATAATATATTGCTTCATTATAACGAATAAGGAAAATTGTATAGCTGCTTAAATAAGACAAAAAAAATGTATTCATTATCATATAAAATAGAGGTTTTGTTTTGTTTGTACCAGAGATTGAACCCAGGGGTGCTTAATCACTGACCACATCTCCAGCAGCCCCCATATATATAATATATATATTTTTTTTTTTTTTTGAGACAGGGTCTTATTTAGGGCTTCACTAAGTTGCTGAGGCTGGCTTTGAACTCCCTATTCTCCTGCTTCAGCTTCCCCAATCATTGGGATTACAGGCATGCACCACCACACCCAACCCAGCTAAAATAAATTTTCAATAAAATTTTAAGCAATTAATATGCATTGATATGCTGACACAATACAAAATGTTTATCTTAAATCTGCAGCTGCTTATGAAAAAACAAGATCATTTTATTAAACCTGAAAAAAGAAGAGGATGCTCAGAATTATTCATATTAACATTGTTCTATAAGCTTTAGTTCTAATAACAAATCATGAGATTAGAGATAATGAGTTTGAAAATCATCATCATGTTTAGATTACATATCTACTCAAAATATAGAATAAATCTATCAAAAACTTGAAAGTTCACTAGTCAAAAGAATAACAAATAAACAGCTTTTTTATGTACAATGATAAGCAGGATATATGGTAAGAAATCACATTCAAAAGAACTAATATATATCAGAATAACCTTAAACAGAAGTGTGTAGAACTTGTATTAAAAAAAAAATCTAGAAAATATTAGAGAGAGGCAAAAAGGAGCAGTTGAACATTTGTATACTATTTTATCAAAATATTCATTTCTTTCCAAATATATGCATAGACAAAATACCACATCATTCAGCAACCTCAAAGGAAATAATTTTTGCCCTTTTTCTTGGGAATTAAGGAGTAATTCCAGAGTTTGTCCAGAAGAATATATAGTCAAAATCACTAAAATAAGTTTGAAAAGGAAGAACAATAGAAATAGTGAAGAGAAAGTAGCTTTTCAGTTTTTAAAATATAAACAGAGATTGCAAAAATTAATAGTAGGCAAATTATCATACAAATCAAGGGGATTAAATGGATCCTTAAACTTACAAATTTGATGTGTTATTAAGGAAGCACCAAGTATCAGCTGAGAAAAAGGGGGATTTATTCAATAGACCATATAAAAAAATTAGCTAATCCTTGAGGAAAACAAAAAAATTAAATTTTTATGTCTTCAATTCACACTGCACACTGAAATGAATTCTTCACAGATTTTCAACTAAGAAATAAAAAATAAAACCTAGAGAAAATCTACATATACTACATGTAAATAAATGCTAACCAATCTTAGAACTTATTAAGCACAAAAGCAAAGCAAAGGTCTGGGACTGTAGCTCAGTGGCAGAGCACTTGCCTAGCATGTGTGAGGCACTGGTTTGATCCTTAGCACCAAATAAAAATAAACAAATTTTTAAAAAGGCATTCTGTCCATCTACAACTACAAAAATTTTTTTAAAAAAGCAAAGCAAATATTTTAAGAAGAAAACTCAGTATCTCAGACTGTAAAAATTAAAGACATATTCACCCAAAGCCCCATGAATAAGCAATAAAAAAGAATAAAATCTTCAACAATTTTGAGAACCAAAGTGGTGATTTTCTTACTTTGTAAAGGGCTGACCCTAAAGAAAGGATACTGAATCCCACATAGTCATTATGTCTGGACCACACATTTGGCTCTGATTTTCCTCTTGATTAAAGCAGAGAAATCCGGGCAGGCACATGGCTCACACCATACAAAAATAGAGACAAACTGACTTCTTAGGGGAGAAGGGCTTTTGCTGGTGCAGATTTTTGAAAGAAGTAATTCAGGGAGGAGTGTGAGGATGAAGTGTCACTACTGTCCTTAATGCCCAACTCTCTTCCTCATAAGTGGGAAGAGCAACACTCTTGCCATAGAAATAGAGAGTCAGCACATACAAAGTGCTGAGAATAATGCCTGCACGTAGTAGATGCTGAACACCCACGAGCTCTGATGGATGGGAAATAACCACTGAAGACAAGAGCAGCGAGAGCAGTGTTGCCATTAGAATCTCTACTGCAACAGATGAGTGTGCACCGGGGCACACTCACACACAGGTTCTGCCTTCAGCCCTAGCCTTGATTTTTCCTTTCACCTAATTCAGCTGCTATTCTTTACTTAGGCTGAAGAAACTGTGAAGGGTCAAGGCCCCATATATAACAGTGATTTTAGGGAAGGTGTGAAAATCTTTCTCATTATGTACTCAATTCAAGATAGCACCAAAAAGCCCAGGACATAAAAATTGGTTGCTGAATAGATCACTTAATTGATGAAAGATGGGATTGAATGTATTTTTTTATACTTTAAATATATAAGATAATATTCTGCAAACCCAATATGGGTGCTCCAAGCAAATGATAAAAGTCACAAACCACATTGATTAAAATATCAGAAGTTTTTCAAGGTTTTGATATATTGGCAAAAGAACTAGAGGTAACAAAAGAGATATAGTGCTCAGCAATATTTGCAATACTTCATGTATTATCACATGCGGTTAGTGATTTATGTTGATCCAAGGCAGCACAGTTTTGTTTTTCTTGGGTACAGAGAATCTGTGGCATTTCTAATTTGTGGGAATGCAAATAATGTTGTCTCATTTCCCTACGATAGAACGCCATTGCTCCACCTTTCAGAAGCCCAAAGGTGTCATCATATCACCTCCCAACTGTGGTAAGCAGCCAGCTAAACCGGGGACAATATGTCAGCTAAGTTGCCACCAAGGTTTCATTTTATCTGGAGTCAGAGAAGTGAGATGTACCTCTTCTGGAAAATGGAGTGCCAGAGTTCAGACAGCTGTGTGTAAAGGTGGGTCTCTACGTTGGTCAGGTTTGAAACCAAATTCCTTAATCATAGCCCATGAGTCTGGCGTATGACTGTCCCTCTTTGCAAGTTGCTGACAGTCTATGATAAAATGGTATTGCCCCAATATGTACTTTGAGGATTTCTGGTTCAAATGGTGGATTTGCAAAATCTAATTCTAAAATGCCAGACAATGACAAAAGAAATAGAAAAATAAGGATCCTATTGGTGCTGGAAATAAGGTAACTTTTCCTTCAGGAGATGAAACTCTTTGAGGAATTTCTGGTTCACAGAAAGCAGGTAAAACTGAATTGATTAAAACACATAAGAGCTCTTAGCACTTTGAATCCTGCATCTCATTACATCCACAAGAGGACATATTTATTTTCCCTGAAGCAAGAGCAGATTGTTAGGGAGAAAGAGATTTTAAATACAAGTAAGAGTTCTTCGAAATAAAATTATCAAGAATATCTCTAAGAGAAGGAGAAGAGGAAAATACAGAAATGGATGCTATTGAAATCAGTATTATTTATTTGAAGAACCAAGCTGAGAATTCCCTCAGAATGGAGAAGTGATGATCAAGGAACTTGAATATCCCAATTCGTCAAACCAGAAAGGTAGACGTTAGGAGATGTCAGTGACAGACAGAGAAGCCTCAATGTCTGCACAATAAGGAGTACCAAAAGCAGGGAGGAAAGGGGGCGAAGAAGGAATTTTCCTCCCACAGGAGAAAGTTTCCCTGAGCTACAGACTTAAACACTTAGCCCAGAAATCACCCTGGAATCTTGAGCTGGCACATCTTTACTATTCCTAGTGACATTTCTGAGGTGTGAAGTGAATGAGAAAATCTTTAATACACTTCATGAGAGAAAATTTTTACCCAAAACCAGAAGAATCAGATTCACATTACACTTCTTATTTATAGTTCTAAGTGTCAGAAGGAAACACAGCCATGTCTATAGGATATGGAGAGAAAATAAATAAATTTTTTCTAAATGCAGTCAAGCTATAATTATCTTAAGTATGAATGAAAAATTAAAGATATTTTCAGATTGCCAGAGTCAATGTGCATCTTTGTAGGGGAAAAATTTTTGTTCAGTTATAATATACTCTGAGAAAGAGAAAACATAAATTGAATAAAATTTTAAAGAAATGAGAAGATATGAGACTAAATGAAATCAATTCAGATACACCAGTTATTAGTTACAGAATACCTAATTTAGCATAAGTTAAAGTAAAAGATGTATTTAATCTACAGGACATATAAAGAGCTTTAAAAAATTAACACTAAGACATACCCTAATAACTCAATCAATAAATGTGCAAAGAAACTGAACAGACACTTCACAGAAGAAGAAATACAATAGGTCAACAAATATGAGAAAATGTTCAACACCTCTAGCAATTAGAGAAATACAAATCAAAACTACATTGAAATTCCATCTCATTCCAGTCCATTCCAGAATAGCAATCATCAAGAATACAAGCAACAATAAATGTTGGTGAGGATGTGGGGAAAGGCACATTCATATACACTGCTGGTGGGACTGCAAATTGGTACAACCACTAAGGAAAGCAGTTTGGAGATTTTTCAGAAAACTTGGAATGGAACCACCATTTGACTCAGTTATCCCACTTCTAGGTTTATACCCAAAGGACTTAAAATCAGCATACTACAGTGATGCAGCCACATCAACATTTATAGCAGCTCAATTCATAATAGCTAAACTATGGAACCAACCTAGGTGCCCTTCAACAGATGTGTATGTATACACAACAGAACATTACTTAGCCTTAAAGAAGAATGAAATTATGGCATTTCCCAGTAAATGGATGCAATGGAGGATATTATGCTAAGTGAAATAAGTCAATGCCAAAGAACCAAAGGCCAAATGTTTTCTCTGTTATGCAGATGCTAATTCACAAAAAGGGGTGGGGGGAGAATAGAGGTAATTTAGACTAGACAGAGGGAGTGAAGGGAGGGGAGGGCGCATCAGGGTAGGAATGATAGTAGAACGAATCAGACATTATTGCCCTATGTGCATGTATAACTACACAACCTGTGTCGCTCTACATCATGTACAACCAGACAAAATAAATAAATAAATAAAGGATGTATTAACCATATAATCAGAACTTAGTGCCACTTTGGCTTATGTGGATCTGTAAAATGTTAGCACATTTAATGCATAATATATAGTGTAAAGTTTCACACTGTAAAACAACATCATTAGCTTTAGTTTGTTGTTTTGACAATACCTTTTAGGACTGCTAATTAATTCTGCTTGACTGCCTCATTTTCTCAAGTGCAGTTTCTTACTACCACAGACATTAATTTTTTTTCCTGTTTATGTCTTTATTTCATTCCAAAATATTTACTAAGCTCCCAGAATAGCCCAGGCACTGTGTGAGACACAGAAAAGAGGTATCCTGACCTTCAAAGAAATTAAATTATATTGGGGGAGAAAATTTGGTTTTAAATAAAGCATTGAGTTTTATGGTTGGGCAGTCTAGAGGACTGGGGGAACTTGGGAAGCAAGCACTTAGACAGACTGGGAGAGTCAGAGAAAGCTTCTCGAGGAACTTTGTCTAAGCTGAGAATCAAAGGACAAGCAGTAGTTTTCCAGGTAAAGAGTGCAAATGTAATTCAAGTGATAAATGAACATAGACAAAGGCCCAAGTAAAAGAAAGATCATGGAACTCTCATGGGCCTGACAGGAATTCAATGTGGATTGAGTTCCACTAGGGGGACTTTATGAAATGAGGCTAAGAGGTCAGAGGTACCAATTCAGGAAGGGCCTTGTAAGTCATGCTAAGGTAGGCTCTTGGGAAAGCACTTGCATATTTCCATGGGATATAAAAAAAAGGGAGTCCTAAAGTGTTAATATAACCAGATTTTTATGTCTTTCTCACATGACTTAGAAGTATGAATCAGGGTATTAATCAATTGATGTATTTTTCTGGGTCAGATGTGGAGGCTCCTCAAATCAGCTGCCCCAAGGACATAGAGGCTAAGACACAGAATCAGCAAGACTCCGCTAACATTACCTGGCAAATTCCAACAGCCAAAGACAACTCTGGTGAAAAGGTAAGGTTTGCATAAATATTTGCATTTTTTCAAATGGATTCTGAATATAGTGCAAATGTGTATAATACTGAAAATTTACTACTCTAATAATAGCAATGCATTACTGTGTTCCCTACTTAGAAATGTGAGTTCCTCGGCTGATAGAAGAGTAATCAGCTTTTAATTTTTAACTAGCAATCTCAAATATGATTCTCTAAAACTGGAAACTTTTCATCCCATCCCATAGATTTGCTATATTTCTGTTTCCACTAAGATTACTTGACTAAAAAGTCATTTCTTCTTACTAGACTCTGAAGTCCTTCTAAGAAAAGAAAAGATGTGGAATCCATCTTAATTTCTATATATGAACATTATTTTAAACTTTGAGCCCCAAATGATTGTATATTGGCCAATCTGAGGTAGCTATGCTATTGTTTCTAATTCAGCTGATCTAAATTCAGTGTTATTTAGAACACGGTATTTTAATATTAAACATAGAGCAGCTTGAGATAATTATCCACTGGATACTAGGAAAGGAGTTCATCTAGGAACTTAGTTCCCTCTTATATCTATATTGTTACTGTTCAGATATATGAAGTTACTCTTAAATAGTATATTGTTTTCACACCTGTGTATCTTGTGCCAGCCAATGTCATTGGGGTTAAGAGCAACCCCAAAAAGTAACTGTTCTGATAATTGTGTTGAATATACTTACAATCAAGGCAGCTATTAAATCTGCTTTTTAAAAGTGAAATGCAACTTCTAGGGTTATGTGTGATATGTTTGTTAAGCTACCCAGAAAAGCACCAGGACATATCTCAGGTTCTGAGCAAATTCACACTAAGGATATAATTGCTTGTGCACTGATGCAGGAGCCATGTACCTATTAGTCTCTAAAAAAGATATCCAGCTCAGACCACCAAGTAGGAAGCAGCAAGTGTTTCTTCATTTCCAATTCCTGCTCTTAGGCAGGGTCTCAAAAGCTATGCCAACTTAAAACCCAGGCTGTCTTCCCTTGTTGCAAGAGAATCAAGTACTCAGTTACTCAGAGTTGTCTCTGCTTCCCTAATTACCTCCTCTTTGCATTCACTCCTTGTGCATAACTCATGCAACCCAAATTATATGCATTACCAGAACCCCAACCCAGCAATTTGCTCTTTGTCATCTTGTTCAAATATTTAGACTTATACAAAACAGTATCACTAGAAGAGATTTTACTGTGAATGTGTAGCCCGGAATGTGTAGTCATTTTAGAAAAACTCTACACCCACGATAGGA
Source organism: Sciurus carolinensis (assembly GCF_902686445.1). Classification (NCBI taxonomy): domain Eukaryota; kingdom Metazoa; phylum Chordata; class Mammalia; order Rodentia; family Sciuridae; genus Sciurus; species Sciurus carolinensis. Next base: position 23,090,226 of record NC_062226.1, read on the forward strand.
GTGGATATGAGAGGCAGTGGAGCAAGGAGAGAGAGCACACTCTGGTTTATAAGCTCCCATGTACTGCAGAGGATCCCAGAAGACCAAGAAACTGCTTGAAAATCTATGGCACATCTATTTTCTTTCTCATATTCAAAAACACAGGCATTGAGTGAGAGAAAAGTCCCTAGTCCCACCCAAACAGAGTCACACAAAGGAGGTAAAAATAGTAAGACAGGTGCTTAGGCATCCATCTGCAGACTGTCACGTACAGTACACCTGAGAGCACTACTGTGGACAAGACTGGCCAGGGTAGATGTGCATGTTACAGAGAGACAGAGGTTAAAACCTGAGAAAAATTAACTCTTAAGAAATGGGCAGATAAAACTAGGTATAATCAGGCATCAGGGAAGGAAAAGACTAGAAAAGTCTGCCATCATAAAACTGAGAAAAGAGAACATTTCATGCCAAAGGGAGTTGGTCAACTCTGGCATATACTAGAATAAAATGAAGTTACACAGGACTGAGAGATGTAAATGAGACTTTGTTATAGTTATCTTTTGTGTCACTGTGACCAAAACACCAGAAAGAACAACTTGAAGGAGAAAAAATTTATTTGGGTTCATGGTCTCAGTCCACAGATGACCAACTCCATTGCTCTGGGCCCAAGGTGAGGCAGCACATCATGGGGAAGGGCCCAGCAGAGGAAAGCTGCTCAGCTCACAGCAAGACAGGAAGCACAGAGAGAGAGAAATGGGAAGGGGTCACAAGGAAGGTGCACCCTTTTAGGGTACACCTCCAACTATGCATTTCCTCCAGTGACACCCACCTGCCTACAGTTACCACCCAGTCAGTCCATTCAAACCAGGATGGACTGATTAAGTTACAGTTCACCTAATCTAATCACCTCACCTCTGAATATTCCTGCATTAACAGGAGCTTTGGGGAAACACCCCATTTCCAAACCATAATGGGTTTTGAGCCCCCAAACTTAATACTGACCTTAATAAGATCTATTTTAACAGAGTAGAACATGTGGAAAACACATCATAGTTGGTTCAGGAATGTAGAATTCTGTTCAAAGAAATTAACTGAAGAAAAGAAAGGTAATGATTCCTGTAGAAGGGTTTTTTGTTTTATTTTCTAATGTAAAAGACACTTAAACTTGTTTTTATCGATGACAGGATGGATCTAGCAGAAAGGAAGAAGGTGAAGGAGGAGGACAGAGGGTAATTTGTCGTGAGAGGTCCTTAGGGATGCAGACGGGAGGGAGTTCTGAGGACAGGAGAGGGATTTACGTTAGACTCAAGTAGAGCAATGTCTTTCAGGTTCATTGTGGAACAAAAGGGAAAAGGGGCAAATTGGGAGGCAACAAGGGATGAGGGGTATCTTGATTTGATGATTTTCTTTTTCTTTAAGACCATGGGGAAGGAATAAGTAAAATAAAATGCTTCAGTAGATAGATTGAAAGATGAAAAACATTGGTAAATCAAAACCACTATAAATTAGGAAGGATTCTGGGAGAAATGAGCAGATGTATGAGACCACCAGCTGCCACTCCTGACAGAAATCGTGAAGGTAAACTTCAGAGACCCTGAAGGAAGATGCTGAGGACCCAGTTAGAACTCATCTGACTTTATGGAATGGGAGATGATAGACCCACGAAATGCCCTTAACTTCAGGTCAAAAGGAAGGAAGATGGGGTCCCTGTGCATTAGTAGCATACCCGGGCTGCTAGGCCGAGAGCCTGAAGTCACATACTCACCCCTTCTGAAGGTTCTGGGGAGAATCCTTTCCTTGCCTATCTCAGCTTCTAGAGGTCACAGCATTCCTTGGACCAAGGAGAGGCATCACTCCGACCTCTGCTTCTGTCACATCTCTTCCTTTTCTCTCTTCCCCTCCTGCCTCCCTTGTTATGGAGCTTTGTGACTACATTTAGTCCACCTGGATGATTCAGGACCATTCCCCATTTTATGATTCTTAGTCACATAGCCTAAGTTCCTTCTGCTGTGAAAGATTACCAGTTCATAGGTTCCAGGGATTAGGATGTGGACTTAATTGGTTCAGGACCACTATTCAGCCTACCACAACGGAGAAGAGCTTGAATGTGCTTAAAAGAAAAGAACCAGTCGAGATGGAGACGTTGACTATACAGGGAAAAGAGGAGACAATCCATTGTATGTGACTCCTGGTCAGAAAATGGTCAGACCCAAAGTATACTTGGAAGAATTAATCAGTGTGAGAAGTTGGAAGGGAGTGAAAAATTATTTAAAATGTCATTCTGAGGAGGAGGAGGAGGAGGAGGAGAGAGAGAGAGAGAGAGTAAGAGAGTAAGACCAGAAAAATACAGTATGATTGGTGGATAATGATGGGGGGGGTAAATTTGGTGATGATAAGTTTATAGTGAGATGAAATCTGCACTACTGTGTAAATTTCTTCCAGAAGAGATATGACCTCTAGTATAGGCACAAAAATAATAGATAGTTGGGTTTTTCTACAATATAGGGTATTAGAAGGAAAAACAGAGAGGTAAGGCAGTTTAAACTATTGACCAAAAAAAATTGTAATAATGGATCATGAAACATGAAATTGAAGAAGGGCAAGAAAAGAAAGGAAGGAAAAAACTAAGGATGCCTCTGTAAACACCCTGTGCTAAATCTTTGACTTTATCTCTAATTATTCCCTAAGACAAGTTTCAAACAGGGAAATTTCTTAATGGAAAAGTAGGATACTAAATTACATGTACAAAGTGAACAAAACTATCATTCTGGAACTTATTTTAAGCAAGCTGAATTGGGAGGTGCCAATAGAAAATAACTATTTTTCTCCAGTTTTCCCATGCTTTGGTTACTTTGGAGCATACAAATAGTTTCTTTCCGCAAGTAAAATTCACTTTCAAGGATGAGGAAAAAGAATCTTGCTATTTACATACAAACTTGAATCTTGAATCCACTTCAGAGTTTTTCCCTCCTGTAGCCCAGAACTGGCCTGAGTGACTTGGGACGAAGGAGCTATGGATGCTCTTTCATCCCTCCTGTATCTTCCCTTCCTCTATTTCTGGTTTCTCTAGGGTCAGAGCCCCAGTGATAATCAGAATAATGGCTACCCCAGAACCTGTGAATATTTCCTTACATAGCAAAGGGACTTTGCAGACCCCATTAGAGATTTTGAGATGAGAGGATTAACCTGGAATACCCAGGTGAACCCAATTTAATACTCCTACTCCTTAAAAGAGAAGTGCCTTTCCCAACTCTAGAGAGAGATGCTATGACAAAACAAGGGTCAGAGACATGCCAAGTGAGAAGGGCTCTCCCTGCCATTGGGAACTTTAGAAGGTAGAGGGAGGGGCCATCAAGGCTGCCAAAAGTCAGCAGAGGCAAGGAAACAGATTCAACTTTATTAACATCTTGATTTTTAGACCCGTAAGACCCATCCATGTGTCTGACCATAATAACAAATAATGTTGTTCAAGCTGCTACATTATAGAAATTTGTTATGGCAACAATAGGAAACCAGTACAACTGGGAAAGGAGTGTATTCCATGAAAGTTTCAAAAGTCCTTCATTTAGCTAATGCTCTATTGTCCTCGCTATATTGCTGATGTACTTTGAGAAGCACATATATTCCTCTCTTGTCCAGTCTGTGTATAGATTCTGCAGGAGAACCTGCAGGGGTCTCTCCCTGTACAGTTCCCTAAGATGGAGATGCACTCTGGAAGGACCTTTTGCCCACCTCTTCAACTCCAGCTATGATGTATCCTACAACCTCTTTAAATCTCTAGAATATAGGCAGAAAACCTCAAGTACTTCTGTCATCTGCCTTGGTGTAGGGTCAGAGCATCCCTCCTCTCATGCTGCCGTAGTGCTTGATCAAGCCTTTTGCCTGCAGTGTTCATCAGGGAGAAGCAGGTACCTGTCTACATCCATACATGTCCTGAACTCCAAAGGATGGGTGTCAGTCTCACCCACCACTCACCACAGTAGTGGGAATCGATGGGCTTCTACTGCCCAGAAAGCCTCCAGACTGGGAATGGGATGTGGTCTTCCCTTTATGTAGGCACCCCACCCCTCCCGATGTTCTGTGGGGTGCTGTTTGAAGTCCATCCACTCGATTTGAGGCAGTCCCCCTCCACCACTTCTCCCCTCGGAGAAGAGACGGGGAAGGTCCCAGCACTCTACCCAGGTGAATGCTCCTATTTGCACAAAATCTCTCTGCTCATGTGAGTGCTGGGGTGCAGGACCTGTTCAGCCTCTTGAGTGTAAACTTCCTGGTCCTTTGTCCAACTGTAAGGTCTCTCTTTGGAATATGGCATTACTTATGGCATAATTTTCCACTCTGGTATGCTAATTGCAATTACTTATAGAAGGAATACATAGTTTTTAATTAAAAGTTCTTAAAACTGCACAACACATAATTACCTCATTAACTGTGGGGGGAAAATAAGATTATCTGTTGAGTCTCTTCCAAATTATTAGTTTAACTTTTTAGCCACTACAGGTTTCGTTGGTATAACCTGGGATTTTTTATTCCAATTAGTTATTGGCTAATTATTAGTTTCTCATATTATGTGTTTTCCCTTCCAAAAATTATAGCCTTTGCCATCTGTTCTGTGGCCACATTTATGGCTATTTTTCAGACTTAGTCTGTATTTACATAGTTTGGGGGTTTGCTGGAAATTCTTTCATACCATCACTTTCTCCACTTGGGAGGGATTTATTGTGTTTCATTTTCTGTTTAGTATGTTCAAAATTCTTCCCTTCAGAAAAAGCATTTGTGTAGGAGATATGTTTACCGAGTCATTGCTTATACGAGAATATCTTTTGTTTCCAGATTAGTATTTAATGACTAAGAGAGTTTGATGTAAGCTGATTATTCTCCTCTTTAGGTGATCTTCCTGAAAGCTGTGGGAATCTTTCATTATATAATAAATTATCTGAGGTTTGTTTACATGTTGACTGTTCTTCATTGATTTTTCCTGGTGTAGCTACAGTGCTTTTTGTCTACAGTCATAGCTTTCTTCAGTTTGAAGTTTTCTTCTAATGATATTTTTCCTAATTTGTTCATTCTATTTTCTTTTTAAGGAATACCAATGGTTCATATGCTAGGTGTCTACTTACTATCTTCCATAGCTGGTATTGATTTCATGATTTGTACTTCATGTTCTGAATGAGTCTTTTAAACTTACTTTTTATATTCCTGTGTTAATTTCCTGGTACTAAATCATTATTTAAATGAAGTACCCAGATATTAATTCACTCCCCACACATACCATTATCTGATATACAGTGGTGTACAATAGGTTATTTAAAAGGTACCTAATTACAATGCAAGGTAAAATGTAGAATATTTAGCTATATATCTTAATGAGAAATGGAAATGGAAATTAAAAGAAAATATGAAGTATTGGCTTAAAAAGAAATCAAATGGATGCCATATTTGTGGATGGAAAAATCAAGTATTTATAAAATAAATGTATATTAATAATCTTCCCAACATGATATTTTTGAAATTTGACAAAATTATTCTAAAGTTTGAAGTAGAAGAATACACACATTAAAGTATTCCAAAGAATTGGAAAATGAATCTCAGTGTTAGAGCATGTGCTTAGCATGTGCAAAGTCCTGGTTTTAGTTTCCAGCACAAAAAGTTAGAAAAAATAAATAATGGATCTATGAGAAATAAAAATATCTTACACAAATAAGCAAAATGTGTGGTGCTGTACCATAATGAATGACTAACATGCATATGGATTTTAAAATGTCATAAAGGAGGATCAATTAGCTTACAGTGAGTTATTTTTAAATGTGAAGTTATGCTCTCAAATTTTACCAAATACAAAATATATTTCCAAATTATATTTAAATCACTAACAAAGATACCACAAGCTGGGCATGGTAGCACATGCCTATAATCCCAGCAACACAGGAGGTTAAGACAGGAGGATGGTAATTCTGAGGCCAGTCAGTGCAATTTACCAAGACCCTGTCTAAAAATAAGAATAAAAAGAGCTGGGGATGTAGCTTAGAGGTCAAGCACCCCTGAGTTCAATCTCCAATGCTCAGGGGGAAAAAAACGATACCATCAAATATATTTAAATGCTTATCCAATCCCTTCCTGAATGGCTTTCTAAGTTTATCTGACATATTTTCTAAACACAATGGAAAAGAAACATATTTGCATTAGTATTTTTAAGAATCTCTGAATTGAAAAACAAACATTAAACCAGAAAAAAAAATGCTTTACACTTGTCAAAGATTAGAATATTTATTATACAATATGCTAATGTAATTTTAATTACACCACAGTATTCAAAAAGATGAACATATAATTCGAAAAGAAAAAAATACATTGTAAAATGTAAACATGAGAATTTAACCATAAGACATTAAGAAACTGGGACTGGGAATGTAGCTTGGTGGTAGAGAGCTTGCCTAATCCTGGGTTGGAAGAAAAGGAAAGAAAAACTGAATTAAAATAATGATCTGGTGTGATACCTTTTACTTACCAAAGAATGATGGCATTTAATGTAGCTCGGGGAACGAGAACACTGACATTATAGCTGTTGACAATGAGAGTGAAAATTGTTACCATAGTATTGGAAAGAAATTTTGTCTTATTAATAATTATTAATAATGGTTTGGGTTAATTCTGTTCATAGAAATCTACTCTGGGGAAATAATAAAGGTATTTTTAATTATCCATGTAAAATAGTTCATTCTGGAACTACTTCCAAGAGTAAAATTCAGTATCAAAGTAATACCTTCCAACAGATTTTTCTTAAAGAATTTATCATGTATTTGTTCTACATAACATTGTGGAGACATTGAAAGTCATCTTAGGTTCTAAAGACTATATGGAGAGCATAAAAATGTTTAAAGTATTATTTTTTTAAAAAAGAAGAAACAACATTTCTATGAATTCCAACTTTATAAATAGAATAGTCTGAAAAAAAAAAATACCACAAGGCTGTGCCTCATCCCCCCACTCTCCTATATGAAATGTTGTGTCACTTTAATAATAATTTGCTGATGATATATAAATCAAAAGGGAATGAATATGCTATTGACATTAACTTCCAAAATGTTTATTTTTCTCCAAAAGGTGTCAATTCATGTTCACCCAGCTTTTATCCCTCCATCCCTTTTCCCAATTGGAGATGTGGTTATCACATACACAGCAAGGGACCTCTCCGGCAACCAAGCCAGCTGCACTTTCCACGTCAGGGTTATTGGTAAGTCTCCTTCAAATCCTGTGAATGGGCTGCAAAAATAATCCAGTCCCCCTTGGGATTTCCTTCTTTATCTTCAACCACTTCCTGTCCACTGATCCTTCCTGCTGTCATGGAAACCTGCTCAAGCCACTCTGAAACCTACATACCTTTGAACTATCACCTCATCTCTGATTTCTTAGCTGTATGTTGCCCTCTCTCTCTTTGTACCTGCCAGTTATTCTGAGTCACTCAAATCCCCTTGGCTTCTGTCCCCTTCATTCATACAATCTACAGTCATCAATGATCTCTGGTATTATTCTAACTCTACACTTTTCAGTCCGTATTTTATATAATCTGCCCTCAGATTTTGAATTCTTAAACATATCCTTTTTATCAAAACTTTCTCCATTCCTTCCATTCCTTTCTCTCTCTCTCTCCTCTCTTTGTTTTCTTTCTTTTTTCTTTTTCTTTCTTTTTTTGGCACTAGAAATTGAACCCAGGGGCACTCAACCACTGAGCCACATCCCCAGACTTTTTTTTTTTTTCCTTATGATTGGGTCTCACTAATTTGCTTGGGGCCTCACTAATTTGCCGAGACTGGCCTTGAACTTTCCATTCTCCTGTCTCAGCATCTAGAGCCACTGGGATTACAGGCATGCACTACCATGCCTGGCTAGACTCCTTTTCTTGAGACCAACTCTCAAATGTTGGTCATCTCCAGGGTTCTAGCCTTGGACCCCATCTCTCTCTCTCTCTCTCTCTCTCTCTCTCTCTCTCTCTTTCTCTCTCTCTAGTTTTCCTGAGTGATTCTGTTGACTGACAACTCCCAGATTTCAGATCTCTTTTGAAATCCAAACCTACATATAAAACTTCCTCCTAGACTTTTTTTTTATTAGTGCATTATAGTTATACATAATTGTGGGGTTCATTTTGACATATTCATAGATGCATAAAAAATAATTTGCTCCATTTCAATTCCCTGCACTACCCCTCACCCACCCTCACTCCGATCCCCTTCCTGTATTCTGTTGGTCTTCCTCTATTAATTTATTTTTAAAATTCTTCCTCCTGGACTTTCCCATGAGGATGTCCCTTGGGTATTTCATACTCACTCAAACCTAATATGTTTCTTAGCTCAGAAAATGATAGAACCAACACATATCTACCAAGCAAACACCTGAAAGTCATCCTAGACTCCTTCTCCTCCATTACCAATATCTGATGAGTTATTGGGATCTAGTGATTTCACCTCCTTAATATCTCTGAAATCTGTCCCAGTTTCTCCATCCTCACAACCACTACTAGAGATCAGTCTTTCTTGTGGTGGATATGATTTATTGCATCATTTCCCAATGGGTCTTTGTACTTCATCAATTCACTAGACACCAGTGACCCACTATCAAAATATAATGTGTGGCAAGGTAGAATATATGGTGGTCTTCAGTGGTCAAGAATATGAACTCTGAACCCACACTGGTTGGATTCACATCCAGCTTTGCCACATAAAGTCAATGTGATCAGTCAATTCTGTGTGCCTCAATGTTTTAGTAAACTTGTGTTACTGTGACCAAAACACCTGACAAGAACAACTTAGAGGAGGAAAGGTTTATTTGAGGCTTATGGTTTCAGAGGTCTTAGTCCATGGTTGACTGACTCCAATGCTCTGGGACCAAGGGAAAGGCTGAATGTCTTGGGGGAAGAAGGGTCCAGTGCAGGAAAGCTGCATATCTCATGGCAGGGTCAGAAAGCAGAGAAAAAAGAAGGGGCTACAGGAAAGATGCAACCTTCCTGAGCATGCCCAGTGGCCCACCTTCTCTAGCTATGCCCCACCTGCCTGTAGTTACCACCCAGTCAGTCCATTCAAACTAGAATGGACTGATTAGGTACAGCCCTCATCATCTAATCATTTCCCCTCTGAATATTCCTGCATTAACAGGAACTTTTGGGGGATATCTCATATCCAAACCATAACACTCAGTTTCTTCATACAAAAGTATGATTAATAAGTGTACCACCTTTTAGTGTTATTGTGGGGCTTTAATTAGCTAATATATATAAAACACTCAAATTATTGCCTGACACATATCTATCTCTATGTAAAACTAGATAATAACATTAACATTCTGCTATATTCGTCTCAGATCTATTTTCAATGTTTATTTTTAATTTAACACATTAAATTCATTTCATTTGGAGAATTTTGCATGACTTCTTGAAATAACTAATGTCTATCAAACGAACTCCTTAGCCTGTAAATTCTAGGTTCTGGTAAAGTAGATAAAAGACTCGAGTTAAGAAAATAACAGCCTGACTCATTTCACAATGCTTAGTTTTGTAATTGCTTTTCCAATGTTGTTTTAAACATGAGCTTTACTAGTAGCATGAAAAACATGTCACATCTTCTTATCTGACATTATGACTTTAAACATGGAAATGTGGTTTAAGCGTTTGCCAAGTTTTCATTTTTCACATGACGAGTCAGCTTGGCGTAGTGTAAAACATGTACTCGAGCATCTGGCTCGATGTCAGCTGCATTTCCAAGCTACAAAAGAGAAAGAGGGAGGTGGGGGAAGAGAGCAGGAGGAGAGGGAGAGGGTGGGGACACCTGGAAGTCAGACAGACAAGGAGGAAGAAAGAGAGAGAAAATATTCCCGAGCCTGCAATTTCTCTTGTTTCCTTCAGGGTGTTGGTGTCTTACTGACAAATGAAAGGTAAGAAGAAATGCTTCTGCCTGCTATTCCCCAGGAGCTGCTGGGCTTGCTTCCCAGTAGACTTTCCCTGTCCTCTGGAGACAGCCATCTGCTGTCACCTCCAACTATTCTGACAGTAGTTATCTGATTCAACTTTAAAATGTTTAGCTAAAATCAAATAAACAGAATATCTTGGAATATCCACTTGTGATTTCTTCTGGGAAAACAGTTAATACCGCCAGACTTGTCGACTGACTGGCTTTAGCACTCTCCAAGTTCTCTGACCTACTGTGAGCATCTCTTCATTCTTCTGTTTCTTCGGCAATTTGTTTTGAGCATCCACGATGGGCCAGGTGCTGTGCTATTTACTGAGACCTAACTCAGCAAAAGTCTCCATCTCTGGTCTGCAAAGTATACAATCTGGAAAAGCAATAAACCTAATTACTGTACTAATGAGATGGCGAGCATGAGGGAAAAACAGAAACTGAACCTTCATTCATAAAATGTAGATTAAAATGGAAATATGTGTATTCTCAGGAGTGCAATGCAGAGTATGTGTTTTCATATTTTGTGGATGGGAATGCTCTGGTCTTAATGCTTATGACTACAATTTACTAGTTTAATAACCCGAGACTAGTTCTTTAGTTTGCATAGTTTAGATTCCTCACCTACAAAAATTGAATAATATTTGTCTCATCTCCTTCCAATTTCCAAGACATGTGATAAGAACACTTCCCAAATGTGTAAAATCTATAATTGTATTAAAATTACTTCCTATATACATTCTTCATTGTCCTTCAGTGACGTCTAAAAATTCCACCATGTGGAATTATGACTTGAAACCTGATTCACCCATCCCACTGCAAAGCCACCCTTCAATCTGTGTTTTAATGCTCAGCAATGCAGACTCCCCGCTCTTTAACTTCCATAGTGACTTTCATCCCCTCTCCATTTCCTCATTTCCCAGGTCCACACCTTATTCTTCGTCTTCACCTAGACTTATCAGCCTTAAAAATCTTGAACTCCAGTGTCCTACCTTTGGTCATAACCTTCTGGCCTTCCAGAAATATCACATCCTCACCTACGGTGATGCTTATTCCATGACCTGACTCAGACCTTTGCCCTGTAGTCCTTCCCTTTAGCTGTCACTCCTATCTTGACCCCTCAGGTAAGAGGCAGGTTATGGGAGTAACTGGAATGGTCATTTCACTCCTTCAGCTTATCCAGGAAGTTTCTGTTCAAATTCAGGTGCATCAGCTCAACTACCATGAGCAGAACCCAAAAATTCAGTGCCTACGATGTGGGTAATTTTAGAAACATGGTGTTTCTTCTTCAACAGATAGAGGGCAATGTAGCAAAGCTCAAAGAATAACATTTGTCTTTCTTTTGGAGCTGGGATTAGGAATGAGACATGTCTCATCCTTAAAGCAGCCACAGGACCTGTCCTGTTTCTTTTAAGATCAAGGTTTTCTGCCAGTACCTTCCAGTCTCTGCCAGTCTTCCATTCTCTCTTGCAAGCCCCTGCATCATTTTTGAAGGTCAACTGTGACTTCCTTGTCTAATTTTGTGTTGTTCAGATGTAGAACCACCCGTCATAGACCAGTGCAGATCTCCACCTCCAATCCAGGTCTCAGAGGAGGAGTATGCGGCTAGCTGGGATGAGCCTCAGTTCTCAGACAACTCAGGTGAGGACATAAGGATTCTGTTGTCAGCATACTAACACTGAATTGTTCTATGTTGAGAAGATATTTTTAAAGGGGGAAAAGAAGTAAAAAGTTAACGACATCTTCTAAGTAGAATGAATGTCAGGTAGTTTATTTTAATACTAGTATAATTAAATATAATTTAGCATTATTAATCTTAACTAAAATTATGAATCTTACCTATCCACTGGCTTTGTCTTTATTCAGTATTTCAAGAGGCACTCCTTAAGCCTTTATTAGGTGTTGTACTTGAAGAGGTTCTAGAGAACTTAATGAATCTCCAAGCTTACGATGCCCTGGAGGTATAAGCTATGCATTCCATTGGTGTCTCAGTTCTGTGTATTCATACTAAGTTTTTAAGCATTAGCCACTTAAGTTACAAAAGGTCATAGGAAAGTAGGAAAAAACCCTGAGCATATACAACTAAAGTTCACTTTAAAAGATTTCACTGAAATTCCAAAAACAATAAAAATGCAAAATAAATAGATTTTCTTAAACTCCCAATGTTCCAACTGACCTATTCAAAGAAAAATACTTTAGCAAAAATACCTTAATTTGATGGGGGTTTTGAGTTCACATTTCAAGACTATTTCAAAAATATTAAATCTTTTATTTTCTACTAGCAGATAAATCAATATAAATATAATGCCCAACTGATTTGCCTATATAGAAAATCAAAAGCTACTAGAGTGACTGCAGACCAACACAACTAAAAACTGGTTCCTGCCTTCCTTTCTAGGGGCTGTCTTGACCATCACCAGAAGTCACACACAGGGAGACCTTTTCCCTCATGGGGAGACTGTGGTGCGGTACACAGCCACCGACCCCTCAGGCAATAACAGAACATGTGACATCCACATTGTCATAAAAGGTACTCTCTTCATAAGACCCCAGAGATCCAGGTGGCTTCTCATATATCCCGTTGCCGTAGTCCTCTGAGCTGTGACAGAAGACAGGCTGTGTGCATTGTAGCTTTCAAATTAGAATACAACAGATTTTTCTTTAGGTTTCCAATTTTCAAATCCTGACCTTATCATAAATGGAAATTGTTTCTTCAGGGTCGTCTTAGTTACTATTTTATGAACATTTTCTCCAAAGTTTCAAAGTATCATAATGATTCTATTTTGAATGCTTACGGAGAGTCTGAGGGTGTCTTTTCTCCATTATGTTATCCAATTTTCATTTTTATTAAAGGAATGCCAAAAACAGTAACCCAAAATCAGAAATACTTTTTATAAAATAAGCAGAACCCCTAATTATACATGGATGCAACTTTTTAATGTATGCCATACATGGACCAAAAGGACACCATTGTCCCTGTGCACACGAAGGACTTGTGGCAAATATTTTCCTTAGGAATGAGATAGACAGGAGTCCTGTTAAAAATTCAGCTTAAACTCCCAGAACTTAATTTATACTTCTCATCCAACTGTACATGAGTAATACTGTTATTTTTAACATAGGTTCTCCCTGCGAAGTCCCCTTCACTCCTATAAATGGGGATTTTACATGTGTCCAAGACAGTGCTGGCGTCAACTGCACGTTGAGTTGCCTGGAAGGCTATGACTTCACAGAAGGGTCCACAGAGAAGTACTACTGTGCTTATGATGATGGTATCTGGAGACCCCCGTATTCTACTGAATGGCCAGACTGTGCTAGTGAGTTCTGATTTCATGCCTGATCCTTTTTAGTTTGTTTGAATTGTGTGTGTACATTTCTAAGTGTTAAAGAGGAAACTTACAATAGGAATGACAAGGAAATGGCATCATGAATTTGAAATGTTGATGGACAAGAGAATTGCTCTTCCCTAAATTTAAAACACTAGCCACCTGATTCTTGGGCTGCTGTAGGAAAGACCATTTTGGCCCTCTCATTATTTACCAGAAATAACTGAAAAGGTTCGTCAGCATGTAGTTCTTGAGAGCTTGTTTGGAGGTTCTAGCAGGGGAGCGCAGCTACTCCTATACCCTTGACCGAAGAACAGTCCTCCTCTTTGACCAAGCATGCAGCTTTGGGAGGGATGCACATGGAGCGGTGAGGGAGGAAGGGGACACCCGCCTAACCAGCCAGATCAGCTGAATCAACCCTGGCGATCAATGGGGTGACAGATGTCGCAGCCAGATCACCCTCACATCCAGCATGTAGTTTTAAAAAAAAAAAAAAAAATTCTTATTTCTCATTTATTATTTTTTAGTTTGTTTTTTTATTTGTATCTTTATGGAGTACATTATGGTAATTCAATACATGTATGCAATGTGTAATAAGCCAACCAGTATAATAAGCATTTCCATTTCCCCAACCAAGCATGCAGTTTTTGATCTGTACACATGAATCCAGAGTCTCCTAGTCTGTTAGAGCTTATGTTTAACATAATGCTCACGGGGCGATCCAAGATGGCGGCCTAGAGGGAGACTGCACCCCCAGTCGCTCCAGAACCCTGGAGTTAAGAAGGGGAGGCATTGAGAGACTCGGACTGAAATAGAACCAAGGGTGAGTCTGCCCACTGGGTAAAGCTTGGCCCGGGTGGCAGGCCCAGATAGAGGTGGCTTATCGGAGCCGGGCAGGGCAGCTAAAGTCATCCACAGGCAGCCCTGCGCACTCCGGCGGTGGGCCCCGCCCACACAGCCAGCTTCTCCAGGTTCTCGGAACGGAACTGGCCCGCTAGTGAGAGCCTTTCTGACCAGAACAAGCTCCGAGTCCTGGAGCCCCTGCAGCGCAGCGTACTCCAGCAACGAACCAGCGGAGAGCCGCGATCCGCAAACAGCCTCTGGGATTAGGGCAGGGCAGCCAGAGACCTCTTCAGGCGGCTCTGCCCACTCCGGCTGCAGGCTCTCTTCTCGGGGCGATCCAAGATGGCGGCCTAGAGGGAGACTGCACCCCCAGTCGCTCCAGAACCCAGGAGTTAAGAAGGGGAGGCATTGAGAGACTCGGACTGAAATAGAGCCACTGGTGAGTCTGCCCACTGGGTAAAGCTCGGTCCGGGTGGCAGGCCCAGATAGAGGTGGCTTATTGGAGCCGGGCAGGGCAGCTAGAGTCTTCCCAAGGTAGCCTTCCACACTCCGGCAGTGGGCTCCTCCCACACGGCCAGCTGCATGGCGCAGGCCCACCGTGAGAGCATTTCCGCACAGAACCAGTTCCAAACCGTGGAACCAGTAGGGGGCTAGGGGCAGTTTTCTTCGGATGAGCTGCTTTATCAGATTCCTCCAAGACATCAGGCTACTGAAGGCTGGGAGGTGATACACTGGAAATCTACCGGAACACTATAAGCCAATAGCGGAAAACTGCAATATCTCAGGGTCCCACTGACAACTGACCAATATGAGAAAACAAGGGAAGAAAATGTCCCAAACAAACCTAGATACTACATCAATAAAACCCAATGACAGCACAGCAGAAGAAATGTCAGAAAGGGAGTTCAGAATGTACGTAATTAAAACGATCAGGGAAGCTAATGAGGAGATGAAAGAGCAAATGCAGGCATTGAAGGAGGAGATGAAAGAGCAAATGCAGGCATTAAATGATCGCACCAATTAACAGTTAAAAGACCAAATACGGGAAGCAAGAGATCATTTCAATAAAGAGTTAGAGATACTGAAAAAAAAAACAAACTGAAATACTTGAAGGAAACAATAAACCAAGTTAAAAACTCCATAGAAAGCATAACTAATAGGATAGAACACCTGGAAGACAGAACCTCAGACATTGAAGACAAATTATTTAATCTTGAAAGCAAAGTTGGCCAAACAGAAAAGATGGTAAGAAATCATGAACAGAATCTACAAGAATTATGGGATATCATGAAAAGGCCAAATTTAAGAATTATTGGGATTGAGGAAGGCTTAGAGAAACAAACCAAAGGAATGAACAATCTATTCAATGAAATAATAACAGAAAATTTCCCAAATCTGAAGAATGAAATGGAAAACCAAGTACAAGAGGCTTATAGAACTCCAAACATAAAAAATTACAACAGACCCACACCAAGGCACATTATTATGAAAATACCTAACATACAAAATAAAGACAGAATTTTAAAGGCCGCGAGAGAAAAGAATCAAATTACATTCAGAGGGAAACCAATAAGAATATCAGCAGATTTTTCAATCCAGACCCTAAAAGCTAGAAGGGCCTGGAACAACATATACCAAGCCCTGAAAGAAAATGGATACCAACCAAGAATCTTATACCCAGCAAAACTTACCTTCAAATTTGACGATGAAATAAGATCCTTCCATGATAAACAAAAGCTAAAGGAATTTACAAAAAGAAAGCCAGCATTACAGAACATTCTCAGCAAAATATTCCATGAGGAAGAGATGAAAAACAACGATGCAAATCAGCAACAGGAGGCGCTAGCCTAAAGGAATAGCCAAATAAAGGAGAAACCAAATCATGTCAAAAACAAATATGAGTCAATTGACTGGGAATACAAATCATATCACAATAATAACCCTGAATGTTAATGGCCTGAATTCATCAATCAAAAGACACAGACTGGCAGATTGGATTAAAAAGAAAAATCCAACAATATGCTGCCTGCAAGAGACTCACCTCATAGAAAGAGACACCCATAGACTAAAGGTGAAAGGATGGGGAAAAACATACCATGCACACGGACACAGCAAAAAAGCTGGAGTATCCATCCTCATCTCAGATAATGTGAACTTCAAACCAAAACTAGTCAGAAGGGATAAAGAAGGACATTACATGCTGCTTAAGGGAAGCATAAATCAGCAAGACATAACAATCATAAATATCTATGCCCCGAACATTGGCTCATCCACGTACGTCAAACAAATCCTTCTCAATTCCAGAATTCAAATAGACCACAACACAATAATACTAGGCGATTTTAACACACCTCTCTCACCACTGGATAGATCGTCCAAACAAAAATTGAATAAAGAAACTGTAGATCTCAACCACACAATCAGCAATTTAGACTTAACGGACATATATAGAATATACCATCCAACAAAGAACGAATACACTTTCTTCTCAGCAGCACATGGATCCTTCTCTAAAATAGACCATATTTTATGCCACAAAGCTACTGTTAGCAAATACAAGAAGATAGAGATACTACCTTGTACTCTATCAGATTATAATGGATTGAAATTAGAAATAAATGACAGAATAAAAAACAGAAACTTCTCCAATACCTGGAGACTAAATAATACACTATTATATGATGAATGGATAACAGAAGACATCAGGAGGGAAATAAAAAAATTCTTAGAAGTAAACGAGAACAAAGACACATCATATCAAAATCTCTGGGACACTATGAAAGCAGTACTTAGAGGAAGATTTATTTCATGGGGTGCATTCAAAAAGAGAAGTAGAAATCAACAAATAAACGACTTAACACTACAGCTCAAAGCACTAGAAAAAGAAGAGCAGACCAATACCAAAAGTAGTAGAAGACAGGAAATAGTTAAAATCAGAGCCAAAATCAACGAAATCGAAACAAAAGAAACAATTGGAAAAATTAACAAAATAAATAGTTGGTTCTTTGAAAAAATAAATAAAATTGATAAACCCTTAGCCACACTAACAAAGAGAAAGAGGGAGAAAACTCAAATTACTAAAATTCGGAATGAACAAGGAAACATCACAACAGACACGAGTGAAATACAAAACATAATTAGAAGCTATTTCGAAAATCTATACTCCAACAAAACAGAAAACCTCGAAGACATCAACAAATTTCTAGAGACATATGAACTACCTAAACTGAACGAGGAGGACATACACAACTTAAATAAACCAATTTCAAGCAATGAAATAGAAGAGGTCATCAAAAGCCTACCAACAAAGAAAAGTCCAGGACCAGATGGGTTCTCAGCCGAGTTCTACAAAACCTTTAAAGAACTCATTCCAATACTTCTCAAACTATTCCATGAAATAGAAGAGGAGGGAACCCTACCAAACTCGTTCTATGAAGCCAATATCACCCTGATACCTAAACCAGACAGAGACACATCAAGGAAAGAAAATTTCAGACCAATATCCTTAATGAATATCGATGCAAAAATTCTCAACAAAATTTTAGCAAATCGCATACAAATATATATTAAAAAGATAGTGCACCACGATCAAGTGGGTTTTATCCCAGGGATGCAAGGTTGGTTCAACATTCGGAAATCAATAAATGTCATTCACCATATCAACAGACTTAAAGTTAAGAATCACATGATTATTTCAATAGATGCAGAAAAAGCATTTGATAAAATACAGCATCCCTTCATGCTCAAAACACTAGAAAAAATTGGGGTAGTGGGAACATTCCTAAACATTATAAAGGCAATCTACGCTAAGCCCATGGCTAATATCATTCTAAATGGTGAAAAACTGAAAGCGTTCCCCCTAAAAACTGGAACAAGGCAGGGATGCCCTCTTTCACCGCTTCTATTCAACATCGTCCTTGAGACTCTAGCCAGAGCAATCAGACAAACCAAAGAAATTAAAGGGATACGAATAGGAAAAGAAGAACTCAAACTATCCCTGTTCGCTGATGACGTGATTATACATTTAGAGGAACCTGGAAATTCCACCAGAAAACTTTTAGAACTCATAAGTGAATTCAGTAAAGTAGCAGGATACAAGATCAATGCTCATAAATCCAATGCATTTTTATACATAAGTGATGAATCTTCAGAAAGAGAAATTAGGAAAACTACCCCATTCACAATAGCATCGAAAAAAATAAAATACTTGGGAATCAATCTCACAAAAGAGGTGAAAGACCTCTACAATGAGAACTACAGAACACTAAAGAAAGAAATTCAAGAAAACCTTAGAAGATGGAAAGATCTCCCATGTTCCTGGATAGGCAGAATTAATATCGTCAAAATGGCTATACTACCTAAAGTGCTATACAGATTCAATGCAATTCCAATTAAAATCCCAATGATGTAACTTGCAGAAATAGAGCAAGCAATTATGAAATTCATCTGGAAGAATAAAAAACCTAGAATAGCTAAAGCAATCCTCAGTAGCAAGAGCGAAGCAGGGGGTATTGCAATACCAGATCTTCAACTCTACTACAAAGCAATAGTAACAAAAACGGCATGGTATTGGTACCAAAGTAGACAGGTAGATCAATGGTACAGAATAGAGGACATGGACACAAACCCAAATAAATACAATTTTCTCATGCTAGACAAAGGTTCCAACAATATGCAATGGAGAAAAGATAGCCTCTTCAACAAATGGTGCTGGGAAAACTGGAAATCCATATGCAATAGAATGAAATTAAACCCCTATCTCTCACCCTACACAAAACTCAACTCAAAATGGATCAAGGACCTCGGAATCAGACCAGAGACCCTGCATCTTATAGAAGAAAAAGTAGGTCCAAATCTTCAACTTGTTGGCTCAGGATCAGATTTCCTTAACAGGACACCCATAGCACAAGAAATAAAAGCAAGAATCAACAACTGGGATAGATTCAAACTTAAAAGCTTTCTCTCAGCAAAGGAAACTATCAGAAATGTGAAGAGAGAGCCTACAGAGTGGGAGAATATCTTTGCCAACCATACCTCAGATAGAGCGCTAATTTCCAGAATCTATAAAGAACTCAAAAAACTCTACACGAAGAATACAAATAATCCAATCAACAAATGGGCTAAGGAAATGAACAGACACTTCACAGAAGAAGATGTACAAGTAATCAACAGATATATGAAAAAATGTTCAACATCCCTAGTAATAAGGGAAATGCAAATCAAAACTACCCTAGGATTTCATCTCACCCCAATTAGAATGGCGATTATCAAGAATACAAGCAACAATAGGTGTTGGTGAGGATGTGGGGAAAAAGGAACACTCATACATTGCTGGTGGGGTTGCAAATTAGTGCAGCCACTCTGGAAAGCAGTGTGGAGATTCCTCAGAAAGCTTGGAATGGAAACACCATTTGACCCAGCTATCCCACTCCTTGGCCTATACCCAAAGGACTTAAAATCAGCATACTACAGAGATACAGCCACATCAATGTTCATTGCTGCTCAATTCACCATAGCCAGATTGTGGAACCAACCTAGATGCCCTTCAGTTGATGAATGGATAAAGAAACTGTGGCATATTTATACAATGGAATATTACTCTGCAATGAAGAATGATAAAATTATGGCATTTGTAGGCAAATGGTCGAAATTGGAGAATATCATGCTAAGTGAGATAAGCCAATCTCAAAAAACTAAAGGTCGAATGATCTCGCTGATAAGCGGATGAGGACATATAATGGGGGGTGGGAGGGGCTAGCATTAGGTTTAGGGTTAGGTTTAGAGTTAGGCTAAGGACAGCGGCAAGAATGAAGGAAAGAAGGACTGTGTAGAGGGAAAAGAGGGGTGGGAGGGGTGGGGGGAGGGGAAAAATAAAATAAACATCATTACCCTATGTAAACGTAAAAAAATAAATAAATAAATAAAAAAATAAAAAAATAAAAAAATAAAAAAAAAACATAATGTTCAACTTAGGTGATGATTATAAAACAGATCATTTGCATTTTCTTTAGATTCCATTTAGATTTAGATCCGTTCTGTAATCTTAAACACGTGGTTATACAAGTAACCCAATATTTATCTAGTGTAGATCAAAGTTATCTGGAGTGAATCTTTGATCAGGTAGCATAGATGGAATTTTAAGTGCCAACGTCTATTAAAATAAAAAAAATAATAGAGTCTACTTACTGGAGCTATTTTTTTCCAAATCAGGGAAATAAATAGAAATACTCTTCATTTACCTCTTTTACAATTTAGATGGTAGGATGCTACTAATGGGCATCGTCCCTGAATATATTGGAACATCTTTCTGAACCCAACCCTGCAAACTTTTGATCCACAAAGAAATGTGTCTCATTTCAAGGAATATGACTGTACATAGTACCTAAAATTTTTTCAACGTATGTTGGTTGCAAATAGAAAGGTATGATATGTAAATTTATGTAAATGTAAAGTAAACTAGCTTTGGTTCAGTCAGGATAAAAGGATCTCTTATTCTCTCAAATACTCAACTTTTTTATATGATTGGAAGGTAAAGAATAATGTATCAAAAGCACACTCATCACTGGATAACCGCACAGTGCTGCTTACCTCAAGGTTTATCAGGATCAGTTTGGGCCTCAAAACTTTCCCTTAACTATTATCTCTTGTTTTTAGAACAATCTCCCAAATTGTGTCAGAATTAAGTCTTTAAGTTTCAGTTATTCCATAGAAAGTTGAATCTTCGTTTTGAAAATGCTAACCCACTGAAGTGCTTTTACCCAACTTTTTCCAGTAAAACGCTTTGCAAACCACGGATTCAAGTCCTTTGAGATGCTGTACAAAGCGACTCGCTGCGATGACACGGATCTGCTGAAGAAGTTCTCGGAGGCGTTTCAGACAACGCTGGGGAAGATGGTATGTCGGTTACGTCAGTAGCAGTCCTCATTTCTTCTCAGGGTTTAAAGGATGCTGTTAAGGTGGTCACAGTCCCTCCAGGTCACTTACAACTGAAATTCCCACTCCCATTCCCCTCTTCTTTGTGATCCAAACTTGTACCTAATGTTTAGAATTACTCCTAGATTTGGAACTTCTGGGATAAATTGTAAGTAAAACAATATGCCTCAAGTTTTCCGTGTTTTAGACACCCAAGTGGGAAAGTTAGAGAAGCAGGATTCCCTGGTTTGAGAAACCCTGACGAAAAACCCAAATATTGCAGACTTGTGTTGTTTTATCATGAAGAGCTAATTGAACATTTAAAGGATTTTCTTTGTAGAGTGGTGTTTTCTATGTGCTGAGCATTGTTACAACTGCATTAAACATCAACTGACATCTATTCAATAAATACTTGTTTTAAAGTTTTATTGATATCTAACTGATAGAACCAAATTCCAAAAAGAGAAATAATTGTCACTATTGCCAGAAAACCAAGAAAAATTTTCCTCATTGGGTCACTGTTACTATAGACGTACTTGAAAAGTCAACAATAGTAATTATCACCCATCCCAAGTTGGTGAAGTATTCCTGAAAATTTTGTGGGTTTTAGACTCAATGTCTATCACAATTTTTGTGTGTGTTAGACTCAGTGTCTATCACAAGCTAAATTTGTAGCAGGTTAAAGATGGTATAATAGATCAGAATATGCTATTAAATGTTCATTCACTCATTTAATGAATATTTAGTAAGTCTGATATGCTATTCTAGACAATAGGAATTTAGATGTGAATAAAATAGCCAAAATCCCATGCAGTCATAGAATTTACATCCTAATGAATTGATAAACAATAATCAAATTATGAGGGAAATATGTAGCATGCTAGAAAGCATAGTGCTGTGGTTCAAAATAAAACCAAAAGAGGGGAAACCTCCCTAATGAGTTCCCTGTTTGAGAAGAGGCCTGAAGGGATGAGGCTATGAACTGTGGGAATACCTAGGGGAATAGTGTTACAGACATAGAGGGAAACAGGTGCAAAGACCCTGAGGCAGAAGTGTGATAGGGAATTTAAACCACTACAAAGAGGTTATTGTGACAGGAGTAGAGAGGATAATGGACTGAGTCACGGGAGACAGGCAAAAAGATCATAGGAAATAGAGAAAGTCAGAGTGAGAAATCAGACAGTGGAAAGTCACTGTAAAGATGTTGGCTTTTACTCTAAGTGAGATGGAAGCCACTCAGGCTTCACATGATCTCAGGCAATGGGAGAAGCAGAAGGAGGGAGAGAGTAAGAAGAACACATAGAAAATGAAAGCAGGAGGTGATGGTGGTTTGGGTCGAATGGGAGGTGTTGAGAAGTGAGTGGATTTGGAGATCTGTTCTGAAAGTAGCTTCAGTAAGACTTGCTGATACACTGGATATAGATTGTAAGAGGAAGAGAGGAGTCTCGGAGGAGAGTCTGCCAGAGCACGGACTGGGGTAGTGGGCGCCCATGTGGTGAAAGTGTATGCACGGATCTTTCTGACTTCTAGTTCACCATTGGGGAAAATGACCACCTGTGAGTAAGGATGAGGAGGACACCTTGAAGGTGAAGGAGGAGAGAGGATGGCATGAAATAATTTTCTAGGAAAGCATGAATGAGTGCACAAAAGGAATGTAGTAGGATTGGCAGAAAGTGGGCTATGTTTTCTCTCAAACCAAAAGTGGCCCTGTGGATCCAGGTGTAGGGAAAGCAGGGTGACTAGCTGAATCGGGTTTAAGGGGTCTCCAGCAAACAGTGAGGAGACATTCAGGGAGGAGGCACTCCCTGGTGATGGACCAGGGAATCTCAGAGGGGTGGATAAAGACGTGGAGACGGGAGAGGCCGAGCCTGCGCGGAGGAGGGTGGGCCCATGGATTATGAATTCTGATGCAGCCAAGGAACTGGGGATTCCTGAGAGCAGGAGAGGGTGCAGTTACTGAGACGAACATGGCCTGAGGTTGTGACATGGAAGTGAGTGAGCAAGGAGGAGTGGAAGGAAAGAGAGAAGAGGAAAGGAACTGAGAAGTCAAGGAGACAGAAGCATCGGCAAGGAACAGGAGAGTGACTCAGAGTGGGAAAACACTGGAGATGACGGCCACCGAGAGAGACAGTGAGTGTGTCGTTGGTGGCATTTGCTTCAGACCTGCGAGGCTTTAAGGAAGTGTGAGGACATGCGACCTAGAAATAGCAATGAAACATGAGGGTAATTCCTCCACGTTCAGGTCTGCCCAGAACTCCAATATGGTAGACTTTCTAATATTTCCAGAATCATTTTCTGGAAAATATTTCAGAAAACTGGAAAATTGGGTTTCATTTGGAGCAAAAGTGAAAGGAACAAAGAGAGGGATAGAAAAAAATAGATTTACCTTTTACCCACTGTGAGTTGCAGAAAGACAGAGGAAGGTTTGGGGCTTGGGATGGAGGGGACTGAGGAACTATATGGGGTGAAAGTCTAGAGACAGCTAGTCCTGAGCTTCTGTGGTGAGAAACAGGAAGTATGAGGCTATTCTTGGTGCTCTACAGGCTGCAGGGACCAGGTAGAAGGGAGTCGGGAACCTTTTCAGGAACATGCTGAGATCTGGCCCACCCTCTCCTGCTAATGGAGATTGAAGGGCAGAGAAACACAGGACTTGTCCCAAGTCAACAGAGATGTGATTTGCACTTGATCCTGTTCCCTTTTCTTGCAGGTCCCATCATTTTGCAGTGATGCTGATGACATTGACTGCAGGCTGGAGGACCTGACCAAAAAATATTGCCTGGAATATAATTATGACTACGAAAATGGCTTTGCAATTGGTAATTACATTATTTAGTGTCGGGAGTTTGCCAGATTGATCTGCAAAATGCAACAATTCCGGAAGAACGAAGCAAACCAGAAAACTTAAGTTTTATTAATTTCTTCACCAAGTATTATAGAATGGCTATGCTTAATGGTCATTATGTATATATTAAATTTGGACACCAAATAAATCATTTCAAGATATTGGCCAAAACTCTTAAAGTTGATAAAAATGAAGTTATATTGTGATGGTAGAATTCAGTAGTGAGAAGCCAGGCACAGTAACACACACCTATAATCCCATACAGAGGACTGAGGCAGGAGGATCCTGAGTTCAAAGTCAGCCTCAGCAACTTAGTGAGGCCCTAAGCAACTCAGCGAGACCCTATCTCTAAGCAAAGTACAAAAAGGTCTGGGGAACATGGCTCAGTGGTTAAGTGCCCCTGGGTTTCATCCTCATTACTCCCTCCAAAAAAAATTCAATAGTGATATGATATTGTAGATGAGAATCATAACAGTTGTAAAGAACTAGCAAAAATTTTTATATGGCATTCAAATGACATTTCAATTAAACTATTAATTAAATATATATATAGAAAATATTGAGATTCCTCATGTAGAATACATCAATATTCAGTTATTCAAGTTAATATCCATTAAGTGGAATTTGTAGGTTTTCTCAAAGTAGATTTTGAATATTTTTTAATAAGATTCTTCCTAAGTATAATGTGTCATTTTTTTTTATAATAGCTACATAATTCTTGTGGGGACAATGTTTAAGTAAAATAATAAAAACTGAAAAATAATTTTTGTGTACAGCACATAACTTAGCACCAGTATGGCCAAAATGATATTAATATTCATTTACTGAGTTTTAATAATGATTTTATATTGAGCTAGATGATTTCTATATATTGGCTCATCTATATCACAGGCAAACTATGAGGTAAGACTGATTATCTCCATTTATAAATGAAAGAACTAAGGTTCAGAAAAATAGAAGTCATTTGATTAAGATTATGTAACCATACATCCTATGTCGAGAAGTTAGTCTGAGGCCCAGACCTTAACCACAGCGACACCGGGGCATCGAGTGAATCCCAGGCATCCAGAGTCCCCCTGTGTAGTTACATCCTATAAATACTTAACCTACATGCTGCCTGTAGAAACCACCCCACCTTTAAAACATGATGTGGATATTGTGAATAAATCTCACCTGTACATGTGCTTTAAGTTCATGAAGCCAATATGTTTTTCATATTGGAACAAGCCCAAAAGGGAAATAGGAATTGATTGCAATTCTACATCTACCCTTTATTTAACCTATAAAGTTAGGATAATTTACTGCTATCTCAAAGATAGGAGGTTATGAATGCCTAAGCACCTTCATAGGTACCCTCCTTGAGTGTAATTCATTGGTAATCTAAATTAAATGTGAAGTGCCCAGAAATTACAATAGATGGTCGTAGACCAAACCCCGTGTGTAGTGCATCATGGGGCATTTAGAAATGGTCAGGTGCAAATAACTTATAACTTAACATTAGAACCTAGACATGGATGGAGATGCATCTGTAAGATCATTTGTTCCTCTGCCCCAACTGTCAGGACCAGGTGGTTGGGGTGCAGCTAACAGGCTGGATTATTCTTACGATGACTTCTTGGATGCTGTACAAGAGACACCCACAGGCGTCGGTAAAGCCAGAACTTCCCGGATTAAAAGAAGTGACCCATTCTCTAACCAAAAAATTAAGTTAATTTTTAACATCACAGGTAAGGATAAACTGTCTATTTGGAAAGGTAATGTGATATGGAATTTTTTATTGGAAGCCTATTTCTTAAACCTGTCAACTGTTGTCATTATTAGGAAATGACCCTGGAACGAAGAATTGGAGAAAGCATAATTAACTAAGCTTTGCCAGTTTTCTCCACCCGCCCCCACTATTTAGTATCACAGATGTATTTTATGATTCTCACGGCAACAAGCATCCTGCTTTGTTCCCATCTTACCATGATGAGCTAAGGCATGTTTTTAAAATGAGAGAATATGAAGCAATTTAATATGCTATTGTGAAGAAAAATGTGATATAGATCCAGCATCTGAGAGAAGGACTAAAACATTGTATTGCTCTTAATATTATCCGTGTCTTAGTGATTTCTGGAAGTAGTAGTTGAATTTATTCTGAATGAGCTTTTCCTGAAAGACTTTCAACATACCATTTCTTTTTGGTGAAAATGGCTTCCAGAAACACCGTGTGTGGGTGTATGTGTGTGTGTGTGTGTGTGTGTGTGTGTGTGTGTGTGTGTGTTATGTTTTATCTTGTCTTGTTCTCATCTCAGCTAGTGTGCCGTTACCGGATGAAAGAAATGATACCCTTGAATTGGAAAATCAGCAACGACTCATTAAGACATTGGAAACTATCACGAATCGACTAAAAAGGACCCTCAATAAAGAGCCCATGTATTCCTTCCAGCTTGCTTCAGAAATGCTTGTAGCTGACAGCAATTCATTGGAAACGGAAAGGGCTTTTCTCTTCTGCAGACCAGGCTCAGTGCTGAGAGGACGGATGTGTGGTAAGACTCTTCCCTGTGATCACAAATAGTCCGTGAACGTTGGATCCAAAGAGATGGGAAAAGTCATTTTATAACTGCACATAAAGGAATATTGAAATGAAACATATTGCTGTTATTGTGTGGTAGTACTACTATTTTGTCCCAAGATCTAAGCAATCACAGTTGGTCAGGGTGAGAGATCTATTTTAAGTGAGAAACTCAAATCTTATTTTTATTTATAGATTTTTAAATCTCACAGCTTTGAGAAGTAACTCTGATAATAGCAACTAATGGTTCTTGACCACTTCTGTATGCCAGATGAGAGCTGTCAGGTTTAATCCTGTTTAGAACCTCTAGGATGTACCATTACTATTAAGCACCTATTGCAGATGAGAAAACTGAAACCAGAGAGACTGAGAACTTCAACATTAAGACAAAAATGGTGTGGCAAAATTTCCCACTCAGCAAATTCCAAAGTCTTCACTTTTTTTAATTGAGACAAAATTCACATGACATGAAGTAAACTACTTTAAAGTGTGCAATTCAGTGGCATTATATTAGTATTTGCTACCATCACCTTCATTTTCAAAATATTCTCATCACCCGCAAAGGAGACCCTATACACATCAAGCAGTCAATCCCAGCTCTCCCTCCACCAAGTTCCTTAACCTTTAACCCCCCCCCGCCTTGTAGACTGCCACAATCTGGACAATCCAGCCTGTTTCCTAAAGAATCTTCCTCTAACTGATCTCGGTCCACTGAGCTGAACTAAAATGGCATGAGTCTTGTGCTTATCTCTCTGTGGACATGGCTCTCATGTCCAGTCCAGAAAACATTCTCCAGCAGTTCTTATCACCATTCCAAGAGCTCAGTTGGACTTTCCATACTGTCACAAATTCAGCCCATCAAAAGCACATTAAGATTGTCATTCTGAGCCTGCTCCGTTTTCCTCCCTGCCTGTGAGAAAAATCAGGAATTGCTTCTCATTTCTTACTGTGGTCCTCAGACCACCTGTGTCACCATTACCTAATGCATCTTTACTCAGGCCTACCCCAGAACTCATGGGTCCAACCCCTTGGGCATGGAGGCATAGGGGTCTGCATTTTTACAAATACCTAGATGATTATTAAACATTACATCTCAGAATTACCTTGGTACTACTTTCAACTGTCCTCTCTATAAACACTTTGATAGCAGTCTTTTCAGAGAGTCAAACCTTCCACTTTGGCCTCAGGATTTCTGAGACATTCCAGACTGCCAAGGAAGGAAAATTCTAAAACTGGCCTGTTTCCTTGGATCCCTTGGCTTTGAGGATGCTTCAGACTTGCCTACCATCAAGCCACCAGCAGGAACAAGGGTCACTTTAGTTTACCTGTTTCAGTCTCACTGCATTTGCCTGCTTTTGTGTCTCAGAGTGATACTGTAATAGACTAGTAGTAGGTTTCATAATTGGTAGCATTCAGCAGAACATTTAAGAAGATGCTTTATCTATCTCAAAGCCTCAGAGTAAACATTTATGGTTTTATCCTTTTCTTCTGGTGGTTTTCTCTTTGTTGGCTGTGTATTTCCATGATGATCTTGTTTATCAGAGCCCCATTTTTTCCCTTTCTCTAGTCCTCTTCCTCTTCTCTACTAGTTTTTTTCTATTTATTTATTGTTTTTTGAATTGGTGCTTTATAGATGTACATAAAGATGGAATCGACTGGTATATTCATTTATGTACATAGTATAATTTTGCACAATTCATTCCACACTTCCTCCTTTTTCCCATCCCTCCTTCCACTCCCTTAATCTCCTTCCACTAATCTTCCCTCTATTTTTGTGAGATCCACTCTCCCCTTTTTCTCTTAATTTACTCTAGATGCCACATGACAGAAAACATTTGACCTTTAACTTTCTGAGTCTGGTTTATTTCACTTAACATGATGTTCTCCAGGTTCATCCATTTACTGGCAAACACTATAATTCCATTCTTCTCTATGACTGAGTAAAACTCCATTGTGTATATATATATATATATACCACATTTTCTTAATCCATTCATCTGTTGACAGGCTCCTGAGTTGGTTCCATAACTTGGCTATTGTGAATTGGGCTGCTATAGACATTGATGTGACTATGTCACAACAGTGTGCTGATTTTAGCTCAGTATTGAAGAATGGTATAGCTGGGTCATATGGTGATTCCATTCATAGTCTGTTGAGGAATCTTCATACTGCTTTCCAGAGTGGTTGTAGTCCCACCAACGATGTAAAGTCTTAAGAGTTTTTACTCATACTTTAAAGCCCCATCATGGAAGCCCTAAACTTGGTCAATGAAAATTTCCATCTTTTCTCAAGAAAAACTGAAAAACTTGATACAACTGGCTTCAAGGAATGCACTCTAGAGGTTTACCTTGGGAGTAAACCTCTGACAGTAAAATAAACCTGTACCTGGAAGCCTGTGTTGCTACTTTTGTGTCTTGGGATAAAAGAGAACGAAGGTATCCCTGGCTGGAGTACTTCACTTAGTGTTTCTTGTCCGTTTTTCCACAGTCAATTGCCCTTTGGGGACCTATTATTCTCTGGAGCATTCTGCCTGTGAAAGCTGCCACATGGGATACTATCAAGATGAAGAAGGGCAACTCGAATGCAAGCTCTGTCCAGCTGGGACCTACACTGAATACCTCCATTCCAGAAGCATCTCTGAATGTAAAGGTAGAGACTTAGAGGCATTTTGACCCCCCTAAATTTTGTGTCCAGTTGTAGGGGAAGAAAGATTTCTTTACCCGTCACTTAGTTTATGACCGAAGTTCCTATAACAAAAGACAGATTAACAAGAGAAGAGCATACAAATTTATTTGATATAAGTCTTATGTGACATAGGAGCCTTCAGAAATGAAGACCAAAGAAACAAGGAAACCAGTGTTTGTTTATCCTGACTTCGATGAGGAAGTGGATAGTTGCAGAGAAGTCTGATTGGGCAAAGGGGTCTGACTTGATGGTAAACTGAGGGCACTTAGCCAAGACTGTTTGTGCAGGTTCTTCCCTGTGTCCTTGTGTCTTCAGAAATAAGGACATTCCTCTCCTCTGGTGTAGGTATAGGGTGGGCATCACTCACATAGGTAGGGCCTTAGGATCTGCTTCAGGAGAGAAGGGCAGGAGAAAGAGAGACCTTGCTGCTTTTATAGTTTTCTCAAATTTCTTCAACTTCAGATATTCAGGATGCCAAGATACCATATTCCAGAGTAGGGTGTTCTGAGTCCTGGTGCATCTCAGAAACCTAAATCGTGACTAGAGTGAAATAAAAAGCATGCCTGAAAGCAATTTTATTTATTTATTCTTTCTTTCTTTTAATTATAAAATATTACCTGAAAGTTTTCCCCATTATAAAGAAATCCACTTATCTTTCTTTTTGAAACTACTCTCCATTGTTCTAAGTTGAACTCCAATCCACCTTCACTGATTAGCCTGAATGTTTTGCTTAAATCTTCCATTAATTAGTGGAAAGGATTTCAATGACACTCAGTGATCAGTCAATTGATTTTTGTTAGAATAGTTATTTGATATGATGGAATCAATTCTTCATTCACTTGGAAATGAATTGCTCTAAGCATATATTGTTGCCACTAAAATATGCAATATTTTCCAAATATTTCTACTGTTCTTCTCAAGAAGAGCTCCTGTCGGAAACATTTTATTTTCATCATTAAGGTTACAAAAGATACACCTAACAAAGAATTTCAAAATTGTGCTTCTTTGCCATTGTTGCAAATGCAGGTGTGGATGTTTAATGAGAAATATGAACTCCAGTGTAGAGTTAGAAAATTGGAAATGCACTAAAAATATTAGCAATGCTGAAAATGAGAGTGATTTGGAGAACAGAGGGAGAAGGAAAGGGGTGGAAGAGCTCTCCATGTCCCTCATTCTGTCCTGTATTAAAATGCAGAAAACCCAGTCCTGCACAGAGCTAATTTTATGCAACTTAATATCATCATTATTAATCACATTACATTTTCTTTTTAGCTCAGTGTAAACAAGGCACCTACTCATCCAGTGGGCTTGAGACTTGTGAATCATGTCCACTGGGCACGTATCAGCCAGAATTCGGTTCCCGGAGCTGCCTCTCATGTCCAGAACTCACTTCGACTGTGAAAAGAGGAGCAGTGGACATTTCTGCTTGTGGAGGTTATCAAAGCTTTAGACACTGATCTTTCTCTAAACCTACCATTTTTTATTCTTGGGGGTGGAATATTTCAGCCAAACTATATGCCTACCATATGCAAAGGACACAAACAATCTGGAAAGCTCCTTTTGATTCAGCCAACAGCACTTACATATAAACACTGAGCTAGTGATATTAGGAATCCATAGAAGTATAAAAATTGGCAGCAGGCCTCAAATGATAATAATTATATGACTTCATGATGATATAAATACATCTAAATTAGGTATTTAGTTTCCTCATTTATAAAATGATATTCTGACTACTGTTCCTTAGAATTCTGAAATTAGATTCCTCTATGAAGTCTAACATGTCATTCCTTATGATGTGAAGGTTTCCTGAGTGGTGGTTCACTCCAGCTGCACTTTAAAAGCATGGGCACATTTACATAAGTATTTTAAAAATACTGAACCCCAACCTCCACTCCCAAAAATTCTGGCTTAACTTGTCTGGGGCAGAGCCTGGGCACTGATTCTCTTTTTAAGTTCCCCCAAGTGACCCTGAGTAAAATGGAGAGCCACTGATTTTTGTTCTCAGGTGTAAACAGAGAAGGCTGGAATACCCATAGCTGGACCATGTCATCAGAGCTTTGATTCAGTAGGTCTGGGAAGAGACCTGACAATTTGCATTTCTAACCAGTTTTCAGGTAATGCTGATGTTACTAGTCCAGGAGCCACATGTTGAGAACCACTGGCTTCAAGAGGACTACAATGATTAGCATTCCAATTTTTAAATATCTCTAACATCCCTACTGAATATAATTATCCAACACAAAATTCCTGAAAGTCTAAACAAAAATAAAAGATGAAGTCTTGGAATGACAGTGAATTAGGCCTGATGGTCATAGTCAACTGCTGCCAAAAACTCTCCAAAATCTGTGACTACTTTGCAAAGTCAATAATACAGGATTAAAAATAAAAAGCTGTTGTCCTGTCAATAAAAAAAAAGTTGTTGGTCTACCTCTGCTGCATCACTGAGGACAGAAAAAAAAAAAAAAAGCCTAAAAATTTTTAAATTGTTTGTCTTCCCCATTCTCTGAGCTTCTATGTAAAAGCCTAAGGTCTATGGCAACCTAAAGAACAAAAAACTCTTCCCTCATTGAATGACTAATATTTTTAAGAAGCCAACCCACTGCCTTCCACTTGTCTAAGCTACACAGAGACACAAGCACATACCTTCTACCCTCCTTTCACTCCAGCCACACGTACAGCCATATCCTATGAGAGACAGATTCCTGGAAACACAGCTGTGTGGGGAGCCTGTGTGTGGCAGGTGGGAGGGGTGTGTCCAGCTACATGTGGGAGATGTAGTCCTCACAAGTGCCATAGGGAGAAGGTAAAACGTACATTGAATTATAGGTTTTTATATACCCCTCTGTTTACATTATCTCGGCGTAGTAGGGTCATGGCAGATAAAAAATCTTAGACCTGAGTAATTAGGCAGGTAGTGTTCATCCTCCTAATATTTCACTGAAGAGTTGAGAAAGGAATTTTGCTAGGACCTCATTGAAACTCCTAAACCTTGTCTGTTGTGTAAAAACAGTCTTAAATTTATTTATTTAAAGTCGGGCAAAGATTCACATGATGGTTGATATAGTTCTGCTAGAGACCCTTTTATTTTGTTAATATACAAACTAATTTTGGAAGAAATTCTGCAGTAAAAAAAATTTGTCCCCACCCCAACTTACTCTAACCACAACTGAGATATTTTAGTGAAACAAGTTCATATTTGACAAAACTTTTCTAAATGAGGTTTGAGGTTTGTCTAACACCAAATTTGTAATTAAGCAGTTATGATTCCCAGAAAGTCTCTAAGGTTCTGGGAACTGCCCCCATTTCTCCTAATATTCTTAGCACAAATTCAACCATGGTTTGCCTGCCATTCCTGAGAACTGAGAGTAACAAACCTCAAGACCCCTGCGGTGCTGGATAAACACTATTTTACTTTAAATTTAAATATGCATGAGTTCTAAAATGGTCCCTCATGTATTTCTTTTGACTTTCATTTCCTTTCTTTTTCTTCCCCTTTCTTCCTCCCTTTTTCCTGTGTGTCTTTTTGTCTCTTTCCCTTTTATGTATTTCTGTATTGATTTATTTTTATGAGCACATTGTACAGCTTATTTTTTGATGTCACATTTTGCATTTTTAGCATGTGAAACATGAATTATTATTAATAAATATGCAATTATATGTGAGTATATTACTATGTTAAAGCTATATATTCTTTGTACATTTTACATTTTAAAATGACCTTACATTTTTTAATATTTACTTCTTAGGTCATTGAATAATCTTTGGTTTATCACTACAAACTCAAGAGTCTGAAATTTTGTATTTTTTTTTAAATAATTTTTGCCTGAGGAATAAGTCTCACAAGTGACTTCTTGTTGCTATTGTTAACATAGCCATAGGAGAAGGAAAGACTGTTTTTGAATCACAGTGACACAGCCTCTTATCCTCAACCTCCAGGATGAAGTTAAAAGTCAGGCTCAGGATGAGAGTCATTGACCTTTGACTCTGTCTTTGTAAAACTATTCATTTATTAATTTTGTATATACTCAAGGTTTACAAAATGATATTTTGATATGCATAGTGAAATGCTAACTATGTCTATCAGATTAGCATCCCATTATCTCATGTAGTTTTTCCCTTCTCTGTGTAGTAAGAACACCTGAAGCTGGTGCTATGGCACATGCCTGTAATCCCAGCTACTAGGGAGGCAGAGGTAGGAGGATATCAAGGTCAAGACCAGCCTCAGAAACTTAGCAAGACTCTGCCTCAAAATAAAATTAAAAGGCTGACAGCAGGTGTAGCTCAGTGGTAGAACACCCCTGGGTTCAATCCCCATACCAAAAAAAAAATCCCAAACAAATAAGTAAATAAATAAGACCTAAAATCTACTCCATTAGCACATTTTTAGTATACAATACAATATTATTAATTGTAGTCAAGAAACACACTTATAGGGCAAAAGGTGTTTATCCAGGGATGTACATGTTCTTAAAACTGTAAAAAACAGTACTTGTGGGATAATGTTTTCCCTCAGTCATTTCAATGTGCGATTTTTAATTTGCTTTTTTTTTTTTTTTTTCTTTTTTTTTTTTTTTATTATAAAATTGTAAACAAATGGGATACATGTTGTTTCTCTGTCTGTACATGGCGTAAAGGCATACCATTTGTGTAATCATAAATCTACATAGGGTAATGTTGTTTGATTCATTCTGCCATTTTTTCCCCTTCCCCCCCTCCCCTCCCACCCTTCCCCTCCATCTATACAGTCCTTCCTTCCTCCATTCCTGCCCCCCTCCCTAAACACCAACTCCAACCCCAACACTAACCCTTCCCACCCCCCATTATGTGTCATCATCCACTTATTAGCGATATCATTCTTCCTTTGGTTTTTTGAGATTGGCTTATCTCACTTAGCATGATATTCTCCAGTTTCATCCATTTGCCTGCAAATGCCATAATTTTATCATTCTTTGTGGCTGAGTAATATTCCATTGTATATATATACCACATTTTCTTTATCCATTCATCAATTGAAGGACATCTAGGTTGGTTCCACAATCTGGCTATT
The DNA here is from genome assembly GCF_902686445.1 of Sciurus carolinensis. Classification (NCBI taxonomy): domain Eukaryota; kingdom Metazoa; phylum Chordata; class Mammalia; order Rodentia; family Sciuridae; genus Sciurus; species Sciurus carolinensis. The sequence goes on from NC_062226.1 coordinate 23,124,361, forward strand.
GTGAACTGAGCAGCTATGAACATTGATGTGGCTGTATCTCTGTAATATGCTGATTTTAAGTCCTTTGGGTATAGGCCAAGGAGTGGGATAGCTGGGTCAAATGGTGTTTCCATTCCAAGTTTTCTAAGGAATCTCCACACTGCTTTCCAGAGTGGCTGCACTAATTTGCAGCCCCACCAGCAATGTAAGAGTGTACCTTTCTCCCCACATCCTCGCCAACACCTGTTGTTGGTTGTATTCTTGATAATTGCCATTCTAATTGGGGTGAGATGGAATCTTAGGGTGGTTTTGATTTGCATTTCTCTTATTACTAGAGATGTTGAACATTTTTCCATATGTTTGTTGATTGCTTGTATATCTTCTTCTGTGAAGTGTCTATTCATTTCCTTAGCCCATTTGTCGATTGGATTATTTACATTCTTGGTGTAGAGTTTTTTGAGTTCTTTATAGATTCTGGAGATTAGCGCTCTATCTGAAGTATGATTGGCAAAGATTTTCTCCCACTCTGTAGGCTCTTTCTTTGCATTGCTGATAGTTTCCTTTGCTGAGAGAAAGTTTTTTAGTTTGAATCTATCCCAGTTATTAATTCTTGCTTTTATTTCTTGTGCTATGGGAGTCCTGTTGAGGAAGTCTGGTCCTAAGCCGACATGTTGAAGCTCTGGACCTACTTTTTCTTCTATAAGATGCAAGGTCTCTGGTCTGATTCCGAGATCCTTAATCCATTTTGAGTTTAGTTTCGTGCATGGTGAGAGATATGGGTTTAGTTTCATTCTGTTGCATATGGATTTCCAATTCTCCCAGCACCATTTGTTGAAGAGGCTATCTTTTCTCCATTGCATATTTTTGGCCCCTTTGTCTAGTATGAGAAAATTGTATTTATTTGGGTTTGTGTCCGTGTCCTCTATTCTGTACCATTGATCCACCTTTCTATTTTGGTACCAATACCATGCCGTTTTTGTTACTATTGCTTTGTAGTAGAGTTGAAGATCTGGTATTGCGATACCCCCTGCTTCACTCTTTCTGCCAAGGATTGCTTTAGCTATTCTGGGTTTTTTATTCTTCCAGATGAATTTCATAATTGCTTGCTCTATTTCTGTAAGGTACATCATTGGGATTTTAATTGGAATTGCATTGAATCTGTATAGCACTTTTGGTAGTATGGCCATTTTGACAATATTAATTCTTCCTATCCAAGAACATGGGAGATCTTTCCATCTTCTAAGGTTTTCTTGAATTTCTTTCTTTAGTGTTCTGTAGTTCTCATTGTAGAGGTCTTTCACCTCTTTTGTGAGATTGATTCCCAAATACTTTATTTTTTTCGAAGCTATTGTGAATGGGGTAGTTTTCCTAATTTCTCTTTCTGAAGATTCATCGCTTATATATAAAAATGCCTTCGATTTATGTGCATTGATCTTATATCCCGCTACTTTACTGAATTCACTTATGAGATCTAAAAGTTTTCTGGTGGAATTTCCTGGTTCCTCTAAGTATACCATCATATCATCAGCAAATAGGGATAGTTTGAGTTCTTCTTTTCCTATTCGTATCCCTTTAATTTCTTTGGTCTGTCTAATTGCTCTGGCTAGAGTTTCAAGGACGATATTGAATAGAAGTGGTGAAAGAGGGCATCCCTGCCTTGTTCCAGTTTTTAGAGGGAATGTTTTCAGTTTTTCACCATTTAGAATGATATTAGCAATGGGTTTAGCGTAGATGGCCTTTACAATGTTAAGGAATGTTCCCACTATCCCTATTTTTTCTAGTGTTTTGAGCATGAAGGGGTGCTGTATTTTATCAAATGCTTTTTCTGCATCTATCGAAATAATCATGTGATTCTTGACTTTAAGTCTATTGATATGGTGAATGACATTTATTGATTTTCTGATGTTGAACCAACCTTGCATCCCTGGGATGAAACCCACTTGATCATGGTGCACTATCTTTTTAATATGTTTTTGTATGCGATTTGCTAAAATTTTGTTTAGAATTTTTGCGTCGATGTTCATTAAGGATATTGGTCTGAAATTTTCTTTCCTCGATGTGTCTCTGTCTGGTTTAGGAATCAGGGTAATATTGGCTTCATAGAATGAGTTTGGGAGAGTTCCCTCCTCTTCTATTTTCTGGAATACTTTGAGAAGTATTGGAATGAGTTCTTCTTTAAAAGTTTTGTAGAACTCGGCTGAGAACCCATCTGGTCCTGGACTTTTCTTTGTTGGTAGGCTTTTGATGACTTCTTCTATTTCATTACTTGAAATTGGTCTATTTAAATTGTGTATGTCCTCCTCGTTCAGTTTAGGCAATTCATATGTCTCTAGAAACCTGTTGATGTCTTCGAAATTTTCTATTTTGTTGGAGTATAGGTTTTCAAAATAGCTTCTAATTATGTTTTGTATTTCGGTCGTGTCTGTTGTGATATTTCCTTGTTCATTCCGAATTTTAGTGATTTGGGTTTTCTCTCGTCTTCTCTTTGTTAGTGTGGCTAAAGGTTTATCAATTTTGTTTATTTTTTCGAAGAACCAACTATTTATTTTGTCAATTTTTTGTATTGTTTCTTTCGTTTCAATTTCGTTGATTTCAGCTCTCAGTTTGACTATTTCCTGTCTTCTACTACTTTTGGTGTTGGTCTGTTCTTCTTTTTCTAGGGCTTTGAGCTGTAGTGTTAGGTCATTTATTTTTTGAGTTTTACTTCTTTTATTAAATGCGCTCCATGAAATAAATCTTCCTCTAAGTACCGCTTTCATAGTGTCCCAGAGATTTTGATATGTTGTTTCTTTGTTCTCGTTTACCTCTAAGAATTTTTTAATTTCCTTCCTAATATCTTCTGTTATCCATTCATCATATAGTAGCATATTGTTTAATCTCCAGGTGTTGGAGTAGTTTCTGTTTTTTACTCTTTCATTAATTTGTAACTTCAATCCATTATGATCTGATAGAATACAAGGTAGTGTCTCTATCTTCTTGTATTTGCTGACATTAGCTTTGTGGCATAATATATGATCTATTTTAGAGAAGGATCCATGTGCTGCTGAGAAGAAAGTGTATTCGCTCTTGGTTGGATGGTATATTCTATAAATGTCTGTTAAGTCTAAATTATTGATTGTGTTATTGAGATCTATGGTTTCTTTGTTCAATTTTTGTTTGGAAGATCTGTCCAGTGGTGAAAGAGGCGTGTTAAAATCACCTAGTATTATTGTGTTATGGTCTATTTGGTTTCTAAAATTGAGAAGGATTTGTTTAACATACATGGATGAGCCACTGTTTGGGGCATAGATGTTTATGATTGTTATATCTTGCTGATTTATGCTTCCCTTAAGCAGTATGAAATGTCCTTCTTTATCCCTTCTAACTAACATTGGCTTGAAGTCCACATTATCTGAAATGAGGATGGATACTCCAGCTTTTTTGCTGAGCCCATGTGCATGGTATGTTTTTCCCCATCCTTTCACCTTTAGTCTATGGGTATCTCTTTCTATGAGGTGAGTCTCTTGCAGGCAACATATTGTTGGATCTTTCTTTTTAATCCAATCTGCCAGTCTATGTCTTTTGATTGATGAATTCAGGCCATTAACATTCAGGGTTATTATTGAGATATGATTTGTATTCCCAGTCATTTGGTTCATATTTAAAATTTTTGACACATCTTGGTTCCTCCTTTATTTGACAGTTCCTTTAGGATAATTCCTCCCTTTGCTGATTTGCTTCTTTGTTTTTTATCTCTTCCTCATGAAATATTTTGCTGAGAATGTTCTGTAATGCTGGCTTTCTTTTTGTAAATTCTTTTAGCTTTTGTTTATCGTGGAATGATCTTATTTCATCGTCAAATTTGAAGGTAAGTTTTGCTGGGTATAAGATTCTTGGCTGGCATCCATTTTCTTTCAGAGCTTGAAAAATGTTGTTCCAGGCCCTTCTAGCTTTTAGGGTCTGGATTGAAAAATCTGCTGATATCCGTATTGGCTTCCCCCTGAATGTAATTTGGTTCTTTTCTCTCACAGCCTTTAAAATTCTGTCTTTATTTTGTATGTTAGGTATTTTCATTATAATGTGCCTTGGTGTGGGTCTGTTGTAATTTTGTGTATTTGGAGTCCTATAAGCCTCTTGGACTTGATTTTCCATTTCATTCTTCAGATTTGGGAAATTTTCTGATATTATTTCTTCAAATAGATTGTTCATTCCTTTGGTTTGTTTCTCTAAACCTTCCTCAATCCCAATAATTCTCAAATTTGGCCTTTTCATGATATCCCATAGTTCTTGGAGATTCTGTTCATGATTTCTCACCATCTTCTCTGTTTGTTCAACTTTGTTTTCGAGGTTAAATATTTTGTCTTCAATATCTGAAGTTCTGTCTTCCAGCTGTTCTATCCTATTGGTTATGCTTTCTAGGGAGTTCTTAATTTGGTTTATTGTTTCCTTCATTTCAAGGATTTCTGTTTGGTTTTTTTTCAATATCTCTAACTCTTTATTGAAATGATCTTTTGCTTCCTGAATTTGCTCTGTTAACTGTCGATTGGTGCGATCGTTCAATGCCTGCATTTGCTCTTTCATCTCATCGTTTGCTTCCCTAATCATTTTAATTATGTACATTCTGAACTCCCTTTCTGTCATTTCTTCTGCCATGCTGTCGTTGGATTTTATTGATGTAACATCTAGATTTGTTTGGGGTATTTTCTTCCCTTGTTTTCTCATATTGTTCAGGGATCAGTGGGTCATTAAGATATTGCAGATTTCCTCTATCAACTTATAATGTCCCTGAAGATTGCTAGTATATCCCCTCTTATCCTTCAGTAGCCTGAAGTCTTGGAGGAGGTTGATAATGTAGAGCTCCACGAAGAAGCTGCCTCTCTAGGTGTGGTAACCCTCAGGTGGCGTATATTCCCTGCTAGTGGGCGGAGGTGCCTCCACTTGTTGACCAATGGTCATCCAATGGGGAAGTAGACTGTGGGCTGAGGCAAGGCCTGTTTGTGCCTATGTCTCTGGCTTTACCGTCCCTGTGGGAAAACCTCCCCCGGCCGGGAAGAGTCACTAGGTGGGGACGTCTCGCTAGTCAGTTGCCCTCCTAGAGGTTCCCCTCAATCTACAACTACCTCCTGGGCTGGGCTGTCTTCTTCTGCAACGATCCCAGGGGCCCGGACCTACGTCCTGGGCCTGGGAGCCTCACCCTTCGCAGGCGAGTCTCCTTAGGCTGCCTCTCCCAGAGAATCTGCCCGCAGCCCTGGAAACTTTGCTCCGCCCCTAGGCGTGTCTCTGTGCGGCTCTTCCAGCAAGAAGCCACCTAGCTCCTGGGACCCTGCTCTGCACCAATCGCCTGGCTATGCAGCCCCTCCCCTGAGCCACCACCTGGAGCCCCGTACAATAGCTCGGAGACACAGAGACCCGCCACACACCTCCTCCTCCGGACAGCCGCCCGGTTTCCGACGCAGTCACTAGGAATCCAAACAACTCACTTCGGGTCTCCTCCTCCCGCCAACCACCCGTAGCCCTAGGCAGTCACTCCAAGTCCAAGTGACCCGCCCTGTTCCTCCTCCTCCTCCTTGGGGTAGCCCCCCAGGTGTTCAGGAACGGTGGCTCCGAGACCAGGTGACTCACCACGCTCCTCCTCCAGGCAGGCCACCGGTGTTCAGGAGCGGTTGCTTTTAGTCCAATCAGCTCACCACTCGCCTCCTCCTCTGGCAACCGCCTGTGGTTCTGATGCAGTCACTCCCAGGCTAAGCGTCCCACCGCTCTCCTCCTCCAGGCAGGCCACCAGTGTTCTGGAGCAGCTGCTCCGAGTTCAAACAGCTCGTCACGCAGCTCCTCCTTTGGCAACCGCCCGCAGCTCTGATGCAGTCACTCCCAGGTCAAGCAACACGCCGCGCTCCTCCTCCTCCTCTGGGCAACCTCCCGGCACTCAGGAGCGCTCACTCTGGGTTCAAACAGTTTACCACGCAGCTCCTCTTCTGGCAACCGCCTGTGGTTCTGATGCAGTCACTCCCAGACCAAGCGTCCCGCAGCGCTCCTCCTCTTCCTCCGGGCAGTCCCCCGGCGCTCAGGAGCGCCCACTCTGAGTTCAAACAGCTCACCACGCAGCTCCTCCTCTGGCAACCGCCCGTGGCTCTGATGCAGTCACTCCTAGACCCAAGTGACCCGCCGGGCCTCTCCTCCTCCTCCGGGGAATCCCCCGGTGTTCGGAAGCGGTCACTCTGGGTCCAAACAGCTCGCCACGCAGCTCCTCCCCAGGCAGCCACCCGGAGCCCCAGCGGCTGCTCGAGTCCAAGCGCTATGCTGAGCCGCCTCCTCTACGATGATCCTAGTTGTCCGTGTTTACCGCTCCAGCGGGGGGAGGGGCGTCTCGCCGAGCAACTCCACTTCACAAATTCCCTGCGTTACGGGGCTACCGCCCCATCCGGGACGCCTCCCCAACAGGAGAGACTCACCCGGCAGCTTTGAGTTGGTCCCAAGTCTCTCACTATCTCCTCTTTTGAATCTTGCGTCCTGGAGCAGCGTGAAATGCAGCCGCCCTCTAGTCCGCCATCTTGCCTCTAATTTGATTTTAATATCTTTTCTTGTATTAAGTAAAATTTCTCCCCTTTTCTCATGACATTAGTCCATCAGGACTTACACACTGTGTGCTCAGTACTGCATCATGTACTATATAGTACTATCATGTAGACATGTATGCTTAAACATGCATATGTTATATATGTTTACTGAATATATAAGTACTGATGCTTCTTGGTTTACAATAGATTTTCCTCCCATGGTAAACTGAAAATACTGTAAGTGAAAGATACACTTTACACACCTCACCTACCAAACATCACAGCTTAGCGACACATACACTTTGAGATTTGGTGGTTCTCCCTCACAGTCGTGTGGCTGACTGGGAGCTGCTTTCATGAGACAGTATTGTATCCCAAATGGCAAGCCCAGCAAAAGACCAAATTTCAAAATTAGGAATATGGTTTCTATTGCTTCCATCATCATAAAGTCAAAAACTCAAACTGTATTAAATCAGAGATTATCTGTAATGCATAAACCCAAATGAACCACTCCTTGAAAGTAGATTTCTGGAATATAATTTCAACTACTTTTCATATGTAGATTTATTTTACCATTTCTATGCCAAAAAGTAGAGATATCAGCATAATGTGTGTGTTGGTTATTTTGAGAATCCAACAGTCTTATTTATTTGAATCTTTTTTTTTTTTTTTTGAGGGGTTATAACCTGGAATTGAACTCAGGAGTACTAGACTACTGAGCCACATTCCCCAGCCCTATTTTGTATTTTATTTAGAGACAGGGTCTCACTTTACTACTATATCTTTGTATAATTTTGGCATTTTTTCAGTACTCAGAGGCATAATCAATTAAGAATCTGAATGCTTTGACATTCTTAAAACAAACATTTTTACTAATTTGTGTTTTGCCTGTTAATCTTTAACTGCTTTCATTAAACAATTTTTATTTCTTCTTATGATGAATTAATGTAAGGTAATGGATCTATCTACAAATATAGCTGTAGTATAATCACAGATGTCAATAATTAATATTTTCATTTTACTTGACATTTTGTAAATAATATAAATTATAATTTGATTTTTTTCTTTGACCAAGGTTTTTCAGGGAAGGTTAGCTTAAAATGTATAAATGATTAGAATATGTACCTGTTTCCTAAAGCTTTTGCTGTCAACTTTTATTTTCATCTATTTATGGTCAAAAAGTTTATACTGTACATTTATTTATCATTTTTAAAAAATTATTGAAATTTTCTTTTTGGCTCAGCATATCTAAAAATAATTAAACACCTCATTAAAATGTTATCACAATAGAATAAGAATATAATGTATGTTCTTAATTCAGTCTTATCAATTGTAAGTTCTCTGTGTCCTTATTGATTGCCTATTGAATCTTAGAGAATCCAAGGAAAGTATTAAAATCTTCAATGAAAAATGCATTTCTGAAATTTCCCCTGTGGGACATAGATTTTATTTCATGTATTTTAGTGCTGTTATTTGCTGACAAAACTATATCATGACTAATTTATATTCCTTGTGAATTTTGTAATTAAAAGTAACCATTTTCTTCCTCTTTGGATGCCATCTGGCTTGAATTGAACTTTTTCATATCTTTAATATACAAAATAACCACAAAAGATCTCCCACAATAATAACAGACAATTATATAGGAAAAGTACAATTTACAATAAATATTTTAAAAGAGCAACTTCATTTATCAGCAAAGTACAAGTTAAAATAATAATACAATTCCATTTTCACCTTCAAATTGAAAGGGAAATTTAAATAATCACTATCAATGCTAACAAACATGCAGTGTGAAGAGCAATTTCATATATTGTTGATGCAAGTATAAGTTGGAACTCTTTTTTCTAAAATGATTTGGCATTATACATCAACAGCTTTAGATTTTTTCATATTTTTAGACCCAACTATTTAACTTCTCAAATTCAGGTATTCAAAGTCAACTACTCAAGTTCAACTGCTATCCCAAGGAAATAATCTGGACTATACACAAAGATTTATGAAGAAAATTTCAATATTATTTATTATCACGAACAAGTGAAAGCAAACTAAATGTCCAATAGTGAAGGAAATGTTAGATCAATTATGGGCTGCCAAAGGGATGCAAAGTTATTTAATGGTCTGGGGAATGATTTGGAAAAAAGTTTGTGATATGATGATAAATGGAAAAAACAGAATACACTATCCCATGGCCAATTTAATCTTTATTAAATGAATGTATGTTATTAAAGACAGGAGAAAACATAGCAAGCCATTTCTCTTGGGGGACAAGATGGTATGGGTATTAAAATGTGAAGGGATTATATCAATATAGTATTTCAGTAACTTTCTTACTGGTTTTGGTTTTCTTAAGGCAGTTCTTTAGAATGTAGAGTGTGTTGCTCTATATGCATAAATGGCTTGATTTTCTTTTGCAGTACCTTGTCCAGTAGGTGAATTCTCTCGTTCTGGGTTAATGCCCTGTTATCCATGCCCTCGAGACTATTACCAACCTGATCCAGGGAAATCTTTCTGTCTGTCTTGTCCTTTCTATGGAACTACAACTATCACCGGTGCCAGATCCATCACAGATTGTTCAAGTAAGTTGACATGCTTTATTTCTTACAATTCTCATGTTGGAGATTTCCTTTTGTTTGTCTCTGTGGTTGCTTCAGTTTTGAATATCACTATTTTCAGTGAATTTTGGTATCTAGAGTTGTTAAATTGTCCTTTTAAGAGCTTTCGATGGCAATGGCTCAAAGAGTCATTTTGGAAATGTTGAACTTGGTACCTTCCAAATGTCTTAGAGTCTAGGATTTAATGGCACACCATCCATCTCCATAGTCTCCTGTTTAATATTCTGATAACCAGAATCTTAACCAGAGTATTTAGATAGAGTCTACTTGCTGTCAATACCTACCACACACTGACATCTTTTTCTAATGTTTTCCTGTTAATTTTGTTAGGTTTTAGTTCAACTTTCTCAGCAGCAGAGGAAAGCATAGTGCATCTTACCTCTCCTGGACATACACAAAAGAAGTATGAAGTCGGCAGTCAGGCAAGTCCATTTTCTTTTCTTTCTTAAAATTTTTATTAGTGAATCATAATTCTGTATAATAGTGGGATGTGTTTCATAGTCTTACGTGAGCACAATATTATTTGATTAATTTCATTCAACACGTCCATTTTCTACATATAAAATGTTCTGTAGTGGAATGTTGGAAAATAATTTGTCTTTTTGCATGTCACAGGGAGGGAAACCCTTGGGGTAAAAACTTGAAATAATCAGACTCATGAGTACTATTGTTTACTCATGACTCTTAATAAGAACTTTCAAAAAGTGCAATACTAGATGTCCTAAGTACCAAAAATGGGAGTTCTTCCCAGAAATGTCTGCTCAAGAATGTGTAGATGTGGGAGCCTCCTGATTCACTAATAATTAACACTGGCCATAAGCAGAGCCCATCATTTGAAAAGGGGTGTTTGGTTTAGCCAAACGCCTTTTCTGAAATACAGGAAGAATTACTCAACTTTCATGAAAAACTATTTACTTATTTTTGCAACAAAAAAAATCATTTCTTGGAATAAGATTTGAGTTTAAACAATTAAGAAACATAACTCATGAGCATAACTAAACCAATTGCTTTCCATATTTGTTAAAGTCTAGTTGTTAAATCTGATTGTTTTAGGAGATTCTACCATTATTCTCAGTTCACTTTGCCCAATGTCATGAGTTCCTTGATATTTGTTTTTATGGGATAGCAAGATTATATTCCTTATTTCAGCTTCCTACAGCCTAGTCCAAACATAATGATTTGTTAGGGTTACATAAGTCATGTTGACTAAGCCTATTGGACACAGAAATTTACAGGAACCCCTAAAGCAGGGCTTCTCAAACCTAGAGGCATAATAGAGATCTGCTGACCAACTTTTAAAACTAATGACATACAGATACCACTCCCAGAGGTTCTGATTTATCTGTCTTGTGTTGGGGTTCTGTCTTTCGTGTATTTAAAGAACAACTTAAATGGATTCTAATGTGTAGCCAGCATTTAGGAACACTACTTGGGTTTATCAGAACATCATTCAAGAATGAAAATATTGAGCCAGGTACAATGACACACATCTGTAATCCCAGAAGCTCAGGAGGCTGAGGCAGGAAGATCGAGAGTTCAAAGCCAGCCTCAGCAACTTAACAAGACCCTAGGCAATTCAGTGAGACCCAGTCTCTAAATAAAATACAAAAAAGAACTGGCAATGTGGCTCAGTGATTAAGTGCACCTGAGTTCAATTCCTGGTACCAAAAATAAAAAAATTTTTAAAAAGAATAAAAATATTCTTTATGCTTATACACCACAATTATTCAAGTAGCTGTCCAACTAGCTTGAGTGAACTCACCTGGATGTAGGAACCAGTCATCTGTATTGCAACCTCCTGATTCCCTAGTCAGGATTGCTCTGAACTGAACAAAGAGAACATTATGTCTCTGATAGATTTCTTTTCCATTTGGTAGGTTTTCCACGAATGCTTCCTAAAACCTTGTCACAATGGCGGAACCTGCCAACAACTTGGGCATGGTTATGTTTGTCTCTGTCCACCTGGGTACACAGGTAATGTAAAGGAATGCAAATATTAATCTATTTTATGTGAAATCATTGTGTTATAGAGAGTCAAACTTTGGAATATTAAATATGTATTGTGTAAGATACATCAGACCTATCAGTACAAAAACTTTGGCCAAATGAGATAAACCAATAGGTGCCCAAAGTAAATATACCCCACAAATTAGTTTTCTTTGCACACTTTGGAAGAAGAATAAGGAATTATCTTCTTAATGAAAAATGCACATCATAACTCATAATTTAAATTGGAACACCATTCCAGAAACTATGTCCAAGGCGTCATTCTAACACAAATTAAATGCATGACACTCAACATAGAACAGATTGTCCAGCATAATTAGTTTCAAACAAACCCATAGTGTCATGTATTGCTCACTAATGCTGGAAGGTCTTGTAAATGACCATGATTTGTTGCTTTGCTTCTATCTTTCTGGAAGCTGTGCTTAGAAAAACAATATGGCTTTGGACTTGATTATGTAGAAATTCTATAAGAATTATGTTTTCTTACATTTTGGTTCAAATTATAGCTAAGTCCAGAAAGATACTATTTAAGGGAGAAGGAATTAGATCTTAAAATAACGAATAATTTAAAATAATTCTGTTCTATTGAGAGAGTTTTCTGCATTTAAAAAAATCAAAAATTTTTAATGAGAAAAATGGTGTTTAAGTAAAAGGATTCACCACACAATAGCAAAGCAAAGTTGGAAAACAAAATAGAGCCAAGAGCTAGCAAAAATATTGGCATTCTACTTATTACAGCAGGCTTCGGGGGGGGTAGTATAAAAATTGTTGGCTTGCACATCAATGTTCATAGCTACTCAATTCACAATAGCCAGATTGTAGAACCAACCTAGATGTCCTTCAATTGATGAATGGATAAAGAAACTGTGGTATATATATATATATATATATATATATATATATATATATATATATATATACAATGGAATATTACTCAGCTATAAAGAATGATAAAATTATGGCATTTGTAGGCAAATGGATGAAATTGGAGAATATCATGCTAAGTGAGATAAGCCAATCTCAAAAAACCAAAGGACGAATGATCTCACTGATAAGCGGATGGTGACACATAACTGGGGGTGGGAGGGGGGCAAGAATGGAGGAAGGAGGGACTGTATAGAGGGAAAAGAGTGGTGGGAGGGGTGGGGGGAAGGAAAAAATAACAGAATGAATCAAACATCATTACCCTATGTAAATGTATGAATATGCAAATTGTACGCCGTTACTCCATGTACAAACAGAAACAACATGTATCCCATTTGTTTATAATAAAAATAAATTTTAAAAAAATTGTTGGCCTGGCCTGGTATGGTGACACATACCTGTAATCCCAGGTAATCCCAGGGACCCAGGAGGCTGAGGTAGGAGGATCAAAAGTTCCAGACTAGCCTGGGCAACTTAGTGAGATCCTGTCTCAAAATAAAAGAGGGCTGAAGGTATAGCTCAGGGGTGAAGAACCCCTGGTTTCAATCTCCAGTACCAAGAAAAAAGAATTTGGGGCCTCATGTTCCATAGGAAATAATAGATCTTGTTGAGACTTTTGTAGATAAGTGGTGATTGAGAGACTTTTGTAGATAAGTGGGTCTCAAATATTAATGTGCACCAGAATCATCTAGAAGGCTGGCTAAAATCTAGGTAGCTAAACCCCAGAGTTTCCAGTGGTCCCAGAATTTCTGGTTCAGTAAGTCTGGGATACAGCTTGAGAATTTGCACATCTGTACATTTCCAGGTAGTACTGATGCTAGCGGTCCGCATTTTGAGACCCTAGGAATAGAGGAAGAGCTAGCCCATAGAGAGCCTGTGTGCACCCTATGGGAAGATGCAGCCCGCTCCAGAGCACCTGGCATGTGAGCTGAGGTCTGGCAGGATTTAGCTCCATCTCCACCCCTCAGCCAGGTGACCTTGGTAGCAAGTACATAGGACTTCATATTTTTCACTTTGGAATTAACATAAATCCTGACTCTGGTTTATATTTCAAGCTTCCCTCCTCCCCTCCCTCAACCCACTTCTGATTCAGAATCTTTTGCTATCTACTATACCAGGTAACTTAAACACATTGAGAGAGGTAGTGCTTCCCTTGAATACTTCACTAGATGGCAGCCCTTTCTATCCCCCGGCCCCATAAATTTAGATTATTGAGACAGTAACCTTTAAAGGATCATGCTTCTGTTTCTGTTAATCCCTCTCCTTGGTTGTCCTTCAGCATTTGGTTTGCATTTTAGGTTTAAAATGTGAAACAGACATTGATGAATGCAGCTCACTGCCTTGCCAAAACAGTGGAATTTGTAAAGACCAAGTTGGGGAATTCATCTGTGAGTGTCCATCAGGTTACACAGGTAAGAGAAATGTCCTTTTTTTAAAGCATAAACCTTGGAATCAGGAAGATTTCATCACTGAGGTAAATTTAAAATGTATTATTCAAATATATTAAGAAGGTATAAATATACTGAAGAGGAACATTTTCTTTTCTTGCTATATAATGGGAAAGTGTTTCATTATGCTGTTATATGAGGAGAGTCAGATATCAATTTGACAGTCTGGAATTGCTTAGGGTTTATAAAACAGGTAGACCTAGTCCCATCTTTGTGAACTAGATGGATAACCTTGAATGAGTTGCTTAACTTCTCTGAATCTGTTTTTCATATGTAAAGATGTAAGTCAGGAAATGAAAGGAATTATGTAGCAGATCCTTCTCTAGCACTTTACTAAATTTATGTAGTATGTGTTATTTCTGGGTGTTGTATCTGTGTGCATATTTGAGTATGTGTGGATAGAATTATTTCTGTCTGGACTTTGGGCACTTGCATTATTATGAACCAATTCATCTCTCCTTTTAACTTAAATGAATGCATTTTTTTTGTTTTATTCTTTTTAGCTATACATGACAGTAGAATCTAGTTTGATAAATTTATACATATTTATACATATTCTTATTCAAATTAGGATCCCAGTCTTATGGAATGCATGTACTTAATGCATGTATCTTAGTTAAGTCAGAATTGAAGCTTCCAGTGCTCTCCCCCAAAATAGTTCAGAGACATTGACCTTACTGTCAATTCCCTGTTCAATCACATTAAAATTATTATAATATCAATAATATAGTCTCATAAAATAGAATATGGTTTGCTGTCTTATTAGTAACAACCTCTTAATATTGTTATGGAGCACACTGAGATAATCTAATCCTCTCACACTCTACCTTACTCATAAAATTATTATCATACCAAAAACATATCTTGTTGAGATTTTTGCAGAATTCAACAAAGTGTGAACAACTACACATTTTAATTAAGGTGGACATGTAATTTTCTATACTTTATTATATTCAGTAAAATTCTTAAAACATTTCAAAGAAACTGGATTCTAATAACTTTATGGTTTAAAAAAAATTTTTATGGAGAAGTGAAACTATTTAACATCCTAATTTATGGTAGTAATCATTTTTACCAACTCATCTATTTTCTCTATTTGGATTCCATGCACAATTTTGTTCCTGTGCTCCCTCCTGCTCTCTGTGCCCTGTCCACATGATTTCATTTCAGCATATGGTATGAAAATACTCAACTCTATTACACATTTCTTTACCTAAAATTCCAAATCTCAGGTTAGTGACCCCTACGGTTGAATCCTTATTAACAAAAAAAAAGAAAAAAGAAAAAAGAAAAAAACTTGTGGCCAGAGTGCAGACACATAATATGAGAAAAATAGACTCAATCTTCTAATACATATATAAAACTAGACTTTAAATGTATGTGCAACATACTAAACATTGGATTTGTTGTGTGGATTTACTGTGAAAATTTTTTAAATTTTAAAATTCATGCATCATGAATGTACAGATTTTGTTAGATTTACTATTCTCAAAAACTGACTTTTGGGGCTGGGGTTGTGGCCCAGTGGTAGCGTGCTCGCCTAGTATGCGTGAAACCCTGGGTTCCATCCTCAGCACCACATAAAAATAAATAAAGGTATTGTGTCCACCTACACATAAAACAAAAGAACATGGAGCAGCTGCCTTTAAAAAAAACTGACTTTTATTGGTGAAATTTTCTTTTAACACATTTTCATGTTATAAAATACATAAATAATTAGATTTGTGCTATATAATTCCATGTTATAACATTAAGCAACCTAAATTCCTCAGACCAGAGTTTTGAACTTGAAGATTCATGAATCTAGGTTCATTTCTGTACCTATCCTTGGTAATGTCACAGACCTCATTGGGTGTGTAAAATAAAGGGTTTGAATTATATCAGTTGTTCTCCTATTACATTTATACAGGAACATGGGACAGCTGCACAAGAGTTTGTTTTGCCAACTTGTAGGACAAAACAAGTTATTTTCTTTATTTGATATATTTCTCCCATAATTTTTTTTGCCAACTTTGCAACTGTCGCTTCTCAACTGTAAAAGGAATGAATTCAACAAAGTGTGAACAACTAGCAAACAAGTAACATGAGAAAAAAAAAAAATAAACAGCATTACACTTCACTTTCTAACTTAAAATGTGATCAGATATTCATGGTTGTCGTCTTCCTCATCCTCATATGGAACATGTTTGTTTCTATTTCAACATACTTGGCAAACAGCAAAAAAATTTTTACAAGTTTTTAGCAATGATTTCCACTTGCTCAATTCTTGTACCTGACCAACTTGCTTGAAAACTATTGGTCTCGATGTCCTTTCAGGTTTTTCCCAGCTCAAAGATTCTATTGTTTTTTGCAGGCCAACTATGTGAAGAAAATATAAATGAGTGTAGCTCCAATCCTTGTTTAAATAAAGGAACCTGCATTGATGGCTTGGCTGGCTATCGCTGCACCTGTGCAAAAGGCTATATTGGTAAGATGTTCCCACTCTTCCTCTATTATCGTAAGATCCTGTAAACTATAATAATTAGTGCATTTATTAACATAGTATATACAAGTTATTTTCAAATTTTATGAGTGCACTGTAATAATGTAAGACAAAGTCCTCACTTTTGAGGAAATACTAAATCAAGTTTATAATTTACTCTCAAACAGTTGAGAAAAAAGAAATATGTTCATACGTGTGTGTGTGTGTGTATATGTGTGTGTGTGTGTGTGTGTCTATACTAAGACAAACTTTCAAGAGGGAACTGGAGATATATCATATAAATATTTACAAATGGACATTAAAGTATGCAAAATAATAGTTTGCAAATGGATATCACAAATGGACATAAGATAATATAGTTAAATACATATATACTTAATTGATGAGGAAGAAGTCCAAGAAAGAAAATGGCCGTGGAAGGACAGAGACAAAGTCAAAGAAACAATTTTTTGGACTAAATTTATTAATTTTATTTTTGGACATTATCTCAATTGAATGTTCATCACTAATCTTAGTTTCAGAAGGAGATAAAAAGAGAAAATTGTCAAAAATCCACAGTCCTAAAATGACTTACAAAAGCCAGAGTTTATGACAGAATAGATCTTGAATCAGATGATTGGCCAGTGGCTCTGTAGCCTCCATTTTAGTCCTTCAGAAATGGATCCTCCAAAAAGGTAACAGGGTGATCCCAGTTTTCCCAGGGAGTTAACTATCTGGGCTCTTTCTCTTCCTCATGCATCGCCAGGCGTGCACTGTGAGACAGAAGTCAATGAATGCCAGTCAAGCCCATGCTTAAATAATGCAGCCTGTGAAGACCAAGTTGGGAGATTCTTGTGCAAATGCCCACCTGGATTTTTGGGAACCCGGTGTGAAAAAAACATCGATGAGTGTCTCAGTCAGCCATGCCAGAATGGAGCCACTTGTAAGGATGGAGCTAATAGCTTCAGGTAAAAGGCCAAGTCTGGACTCTTTATCGTTTATTCTCTTTACTAATTGATCATTCTGTAGTCTTTATGGAGTATGACTGTGAATTCCAGGTCAGCCATTCTGAAATCCTGGTCCAAGGATAGGCCACAGTAGAATCTCCCCACCACCTGAGGACAAGCTATACTAAATCCAGGGGAGACCCTCTAAGTTTAAAATGTGTAACCGTTTATATTTTACATTTCCCATTTATTCCAATGCATAGCTAGGTTTGGGAACCCCTGCTCCATACCTATAAAGTCATAAAAAAATTAAAGGAAGTAGAATCTCACTATACGATAGCACTAGACAAAACCCAATATTTTTCAAATGCTTTATGTTTTAGCTGAATTTTTTACACTAGGTAAAATCAAAATGGAGTTTGAGATCATACTTTTTAGTGTCCATCTATATCTTATGTCCATGATTTTTCAAGCAAGTAGTTTAGAAACATGATTCAAAAGAAATCTAATATGAGTCTGAACAAAGTAATAAAAGATAAGTTTTAGAGGTTGAAAATAGTAAAGTTTGAGTGAAAGACTTTGTCTTCCTGAGGCAGCTCTTAGGGTGCCAGTAGATCACAGTTTGAAAACCAAACCCCCATCATCTTTATCAAGACTGCCTGATCCCTTCCCCCACCCTTTGCAGGGAATTTCAGAAGACAGCACTTCTGCAGTACAAAAGACAGGGCTCTTGCTTGCAAAGAGGCGGCTGGTTCTATATATTTACAAGAGTTAAAAGAAGAAATATGTCTACCTCAATTGTGTCATTTTAAAGTCCCCTTCCAGTTCAGCCCCCACCAATTAGCATCCACTCATAAATGACCAATAGCACTAAACAGAAGAAATAGGGAGGAAATTCTGCCCACGAGGCTTCCATGAGGTCTCATCCAGGTAGCATTGTCTTCTCCTGGGTGCTTTGCATTTTCTGGCATTTAGCACTTTTTGGTGAGCCATAGGTCCAAATTCTCTCCAAGGTTCAAACAATGGCTGAATATCAAATTCATTTAAATCCTAACAAGAGGAAAGGAGAAGAGAAACTCTCCCAATTCAGAAGGAATATGGGTTATTGACAAAATGAACATGATAATGGTATGATTGTATCAAACATGGATAGATCAAAGTGGGATTCTAGCCAAAAAAGATTTATCATCAAGTGCAGAAACCCAGTAAAGATTCCCCCAATTCCAACTGAGATATCCCTATAAACTCCCCAAATACTATTTATTCATATTAGTCATCTTTACATCAATATCAGAGAGGTGTCCCTATGAATATGCCTGAGCTATATCCTCTTTAATTACAAAATACTTCAGTCATACCAAAAATTATGAAGAATAATGAAAGTCATGTGCTCACCACTGTGATTATCTGACCTTAGTATTTGGCTATATTTGATCCACATCCTTTGAAGAAACAAGTTCTTAAGGTCAGGTTGGATTCCCTCTAACATGCATATATACACACACGTGTTCACCTCCACAAACACCTGTTCTCCTTCCATGGTCCTGGTAATCATGGTCCTGAAGTTGGTATGTATCTTCCCATTCAGGGTTTATGTTTCGTTACATAATATGACTCCGTAAGCAATACATAGCATAGCTTTACATGTTACATAAGTAGTATCCTCTTCCAATTTCTTTTTCACTCTAAGTTGTTTTCAAGTATTGTCAGGGTAGATCCATTCTGCCTTTGGTTAATTTGTTTCAGCTACTGCGGTTCTTCTACTACATTGTGATTTGCTTTCTGATTCTCCTCTTTATAGACATTTAGAATGGTGTGTCTATGAGCATGTATCACACAGGTTCTACGCATTAACCTTCCAGAAGAGATGACAAGAAATGAATATACAGGATCCAGGAAACTTGACTTTTTTTGGCATTGTCGAATTGTCACTGTGCTCACTATATGAGGTTCCCTACTTCATGAAAACCTTGTCAGCATTTGGCATCATCAGATATATTTTCCATTCTGGTGGGTTTAAATGATTTCCTGCATTCCACAGAAACTAAGAACAAGATTCAAAAAACAAGAGGACTTGGACAAATTACTTAACCTCTGTAGCCACAGTTAACTCATATGTAAAATATGAATAACGCTAGTATTCCTCATTGCTAGAAAGATTAGCTTAATTTATGGAAAGGCTTTAAAACAACATGAGAAATTTTTATACTTTTCCAAGAACATCTATAGGAGATAACTAATAGTATGAAATAATATTCCACCTGGACTGGCACTACTTTCTGCTTTATTTTTGCCACCTTGACCTTCCTAGTACATGTCATCCTAAACAGATTTTAATCAGATGAGCTGGAAAAACAAACTAACCAAGCACTGTTTGGAAGTGAGAACATGTTTCAGCATTTCCATTTTCAAAGTCTTTTGAGACACGTTGATCATGAACCAGAGACTCCTTCTGATGTTTTTCTGCAACTGTTGCAGTTGTTACAACTTTTCATTTTCTTTCAGGTGCCAGTGTGCTGCAGGCTTCACGGGGCCACACTGTGAACTGAACATCAATGAATGTCAGTCTAACCCATGTAGAAATCAGGCCACTTGTGTGGATGGATTAAACTCATACAGTTGTAAATGCCCCCCGGGATTTTCAGGCAGAAGGTGTGAAACAGGTATATATGAACTCTATGTTATCAATAATAATGCTAAAAATAGCAATATAATAACAGTACCAATTTTTGCCTATAACAAGTACTGCCTACATGCCAAAAACTTTATATTTGTTTCATCTTCACATCCATCCAATTAACTAGGTACTATGATGAAGACCCCCATGGCACAGATGAGGACATTGGAGCTTAGAAATGGAAGGGGGAAGTAGAGCCAGCTGAATTTAGCAGAGCTCTTCTGTGTCTCTAGAAAGTACACTTCAATAGGCCATTTGACTTTAGAGGTGTGAGTCTGTGGACATGTTTGAGAATCAATAGACCAATGCTAAACTGCTTTCTCAGGAGTCTTTTAGCTGTAGGTCTTTGGTTTTATTGAGTAGGTTTTGCAGAATAGCCCATGAAATAGAGAAAAACCAGAGCTCTGCACGGGGCAGGAGATTGCCCTTGCAGTTACTCCCTGCTTCCTTCCTGCAACATCAATCACCTCCTCTCCACTGAGTCATTCTCCTCTGAACACAAACATTCTTTGGTATCTCTTGGCTTTGATAACACTCCAATTCCATCTCCCCTGCCAGTGACTGTATTTCTCTGCTTTCTTTCGCGATTTGAGAGCTGTTCCAATCTTAAATGTGCACTGGTTATCTTATTTAAAAGGATGTACCATGTAAATATTATGAAATATTATTTTGTAAATAATCTAGATGTAATTTTAAACTACTTCTCAAGTAATCGTATTTACTGAAAGTGAGTTTCTTGGGCAATAGCACTGCTTGCCTGCTGCTCACATTAGACTACTGGAAATGCCTCACAGGTGCCAAGTCTGCACTTTCTTATTTGTCCAGAACAGCCTACAGGTTTCAATCTGGATTTTGAAGTTTCTGGCATCTATGGGTACGTCATACTCGATGGTGTGCTTCCTACCCTCCATGCTGTAACCTGCGCATTCTGGATGAAATCATCTGACACAGTCAACTATGGAACACCGATCTCCTATGCACTAGATGACAGCGACAATACCTTCCTCCTGACCGACTACAATGGGTAAGCAGGAGAGTAAGGATGCACGTACTCAGGACCCCATCCTGGCACCTGACAGTTCAGAAGTGACATTGGAGGTCGTGGCTGGGGCAACAGGAAGAGTCAGGTACTGCATCAGGACAGCAGGGTGACAATAATCAAGTAGAACATCTGAACAGATTCTGCAAGAAGGCAAAATTTGAGGGATAACTTTTCACACCTGCATTGTGTTTGGCTGTTTACTAAGTATTTTCCTATGTTTGGCTTCATTTGCTTTTCACAATGACTTGAGAAATCAGTGCCCTTTTTATAGATAGTAAAACAAAATTTCAGAAAGACAAAATGATTCGGCCCAAATCCCACACCCAGAGAGGGGCAGAGCTAAGTCTCAAACCCAGACTCGAAGAGTTCTTTATGTGGCAGGATCTCCCAAGGTTCAGGGATTTCGGTGATATTATTGACCCATGAGAGATGGGTGCATTCTGAACCAATCCACAAGCTCAGCACAAGGTGATACTTCTTTATTTCTTCAGGACCAATTAATTT
Organism: Sciurus carolinensis; assembly: GCF_902686445.1. Taxonomy (NCBI): domain Eukaryota; kingdom Metazoa; phylum Chordata; class Mammalia; order Rodentia; family Sciuridae; genus Sciurus; species Sciurus carolinensis. The sequence goes on from NC_062226.1 coordinate 23,145,498, forward strand.
CAACTCTAGGGTCCCCTCCCTCTGCTTTGTTAGGAAAGTCACTTCAGTTATGCTCAGAGTTTTGCTGAAGAGCCACAGACCCAGGCAGGACCTCCCCATTGGTCGTCTGTTGATACTACTTCTTGCTGAGCTGTCCACTGGCCCAGCTTCTGCAGGCCCTCTAGGACCACTCTTTTCCCCAGGCCTTAGCAAGGCTACAAGTCCAGCCTTCAATCTGGATAGACTGTGGAACACCACTTGGCATTTCCCTCCGATATACCCATATCGTTGGCCTCCTAATGAGCAGTTTGCAGACCCCAGAGACCCACTGAGCTCTCAGTCCTCTCTTCAATTCAGAGAGTCCCACTACTCTGGTGGAAATCTCCCCATCCTCAGATACTATTCTTCTTATGGAATTTGGGCTTTCAAAAAAAGAAAAAGAAATCAAGGAATTTGCAAAAACTCTCCCTTGAGGCAAAATGTACATAAAAAGAGAATTTGTTGTTTACTTGAAAAGGTGAGGAAAATGGAAAATGCAGAAAGAAAGTAATTAATATTGTGAAAACATTACTTTTTCATAAACATCTTTGAATAGGGTTTGGGAAGATTCTGGAAGAGCTATTCAGTGTTTTTTTTATCTTCCTTATCAACTTTCCCTAATCATTTTTCTCTACTTCGTTTTGAAATTGTTTCACTTTAAACTGTTGATTATCTTCGTAATATCCCTAAGTGATGTAATTGTTGGAAACCTCTTTCAGTTGGCCACCCTTGTTTGGCTCCAAATATTCTTTTCCTTAGATTGATGGACTTGGCCTACCATGTGACTACTTTGGCAACTGTCTTAATCCATTTTCACCCATATGATGAAATATCATAGTTTCAGAATTGGGGTGGTTCATTAGCAACAGCAGTGTATCTCACAGTTCTGGAGGCTGGGAAGTCCAAAAGCAAGGCACTGGCAGAATTGGAGTGGTGAGAACTCACTTTCTGACTCATCTTCTTGCTGTGTCCTCAGATGGTGAAGCAGCAAGAAGGTTCTTTTGGGCCTCTTTTTTCAGGGCAGTGACATTGATAAAGTCCCTGTCCGCATGACATAAGTACCTCTCTTTGTTCCCACCCACTAATACCATCACATTGGTGATCAGTTTTCAACAAATGAATTGTGAGGGAACACAAATATTCAAACCATAGCAGCAGTGATAGCTTACCTTCTCTAAAACACCTGAAAGGTATTCTTGGTCTTAGGGAACATACATTCTAGCAGAAGGACATCTGTCTAGCATTTGAACAACTTTTACTCCTTCCATTCTTGACTCTTTCTCCAAAATAGCCAGATGGTCAATTGTCTCAAATTGGATGATGTTCTTGGACTTTTTCCTACCCCTCAGTGTTTAAGAAACAAAATTTCCAAGAGCTACAATGAAGTATAATTAGTAAATCAAATCTGCCTCTGTGGAATATGACCAAATGGACAAAAAGGACTAATGATTTTATACAAAGTACTTTACCCACAATGAAAAAGGAAAATGGCCCCACAGAAAGGATTGCAACATATGAGTAATGACTGTATTCCCTGGAATCTTTCTTTCCACAGCTGGGTTCTTTATGTGAATGACAAGGAAAAGATAACAAACTGTCCCTCAGTGAATGACGGCAGTTGGCATCACATTGCAATCACTTGGACAAGTGCTGGTGGAGCCTGGAAAGTCTATATTGATGGGAAACTATCTGATAGTGGTACTGGCCTCTCTGTTGGCACAGCGATACCTGGTATGTCTTAGCAAAATAAATAGAATTCTGTTAGACTATAGAGGTGGCCAGTGATGCTTAAATGAAACCAAGTTTGCTAGCTGTGTTGCCCTTGATTTCGGACAAAGATCCACAGTTCTTTCTCTTATTGACTCACTACTCCTTGATTATTCAGGCTAGAACAGCCATTAAATAATGAAAGACCTAAAAGAATGGATACATCTAGAATGCAGGCTGAAAAGAAGGAATGAGGAGTGGGAGATTAGAGCAGGAGGTTATGGTGAAATCACGTAAAGTCTTATAGGGCAGGTAAAGGATTGAGGTTTCCATGTCAAAGTCAATGGGAAGTCAAGATTGCAGATGACTGCAGTAAATGGAAGGAAGGGCAGCTCAGGTAGTTCCTGGCATGGTCAGAATGAAGCAAGAGGGCATGTGGGAAAGCCCCTCAGCAACAAAGAGGTCTCTAGCCAGAGGACAAACGACACCCCAGTGGAGGGAAGTCACTCATATCAAACACAATAAAAAGCATTTGCTGCTCCTCCCCTGGGAGACAAACATGGAACAAATGGAATACAAGGGAGAAAGCAGCTCTCCCTTAAATGACCCTAGAGTAGTTGAGGAGATAGTTGAAGCTTGGGCATATCCACACACACTGAGCATCTGTCAAGAACCCATCCTGTCAACAGGGGTCACTGAGTGCTGAGGCTGCAGAAATCACAGCCCCAGAGTGAAGCTCTGGCTGCAGATGGGAACATGTGCATCTTGTCCTGATGACGTGAGAGAGAAGATAGCTCACAAGGTTTGCTGAATTTAGGTAGCAGAGATGATTTGTAAAGAAATGGATTGGAAAGATCAATTTGGAAGCTAGGAAAAGGGGATCAGAGACCAACTGAAAACATCAGACATGACATCACAGGGTAGGAGTATTAGGAAATCGATATAGAAGCAGCTTTTGAAAATCATGTGATTCCAAGATTAGGGCAATATTTAATATGATTATAGTGAAAGCACTCTCTATAAATTAAAAATACATCATTCTATTGACATCTGCATCTTTGTAAAATATATTTGAACAAGAAGTCAATATTAAAGTCAAAACTTTCTTGTAATACCACTTATGCCTATTTACCTTTTAAAACAAATAATCCTGTTAGACAAATTTGTTCAATGGTTTTGTCATGATGATCCTGTGACTTTGATTAAAGTGTAGTTATTACCATGTTAGAGATGAAGAAAACAGAGGTTCATGAAAGTTGAACTGTGTTTCTAGAATCTAACTCCTCTGACAGATAGTTGTGCCCTTTCGTTCCCCCTCTACCTTTTTGGCTTAAATTAGCATGCTGGTACATATCCATGGATGCAGCAGGTGAGGGACCACTAGAAACTAAAGCACACAAATGTGCTGGAGAGACCAAGGATTGTGAATGGACATCCTCAGTATCTCTCAGACTCACCATGTTACTTTATTCCTTCTTGGATTTTGCTCACTACTTTACCTAAAGATTCTTCATATCTTCATTCAGTATGAGATTACTCTTACTCACTCATCAAGATCTAAGTCTGCCAGATGCAGTGGTGCATGCCTGTAATATCAACAGCTTGGGAGGCTGAGGCAGGAGGATCATGAGTTCAAAGCCAGCCTCAGCAAAAGAGAGGCACTAAGCAACTCAGTGAGACCCTGCCTTTTAATAAAATACAAAATAGAGCTGGGGATGGGGTCAGGTGCCCCTAAGTTCAACACACACACACACACACACACACACACACACACACAAAGATCCAAGTCTGAGAACCTTCCCTGAGCTCTGCTTTCCTCACAGAACCCTTTCTTTTGGTTCTCCTATTTGTACACTTTGCACTATTGCATTAACCACACTAAACTGGAAAGTGTTTATGTATTTTCTCTTAGAATTATAATCTCCCAGGGGCAATACAATTCTCAGCTCTGCTTCTACAACTGTGTGAGTTCAGTGTCTGGTGTTGTAGACAGCACACCATTAGTAGCCTCATAAGCTTCTGCTGGATTCAGCTACCCAATGTCGGGAGGATGAGTCAGAGGTGACTGGGCAGGAAGATGGGAAGAGGCGACTCAGATAGAAAGGTCCCTGCACAGAGACAGAGAGCACAATGGAGTTTTGTATGAGGAAGAAAGTGGTTATTCCCTAGAGCTGGTGCACAGGGTTTATATAGAAGAAGGAAAGGAAGATATGGAGGAGAAAGGAACTGAAACAGCCTGGGAATAGACTGTAAAGAGCTTGTTTATGTCCCTCAATGAATGTGCACTTTCTCCTTCAGTAAATTAGGAGACAGGAAGTAGCAGGTGAAGTGAGGTGGTGGTTTCTGTTTGTGTTTAATATAATATGTTCTTGTTTTCAATTGTCTCTTCTCTGGGAGGTGAGATCACAGGTGATTTTTATTTTCTTTTTTATTCTTTCATGCGATATTCATGACACACACACATTTCTTCTATAGTTAAAAAAATAGCTTTTATTTCTTTTTTAAAAAAATTAAGCCCTGATGGAAGATTGAAAAGTAGATTGAAAAACAGGAAAATAAAACTAGGAAACTCTTATAGCAGCCACCTGAGGAGATGGTTGTCTGACCACAGCAGGAAGGATGGCTGAGATGATTTCAAATCTGTCATTGCAGATCTCCAGTTGACAGTTCTTGAGGCTGTCTTAATCTGCTCAGGTTGCCATTGACAAATGCCATGGTAGCTGAAATAACAAATTTACTTTCTCACAGTTTTGAAAACCGCAGGTCTGAGATCAGGGTGCCAGCATGGTGTGTTTCTGGTGGGGGTTGTCTTCCAGGCTAATCCATAGCTACCTTCTCACTGTGTCCCCACATGGCAGGGAAAGAGAGCAAGTTTTCTGGTGTCCCTTTTATCAGGGCACTAATTCCATCGTAAGGTCCCCTTCTCACAATCTCATCTAAAGCTAATTGCATCCTAAATACTATCACAGTGGGGGTAGGACTTCAGTATAAACATTGGAGGGAGGACAAAATTCAGTACATAGCAATAACTGATTGCCTTCAATTGGTGGCCAAGTTTATGGAAGAGTCTGTTAACTACGATAAGAATTCTAGGCAAAGGAGACAGGGAATGACTCTGTATCTGGTTTAAGACATATCAATTTTGAGGTCTCTGTTGGGTTTCGTGTCACAGAGATACATGTAGCTAAAATTATAGGTCTGATACCACTTTGTATCAAATTGGGAAAGTTGTTTTTAGTGACAATACAATTAGTAAGGATTCAACATGTTGGGCACTTGGGTAGAGTGAGCACAGGCATGAAAATTAATACAGCCTTTCTGAGAAGTAATTTAGAAATGTACATCGAAAGTCTTAGAAACACTTGGCATGCAACCATCAATTCAACTACAGGGAATCAATCTAAAAGAAATAATCAAGCATCTGAATATATGTTTATGGGTCAATATGTTTACCTCAGTGTTACTTTCATACCAAACTTGGGAACAACTCCACTGTCCAGTAGTAAGTGACTATTGAATTAATTAAGCAAATTATTATTTAATTAATCAAATGGAGTTTTGTACATTCATATGAAATAGCAAAGCTATTGAAACTCATGAAATGAGAACATATTTGAGAAGAAAATTAGAATTCAGACATCATATATGGATGATCCTGAGTTGTGTGTTTTGATTGAAGACCTCTCACACCCACCTATTTTCACATATACTAAAAAAATAATAAAAAGAAAATATTCAGAACTATTGGATGATTACATCTGAGTGAGAAGAATTCTTTACAATTTCTTTTCCAAATTCCCTTCTGTGTCTGTATTAATTTTTCAATTATTAATGTTATTTTTAAAATGTAGGCTGGGAAATCCCAAAGGAGGAATCCATAAACAATGATTGGCAGGCATGTGAGGTCAAACAGGCAGAATAGCTGAAAGAAGAAAGAAAGCCACCAGATAGAATCCTGTATGCATCAGTTTCTAAGAGGCAGGAAGAGAAAGGAAGCTGAGACTTTGCAGAGACTGTAGGAAAACCAGGAGAGTTGCTCCCATGGAAGCCAGGCCCCATCTGTCAGGCTCCTGGCAGGAAATAGGGGTACACAAAAGCAGGTAGCTGAAGAGAGTATAGAAAGGACTGTTTTCAAAGGTGTGGGCAGAGTTAAGAGAACCCAAATGCACGAGGAATATACCCGTGATTAGCACAAAGGAAAGTTGCAAGGTATGGCCCTGAAGGGACAAGGGATAGGATCTGTTGCTAGAATTTAGGCAAACCTGTAGTGACGGAGAAGAATCTACCATCGGCAAACCCAATGGTTTGCCTGGTAGGAGGGGATCCAGGAGATTAAATTTGTCTTTCACCCCACTCTCTCATCTCAAACTGGTCTTTCCATTGGCCAGATAGAAACCAGAGAACAAGGAAGCCCAGGGATACAGCTCACAGGGAACCACCTTTGAGACACAAAACTGAGTAGAGGCAGGTGGCGGGTAGGTCTGGTGGAGCAAACAGAGCATTGAGGACGGCAAGGAGGGGGAGTTTAATGGAATTGAATGGTCAATAGAAATATAACTTCTCTGTAGCATTTGTTTCTGTTGACCATTTAATTATTTAACTGCCTTTGGATTTCGTAATTAGGAGGCCCCTGGCAACTTTGGAAAGTTCCCTAGAATTGGTAATTGAATTTATAGCATTGTAGCCTAAGGTATAAGAAAAATGAAGTGCAGCCACTATTAGCCAGCCAGGAAAGCTAATTTCTTAGAAGAAAGTAAGCCGAATCTGGTTGACATGAAATATTACATGCATATGTATATATTATTTATGCATTTTATTTTAATGCTTTTTATAGTTATGTATTTATAACCTCAACTTGATAATCTAAATTGTATTCATCTACTTTTTTAAGCTACTATATACTTGATTTGAATTTGTCCTTCGGATAAAACATAATAAATTTACATAATTTAACTGTTCAATCATTTTATCTCATACATTTATATTGACTATACCTTTATATTGACTATGCTTTAGTCAAAGGACTAAAGTCAGCTTTTTAGGAGTAACAGATCATCAGGCCAGCCAATGATCTGTTACTCCTGTTTTCTCTCTTTCTCTTTAGGTGGTGGTGCGTTAGTTCTTGGGCAAGAGCAAGACATAAAAGGCGAGGGATTCAGCCCAGCCGAGTCTTTTGTGGGCTCCATAAGCCAGCTCAACCTCTGGGACTATGTTCTGTCTCCACAGCAGGTCAATTCCATTTTCAGTGTATGACAGTAATGAGATGCAAAGGTACAAACCCAGCAAAAATGGGAACAGCCTAATGATGACATATTTTATTGTGAGCTCTTTGTTATCAGAATTGATCACCAATAGCATTGGAGGCTATGGTCTGAGTTAGACAGAAGTTGTTTATAGTAATTTTCAGTGATTATCCTTTTTAGTTGCTTGGTGATATTCTGAAATTTTATTGGAAATGAGTATTTTGTGGAACTTTGCAATTTCAGAACTAGAAAGAGTTGTAAAGAATAAATACTTCAAATCACTCTGACTAAACTTGCAGAAACACAGGACTATGCAAGATCATCTGTAGAGAGTAACAGATAAGTGGCTTGTATGGAGTCAATCAGCCTAGTTCAAATCCCAGTTCTGCCACAGAGTCACTGGGATGATTTTGAGTGTTACTACATTTCTCCACCTCTCTGAGCTTCAGTTTTCTTAACTATAAAATGTCAACAAATAGAACTGTAACATAATAGCTCAGTTGGTAGAGTGCTTGCCTAGCATGCACAAGGCCCAGGGTTCAATTCCCGAGCATCACAAAAAAGAAAAAAGAACTATAACATAGTGGAGTTCTGATAGTTTTGAACAAAATACTTCATGTGCATGTGTGGTATTGTTAGAGCTTGATAAACGTTTATTCACGACTACAGTGGCAGAATTTCTCCAAGACAGTTTCTCCAACTCTGTCAGAGGTCAAAGACAGAATGGCAGAGGAACTCTGCAACCCCTTAACAATCAGGAAAGCTTTAGACAGGATTTCAAATTTTCAGGGAACAACAAGCCTAGCAAGAGAAATATCTGGAGAGAGAATGGTGGGAGTGGGAGAAAGGGAAAGGGAAGTTTCCTCTTGCTTCTGAAATCATACCATGCAAAAGCCTGTTTCCCTTTTTCTCTTCCCCTAAAAATCTGTGAATGTTTTTAGTGGGACTAAATAATATAACTTTGTCTCAGTGGGAAAGTCAGTCTTTATCTAAAAATGTGCTTTTAAACTTTCAGGTGAAATCCCTGGCTAATTCCTGCCCAGAGGAACTCAGCAGAGGAAACGTGTTAGCCTGGCCTGATTTCTTGTCAGGAATTGTGGGGAAAGTGAAGATCAATCCCAAGAGCATCTTCTGTTCTGGTGAGACTTTGCTGTCTCTTGATTACCCTGGAGTTTAATAGCTACAGGAGATACTAGAGAATTCTCTAGTGGTCACACTGTTCAAATAGTGGTCAATCTACTCTTTAACTGGTAATTCATCTTTACCTTATGTTCATCCAAGCGATTTTCTTTAATATTGAGATACATCCTATATAACAAAGTACAAATTAATTGGGAAGTAAATTTGGCAAAGGCAAAATAAGATTAGGACGAGAGGAGGAATACGCTTACTTTTTAAAAAAATGCCCTCCAAGGTTCTGTGCTCCTATTTGAGATGGTTTGGTTCTCTATTTCCTAGCAGCTGTCTGAGAAATTTGGAGAAATGCAATAAATAAGGCATCCACCCACTAACAGTCAAACTCTGAGTGATCAAAATGGTCTCATAAAATTAAATATACTTAAATGAGTTTCATAAAATGGTCTAGGATTCATGGCTTTTGATAACTTATAAACATTTCATTAATATTACTAAAATGTCATTTGTTCCTTTAAAAATAAAAATTTGTTCCTTTAAAAATATACATCAGCTGAAAGAGGGAAAATTGTTGACTCAATTTGTTTTTTCTAATACCTTTGATGATGATCAGAGTCTGTGGTGACTTGTTCTAACCTCAATTGAATGGCTCTTCCATGCTGGTACAAAATAGGATTTTGGACCCTTCAACTTGAAGGCTCTGTTGCTGTGTTGCTGACCAGCTCTGCACCTGTGTTCTCTGCCCTTAGACTGTCCACCTTTAGAAGGATCAATACCTCATCTACGAACTGCATCCGTAGATTTAAAGCCAGGTTCCAAAGTCAGCCTGTTCTGTGATCCGGGCTTCCAGATGGTCGGGAATCCTGTGCAGTACTGTCTGAATCAAGGACAGTGGACACAACCACTCCCTCACTGTGAACGTAAGCTGCCTTGGTTGATCGCTGCTGTGGCTCTTGAGAAATATTGGAATTATGCAAACACCCTTCAGGAAGGCTAAAGAACAGCTAAATACTTCACAGTAGCTACTAAACACGCAATGACACCACTTGTGAATTCCTCCAGGTTGCACCAGGAACTGGATGTGAGGAAAACACAGGCTGGAGCCCCAACTCTGAGTTGCCACTCATTCAATTTTTCAACCATCTCTAAAGTGCCTACTATACACCGGGCAGTTTAAGTGCTAAAGATGTAGTAGTTGGGACAAAATCCCTGACCTTATGGAGTTTACATTTCTAGTGAGAGGGGCAGAAAAGTAAACAAACAAATGTACTCTTATTTATTCATAGTAAATAATAATGGTAAGAGCTAGAAAAAGAAATCATGGTAGGGTAATACAAAGTGAGGTGGGGGATCGCAGCCATTACCATCACCTGACAGAGCATATATTTATCTCCTTATCTGTCTACTTCATGAGCCCGTAAGCTCCACAAAGCAGAAGTCTTATCTCTTTGGTTCACTGCTTCAACCCCAGTATGTAGGAGAGAGTGTAGTAGGACCTTCATAATTATTTATTATTTTTGTGTGTGTGCGGTACTGGATTGAACCCAGGAGTGCTCTATCAGTATCACCATCTCCAGTCCTTTTTATCTTTTGTTTTGGGCTTTTGGGTTTTTCAGTTTGTTTGTTTGTTTTCTGAGACAGGATCTCACTAAGTTGCTTAGAGCCTCACCACTAAATTGCTGAAGCTGGTCTTGAACTTACGATCCTCCTGCTTCAGCCTCCTGTGTCACTGGAATTACAGGCGTGTGCCACTGTGCTGGGCCTCCATAATTGTTTTTGGAATGAATGAATTGCACACCTACGTGTGCCAGACTGGGTGCTACCTGGTGGGGATGCCTATGTGGATCCAGGCTGCTACCACTACCAGAGCACTCTCCATCCAGTGCTGGTGTGCAATGGAAAATTTGTGTTCAACTGAACCACTATAGTACTAGGTTAAGGTAAATACGATGTCCCTTTAGCATTTTGCTCGTAATGTGGTTGCATGCTCTCTGGTCACATTCCAGGCATTAGCTGTGGGGTGCCTCCCCCCTTGGAGAATGGCTTTTATTCAGCGGAGGACTTCCATGCTGGCAGCACAGTAACCTACCAGTGCAACAATGGCTACTACTTGTTGGGCGATTCAAGGATGTTCTGTACAGATAATGGAAGCTGGAATGGCATTTCGCCATCATGCCTTGGTAAGATAAATGTTGGCAATTACTATGTGGGTTTATTTGAGCTCTTTGAGAAACAGCTACCACAAATTCCTGAGGCTCCAAGGGCATTCCTTTGTTAACTTCATTTTATCCCAGTAAACTCGGGCAAACCATAATTATAAAGCAGCTGTCCTGAAAGGTGCCAAAAATGTTTTGAATTTTTATCAGCCTCAATATTAAGACCATATCTATCCCCTGTTCTTTTGTTTGCCTACCTGTAAACTAAAGAAATAATTGTTTTTATTGTGTATCCAGGATGTGGGTCTGACTGTTACATTTAAATTTTATAAAAATATATGAAGTTTTATGGGTTGAGATAGGTAATGATTTTAAAGGGAAAACAAACATTTGATACATAAGAAAAGTGAATCGACTTGAATATTTGCCAACGGTCTTATTTCAGATGTGGATGAGTGTGCTGTTGGGTCAGACTGCAGTGAGCATGCCTTATGCCTGAATACAAATGGATCCTATGTTTGCTCATGTATCCCGCCATACACAGGAGATGGTAAAAACTGTGCAGGTAACTCATATAGGCATCACCAGAAATGCCTATTTCAATTTTTTATTCTAGTATATATTTATGTTATTTTAAATAAGACAGTAGTTTCAAAGCACATACAGATAGATGCAGAAGATAAAATCTAATTAAAAAACATACTAGTAGAAATTCAAGGTGTTGGGCTGGAGATATAGCTTAGTTGGTAGAGTGCTTGCCCTCACAAGCACAAGGCCCTGGGTTCAATCCTCAGCACTGGGGGAAAAAAAAAAAAAGGAAGAAATTAAAGGTGTTTTAAATCAGTATTGTGCTTCTCCCAATGTCCCAGTTTCTGAAAAACAAAAAAGAAGCCAACTATATCGCTAGGATTTTGAAGAAATATCTGCATAGTTCAAGAATAGAAGAATGAGTTTAGAAATATAATCAGTGGCCCCTCTGCTTCAATCAGAACCAAAAAAGTGGTTTAGCACATCTTTACCATCAACAATTTCCTCTACCTCAGTCACACAAAATGTTATCACTGAAGAAAATAACATCTTGCTGCCTGACCATGCCTCTATATCTTGTTATGACTTTGACAGTACTGGCTCATCTCTCAACCCATTCCTATCTTTCTACATTTGCTGTGAGGGGTAACTACCAGAACATAATAAGATAGAAAGTAAAGAGGAATTTAAAATACTGTTCAAATCATCTGGCTATAGGTCCCCTACAATTTGAGACAGAGAAAAAGTCCCAGGAGTTATACATGATATAGAGACCATATTTCCCACTGTAAAACACACACACACACACACACACACACACACACACACACACAGAAATGTAAACAATTGTAACCACAAAAACACAACATCAGTGTCAGACAATAGAAATAGAATCATAAACTTGGTTAAGCTAGGAAATCTTCTCTTAAACAGAGAATATTGGATGTTTACACATACATCATCTCCCTGTACTATTTAAGAACAAGCCACGTTATGTCATATGCCTGTACAAATACAGCATAATGAATCCCACTATTATGTACAATTATAATGCACCAATGAAAATTAAAAAATAAAAAGCACAAGTCACAAAATTTGCCTATAGAAATACCCAATTTATAATGCATCTCTTCTCTTTAAAGGATGGGTAAAATTAAACAAAATTAACACTATAGGAACTTTTCAAAAATCTTCCTGCTCAAAGGAATATGGCGCTGAAAATGAGTTAATACAGGAACCAGAAGAAAATATCAGGAAACCGCTGGTACACCATAGAAGACAGAGGCATCACTTCTACTAAAAAATTTTAAAAATACAAAGCCATTAGGAGAAAAGATTAAAACAGAATAAAAAGTTAAACACTTCAGACGGAAAGGCAAACACATCAGACAGTGAGCTTGGAAACAATGCACCACAGGGTTTGTTCTAAAGATGTGCTCTAGATTTATGTTCAAATTGCAGCCACTTGTTATAATTTATTACTGAAAGGTAAGTAATGGACCTGGGACTGTAGCTCAGTGGTAGAGGGCTTGCCTACCTTGTGTGAGGTACTGAGTTCAATCCTCAGCACCACGTAAAAAATAATAATAAATAAAATAAAAGTATTCTGTCTATCTACAACTGAAAATATTTTTTAAAAAAGAAATATAAGTAATGTAGCAAGTTAGGTATTAACAACTACATTAGCAGAGATAGATATATGGGAATGGTAAGGAAATGTATGAGGTTGGTACAGTGAGTTTATGATGGATTCAGAAGGTATAGTTTTAATCCATATCTGTGTATAGTGAAACAAAATGTAAGTTGAAAAGTATCTTCAAATATTCTTAAGTTTAAAGCCACAACTTCCTTGAGGGAATATGCAAATTAGTAAAACAATAAAATTTTCTGTTAACCATGCAGACATATTTACTGTTAGTGTATACCTCCAGTGTTTTTCTGTACACTATTTATAAGCAACGTATTTAGTTATTTTGTATAACATTACATCATATACATTTTTAAGTCACATGATAGTTTGAGGATATTATTTTAATTCTTGATTTATAATTCACTTTATGGATTTCCCATAATTACCTTTTCCCTGTATGTTAACCCTGGATGATATCCACTACAAAAAATAGTTTAATAAACATCTTTGAACATGAATCTTTGTGCTCACCTCTCCCTGCTTTTCTCAAAATCTAGTCTTATAGTTGCATTTACTTTCTGAAAGTGTTTCATTTAAAGTTCTTGACTTACATTGCTCAGATGACCTTCAGGAAGATTGACTCAATATACCTTCCCCTTCTGAGCATTCATGTATTATATTCTCTCATACTGCTGAATTCTAGCCTCAAACCTTTCTGTAACCATTTTCCCTTCCCTACTCTGATGGCTGACCTCCACACCCCTAATTTATACATAGGAGGGTCTTGTGGTCCACAGTCTGTTTGGAAAGGGAGGCTGGGAACTCCCTTGAATCTGCTGTTATACAACTTTTCCATGTGCTTGAGACCAAGTCAATTGCTTTTCACAAACTGGGTGTGCAGTTGGAGAGAGGTGGGAGGGGCAAAGCCCTCTGAGCCATGCCCTGGCACCATGACTACTTCCCCAATAAGCAACTACCATTTTGGCCAGATAGACCTAATATATTTTTATTAGTCATTCCTGTTTCCAAATATTCTGTTTAAATGCCTGTTAAATGTATTTTCTGACCTAATACCCAACCTGCCCCTGGCCTTTATGCATCTCCCTTGAAAAGCTTTCTCTCAGGTTTTCATGAGTGCCTTAACTGTAGTGGAATTCTTTTGCTTTGAGACTTTGTATGATTGTGTGAAAGCTACTTATCATTCCATAAAAACTTTGTTTCAAGAACCTATAAAATGTAAGGCTCCAGGAAATCCGGAAAATGGCCACTCTTCTGGCGAGATACATACAGTGGGCGCTGAGGTCACATTTTCATGTGAGGAAGGATACCAGCTGGTGGGAGTAACAAAAATCACATGTTTGGAGTCTGGAGAATGGAATCACCCAAGACCATACTGTGAAGGTATATCAAGTGAATTTCCATATTTATTGTGTCTGGCAATCCTAGATAGGTAAGATGTGGGCATGTCCAATATTATGTTGTGTCCTTCTTCTTTGTCTTGCTACCCAAGTATTAGGCTCATGCTCAAGAGTGACAAAACAAATATCGAGAACAAAAACAAATCTAGAGCTGACCCTTGAGCTTTTGGAATTATTTTGCACACACAAAGAAAAGCCTTGATCTTGATTTTCTTCCTTTCAGCTCTGTCCTGTGGTGCACCAGCTATTCCAGAAAATGGTGGCATTGATGGGTCAGCATTTACTTATGGTAGTAAAGTGGTATTCAAGTAAGTATCTAAAATCAAACCAATGTTGCAGAAGTTGTTGACGTGCCAGTAGGGGTATAATACTGGAAGGAAGGGAAAAATAATCCCAGAGGATGTTTTGAATTAAGATGGACTTAATTGAATGCTGTGGAGTGTGAAGAAATCTAATCCTGTTACCTAAAGTTCATCACGTCTAGAATCCTTAAATCCCCTGAGCAGTAACCTATTATGCTCAGAGTGCCCCCTTGAGGCACCCCAAGGACGATGCTATGTAGGAAAGCACTCCAAGCTCATGAATACTGTTGATGGGCTTTGATGCCAAGCCTGATGGATGAGGAACCCAGTCCACACAACTCTCAAACCAAGACATTTCTGTTTACATGTACTAATCCATGACACAAACTGGAGTCTAGCCAAATTCTTGAATCTATCTTCTACTTATTACTCAGCAAGATTCCTCTGGGGAACACATACAGTAGTCAACCTTGAATGAAAAGAAAGAAAAAAGAAAAAAAAATAAAGACCTTAAAAACATTGGTTCAATAGGACAAAAGAGAAAGCTTCCAATATATGTAAATTTCTAATATTTTAGAGGCTTTTGTACAGATAAAATTATGCAAAATAAAGCAAACTACATTCTATAATTTTCCTCTATCTTCTTCAGGTGTAATAAAGGATATACTTTGGCTGGTGAGAAAGAATTGTCCTGTCTTGCTAGCGGTTCCTGGAGTCATTCTTCCCCTGTGTGTGAACTGGTGAAGTGTTCCAGTCCCGAAAACATAAACCATGGAAAATTTAGTTTGAGTGGGCTTACCTACCTTTCTACTGCATCATATTCTTGTGAGAGAGGATACAGGTAAAGTCCAGCTTCCTACAACCCCCCCGTTGCCCATTATTTACTCAGCACGTTTCACTCATAGTTTATAAATATAAGGCTATCCTCATATGTGTGCGCTTCCTGAGTCCTATCTGATAGGAGGGCCCAGGGAAATATTTACTCTGTGACTCTGGGGATCCGTTATAGTTCAATGGCTTCCACATTCAGACTTCAAACACAAAAGCAAACATTGTGAAGCAGATCACATACCTGTTTAAATGACTTTGGATGGATTAAAAAAAAAAAAAAAAAAAAAAAAAGCTTACTTAGCTAATACTCAACATTCCATAGGATGTTGTAAAAGAGTATGCCAAGGTCATGTTGTTGGAGCTCAATCCAAAGGCTGTGGAGTCCTGACCAACTGGATTCAGTCACCTGCCCACATCAGAAATAAGAGGAAACAATATACAAAGGAAAAATGAATTTAATCACAGTTCGTTCAAAACTGGGGTGACAGCTAAACTGCCTTCCAAATCCTACAGAAATGTTGTCATTTATAGGAACAAAAAGCAGGAAATACATGTATGTAGATTCAGCCAGGCTGTACTGGCACAGAGACATGTTACAATCCCAGTTTTCAATGCTCATTGGCTCCACGGTTTTGGGGGCTGTTTCAGCTTTCATTTTCAGCGTGACAATGATGGAGAAAATAGCTTAACAAACAGGTTAGCAGGAAATGGAGAAGGAAAAACAATTTGTAACTTCCAATTTAAAAGGACCCCATTACAGTTCTCCTCCAGCTTGTCCATCCCACAGTCTTGAGAGACCTGGGCACCATTTCATCTGAATGGCTGTTTATTGCTAGATTTGATGCATAGTTTCTTCCATCCAGGGCTTCAGAAGCAGATCTGAAATCTGAAATCTGAAGATAAGGCTCCACCTAGTGGCAGGACTTGAGTGCCAGGTATTCATGCATAAGAAACCTGTCACTTCTTGGCCCATCTTATTTTTTGATAGGGTTGACAAGTGACTCTCTTTTGATTCTGACAGCTTACCCCATCTCTGAATGAGTTTCTCTGAAGACATTTCTGATAATCCATCAAATGGTTTAGTCCCACGTCACCAGAATGGACTTGTTTCATCCATTGGGTCTGATCTGGTCCCACATTGGAGAGGAAGTGATAGATGGTTATGAGTCTGTGTTGAAAGACAATTTTTATGTTCATACAACAAAAAAAGGTTTAGAAAGAGCAATTCTTAAGCTAAGCTTACCTAAGTCCACAATTAAGTTTAATAAGCATTAGCTAACATCTTAAAACATTAAGATTTGTACTCGGTAGAATTTTGAAAGACAAGAAAAATAACCAATTTTTCTGTAAAGCAATTAAGTTCTGAGAGTTGCATTTAAAGAGTGCTTACTAGAGTCCTTCTTATGCAGACCAAGGTGAATTACCATTTTGGTAAAAAGCTCATCATTTTACATTTGATGTCAAGAATTATCTGACAACAGGTTTAGAATTTTTTTAGGTCCCTACCACAGAACTACAATAATTTTGAATACAGACTACAAGAATTAATACTTATTTACTAACTAAGAACAAGGTCAAATTTCTCTGTCAGACTAACAGTTCAAGAACCCAAATTGGTTCAAGAACCCTAAGTTGGCTAAAAAGCCCCAGAAGACAAGTAAAAGGAAGGATGAGGGACAACACACAGAGCCCACAAGAATTGAGTAGTGTCAAATAAACTTTGGGCCCATAGGTTCCTAAAAATTCATTTTCCCAGTCTATCAAAAGTGGCCACAAAGGCGTCAACCCTGGTTGAAACAAGAGTTGAGTCCCAAAACAAAGTTTCTTACCTGTGGGAACTTTTATTTTCCTCTTTCCAGGACTGACTCACTACTGATGAAGCCCTTGGAGTGGTCATTTCCAAAGAACTCCATCAGTAGGGGTTAGTCCCACCAGAGAGGCACCAATTCTGTTACCAGGGCCCAGGCCCAAGGCTGCTGAGGT
This sequence comes from Sciurus carolinensis, assembly GCF_902686445.1. Taxonomy (NCBI): domain Eukaryota; kingdom Metazoa; phylum Chordata; class Mammalia; order Rodentia; family Sciuridae; genus Sciurus; species Sciurus carolinensis. The sequence goes on from NC_062226.1 coordinate 23,162,448, forward strand.
CCTGACTACTTGGATTCAGTCACCACCTGCAGCAGAAATGAGAGAAAAATTATATAAAAAAAGAAAAATAAACTTAATCACAGTTTGACCCAAACTGGGAAGAGAGCTAATTGCCTTTCCCATCTTACAGAAATGTTACAATTTATAGAAACAAAAAGCCAGAAAATATACATATGCAGATTCAACCAGGCTGTGTCAGCCTAAGGATATGCTCCAAGTCCAGTTTTCTACCCTTGCTGACTCCAGGGCTTTGGGGTCAGTTTCTGCTTTCATTTTCAGTGTGGGATGAAGACTGGTAAGGAGCTTGGGTAGGGGAAATAGCTCAACAAACAGGTTAGCAGAAAATGGAAAAGGAAAAACAGTTTGGGTGGTCCTTCAATTTCAGATGGACCCCGTTAAAGCCAGGACCTAGGTTCTTAATATTATGGTAGTTTAATTTGATTGCTGGTGATTATGTTCAGATGGAAGGCATAGAGAAAGACTGTGATCAGAAAGGTGGTCAACAGGAAGAGAGACAGGAAGTAGAATGAATGAAACAGGAAACAGGAAGTAGAATGAATGAAACAATCAGAGTCATGTTGACAAGCAACGGTGATGAGCTGGGACACAGGGATGTGAGGTTTGTAAACAAGGAGAGCTGGAAGTCTTCCCGAGCAACAGGGTTCAAATGCCCAGGCTCATGGAAAGGACAGTGCCCTTTGACCTCAGTTACTCTGATGACCTGTTTACTCAGGTGTCTCCCTTCCAGTTGGATTCTAATAAGCCTATCAACACTTTTCATTCAAGTAATCTGCTGTTCATGAAGTGTGGAGTGCCCCACACCACAACCTGTGAGCACATTAAACTTCTACTTTGCACCAAGTGGTTATGGTTATGTTGCTTTAAATGGCATATGGACTGTTTAGATTTCCCTTGTTTTTATATCATGTAATGAAATATAAAGACACACCATTTTTTATATACGAGATTTTCTCAAGTGTCCTCCACTTCCTTCTAAGTCCCTCTATCTCATCTCCATAGCAGTAAATAAGTAACCAATGGCAAAGGTGACCTGGTGTCCTTGTTTCCTGTAGCTTACAGGGCCCTTCCATCATTGAATGCACAGCTTCTGGCAGCTGGGACCGAGCGCCACCTACCTGTCATCTTGTCTTCTGTGGAGAGCCGCCTGCCATCAAGGACGCTGTCACCACTGGGAGTAACTTCACGTTTGGGAGCACTGTCACTTACACATGCAAAGAAGGGTGAGTAAATCCTTGGAAGAAAGGAACACCAGAGCCAGGGGAAGAGATGGACCCCTGGACACGAAATTCAATTTCCTGGCAGCCAGAGCCAAAGAGAGCTTTATGCTTATTTTCTGACAGCAGAGTGGGAGCACATTTTCCTGTGGAAACAGTGTTTTCCTGGATCTTATTAAATGTATTAAATTAAGCCTTGAATAGCAGACGTTAGGTGATGCAGTGAAAATTTTCTTTATACTTTAACCAAATATGTAAAAAGCACATTTAAAGCATTCACGTATTATCTTGTGCAAAACCAAAGGCAAGTCACAACGTGAAGATGACATATCTGCAGGAAAACAAGAAAGATAAAGTTTAAGTGTTTACATTTCTAATCATCTGACTTAATTCAGAGATAACATTTGGAAAAACAGGAAGTAAGTTAAAGGACTTTCGTGCTCTGGTCTCATTTGATCTTCGGGAAAGGCCTGTGAAGCAGAGAAGGGAAGGGCTCCCTGGGAGATGATCTGCCTAGGGTCTCAAGGCAACCAGTAAAGCACTGTCGCCCCCGGTCATCTGACTCGCCATTATTTGCAGTCATTGTTTTTTCTTTCCTCTGCTTCTCATTAAGTATTTTTGCCATTAATAATGTTTTCACACTCCGGATAGAGCAGTTGCTCTTCACACATTTGGAAGCAGCAAAAGCAGAGGGGTGGTCTTCTTCTGGATTCATGTTCCAGTCTGTCCTTTGCTGTGTGGCCTTGGGGAGTGGCGTGACCTCTCTGTGCTTGGTTATCCTCCTATGTAAAACAAGTTCATTAAAGATTCATACTTATGCATAGTATGAGGAATAAAATTAGATAAAGCATGGCTTATCCAGGAAAAAACCTGGCAAACCCAACAAACTTAGCCATTATTATAATGATAAGAGCGCAGAGGTGAGGACACAGTTTCTGGGCTCCCATGGAACTTGGATCTCATTTCAACTGTGTAGACCAGCCCACTAACACAGGATTGCCAGCAGGTGGAGACTATATTTTTTTTGCAGAAAGATCTTGAGAGACTTAAGTTACTGAAATCCCAGAGCTTTCCTTTTTAATTTTTTAACTGATACATAAAAAACATTAAAATTATACATATTAGGGGATTAGTATTAGGGGGTTAGTATGTGGTGTTTCAGTACATGTGTAACGTATTACATTGGGTTAAACATATCTGTCTCCTTGAACATTTAGCATTTCTTTATGGTGAAAATTTCAAACTCCTTTCTTGTAGCTTCTTGAAATGCACAGTACATGATTATTTTCTGTGGCCTCACCTCTTAAGCCTAACTGATCAACATTTCCCCATCCCACCCTCCCTCCCTCCAGCCTCTGGTAAGCGCCATTCTACTGTAACTTCTGTAAGATCAATTTTTTTCAAATCCCTAATTGTAACACCTTCTCATATGGAGAAGAAATCATTAATACTAAAATGTCAGTGCAGAAGCAGCATTTGACAGTCCTAACTACATACTGCAGCGTGACTTACAGAAGAACTTCCCCCCACTCCACAATGAACTGCATAGATCTATTTAAAATTAATCATTTAAGTGTTTATGGCATGAATGCAGAAGGCAGCAACACTTCTGCTGTTTCTGTTTCCAAATGTGTGAAGAACAGCTGTGGTCTATCTGGAGTGTGAAGGCATTATTAATGGTGACACACTTAAGTGACTAATTTTTTTTTTTTTTTTTTTTTTTTTTTGCGGTGCTGGGAATTGAACCAGGGCCTTGTGCTTACAAGGCAAGCACTCTACCAACTGAGCTAGATCCCCAACCCTTAAGTGACTATTTTAAATAGTCCTCTGCATATAAATATTTGTGGTAGTTGTGATATTATGTTCCAAATAATATCAAGATATCGACAACTTCTGGTGATGCATGATCATTATATAAAACTAGAAAATACAAAAATTCATATGTAAGAGTCATCCATCATTTTAATACCCTGAAATAAGTAATGTTAATATTTTACTTCATTTTTCCCCGGAATTTTGTCTTGGCATATATTTTTGAATGTTAAAAACCATGATATATGCAAATTTCTAGGTTTTTTCATCTTTTCTCTGCAAACAATATACTTCTTCACAAATTATTATCTATAAGATTTCATAAGAAGGATTTTATGTCTGCCAAATGTCTATAACTGAATGTGGTGTATTTAAACAAGCAATAAAGACAGTAATTAGGCAGAAAATTACAATAAACTCATTCATTTGAAGAGGATTTTTACATTCTTCAAAAGACTTCCACATAAATTTTCTCATGTTGTTCCTTAACAAATATGGGATTTGATAGAATATGCATTTTTCCCCTATTTTGTATCTGAGACACAGAAGTGTTGGGCCACATTATCTTAGAGATCCCATCTCATCTGTGATTAATCTGTGGAGCTTTTCTGTCCTTGACCAAATGGAAGTCAGATCTGCCCACCTAAGTCCCGTAGCTACCAAGGGGGATGAGATCCTGTTTTATGGTGCTTTCTATAGACAGGAGTTCTATGTATGTTTGGCTGTATTATTGTTCTCTGTGCCATTATGGTTATATAAAGTAATGGCATTTCAATAACGTAGGAGAAACTATCTTAGCTATCTAATTAAATTCATATACACACAGTTTTAAATCACTCTGATTTTTTCTGAAAGAAAAAATTGACTAGTAAGAGGCTGTTTTATTTTTCTGAAATTAAAACTCGTGTTGAGAGAAAGAACTTTATTCCTTTTTACGCACATCATCTTTGGGGTGATTTGAGGGTGGCCACACTGGAAAGAGCATCTCTGTCTTGTTCCTTTTTTTCTGGCCAATTTCTCTTAAAACATTTGAAACCTATAGAAAGGCAAAAAAAAAAAAAAAAAAAAAAAAAAAAAAAATTCTATTTAAAATACTCATGTGTCCATCATTGCTGAGATAAAAGTAAATGTTAAAATTTTGCCATAATTACCTTATTACCCATAGATACCCATAATTACCATAATTACCCATAGATCTCCTTTTATACAAGAAATACAGTATTGCACAAATACCTAAAAGTCATTCTTTTCATTCTTCTATTCTCCTCAAAGAAACGTGTGCATTTTGTCTTTATCACATACATATGTCCCCATAAACAAACACTCTGCAGATTTAAGTGTTTTGTATGTGTTACTTTGTACTTTATCCTTTAAACTTTGATCTTTCACCTAACATTATCTCTTTTATACTTATCCCTGTTGATACAGGTAAGTCACCTGATATGCACTGCTACATAGTAGTTCCTTGTAGAAATGAGCAATGTGTAAATTGCCCATTTTCTTCTATTTGTCATGGTTATTAACCTGTCATATTTTCTTTTCATCAATTTGTATTACATTTGGGTAATTTCCTCATATATATCTTCCAGTTCACTAATTTTTCTTTCTACTCTCTTTAGTCTGCTTTTGAAAGTGTCCGTTCATTTTTAAAATTTTTATTTCCTATTATTTACTTGTAGAATTTCTATTTATTGATTTTTTAGATATTTCTCTTTTCAATAGTCTCTTCTTTTTATTAGAATTTTGAGTATTTTATCTTTGTAAACATACTTCATACTATAATTATAGTGGTTTTTTTCTTCTTTGAAGTACTGGGATTGAACCCAGAGATGCTTTACCACTGAGCTACATCCTCAGATCTTTTTGTTTTTTTATTTTGAGACAGGATCTCTCTAAGTTGCCCATGCTGGCCCCAAATTTGTGATCCTCCTTCCCCAGTCTCATGAGTCACTGGAATTATAGGCATGTGCCACCTGCCCACCTTTTATTTTTTTTTTAAGATTTTATAGCATTTTCTCCTATTTTCTCATTTATTGGTGTGCTAGCATTACGGTTTATGGAAGATATGCTGGTGTGTGTTTTGTAATTTCAGATTGTGTCTTTATAGTGAACCAGGTTTGTTCAACCTATGCCAATCTCTTATGATCTGATTTTGTGGATAATTTTTTCTACCAGGTACCCCAAGAGTATCACCAACCTATTTTTGCATTAACTTATCAATTTGAAGTTTTTCTGTACAGAGTGCTATAAATTCTAACCTCAAATCCACATGAGGTGCAAACTTGCAGATTAACACCTTCATGGGAACTTTTTACCACCCAGGGCCCCTGAAAATACAGAGCTAAGCCTGTGGTGGGATCTTACTAATTCATCCTTTCAGTGCCTCTCCTCCTAGGATGTAGATTCAAGCCAGAGACTCAGCTGTGACTCTCTCATTCAACTCTACTTCCTCTGCTCGCCTAATCCAAGGTCAGCCACGGCATTCATTCACTGGCTTAATTTTCTTGTTTTAATTTATTTCTTGTGTCTGGAACATGGAAATTTCCTTTCTGGTCAACTCCACTATGCGTTGAAAATAGTGCCTATTATAACTTATTAAATATCATGTAAGGTGAGTTTTTCAGACTATGTTACAGCCAGAACGAGGATTCAGTTGTCATCTTCTCTCTCTCTTTACTTCTTTTCTGTTTCTTCCCCAAAAGTTCAATTGGCATAAACCAACAAGCTGTTGGTTTATTCTATTCAGGGACAGCATACTATAATCAAGTCATGGCTTTTGTATACTGTGACCTGTCTTGCTGTCTCCTTCAACTTCCTTAGGTACTGTGGACCTTATTAGAAGATTAGGGTTATTTCCCTCTCCAGCCTCAGTTCTGCATTCTGTGCCCTGCACAGCCTATAATGGACCCACACCTATTTATTGCATGTTACATGTACATATTCTTGTTGCTGTCTCCATGTTTTTTCCTTTTATAATTGTGTTGTGCTTTGCACCAATCTTTCCTTGAATTATAGGAGCAAGGTTCACTCTCAAGGTGAGGATGAAAAGGCAGAGACTTTAGGAGACCAACATAGGACGATGAATGCCAGAAAGAGAAAGAAGCAAGAAACTTTGTTTCCACATCCTTCCCTAAACCTGGCTTCCAAAATTCATCTTTTATCAAAATATTCAGTTTCTTGAAGTTTTTTATGCAAACTCCCCAACCCTGGGCATTTCCAGTTGTTTGCATAAACATGATCATTTGTTTCTCATTTCCTTTCTGGTCCTTAGGTTTAGACTCCTTGGTGTGAAACTCAGAGAGTCTAGGGGCTACTGAATTCCTGAAAACCTAATCAAATTTTCCCCTTTTTATTCTTCTCAAACATAAACTGCTAAATGCAATTATTGGATATGTTCAGATAAAAGCTTTGATCGTTGTTATTAATTGAAAATAAGATCAATTACTGATTCGCGTTCATGCTTCCTCTTGTTCTCATTAATTGCAGCTATTTAATGGGCTTTTCTTTTCCTTTAGAAGAAGAGCTAATACCCCACTCAGGAACTCTCTCATAAAGCTTCCCAAGCACATGCCCATGAGTAAGCCTGCACTCAGCGTGAGAATCAAATCACTGAAAATTATTTGCTACTGAAAAATTACTCGGTCCCTTTTCAAAGGATTTTGGGTTATCACTCCAGAAACATGAAAATGTATCCCACTAGTTCATCTTCAAATGTGCCCTTCTAAGGCACCAATGTGATCTTAATGGGCCATTTTTCCTTGGACTTAAGGAATAAAACAATTCATTCAAAAATATGTAAGGCCTGATTTTTAATGAAAGGCTGCCAGAGTGTTCTTTTTTTTTTTTTTTTTTTTTTTTTTTATTTATTGTGAACAAATGGGATACATGTTCTTTCTCTGTTTGTACATAGAGTAAAGGCATACCATTTGTGTAATCATACGTTTACATAGGGTGATGTTGGTTGATTCATTCTGTTATTTTTTCCCTCCCCCCCACCCCTCCCATCCCTCTTTTCCCTCTATACAGTCCTTCCTTCCCCCATTCTTGCCCCCCTCCCTAACCCTCACTCTAACCCTAAAACTAACCCCTCCCACGCCCCATTATGTATCATCATCCACTTATCAGCGAGATCATTCTTCCTTTGGTTTTCTGAGATTGGCTTATCTCACTTAGCATGATATTCTCCAATTTCGTCCATTTGCTTGCAAATGCCATAATTTTATCATTCTTTATGGCTGAGTAATATTCCATTGTATATATATGCCACAGTTTCTTTATCCATTCATCAACTGAAGGGCATCTAGGTTGGTTCCACAATCTGGCTATTGTGAATTGAGCAGCAATGAACATTGATGTGGCTGTATCTCTGTAGTATGCTGATTTTAAGTCCTTTGGGTATAGGCCAAGGAGTGGGATAGCTGGGTCAAATGGTAGTTCCATTCCAAGTTTTTTAAGGAATCTCCATACTGCCTTCCAGAGTGGTTGCACTAATTTGCAACCCCACCAGCAATGTATGAGTGTACCTTTTTCCCCACATCCTCGCCAACACCTGTTGTTGTTTGTGTTTTTGATAATCGCCATTCTGATTGGGGTGAGATGGAATCTTAGGGTGGTTTTGATTTGCATTTCTTTTATTACTAGAGATGTTGAACATTTTTCCATATGTTTGTTGATTGTTTGTAGGTCTTCTTCTGTGAAGTGTCTGTTCATTTCCTTAGACCATTTGTTGATTGGATTATTTGTAGTCTTGGTGTTGAGTTTTTTGAGTTCTTTATAGATTCTGGAGATTAGTGCTCTATCTGAAGTGTGATTGGCAAAGATTTTCTCCCACTCTGTAGGTTCTTTCTTCACATTGCTGATAGTTTCCTTTGCTGAGAGAAAGCTTTTTAGTTTGAATCTATCCCAGTTGTTGATTCTTGCTTTTATTTCTTGTGCTATGGGAGTCCTGTTGAGGAAGTCTGGTCCTAAGCCGACATGTTGAAGATCTGGACCTACTTTTTCTTCTATAAGATGCAGGGTCTCTGCCAGAGTGTTCTTAATGCCTCTTCAGTGAGAGCACAAAATGTTGTATTCTGTTACATCCTGTTGCACAGAATTTGGTTCACGATTCCATTGAATGGAATTTAATTAAATATTCATGTTAGATTTATATCAGCTCCAATTGTTCTTGCTTTGGAAGCCAGCATTTATGGACATATCTCATCATCTGTATGCAACTTTACCATTCTCTAAATATTATTTTTTCCATATTTTTATTAGTGCATTATAATTATACACAATGATGGAATTTGTTGTTACATAGTTGTACATGCACATGACATAGCAATACAATTTGACCAATATCCTTCCTCAGTATTTCCCCTTTCCTTCTCCTTCTCCCTCCCCCTTTCCTCTATTCTACTGATCTCCCTTCTCGTTTCTCTAAGAATTCTTTAATAGGTGGGTGAAATCTGTCCCCTGTAAATCTCAACACACCTTCAGACTTCTAATAGAATTCAGCAGTGCAGTAATTTGATCAGAAACCAGTTACAGTGCTATTAGGCACTAGCTAATAATTAATTTCTCTTTTTGTGTCATTTAGAAAATATATCCTCCTTTATCATCTTAAAGGGCTGAATGGTGTATTTTAGAATACATATTTTTAAACCCTTGTCCTGATCTTCACGGAACACATTATCTAGTTATCCTAAGCATGGGCACCCGATCATGCAGGACCTTACCGAAGACTTTAGGAGATCTGCGTCAGGAATGGGAGCAGAGATCAAATACATATCCCTTATGATGCCCCACAGTGAATCTATGGCTGCACATCCGCACCCACCAAACATCAGGGCAACCCTGTCAGAAAACACCCATTCCTAGCTCTGGCCCCCTCCCTGCTTCCTAGTATTCATGAGGCACTCCGATGTGAAAGTTCCCCCTGTATCCCCGCTGCATCCTGCTCCCTTTGCTTTGCTTCTGCCACTCTTCTGCCCTGCACGACTCCTCTTCCCTTTCCCCCTCTGAGAGCCACCTGATTGTTCAGATCAGGTGATCAGAGGCCTAACAAAGTGCTGCCAAATTATAAAACACAAATTCTTGTGCTCTCCAGAGAGACTGTAGAATGAGGATGGTTCTGGAGGTAGATGCTCCGGCCTCAGACCAGCTGGTCTTGTGAAATAAAGGAAGAATTTTATAGATGGCACAATGGATTCTTATAAATCCATGTCTAAGTTTATGTCTGTGAACTTCAGTCAGTGAAATATGCTGGCAACATCAAAGGGTCCCTGAACAAAAGGATGTGTATTTCAAAGTGTATGAATGATGCAAACTGTGCTATAAAACATCAGGAGCTTCAGCCAATGGGACTTCTACTCTTAGCACATTCTACACAGGAGCAATAGAATCTGCACACTCAGACCAGGGATAATGGATTTTTTCCATGATAAAAGTATGCTCTTAGCATGTTGTGTGTACACCTTCCTGCATCTCCAAAGATAGAAACCATCTAAATATTTGTTAAGTTCAGATCCTTGTACAATGTACTAAGCTTATTCAAATAATGAAGTGCAACAGGTCCTAACTGGAGACTTCACTCAGTTGTTCGGTACATGTATAAGGATTCATTTATAAACTACTTCTATCAATTGCATGACCGAAGACAGTGGTTAGGGTGGATGCACATATCTATCTCTACAGATACTCTATCATTTTTTCCCTTGATCTATCTATCTCCCATAGATTTCATAAATAAACACTGACTAGGATAAAGGAACTCCAATATCTATGAGAGCCAATTCTTTATAAAACTAAAAGGGATCTCAAATTTTCTGGTAACTAATGAGTTAAGAATCTTGACTAGCTGGTGGGTCAAATAAATTTGTGCTACTGACACTGCAATAGAGTTTCCATAGGACACCCACAAATTATGATCTTACCTACCTTGTTTTGAAAAGAGAGCAGTATTGTGGAAACTGTTACAAGTGTCAGAATCTGATAAACCAAATTCAGATCCCAATTCCACTGCTTCTGACTGTGTGACTTTAGGTTACTGAGCCTATCTGAAGCACCATTTACTCATCTGTAAAATGAACCAATCAATTTGTCTAAACTATTAAGTACCCAATTATTTTAGTCCCCTGACTATTCATTATTATCAAAATGACAGACTGATCACATACTAGATATTCTTTTAAAACTCTGTCATCTTTCTCTTCGTTAAGAGTGATTATGAATATAAAATGATTCAAATATAATAGCACTAATACTGCACATATCCTAATATTTTGTTCTCCATTGAGAGAACACTTGAGAATTTAAGATTTTTGCACATCATCAATCTATCATCATATATAGGTACATGTCATCATACCTTGTGCATAAATTCTGAAAACTATTAAGCAAATTTTTTTCATTCTGAGTGAATAGCAAAGCCATAAGCAAAACATGGCTTTTAACTCTAATCACATGGGTAAAGATTTTAGAGGCATTAGAGACTGAAATTATAATCACTGTATTAAAGTTCACTGAATATAATTACATAATTATGAGCTCTTCTAGGCTTAATATGGAGCTTGTTTCAAAGATAAGTGCTAGCAACAGACTAAAACCATCTTAAAGACAGATGGAATCCCAATTTTAAATTTTATCAAATAGGACCATATTACTCCACACTTTTATTTTAAACTTGTAATAGTTATTACAGTTCCACAAATAGGAAAAATCTTAAATCCATTTCTTTTTCTGAACAAACAATATTAACATCAAGATGCAATTACAAAATGCACCTGTGTGCTAATAAAAAAATGATGCAGTTGCATTTCTCGAAAGAGGGTCACTTGATCAATAAGCTCAATATTCAAATAGTAACTATAATAGTCTTTAAAATACAAAGAATAAAAGTAAAGTCACTGTTGAAAAGATTTGAAAACAGATGTAAATGCTTTTTCTCAAATATTCAGTTAGTTATCGTTTCTTTTCCTCCAATCTCATAGGTATACCCTGGCTGGTCCTGATACCATCGAATGCCTGGCCAATGGAAAATGGAGTGGGAGTAACCAACAGTGTCTGGCTGTCTCCTGTGACGAGCCCCCCAACGTGGACCACGCCTCCCCAGAGACTGGCCATCGGCTCTTTGGGGACATCGCATTCTACTACTGCTCAGATGGTTACAGCTTGGCAGACAATTCCAAGCTCCTCTGCAATGCCCAGGGCAAGTGGGTTCCCCCAGAGGGTCAGGCTATGCCCCATTGCATAGCTCATTTCTGTGAAAAGCCTCCATCCGTTTCCTATGGCATCTTGGAATCTTTGAACAAAGAAAAATTTGCGGCTGGCTCAGTTGTGAGCTTCAAGTGCATGGAAGGCTTTGTGCTGAACACTTCAGCAAAGATCGAATGTATGAGAGGCGGGCAGTGGACCCCTTCCCCCATGTCCATCCAGTGCATCCCGGTGCGATGTGGAGAGCCGCCAAGCATCATGAATGGCTATGCAAGTGGATCCAACTACAGTTTCGGGGCCATGGTGGCTTATAGCTGCAACAAGGGGTTCTACATCAAAGGGGAGAAGAGGAGCACCTGTGAAGCCACCGGACAGTGGAGTAGCCCTATTCCCACGTGCCACCCTGTGTCTTGCAATGACCCACCTAAGATTGAGAATGGCTTTCTGGAGGTAAGAGACTGATCAGTAAATGGTCCATGCTTCCTCACTTCCAGGGCTAGCCCACTGTGGCTAACCCTGGTTCAGAAGCCAGGCCAGTGAACAGATTATTGTTATTGGTGGTAAATATTGGATAAAATTTAATCAAGGTGATCCTGAGTCCTTTTGACATACAACTCTATATTTTATTAGTATATAGGTTTTCAAAGCACTTCAGGGCCATATCAGTACAAAATATGAAATTAAAGTAAACCAATTTTAATAAAATACTATGTTGCTTTGTACGAACTACAAAATGTACTTCAAAATGGATATGTAATTTATTTTAAGAAACCAAGATCTGAATGGAACCTAAAGAAATTCATTAACATTTCTTATTTTTAGGCAAAAGATGGGATAAATCAACAAAGAGGCAGTTTTTGCATTGCTTTTTTAATAGATCTAAAGATAATCTTACCATGGTGGACAAAGTTAAGTCTGACCCAAAACTGTCCTGCTTGCACAACAATATGTGTCTTGCCAGGAATATTATGAAAATCAAAAGGAGATCAGTAGAATAGAGGAAAGAGACCAGGGATGGGAGAAGGGGAAGGAAGGAGAAGTGCTGGGGAGAGAATTTGGCCAAATTATATTGTATATTTTGCACATGTATAAATACGTAACAAATCCACCATTACATCTAACTATAATGCACCAATAAAAAATGTGGAAAAATTACATGTTTTCTCATTGAGACACAAGAAAATAGGAATGAGAACCTACTTTCCCAAATCAAGGGCCATTTAAAATAGGCACTACTCCAAACTAAACTCATTTTTAAGGCCCACACACATGTATTGGCTTTTTTCCTTTATATTCAAAAAACAGTGAAAGACTTTTTTTTTTTTTTTTTTTTTTTTTTTTTGCGGTGCTGGGGATTGAACCCAGGGCCTTGTGCTTGCGAGGCAAGCACTCTACCAACTGAGCTATCTCCCCACTCTGAAAGACTTTTTAATTAAGACTTTTGCTTAGATTTATTAGCTGTCCATTGGAAGTGGGTATAGAAATATGTAAGAAATTTTTCTTAATTTATTTACTTAACAAATATTTCCAGAGCTTCTGCTAGCTGCCAAGTATACTTATGAGCACTGGAGATCTGTCATTAAACAACACAGAGTACGTCTTTGATAGTAGGGTGTTTACATGCATGTGGGGCACTCAAACAAAAAGAGCAAGTAACTCCAAAAACTACTGAGTTCACTATACCCTGGAGCTGGAAATTACTTTTTTTATTTTTTATTCTTATTTATTATTATCACTAACAAAGAACCACAATAATCATTTTAAATGTTTTATTATTAGTTCATCTGCCTAAAAAGATCCCTTATTATATTATGTACTTATTAAATTTTATGATCATAAATATTAAAGTTTTATTTTTAAAGATGGAAGGGGCTTGGGGACATGCCTCAGTGGGAGAGCACTTGCCTAGGATGTGTGAGGCCCTGGGTTCAATTCTCAGCACCATTAAAAAAAAATAGCTAAAACATGGAAGTTTCATCTTTATTTTTCTTTATTTTCAGTCCTCTGTTACAGCAGCAACTTTTTAAAAGTATGTTATGAAGAAAACAAATAATATTAAGATATATCCATAAAAATATTTTAAATTATATTTTTATTATCTAACATTAACAAAGGCATGTGCATTTGTGTGGTTTTTTTCCCCTGTGGCTAAAACACCAAACTGTGGCATTTCTTTGGTCATTAAGATTATTTTTTTTAATTTACCAAGCAGTCTCTAATTTTTCACCATTACCTATCTATATCGATCAATATAGAGTATATTGATATTTTACTTCATATGGGCTCGGTATTTCTGCAGTAGGTATTATTTAATTCGATCTACATTTCACTTCTACATTTCCAGTTAGTAAAAAAATAAAGTGAACTTGCTGAACAAAAACATAGATCTTTTTTAAATCCTAATGAATGTATTTTCATGTAGGTCTTCTAGTTTTGTTCTGTTTTACTGATAAAGTATTTTGTCAATTATATTAACTCTTACATAAATTGCACTCGCTCACTTTCTCCCTGTTATTCAGCACACAACTGGCAGAATCTTCGAGAGTGAAGCAAGGTACCAGTGCAACCCAGGCTACAAGTCCGTCGGAAGTCCTGTGTTTGTCTGCCAAGCCAATCGCCACTGGCACAGTGAATCCCCTCTGTCCTGCGTCCCTCTCAACTGTGGAAAACCTCCCCCAATCCAGAATGGCTTCATGAAAGGAGAAAACTTTGAAGTAGGGTCCAAGGTTCAGTTTTTCTGTAATGAGGGTTATGAGCTTGTTGGTGACAATTCCTGGACCTGCCAGAAATCTGGCAAATGGAGTAAGAAGCCAAACCCCAAGTGTGTGCCTGCCAAGTGTGCAGAGCCTCCCCTCTTGGAAAACCAGCTCGTACTGAAGGAGTCAACTTCTGAGGTAGGAGTGGTGACATTTTCCTGTAAAGAAGGGCATGCCCTACAAGGTCCCTCTGTCCTGAAGTGCTTGCCATCCCAGCAATGGAACGATTCTTTTCCTGTGTGTAAGATGGTTCTTTGCCGTCCACCTCCCCTAATTTCCTTTGGTGTCCCTGCTCCTTCTTCTGCTCTTCATTTTGGAAGTACTGTCAAGTATTCTTGTGTAGATGGGTTTTTCCTAAAAGGAGATCCTACCACCCTCTGCCAAGCTGATGGCACCTGGAGCTCTCCACTGCCAGAATGTGTTCCAGTAGAGTGTCCCCAACCTGAGGAACTCCTCAATGGCATCATTGATGTGCAAGGCCTTGCCTATCTCAGCACAGCTCTCTATACCTGCAAGCCAGGCTTTGAGTTGGTAGGAAATACCACCACCCTTTGTGGAGAAAATGGTCACTGGCTTGGAGGAAAACCAACCTGTAGACCCATTGAGTGCCCAAAACCCAGTGAGATTTCAAATGGCAAGTTCACTTACACAAACCTTCACTATGGACAGACTGTTACATACTCTTGTGACCGAGGCTTCCAGCTTGAAGGTCCCAAAGCCTTGACCTGTTTAGAGACAGGTGATTGGGATGTGCATCCCCCATCTTGCAATGCCATTCACTGTGACCCCCCACAACCCATTGAAAATGGTTTTGTAGAAGGCGCAGATTACAGCTTTGGTGCCATGATCATCTACAGCTGCTTCCCTGGGTTTCAGGTGGCTGGTCATGCCATGCAAACCTGTAAAGAGTCCGGATGGTCAAGCTCCGTCCCATCATGTGTGCCCATAGACTGTGGTCTCCCTCCTCACATAGATTTTGGAGACTGTACTAAAGTCAAAGATGACCAGGGATATTTTGATCAAGAAGATGACACAATGGAAGTTCCATATCTGACTCCCCACCCTCCTTACCATTTGGGAGAAGTGGCTAAAACCTTGGAAAATACAAAGAAGTCTCCTGATACACATTCATCCAACTTTCTATATGGCACTATGGTATCATACACCTGCAACCCAGGATACGAGCTTTTGGGGAATCCCACATTGATCTGCCAGGAAGATGGAACTTGGAATGGCAGTGCACCTTCCTGCATTTCAATTGAATGTGACTTGCCTGTTGTTCCTGAAAATGGCTTTTTGCACTTTACAGAGACTACTATGGGAAGTGCTGTGCGGTATAGCTGCAAACCTGGGCACGTTCTTGTAGGCTCTGACTTAAGACTTTGTCTACAGAATAGGAAGTGGAGTGGTGCTTCCCCACACTGTGAAGTCATTTCATGCAAAAAACCAAATCCAGTCATGAATGGATCCATCAAAGGAAGCATCTACACATATTTGAGTGTTGTGTACTACAAGTGTGACCCTGGGTTTGTGTTGAACGGCACTGAGAGGAGAACATGTCAGGAAAATAAAAACTGGGATGGGCATGAGCCAATTTGCATTCCTGTGGATTGTGGCTCACCACCAGTCTTGGCCAATGGCCAGGTGAAAGGTGATGAGTATACATTTCAAAAGAAGGTTGAATACACTTGCAATGAAGGGTTCTTGCTTGAGGGAACCAAGAGTCATGTTTGTCTTGCCAATGGAAGTTGGAGTGGAGCCACTCCCAACTGCATGCCTGTCAGGTGCGCTGCCCCACCACAAGTGGCAAATGGGGTGATGGATGGCCTGGACTATGGCTTCAAGAAGGAAGTGGTGTTCCACTGTCGGGAGGGCTATGTGTTGCACGGTGCTCCAAAACTCACCTGTCAGTCAAATGGTAACTGGGATGCAGAGGTTCCTCTCTGTAAACCAGTCAACTGTGGACCTCCAGAAGATCTTGCCCATGGCTTTCCTAACGGTTTTTCCTTTTATCATGGAGGGCATATGCAGTACCAGTGTTTTCCAGGTTATAAGCTCCATGGAAGTCCTTCAAGAAGGTGTCTCTCCAATGGTTCCTGGAGTGGCAGCCCACCTTCCTGCATACCTTGCAGGTGTTCCACACCAGTCATTCAATGTGGAACTGTCAATGGGACTGATTTTGGTTGTGGAAAGGCAGCCCACATTCAGTGCTTCAAAGGCTTCAAGCTCCAGGGACTTTCTGAAATCATCTGTGAGGCTAATGGCCAGTGGAGTTCTGACTTCCCACACTGTGAACATGCTTCTTGTGGTTCTCTCCCAACCATACCAAATTCATTCATCAGGGAGAGCAGCTCTTTGGAGGAAAACGTGATAACTTATAGCTGCAAATCTGGCTATGTCATACAAGACAATTCAGATCTTGTTTGTACAGAGAAAGGGACATGGAGCCACCCTTATCCTTCCTGTGAGCCTGTGTCCTGTGGACCCCCACCATCTGTCATCAATGCAGTGGCAACAGGAGAGGAACACACCTATGGAAGCAAAGTGAAACTCAGGTAAGACCATGACTCTAGAGTCTCTAAGGACTGCAGACAGGAGGATTGTAAAAGGAAAAGTGATAGGTCACACTTTAGCTAGCTAGGAAGAGACCACCACCTCTGGACTGTTCTCCAGGAATCAAAACTATTAACACTGGATTTATCCTACATATAATTTTGCAGAAATATATTGACTGTAAAAGTAAATTTATGTTTTTTTCTGATTGATTTCTAATATAATTATCATGACTATCTTGAAACAACAAGATCCTTTCTTTAGCTATCTTGAATAGCTCTTGAATCGTGAGGCTCTTTTAAAACATCATAGTAGTAAATTTTCTTATATTTGTAACTTGATGGTTTCATTTATACATGCAATGCAAATGTTAGGGAGAATAAAGCAAACTCAAGTCAAAAAGTACATACTTGCATTAACCAATAGAATTAAAGATCATCTGAAAGGGACTTCCAACCTATGTTATCTAAACAAACCAAGTATCTAATGCCCAAACCATGATTTTTGCTGGAAATTTCCCCATCTAAAATGTATTACTAAAATAAAATGTGGAATTAATTTGTGAATTTAATTTGGATACAAAAACTAAAATGTTCAAATATATTGAAAGTCTCTAAAAACATTTAAATTTTATTTACATCTTTGAATTAATTATGGATTATCCTTCATGTATTCTTGTGTTGGGTTTGACTAATACTTCATTCATTCAGCAACTCTTCTTAAGCATTCTGTTGTGGACATCATTTTTTTTTTTTTTTTTTTGTACTGGGGATTGAACTCAAGGGCACTTAACCTTTGAACCACACCCTCAGTCCTATTTTGTATTTTATTTAGAGACAGGGTCTCACTGAGTTGCTTAGTGCCTCACTTTTGCTGAGGATGGCTTTGAACTTGTGATCCTGCTGCCTAAGCCTCCCAAGCTGCTGAGATTACAGACATGTGCCACCATGCCTGGCTGTTGTGGACATCTTAGCTTCACCTTCCTAAATGCAGCAATCAGTAGATCCAAGAGAGGGCTGAAATGATAATGATGCTAAAGAGTCATACACCAAGCAGGGGAAAAAAAAAAAACTATGATTCCTTGC
The DNA here is from genome assembly GCF_902686445.1 of Sciurus carolinensis. Taxonomy (NCBI): domain Eukaryota; kingdom Metazoa; phylum Chordata; class Mammalia; order Rodentia; family Sciuridae; genus Sciurus; species Sciurus carolinensis. The sequence continues at coordinate 23,180,085 of NC_062226.1, forward strand.
TTTAGAATCATATTTTTAAAGTTTCCATTTGGATGTTGGTATGTCAGGGATCTTGAGAAGCCACAATGCCACCTACTTCTCAAGATGTGCTTTTTGTCCCCTGTTGTATGTTGATTATATCATCTTTCAGATCTTTACTTAGTATCCGATAATTAGATAACTATGCATTTGCAAAGTCTCTGACACCTAACTTTCCTGGAAACTTGTGAAATGTTTAGAATGTTATCTAGGAATAAGTGTTAATGAATTAAATTGTTTAATCTAAAAGGCAGTCTAGAATCATGGTAAAAGTATGGATTACAGAGTGGAATGCCTCTGGAGTCCTCAGATTTACTATTGAGCTACACTGCCTTCATAGGAGGTAGGAAATCAGCTCTATCATTCTGTCACTGTGTGGTTTTGAGGAATCCACTTGATCTCTTTGCTGTAAATTTCATCATCTGCAAAATGGGAATAAAGATAATAAAGATACTCATAGCACTATTCCTAAGTGTGTTAGAATTTGAGTTGATATTTGTACAGCATTTAGTACAGTGACCAGAATTTAACAAGGACTGTGTAAACACTTATTGAATAAGTAAATGCATATTTTAAAAATCATAGAGGGTATGGGAACCAGGTTGAGTTGAGCTCAAACACTAATACTGCAGTTACTTGGTAATACTAATAATCAGGATTGAAAGAAATTTCCTATGTAGGGACTAGAACAGTGCTTAGCACAAAGTAAATGCTTAGTAAGTATTAATTATGTTATACTCTTACCAGTAGATGAGTCTATTTGAGCTTCGTCCGTAATTTCTTAAACTGCGAGCTGTTTTTAGGATAAAAATGATTTTAACAATGCTATTATTCACAGTGAAGAAAAATAACATCAACAACATTTAAAGTAACTTTAGCCTTAGCTAATCTTGAATGTGCATAGCTAAGGATTAATCTGATCATCTTTTCTATATTAATGTCTTTTCATGGCAATGCCGTCTACCTGCCATTTGAATCAGTTTTGATGTAGCACATAAAATGTCTACAGAGCCTTATAACAGTTTCTTAAATCCAAAAATGGGTCAGAAACTATATTGTGCTTTTAAACAACACTCATTTTTGCATTTGCATTGCAGATGTCTAGAAGGTTATGTGATGGATGCAGATATAGATACATTCACCTGCGGGGAAGATGGTCATTGGTTCCCAGAGATAATCTCCTGCAGTCCTAAACGATGTCCTCTGCCTTCAAACGTAGCACGCATTCTTGTTCATGGAGAAGACTTCACTGTGAATAAGCAAGTTTCTGTGTCATGCGCAGAAGGGTATGCCTACCAGGGGGCTAACATATCAACATGTCAGGTAAGACTATCTTAATTGGAGCATAAAAGTCAAATTCCTACATATCCATCGTGATAAAATGAGCAGCTTCCTGTCCTGAGAAGAAAAGATGCCTCAAGTTTTCATTCACATCAAAGGATTTAAGAAGTTTCTTGGAAAATAAAATAATGTATCTTTCTTCCCAAAATTCTCATTTTGAAACTTATAAAGTGCTAAAGTTAGGTAAAATGTTAAAATATCTCCATCAGGACATTTGTGACAAGTTAACCATAAATGGTTTTAGTTTGGGTTTTGGAGTTTGGGACTTAGGGTTTATTTTTCCTCAAATGAGTGTCATGTAAAAAAGAGCCATGGGTCATGCTAAATTTTCCAGTTTCAGTAGAAAACCCAAAGTTTATAGAAGCAGACAGAAAACTAGAGTTGAATCCAGCCTCTGCTACTTATGACTTGTTTGACTTTAAGAAAGTTCCTTTAAATTTCTGATCTTCAGTTTCCTTATTTGAAAAGAGATATGTGTAACAATACATACCTTGTATGGTGGTTGTGAGAAGCCAGACAAGGGGAGGAAATTATGCATGAGTTTGTGTCTGCAAATGGTGATCTTTCCAAAGATTGTGGCTGATTTATATCTGTAGACACTCTTTTATTTAATATTTTCCTTAGTTGTGGATGGACACAATATCTTTATTTTATTTATTTATTTTTATGTGGTGCCCGAGGGTCAAACCCAGTGCCTCACCCGTACCCAGCCAGCGCTCTACCACTGAGCCACAACCCCAACCCACATAGACACTCCTTTGAGCATAAAAATCGTGGTGAGTTTGTCATGAATGTCTTCGTTACAGACATTTTATCATTTTACCTGACTTCGGCACTTCCTTAGCTGACAAGTATGAATCAGCACCATAGATAGCAGGCTTCCCTAGCACATTCCCTTCTCCTAGATTCTATAATGTATGTCAGGGAAAGAAAAGTCAGATGACCATTAATTCACTCATCTTCTGCTGGACTTGGGGTGGGGTGGGTGTAAGGGAGGGACTGTGGCATGGTGTAGACATGACTTGCACATTAAATGTATCTTTGGTTGATCTCCATCTCAAACATTTATAAGTTCCGTGACCTTATATTCCTCCAGCTTGTTTTCTTTGTAAATCTGTGGTAATTGAAAGGATCAAATAATTTAATGTATGTAAAGTTTCTAGTACATGCCTGACATGTAGCAGGGACTCAAGAATTATTTTATTCTCCTCTGGATTTTCCATTTTTAAGTTATGCATACTTAATGATCGATTGCTGCCATACCTAAAAGTAGAATCATCACAGAGAACAGGTCAGGTGACTGCCATTGTTAACCATGCTCTCAAATTTTGCTTAGTTCCAGAAGACCTCTCTTAGATGTATAGCTGAAATTTTTGAAGAGAGACTTTGGGGATGGGGGTACCAGAGATTGAACCCAGGGGTGCTTAACCACTGAGCCACATCCCCAGACCTTTTTATTTATTTATTTTGTTTTGTTTTGAGATAGGGTCTTGCTGAGTTGCTTAGGATCTCGCTAAGTTGCTGAGACTGGCTTTGAACTTGCTATTCTCCTGCCTCAGTCTCTGGAGCTGCTGGGATTACAGGCATGCGCCACCAGGCTCAGCTTGAGGGGGGACTTTCTTGCAAGAACTGTCAGAATGAAGCAGAGTCCCTCCATACTAAGGGAATCAAAGTGATGTTCTCCAGACTGGGTAGTCCCCCAGGTACCCTGAAGTACCCTAGATATTGGTGACTTTTTTTCTGATTCAGTGTTTTATTTTTTAAAACCATCATTACTTTTTCCATACATAGTATGACCTTCGTCCTTTGCGTAACTTGGTTTTGGTTTAATTTTTTGATCTCAAAAGTAGAATAAACCCTTTCTAAGTATTTAAATGCACGAATTGCATAAGATTATATCAGTACCTAGAAATATTTTATTACAAGGTAATTACATGATTCTATAGTTCATAGAACAAATAAATAGGTGAAGAGATCAGTACAAACTTTAAAAAGTTAATACTGAAGGAAGGACCAGAAATTAAGACTTGTTACATAATTACAGAACTTGCTGAGCACACACCTATAATCCCAGCAACTCGAAAGGCTGAGGCAGGAGAATCACAAGTTTGAAGCCAGTCTCAGCAACTTAGAGAGACCCTGTTTCAAAATAAAAATAAAAAGTAAAAAATGGCTGAGGATGTAGCACAATGGGGATGTCAAGTGCCCCTGGGTTCAATCCCCATTACCAATAAAAACAAACAAACAAAAAACAATAATAACAACAACAAACTCCCATCAGTGTAGTATTGGTATAAAATTAAATAGAAGGAAAAATGAATGGAACAGAAAAAATGAGTCAGAAGTGGATCCTGTAAAGCACTGGAGAAAGGAATAACTAATGAATCACTCTGACAAAACCAAAATCTTTGACAAAATCAAAAGAAATAAAATTGACACACAGTATCATAGCAGTAGATAACAATCTTTAAAAGAAACAACTGTGCGTGCCTTACTTTACTCAACTACAAGACTGAAAAAATGTTAACTCTGTGGTGGTTAAAAAAAAAAAGAAAGGATATTTAAAGAAAATTGTTCTTTTTTTACTATGTGACCCCTACAAAATAAATGATAGAATGTTTTCAAGTATTAATGTTAAAATGGAGAAAAGGACACCACCTTTTTAAACTTTGAGCAGTCCACCTAAAGGTTGCCATGTCTCATAAACTTTCAATTAAAATGTGGAAGCATATGAAATATAAGGTGCATTAATTATAAGTCTTGGAATATTTATATCAGTCATTCAGTCCTCATGCATTATAATGAAATAATACTGATTGGTAGTCTTGATTTTTTTAATGGATTATATGAAGAAGAAAATGCTTATTTTATCTGTTTAAGAACGGTCTAAAAATACTGATGGTGTGAAGACCATCTGATAATTAGTGTGTGCTTTTTAGAGCTGCAAATAATAAGAGCACAAGTAGAGTCAAATTCTACATCCTTTTGATATCATTTTGGGAATTATTCTGCCACATACCAGTATTTGCAAACTTCTCCACTCATGTTTTAATTCCTGAAGACAACTTATTATTTATGTTACTTAGCCTGACGGTTCCTGGGATCCACCATTTTCTGACGAGTCCTGCAGCCCAGTTTCCTGTGGGGAACCTGAAAGTCCAGAACATGGATTTGTGGTCGGCAGTAAATACACCTTTGGAAGCACAATTACGTATCAGTGTGAACCTGGCTATGAATTAGAGGTAAGCAAATTGTTTAACTAGAATTAATTTGTTTTTCTGATACACTTGGGAATATTTTGGTATTAGCACAAATTTATTTCACCAACTTTGTTCCTAAATGATCCTATTATAGTCTGTAAAAAATTAAGACCTAAATTAAAAAAAAGATCCTATTATGCTTTCTTGCCTTATATACTAATGTTTTCCAAGAAATAGTTAAGGGGTTGTAGAATTTTAAAATGCAGAATGTCTTGACTTAAAAAAAAAAAAATGAAAAGCTGTGGAAAAGGAAGAGGAAGTAAGTTTGCCCAACACAAATACCTACTGTTACTTCAACTGACCATTGACACATGTGTTTTGGCCTGCTGATAACCACACTTTGCAACAAGGAAGTCCACTTGTCGCTAGTGAGGTGACAACAAGGATTTAGGCAGGCAGAGTCAGAATTTTCTCAAACAATGAGTTCATATGCATTGGTAAGTTCTTGATAAAGATGCCAGATTCCCATATGGCATCTGGCCTGAAAAATCCTCAGAGCACTTCTAACCAAATACCACCTTTATTCTTTTTTTTTTTTTTTTTTTTTTTTTGGGGGGGGGTTGCTGGGGATCAAACCCAGGACCTTGTCCTTACAAGGCAAGCACTCTACCAACTGAGCTATCTCCCCAGCCCCACCACCTTTATTCTTAAGACCACTCTTGATAGTAATAGGGGTTAAGAGAAGAATGGAGGAACTTTAGATTACGTAGAGGGAAATGAGATGGAGGGAGGGGGCGAGGGTATGAAAGATGGTGCAATGAGACAGACATCATTACCCTATGTACGTGTTTGATTACATGAATGGTGTGAATCTACATCGTGCACAACCATAGAAACAAAAGTTGTACCCTATTTGTGTACAATGAATCAAAATGCAGTCTGTAAAAATAAAAATAAGTAAGTTAAAAAAAAAAAAAAGCCATCAGCAGCTCTTAGGTCTCCCTGTTTGCTGAAAGCATTATCTTAGCACCAAACCTTCAGTTTAAGAGACCTGCTTTACATTACATAAGACTGTCATCTGGTTTTTCAGGAAATTCTTCTTTCCTGTCTTTATTTTTCACAGTGGAATTTAATATGGTTTTTGCAGAAGTATTCATTGCCAGTGATCTCTTAAATCTATGTAATATGACCCATTATTTTCTGATCATGCAATCAAGGAACTGTCATAAGTTGGGTCCATGAAAGCTGGAATCAGGCTTCTATGAATCTTGTTTATTTCCTCAAAAGGCTAAAAAATGAGAATAGAAAGAATGGTGATAATGTAATGGCTGATTGCAATTGGCATATTTTCCTGGTTTTGATAGCTGCTTCTTTGTGTGAGAGTACTAATTTCATGATTTATTAAGAATAGTGATAATTTTTTTTAAACATCCTACAACAAACTCATTAAATTTGAAGAGGTAGATAATTTTTTTTGGAAACATCCTGGTGCACAAAATTAAGAGAGGTACAATAACAATTGTTCTTACTCTAAGCTACATGTTAGGATCCCCTAAAAAACTTTTTAAAAATATTGATGTCTGGTTGCTTGGAAAAATGAACTGATTCCAGGTCTGGGATAAGGACTGTAAAAGATTGCCTATAAACTGTTGTCATATCACATATCAGGTAGTCTACCTAAGACTACAAGTTGAAAGGCCTCTGGAACCAATGGATTGGAGTTCCCCAAGGCCAAGGTGAGACCATTTTAGTAGAAATAAGGATGATGATGTCAATGAACCGAAGCACTTCAAACATGTTGTGAAGAATATGAAACTCATAGTGCCATTATTAGTAGATGCTCATGAACACACTCATTATTTTGAAAACATGCAACTAAAAGGAAAGTACTATCTTTTCAGTGCTAACTGGACGAACAAGTAACTAACAAGTAGACTAGCAGAAGTTAACCTTTATAAAAATATTCTACTTAAAAAGTGAAAGAATTTAGATGCCAGAATTTTCAATCCCCAACAATTATTGGATCTAGGTTTTGATGGTTCATAGTTGCTGATGTCACAAAATGAAAGAGACATTAGGCATCACATGCTTCTGGATTAAATACACACACACACACACACACACACACACACACACAAAACCTCATTTATGAAAATAACTTGCCACACAGTCCTGCCAAAAAAGAACTGAATTTGACACATAACATTAGCAACACAGGGGTATAAACTAGTCTAAATGTGTGGACATTGCTTTGGTCCTGATTCAAATTAACTGTAAAAAATAAGGAAATACATTTAAAAAATTGTGCAATAATTGGGATATAAACATTGAAATTGACTGGGCATTTTATTAATAGGAAGAAATTATTGCTTTTTATGGTGCAATAATATTGTTGTATTTATAATTTTTAAGAACGCTTATCTTTTAGAGATTCAAACTGAACATATTACTATTAAATTATTTGATGATGTTTGAGATTTGCTTTAAAATAATGTGGTAGGAGGGGGTGGGGCTCAGATGAAAAAAGATTGACCTTGAATTCAAGGATTAACTGGCTGGTGTTTACAGGGAAGTATCTTCTTTATGTTGTTGTTGTTGTTGTTGTTGTTATTTTTAATGTGAGAATTTTTTCATAAGATGGCATTTTTTAAAAATGCAAATTCCTGTTCTTACCTCAGCTTAATTAATTCAGTATCTCTGAGAGTTGCATCTGGTACAGCAGTATCTCTCTCTGATTTCCCCAGGTGAGTATAACGTGCAGCCAGGGTTGAGAATCACTGTTCTATGACATCATTCAGTGTTTCTCAAAATACAGTTCATTGCCACCTGCTTAAGAATCATCTGAGAAGTTGGAAAAAGAAAAGGAGTTATATATTCCTAGGTCAAGATCCTCTGAGACAAATGGGTCATGGGGGGGGGTGCATATTTAAAAATTTATTGCTAATACCATTATTGATTATCATATCATAATTGTGTATACTTTCAAGGTAATGATGTAATGTTTTGATACATGTATATGATGTGGCATAATTAAATCCATTACCTCACTTATCATTTTTAACATGCACCACAGATGCCAAAGGTCAACGGCTGGGAAAGGGATTGAGAATGGGATCTTAATCCTGTTAGAAGTCTGTTACAGTCTCTCTGTTCTGCCACTAAATGATGCAGGGCACGGACCAACCCTTTCTGCACCTCTATTTCCCAATATTTATAGTAGAAATACCATAACCACCTTGGCTAAATTACTGTGCTACCTGGGACTAAAAGGTAGTGGCAAGCATTGACCTTCATTCATTTCCTGAGTTCAGTATAGAATAGTTGTTATCGTCACTTCTAGTACTTGTGCTATTACCAAAAGCAAACAAAGCAATTCAGACATTGAATATAAGTCATGTTAAATTCTTCTACTATGTAAAAAAAATGTCATTTATGTGTTCCAGATCAGTAAGGTATCTGAAAAGGAGCTATTCCTTTACTTTGGCTTTTGTCTGAATTGACCTATCTTTCTTATTCTCCTCTTCAAGGATAGTTTTCTTTGAGCTCTCAGTTTAATTACTGATAAATCTTTACCTATAAAGATTTTTCCAGCTATTTAAATCTCAAGAATGTTACTATGCATGCAAAATGCTAGGGGAAAAAATTACTAATGCCAACTGAAGGATAAATCAAAATAAAGAACTCAGAAATGTCATGGCCATGTTATAAAATCACTGCTAATGAACAATAAAGTGGGTCTTATGATTCTAAGGCTCAATACAAGTATCTAAGCTGTCAGAAAAAAACCAAATACCTTAGGTAAAAAGTGTAATGTTAACATGATCTACAGCTCCAGTTTAATTAATTAAAAACAAGGTAAGGAAGGGATGGAGAGAGAAAAAGAAAGAAGGAAGTGCACGGTGAATTTTGCAGTTGCTGAGGAGGGAGCCAACAGATTGGTAGTTAATTTTTTAAGTCAATAGTTACAGATTATTTATTTGCATTTTAATAGAATAAAAATTGACAGTCATACAGAATATTTATTATTCAAATCATTCTAGAAAAGAGAACAAAGAAAAATAGCACTGGAAAAATACTGGACTATTTGCTAAACTTAACTGCTAGCATACAGTCTACTCTGGAAGTACTCAATAGGTGGCAACTTGGTTGGCTAGGAAGCTAGTGTTAAAGGTGTGTCATCTACTTCCTCTACACTAATAAAAAGGAAGTTCACAAGTAGAAAAGTATATTTTCGTGTGCATAGAAAAAGTTTAAGTGATAACAATTTCATCTCTAGATGAAATATCCTGGAAATTTTTCTATTTTTCTCTTAGATCTTGCAACTTTTTAATAATGAACTATTACTTACTATTACTTAAATCTTACTATTTCAAGAAAAAAATGATGAAAACATGTTTTTAAGAGTCATTTAATTTATAGATAATTTTTTTCTTGGAAAGTCAGATCAGAACTATCCCACTTAGGCTAATGGGAACATTTACAGGTAAAGATTTATTACTAATTAAACTGAGAGCTCAAAAAAAACTGCCCTTGAAAAGGAGAATAAGAAAGATAGGTCAGTTCAGACAAAAGCCTAAGTAAAGGAATAATTCCTTTTCAGATACCTTACTGATCTGGAACACAACTTCATAATAATATAATGTGTAAGCCTCTATGCAATGAAAAAATGTCATGGAATTCATGTGCTGAATTTCATAAATTTGACTTAGAGTCAAACCCTTTAAGACATTACATAGAACCTAGCCTTTTTAACATATAACATTATTAATGTTTATTTATTTATTATCCCAATATATTCGGAACTAAATGCATGGAAAAAGTGTTACCCTTAGGAACACAAATGATTATAGCAAGATGTTATAATAGAAAAGCGACAAGCAAAGAAGACATAAAAATTATACTGAGGCATCAAAGAACAGAACTTTAGCTTAATAACTGCAGGAAGCTAACCACCTATCCTATAGTGCTCAAGGGCTACATGATACTGAAAAATAAATTCAGATAACAATTAGAAATAATTTTTCATTAAAATTATATTTCAGAAGGCAGGGAAGTAAATTTTAGAATGACATTATCCAGAATATTTAAAATTTTAAATGCGTGAACCCTACCTAAGTTTATGTTAAATAGATAAATTACACTATTGAAAAATTTAGTCCTCATATCAATATGATATCTCATATCCCTTGCTGTACCTCTCAGGTATTGAAAGATACATACAATTTAAAGTATTTTTGAAATATACTAAGCAAATATACTTCTTTGGCCTTTCTAATCCATTCTTTGTCAGTCTTTGTTACAGATTATAATTAACTGTCATTTAAATGGAAGGTGAAGTCAACTTGTCTGTACCTTAATTACATTAGTCTTCCAGGGATAAATTTTGAAGTAACTTGATGAGTAGGTTTTTCAGAGTCTAAATCTACTTCTTACACTATTCACTTGGATATATTTACTTAGCATTCCAGTGCTGAACCATTGAAGTTCATAGCCAAGGTTGCTTTCATTCCCTTATCATCTTTCTATTACGGAGTTTTGGTCTTGCTGGTGAACCCTCTCCATTGATTCACAGGGGAACAGGGAACGTGTCTGTCAGGAGAACAAACAATGGAGTGAAGGAACAGCAACCTGCCAAAGTAAGTTAGATGACACTTCATATTCCCAAAAATGATTATGAGGACACAAGGTAATGGTGTGGCTTCATTTTCTTTATATATCAGTTTTGTAATTTAAGAAATTTTTTTCAAACTAACTCCATTGACAGTATGAGAATGTTTAATGGACTTTTGTTCAAGGACACTGGACCAATAAATTCAAAAATTGAAGAAGAAATTGACGATTAATTAGAATGAAACACCCGCTCTGAAATGGCAAATATTTTGTTTGGAAATTAATTATGTTGTTTGTTTGCATTTTTGTGAGTTTTCCCCAAAAACAGGCACAATTAGAAGTCGTTTTGGAACAGTTGCTTCTTGGTGGCAATACTGGGCAAAGCAGGCATCTTTTTAAAGTGCTTTTGGGATATCTGTCAAATAAATGAATGCTCACAGTTTATATGCAATGTTGAATTAACTCATTTTATGAAAACAACCGGGTTTATTTGGCAACAGGTAGGTTAATCCACATGACTTCTTAATCTATGGCTCATGTACTTCCTCTACCAAAAAACAACATATTTAGAGACAGTCGTTTTAAACCAAGGCAAGTGGCAAGTTTTTTAGTTTTTTATTTTTTCTGTAGATAATCCTGGTGGAGTTGTCTGCTTCTCAAGCTGGAAGGGCCTCTTAGATGATCCACTTCGGTCTCTTTGACTAACAAAAGAGTCAGTGGGGGTTAGGAGAAATGAAGCGGCCACCCACTGTCTCTTCAAGTCAGGGCTGAGCTGGTGCTAGCATTCCAGGAACTTAAATCCTTGTTCCCTGTAGTTTCAACCATATTTTCAGAGGTAGATGAATGAGATAATTTTGTGTATATGGGAATTGTAAGCCTTTTAAGGAATACTATATGGCAGTAATTCAGTGGAGAATGACTGCTTTTAGTTCTGAAAATCTCCAGATAAAGATTATATAGAAAAACATTTTTAAAATATTGAGGGCTGGGGAGATAGCTCAGTTGGTAGAAGGCTTGCCTTGCAAGCACAAGGCCCTGGGTTCAATTCCCAGCACCGCCAAAAAAGAAAAGAAAAGAAAATATTGAGTAACATCTCAAGCCATAGAAAAGTATCATTCATTTGATACTTGGGACATTTCTAATAATGGCATTTTGATCTACACTGCTCATGATCCAAAAGTGTGTGTATGTATATGTGGAGGAGGGAGATGCAGAATGTAAAGGAATCATGCACATTTGGCATTGGAGACCTCGGTTGGTGTTGTGTGGGGAAGGGGATTCTGTTTTGCAGCAGGTTTAGCTCAAACTGCAAAGACAATGGTTTGCATAGTGTTCATCTCAGAAATGAAAGACAGTAATAGAAGACTGTGTGTATCTTAACATTCCCTGGGGCTCTTTTCTTCTTCTTAAATTAACAGCATCATACAAGTTAATTTCAGGAAATTAGGTTACACAAATAAGGAGAAATAGACAGCTTTTAATCCCACCACTTAGGGGATAAAAACTATTAGTATTTTGATATATTTCATTGTATGATTTTTTTCCCTAGGCATATAAAATATAAATATTTCAGTATGCATACCAAGCAATCTGATCTGCAAGAGCCTTATATAATTTACCAAATTTTTAAACTTGGTGTCTGTTATCAGATCTCAGAGAAGTCATACAAGTCTGTAGGGTTTCCTAGACTAGTGCTTCTCAACCTATGGCCCACAGACTAGCAATATCATTGGCACCTGGCATCCTGTTCAAACTTCAGAATCTCAGGTCCCACCCCAATCCTACGGAATTAAAATTTGCATTTTAACAAGATCCCTAGAGGATTCCCATGCATATTAAAGTTTGAGAACCACTGCTGTTGGTCTCTGGTTTTTAGACTTCAGCATTTTGGAATATCCTAGAGAGCTTTGAAAATTCCCAGTAGAATACACCTTAAATCAGTTCAATCAGAATCTTTGAGGTTGGGACCCACCACCTACATCTTTTAAAGATCTCCAAGTAATTCTGAAGAACAGCCAAGGTTAAGATACCTGGTCAACGGCACATGTAAGATTAACCAGTATGAAAGAAACCCAAAATCAGCTAGTATCAATTCAGGGACATTTAATTCTGAGTTAGCGGTAGAATTATTTGGGAAGCTTTTAATAAAATACCAGAAGCCCAGCCACTACACAGAGCTTCTGATTCATTTTATCTAGGATAGGACCCTAGGCATAAAAGCTTCCCAGGGACAATAATGTGCAGCTAAAATTGAGGATCACTGGTCTAAACCACCTCCTGTACTTCCACAATAATTACAAAATTAAGACTAAAGTCCATTTTTTAAGATTCTAGAAAGGGTGATCCTAGCTCTTCATAGCATGTTCCTGGTAATAACATTTCTCACTGATGCAAAATCATTCTTCGTAATGGGATCTCAGCAGTATATGAAGTTTGCATAGCCCTAAAAGCCATGTAAATTATTAATGTTAATGTTAAAATGCTATTTCCCCCAAGCTCAGTGTTTCCTGTTTTCAATACTTACTATCCAATTAATGTATCTTTTATCCCTCCTTACAAGCTTTATTACCTTGACCAAATTATTTAACCCTCTGAGACTCACTTTTCTTCAACTATTAGTTGAGATAATCTCAGAGTTGGTGTTATATAAGGCTGCCAGATTTAAAAGAGAAAAGAAACATAGGACACTCAGTTAAATTTCATTCAGATGAAAAATAATTTTAATCAAATGTGTCCCATATGATCTTTAAGGTACACTTCTGAAAACATATTTGTTATTTATCTGGTATTCAAATGTAACTGATAAATATGCATTGTGTATATTTATCTGAGCTTACATTTTAAGTATTATAAAAAAAAAGTTTGTTATTATATGGAAAATTCTTGACCATGGCATCAACTTAACACATGAGATTCCTTTCTTTTACCCACCTGCTCATCCAGACCCCACTACCCCAGCATTATTAACTATACACATAAAGACAGCTGGAGTAAAGAGACAAAGTAGCAATTTTTAATTGTGAGCATGTATTAGTCCAGTACTTAGGTGTGCTATTTTTCCTCCATCAACGAGTATTATCTTATTTTGTACAACTATTCCACATTTTATATATATTATTATTGAATACCTTTAACAAACTAAAGCAAAAAGAAGGAAAGAAGGTATGAAAAGGTATTTAATGTAAGACTTTTCTTCTTCCTTTCAGAGACCAAGTGTGCAGCCCCGTCTGAGTTCCAGAATGGGAAGGTTGACATGGAAAATACCACCACTGGACTCAGCATCGTCTACACCTGCCACAGAGGCTACAGCCTCCAAGGGCCTCCTCAGGCACACTGCACTCAACATGGAACTTGGAGCCACCCAGTTCCTCTTTGCAAACGTGTGTGTTGACTTTAGGAAAGATTTTAACAAGTTTCAGCTTCATTATTAGCATCCCATACATCTAAAACAGAGGAAACGCCACTGATAACTGAGATTGACCAAGAGAAAGAAATCTGTGATTATTAAACCAAATTTTATGAGGTCTTTAAAAAAAAAATCTGCTGGTATTATCTAAAACATCCTAGGAATTAGGCTTTTATCAGATTCCTTGTCTGATTATAAGTTCAAGGCACCAAGAGAAAGTGCACCTTCATGAAGAAATTTTTGACTGAAATGTATAGTGAATTCTATTGGAGATAAGAAAGGGATAAAGAAAGAAAATCTGTTTGAAGCGCAATGTTAATATAATAAAGTATAGGTAAATATGGTAAATAAAGGAGAGATTAACACTTGAATAAAAACCATTATTAAGTAAGAGATAAGATGACAGACCTCTGGATACTGATTAAAAATCATAATGCAATAACGGAGGCTTTCAGATTCAGCAGAAGCAACATCACTAACCAGGACTTACTTTGTGCCCATTTAAAATCAGAAAAATGGAAACGGCTTGGAATAAGTGTGTGTCTCACATGTGCCCTGAGCCAGCCCATCATCATTTCCTATGTTTTCTTCAGACCTATAGGACTGAATCCATCTTTATAAATGAGGTTTGCAAACTCCCCAGTTTATGTCCGAATATTCTGCTCATAGCAGTATGGGTCTGAACTCATGTCCAACTCACACAGAAATGCTGATGATTCTGTGGTGCCTTCCTTCTGGAAGACATTGAGTGAAAGAAGGCAAAGTGATAGTGGGATGAATTTACCCTTTGTTCTTAATGGTCTTCAAATATTAGGGGAATATTTGATGCACCCCTGGATTTTTAGTATAACTTTGTTCCCCAGTGCTGATAAAAAAGAAATCTTAATGTTGTAGACCATAACTTTAGGCAACTATTTAATCAGCCTTTCTTAGATTTATAGGACCTTGCAGTAGAAGTTAAGTAACTTGGTGTTTTTTCAGTTCCTTTCTGATTTTATCTTTACAAATAATCTCATGTGATTCAAAAGGAGTCTGCATTTAATGTTTGAAGTTTTATACTTTTTAAGACTCATATTGCCATCTTTGAGAACCCATCTGCTGTAGAACTCTACTCTGCCTTTAAAGAAATAAATTAAGAGGGAAAAAAAAACAGTTAGCATTTTCTTTTCTTTTTAACAGCAAATCCATGCCCTGTCCCTTTTGTGATTCCTGAGAATGCTGTGCTTTCTGAAAAGGAGTTTTATGTTGATCAGAACGTGTCTATCAAGTGCAGGGAAGGTTTCCTGCTCCAGGGCCAAGGAATCATAACCTGCAACCCTGATGAGACTTGGACACAGACAAGTGCCAGATGTGAAAGTAAGTCACTGGGTGGAGCCCAGTGAGTTCCTTAGCATGGAATGTTTTCCCATCCTTGTGAAGTTTTTTGCAATCAAGTTACTTGATTGTAGACATTTAATCTCTGTGCTACCCTACCTAGTTAGCATCTCACGAATGAATGTTTAAAAAATTTTTTTTAAATCTTTAAATACCAAACATAAAAAGAAAATGTTTCAGAATTAAACTAAAACCTACCTGATCAGGAATCACTAAGCCAATTTGGAGGTGTATTCTTCTAAAATTAAGCAAGAAATTAAACTAAAATGTACATTTTTTTCACATTGTCCCCAAACTATCCTTTAGGAAGCTATAAGTGCTTTATGGATACAAAAATTGTTCCATGCCAGTTCTCAAAATTAGGCCTACATCATGACCACCTGGAGAACTTTCTAAAACACATGTTTACTGGGGGCATACCTAGAGTTTCTGATTCAGCAGGTCTTGGATGAGACCTGAGAATTTGCATTTCTAACAAGTTCCTGGGTGTTGTCAATACTTTTGGTCCAGAAACCACAATTTGGAAAAACACAGGACTAGCACCATGTTGATACATTCATGATGTGGCATTGCACACCAGTCTGGCAACATCTCTTGCTAGCTTGTGATAACACATGACATCTCTTAATATGCATTTCCTAGCCCCGCTGTTCCCTCAACGGCAATCAATAAAAATATTCTCTGGTTTGAACCATATGCAAGGCTCTGGAATATATTCCACCCACAATGATCTTCATCCTCAGAGCACTCACACCCCAATTAATGAAATAAGAAATGTGCGTGTGAAAACCTGAGTTTTAATTCTGTCCTCAAAAATTTAAACTCTAAACGTATGCCTAGCACTTAATCTTCTTAGAGTCTTGCGACTTCCATTTGTTAATAGCACCAGTAATACCTATCTTATGGGTTTGTTTTCAAGAATAAGTAAATAGGTGTATACTGTATTAGCAATATCTCCAGACAGGCAGAGATACCCAATAGCCCAAGCCCCCTGAATTTTTGACTGGTAGCTCACTGCAGCCTTCCAAAGTTATTTTTTACTCAAGATAAATGTGAGGCTAGATGTTTAACTGGGACTTGGGTGCCCAAAATTTGCAAAATCTACCCCTAATGGAATGGGAAGAACTAAGTATGTATAAGCTGAAGTTTCCCATAGGCCCCCTAGTCTAGTTCAGAGCCACCAGACTGGAGGAAAGCAGGCCAAGTGGCCTCATTCTGCCCACATATCCTCACCTTGGTCTTGGCTCCCCGAGACATCCATTCAGGCCACTGGAAGAAAGAGAAAGAAGAAACGTGCTCTTATTGCAAATGTTCCTTTCATGCATGCTTAATTATTCCTCAATATTCTTGAAAGGGTCAGGGGTTGCCTTGGAGAGGAGACAGTTTCTACTATTGTTTGTTATCCTCAATCCTCTTTTGCATTTTCTGTTAGTCGGAAGTTCTTTGGCTTAGAACCAAATATCCTTCCTTCCCCTGAGAAGCAGGCTTCCTTGTTCTATTCACCAATCTCTGATATTTATCCCTATGAATCAGTGATTTTAACTTGGTGTACATGAGAATCACCCAGAGAGAGTATGTAAAATTCAAATTCATAAGCCAGAAAGTCTAGAAATGTGCTTTTTTGTTTGTTGTACTAGGAATCAAAACCAGAGGCACCTACCACTGAGCTATACCCCTATCCCTTTCTATTTTTTATGTTGAGACAGGGTCTCTCTGAGTTGCTGAGGGTCTTCCTAAATTGCTGAAGCTGGCCTCATACTTGCAATCCTCCTGCTTCAACCTCCCAAGTCTCTGGGATTACAGGTGTGCCACTGCCCCCAGCACATTCCCAATGAGATATGTAGCACTGTGATTCATGGGCTTCGCTCTGAAACAATCACTCTGACTATAATCCTGCTGTTTTTCCTCTTCTAATTTGATAAGCATCCTGCTCTAGCATTCTCTTGCAGACACCTTTTGGGTGAGTTATAAGAGTTCATTGTTGGTCTCCTACCAACTTCTTTCCTTACTTTAAATTAGCTCAACTTTGCCTGGGCATGGTGGTACACACCTGTAATCCCAGTGGCTCAGGAGGTTGAGGCAGGAGGATTGTGAGTTCAAAGACAGCCTCAGCAACAGTAGCAAGGCTCTAAGCAATTTAGTGAGATCCTGTCTCTAAGGAAAACTTTAAAAGGGGCTAGGGAGATGGCTCAATGGTTAAGCACCCCTGGGGATTCAATCCCTGGTACCAAAAGAAAAAAAAAAATAAAAAGCTCCCCTTCAACATTCATACCTCTAATCATGCTAAACAACAGCAGATTGTTCTTTCAGTTCCTAGTATTCTAGATATTACATAGGTAAAAATGTTACCCTATGTATTTTGTCTTTGCTCTTTAAATTAATTGGTCTTGAAGATGATGTTGTGTGTGGTCTTGTCTCCCTGTAGAAATCTCATGTGGGCCCCCGGCTCACATAGAAAATGCTATTGTACGAGGCGCACATTATCAATATGGGGACATGATCACCTACTCCTGTTACAGTGGATACATGCTAGAGGGCTCCCTAAGGAGCGTGTGTCTAGAAAATGGAACATGGACATCACCCCCTACTTGCAGAGGTAAGGAAATATTTGGTTATTTCTTGGTAAAGTTGCAGGGAAATGTGTACAGAAGTCTGGTGTGACTGGTAATTAATACGAACACTACTTCATTTTGCCTTGACTTTAAATTTTCTCTCACTGGTTGTGTCATTTTCCTTAATGTTTTGTGCTTGAAAGGGGACACAAAGAACTCTTGGGTTCCATGTCTGAAATTCTATAAAATGGAAAATGTGATGAGATACCTGAGTATGTCCCTCTAGAACTTACACTTTCTGATAAAATATGATGGTTTAGAAATCATAATAATTTCACTTTCCTCAAAGCGAAGTACTGTGGTAATGAACAAGTCAGTTGTAACTAAGAAACTAAACAAATAATCAAGTCATTGGGTGGGTTGTCCATGTGAACAATGGTCAGATTTAGATTTGGGGTGTAAATGCCAAAGTCCTTATGAGTTGGGTGGAAGGGAGAATTGTGGAAGTCAGTGAGTGAACAGCATGAGCTTCAAAAGAGGCAGGGTCATTGGAGGAGAAAGGAGATTAATTGTCTGGAAGCAACAGTGAGGAATGAGGTCACCAACCCATGGCATATGAGAGAATGTGTGACATTTCCTTGAGAGGACTGCCGAAGACATCTCCCTCAAGTGGAACTCTTGCTTCACTTAAGGTCAGAAGTCAAAAGGAAGTTTGTGTGCTTGCTTGCTTTAAGATAGTCAGCTATTTTTGAACATTCTGGAAGGGGTATCTCCCCTGGCCTAGACCCTCTAAACCACCTTGTCCCCTCCTACCTTGACTCCTTCAAATGACTTCCTAGCCACATTCCCAGAACTACCTGAGCTTCTTTTTGTCTATCTTGAGCCCATAATATTCATCCTCCACCTGAGCCCTGGAACTGCTTCTGCAGCAAAGCCTCTGGGCTAGCTCTGGGTTTCTGTGATGTTTTTCACACATGAACAACTGCTCTGAGCCAAAAGAGATCATTTGTACCAAAAAGTGAAAACAGCGTGGTACAGAGTATGAGAGAGGGATACCGAGCTTTCTCCGAGAGCCCATGTGGTCCAAACTGGCCTCTCTTGTGGCAGGACAGTGGGGGTTGGGGAGCATCTGGGACTGTTTAACAGGGAGGTTAAATCCTGAGCTGGTCTTAAAACCATTATCCAGAAAAAAAGGCAGGCTGGATTGAAGCAAAGAGGAAATATAGAATGGCATATTTATTTGTACTTTACATTTTCCCAAATGAAATTTAAGAAAGAATTGGATTTATGTTGTCTGTGTATAGAATATAATATACATATGAAATCTCTAGCACATATATAGATGTATCAATTATATATATGTGTGTATTTCTTATATATATCCATATATATGGAGATACATATGTGTGTATGTATATTATATATATGAATATATTTATGAATGGCATGGAATCATACATAGAAGTATATTAGGGTTTCCTATACTTTTGTTCTTTAAAAAATTATTGTGCATATTTAAGGTATACAACATGATCAGGAGATACATATAGATAGCAAAACAGTTCTTGTATTGAAGCAAACTGACAAATCCACTATTTCATATAGTATACTTTTCTGTGTCAAGAACAGCTATAATTTACTCATTTAGCAAAAGTCTCAAAAACAGTAGAACCTATAGTCCTGGTATTCTACTTTGGATCTCTTGATTTGTTCATTCTATCTGCACTTTGTATCCTTTGAACCTACATTATGCCCAAGCATGTGTGTGTGTGTGCACATGCACACACACACACACACATACACACACACATACCCACAAACACACACATACACACACACACACACACAC
Organism: Sciurus carolinensis; assembly: GCF_902686445.1. Taxonomy (NCBI): domain Eukaryota; kingdom Metazoa; phylum Chordata; class Mammalia; order Rodentia; family Sciuridae; genus Sciurus; species Sciurus carolinensis. Next base: position 23,199,435 of record NC_062226.1, read on the forward strand.
ACACACCAGAAAAATATATTGGATGGGAAGGCTAGGGACGAGACCCTGGACAATGCTAGCATTTTTAGGTCAGCAAGGAAAGGAGGGCCATGAGAAGGAGGAGCCAGCGAGGTGAGAGAACACCAGAAGAGAGTAGTGGCCTAGGACCCAAAGGAAGTGAGATTTTTTAAAAAGAAGAACAATGGCCAACCATGGCTCATACTTAGGGAAGACAAGTGAAACATAGGCCAAATGTTGAATTCGACATTTAGGAAGACAGGAGAGAGTAAGCTCAAGCTGTTTAAGGGCATTTTGAGAGCGGAAGTCAGATTACTGTGGTTTGAAGAATGAGGAAAAGGAAAGACATGCTGCAAACTCATACAAGCCAGTCTTGAACTTGGGCTGCAGGGAAGGGGAAGAGTATTAACTTGGTGTCTGCTACAGGTTAGGGGATGAGCTAGTTGATTTATACTGGGTTATTTGGGGTTAGTTGGAGAGGAATGTAAAGTGAGGGTTTTTTAATGAAAGAGGCGTGGCACAGAGAGAGAGAAGGTACTGAGGGCCAGTGGCATCGCCAAGAATGTCTCAGAAGGGTTAAAATCACCCCAGTCTCACTCCATGAGCTCCCAGTCCCCAGGAGAGCAGCCTGAGTAATACGTGTGTCTATCCTCTGATCTGCACCTGGAAACACACCCCCTCGCTGCCTCTGCCCGACTCGTCCCCACACTGTTATTTTTTTCCTCCTGTATCCCAAGTCCTTGGGAGCCCTCTCTGCTGGGTAAAGAGAAAATAGGAGGGAAGAGCTGAATATACAGGTCACAGAAGGGCCCGTGCTTCAGGACTGAGAAGGAATTGGAGTCAGGCCACTCATGACTCCCGTTTCTCCTGGGCCAGGCACTCCCCACCAGGGGAACCTGGAGAGGATGCTACAGGGGGCTCCCTTGTGCACCACAGACCTCGCTCGGGGAGAACACTGTGGCAGCTTCTTTGGAAATAGACCAGAGGATCCACCTACAATTCGTAGAAGTTGGGATGCCTTCATGTGAAAGCTGCTTTGCCTGCTAACCCTACGGAGCCCTCTCCAGCCTAGCTCGGCGGCCCAAGGGCACGGGGACTGTGCCACTGCACGGAGCCACATCACTGTAAGGGGCCACATCTGCCTCTCGCATGGCTTAACCCAGTCCCCAAAGCATACCCACTACTCTGGAGTCTGTGAGGTCTTCAGACTTCATTTAGACTTCACTGAGACTTCAGACTTAATTTCTAAGACCCTGGGAAATGTCCTTTGGGACAAGAGAAAGGTCAAAAATCCATTTGGGAATCAGAGAAATTTTTTTCGACAAAAATGCATTTACAAAACACAAATCCCTGTACCAGATATTTTGATCATCATCTAAAGATAAGTAGAAAAATAAATAGAAGGGAGTAACACAGACACCTACCAGCGTGGGACAGGCGATTTATTGTCACGAGCACACACAGTGGACGCCCATTATGTTTCCATGCTGGGAAACAAGGAAGAAGAAAGCCACAACTTGTTTGCTTGGAAATTGGGGATGAGACAGGGAATGTGTCCCAGAGAGAGAGAGAGGGAGAGAGACTTCCAACTGGATCTTGAAAGGGGAAAGGACATTTAGCAGGAAAGGATTAGAGCAAAGGGAAGAGAGAAAGAATAGTATCCAGAGAAAAACATGACTTCTGAACCCCATGGAACCACCCAACGCCATGGCACCAGGGAAAGCTGCAAGGGTCTAGGTGAGCTAGGTCTGAGATTTCTGCCAGGAATGATCAAAACTCAAAATTCCAGTGACCACAGCTTTCTTCACAACAGCCAAGCTATGGAATCAACCTGCCCGTCAATGAAGGAATAAAGAAAATGTGGGGTGGAGAATTATTCCGTCTTTTAAAAGAGGGAAATTCTGTTGTTTGCAACAACATGGGCCCTCCTGAGGACATTACACTAAGTGAAATAAGCCAGGCACAGGAAGATGAATGCTGCCCGAACCGACTGCTGTGTAGACTCCAAAAGTCAAACTCATAGAATAAGGTATACAATTGCCAGGGGCTGAGTGGGGTGGGGACAGATGTGGAGATGTTGGTCAAAGGGTATCAAGTTTCAGTTGTGCAGGATGAATTAGTTCTGGAGATCTGATAAGCAGCAATGTGACTAGTTAACAATACTGTATGGTATACTTGAAATTTGCTAGAAGGCTAGACATTAAGTGTTCTCATCAGGAAGAAAGGAAAAGAAGAGAAAGACAGTGTTCACTGTGTGAAGTGTCAAATATGGTAATGAACTTGACAGTGGTAGCTATTCCACAGTGTCTGCATATAGCAAAGCATCAAGTTGTAAGTCTCAAATAGACACAATTTTCATCCATTCTACTTCAACAAGGCTAGGGGGAAGATTGCACTGGTAACAGTGAATAAAATGTCACACTTCTCCATGTTGAAATTACCTCTTGAGATTTGGTTGTGTTGCTTTTCCTTAAAGCTTGAGTCCAGGAAATGTAATGAATTGTGAATGTGCAATCCTATTTTCTGTCTACCACCCTTCCATAATTCACTAGAGTTATGACCCACCCTGCTTCCCTTCCAGCTGTCTGTCGATTCCCATGTCAGAATGGAGGTGTCTGCCAGCGCCCAAACGCTTGCTCCTGCCCAGATGGCTGGATGGGACGTCTCTGTGAAGAGCGTAAGTCTGTCCTCAAATCTTACTTTGAGTTCTGATGATGGGCCTAGAAGCTGCCGACTTAGGGGGGCGCCTATGAACTGGCTACACTGTTGGGAGGAATTGATTGGCTTCAGTACTCTTAGCAGACCTGACAAGAGTGCATAGGGCTGATCCAACAGGCCAATAGGTCTGCAGAAGATCTGGATTTTTTTTTTTTTTAATGATCTTGAAAACGCAGTGTTAACATCCCCACCAGTCATCTTCACAGGCCTCTTGGCACATATTTCCAAGGGTCTTCTTGGAAGATGAGGTCTCCAGCCCTTCTTCCCTCTTCTTAGGTCTGTGACGGGCAATGCCAGTTGCTGCTAAAATCAGTATAAATGTGCAGCATTGCATTACATTGTACTTTGCAAGGAATATTTGCCACCCACCCTTCACTCTTTGTCATTAGGAACAGTTCCTCCTGATTAAGAAAATAAGGAAAGTAGTCACTCTTAATCTGTGCAATACTTGGTAGATCAATTTAGAGTTTTGATCCTAACAAAAATGTCTTTGATTTTCAACTTCCATAGGAGTGTAAATAATTGGTTTTAAATGTTTTTAAGTGTCTTTGTTTTAAAATTGGTTATAAATGTCTCAACTGCACTGTTTCAGTATTTCAATATATAAAAATGAAATGATTTGGTGTTTCAGTACAACAGGTGTATATAAACCAGGCTGAGTCATTAATACAATGGTCATTGGTCTGTATGTTTATTCTAAGACCAGGCATTTTATAAGATTCTAGAATATAATAAGCATGCTTTTTTAAACTACTCTATAAGGGGAAATGTATGATGAAAATTAATTCATGGCTGCTAACAACTCACCCTAGCAAGTATTCTCAAAATAATCAAGGAAGAAGAGAGATTATGTTTTTCCTTTTCCTTTCCCTCAATTGTTCCTTTTTACTTGGATCCCCCAGAATTAACCTGCTATAATGCCAAGAGTCCAAAGACTCCAAGAGCATTTACTCTGGGTCACCCCAACAACAGGGCTGGCTAAGCATATGCCTGTCCTTCTGCACGAGACCGGGGCTTCCCAGGATTGAATGTGCATCCCAACTATCTGGAAGATGCTATTAAAATGCAGATTTTGATTCAATGAATCTGGGTTGGGACCTGAGACCACACTTCTAGGCAACTTCTGAATAAAGCCAGTTCTGTTGGTTAGACAACTACACTGTGAGGAGCAAGACAACAGACAATCTCACATCTTTTTAATCAACTCTGTCTCTTCCAGTAGGAGGAATGATTGTCATGGAAGATGTAGGAGAAATCTGATTCTACCACCACCAGGCCTCAACTCCTAGAAAATCAAAGGCACACTGTCCCCTTAATATTAAAATGTTGCAAATGCTAGCCTACAGTATAGTCCATCTGATTCACATTCTCACATTTAGTTCAAGAAGAGCCTCAAGGCAGCCAAACCCTCTTAGAGCATTTAACATAATTTGTCATGGAAATTTGAAATGATGATAAATGAAGATCGTTCCACTTATTTGGTGAAGAGTAGAAGCAAAGCACTTAGCAGACATTGATTACAGTGTGTCCCCACCCAAAGAGTGCATTTGGCATGGACATCATTATATCTGGCTCAGGATCCAGACTTACTTTCCTGATTGTGTTTTCCCAGTGATTCTCATTAGCAAGCAGAACACATACAGGAAGATTCTCTACTGGGTCATGCAAGGTTTCACTCGGCCCCAAAATCATCTTTTGAATACTTGAACATATCAGAGCATGTGCATTTTGATCAAATTCTTTTCAACTCCCTTCTTTTTTAGCAATATGCATTCTTCCCTGTCTGAATGGTGGTCGCTGCATGGCCCCTTATCAGTGTGACTGCCCGCCTGGCTGGACTGGGTCCCGCTGTCATACAGGTAGGTTTCCATTCAGTTTATTTTCTTGGTGGCTTGGTCCCATGAAGCCTGATGTGGACGAGTATAACCGAGGCCCAGAGGTGGTGCTGAAACAAAAGGTTTCCAAAGATTCTCGGACTTCTCAAGACCATCCTTGGAAGGATGACCTGGATGACTGCCTGAACAAACACCGTTCAGGAGCCTGTGCCAAAGAGCAGCATCTGGGCTGGAGGTGCAGCTCGGCGGAACAGTGCCAGCCTTCTGATTTCCAGCACCACAAAAAAGGAAAAAGAAAAAGGAAAAGGAAATGCCCTAAAATAGCATAAGAAAAACACCTTCGTTGACTCTTTTACAGCCTGTAGAGCAAGACATTCTGCAGAGATTCAGAAAATTTATTTCAACCTCTCTGAAGTTAAATTAGTTCATGATTACTATGTTGGGAAAAAGAGGTCATAAATGAATATGACTTCTGTTAAAGTGGAAAACCAAACTCATCAATGAGATAGTTCCTTACCATAGACAACAATAAAAAACTGTCCCCTAAACAGCCCTTGCCTGCCTTAAATATAGCATTTAGTCTGCTTTACTTTGACATCTGTTTAACTGCTTGGTTGTCTATTTGTCCTGGCTCCCCACTAGATCATAGCCACTTGAAGGCAGAGATGTTTCTTTGTCGTCTTTATATCCCCAGTGCCCAGCATAGTGCCCAAATATAATAGGTATTTCAATAAATGTCACATAAATTAGTTTAAAAATGACAGGATTTTTTTAATGTTCTAAAAATTTAAGCATCTGTCAAAAGAATAAGGCTTTCTGTATTTATTAGGTGTGAACTTTGATACTCTACTATCCCTCCAGTAGAAACATTTATACCACTTCTTCTGTGGGTCAAATTCAAAGTAGAACAGGCTTGCAGACACTGGAACTTTTCATGAGCACTAAGGCTCAGGGGACCACGTAACTTAGATTCCAAACCAGGACTTTTTTAGAGTAAAGCATGGAAATGAGAGTGAATGATAGTACATCACAGGCAAAATCCTACATGCTTCATCCTGCCTAAAACCAGACTGAGCCTTCCGTGAATCCAAAAAGAAAAATCATCCTGGAGGCTAAATGTGAAGACTTTATCGAGGCTCTTAAAGCAATCTACATAGTGTTTGTTTAAAATGAATCCACTTAGATATTTATCCACACTTTCCCTGAACCCAAAATTGAACTCACCTGCACACTCCCCCTGCCCTTCTCCAAGCATCCTGTCATTTCAGAGGTGGCACCAATCTTCTGAATGAGTGACTTGTTTTTGACTCTCCCTCTGCTTCATCTGAGATCAACAGCATCTCTTTTTGTTCCTTCCTACACAGTATCACCTCGAAAACCCTACTATCACCAGCTAGTAAAAGACCTCTTCTCTGGATCATGGCCAGCATCTACTAGTTGATTTTCTCAGCTCCATTTCCAGGCTTAATATCATGTGTATACATTTTCTGGCTTTTCTTTGTCCTGGTTAAGAACCTAGGATGGTTGTCTGTTATCTCCGCATCCAGTCTGAGTTCTGATATATAGGATGCTGCACTGACCAGATTCAATACAGCTAGAGCACAACCCACTTCCCATCCCACCAGTCACACACTGACCTCTGCAATGATGGCTTCCTCATTACCCCCACCCCAGGGAGCCCCTTCTCCCTACCCCCAATTGCCTCCCTCTTTCCTCTACCTATTTTAACCTTACTCAGCCTCCAAAGCTCTGTCCCAGTTTCCTCCTATCTCCAAACTTGCTCTTATCACAATGATCTATTTTCTGACATTGTATTTCTATAGATGTTGCACAGTTAGAATCATGTAGTTTAAAGCCCCATTGATTTATTTCTATTTCTTTTCACTCCTTGGTTCTCTAACTAGATTAAGCTCCTTGCTGACAATGAGCCCTGTAGTTTTCCTTTTTAAAAATCTCGCATCAAGATCTCAGCACAGACCTTACCTGCACTTCCTGAGTACTAAGCACATAGAGGATATAAGGCAGGAGGAACTCCTCCCTCCAGGATGTCATCTAGAAAAGGGGAAGGGATGCAGAATGGCATGTAAGTGCATAACTAAGATGTAAAAGGGAGGTTCATTGAATTCTAGAGAACGGGCTCTGACCAAGTGTCCAGGTTCAGAAAAGTCTTCATAGTTTTAAAATCTAAGGAAGAGCAAGTGAGTCATTGGGAAGACAATCCTAGTCAGAGGAGTGGGGCATAAAACACACAGGTGTACTCTGCCACAGAGGAAACAGAGAGTCTGACCAGAAATGAAGCGGTAAAGATGGGCAGCGTCAGATCAGGAAACATGCGTGTACAGAGTGCAGGATGCTGGATTATGCTTTGAGACCATCAGCAATTGCAAGAGGGTTTTAAGCAGGCAAATTATGTAATCAGATTTTCTTTTGGAGAAGAGATTTGGACAACACTGTGGAAAATGGCAGAAAGCAAGACTTACAATAGAGATTAACTGGGAGGTAATAGAAGCAGAAGAGACAAGAAGTCACAACATCTGAAAAACAATCACCAAGCAAAAGTGGAACTGAGAAAAGTGAGGAAAAGTAGCAGAAATGTTACTTGGTTACAGATTTGCTGTGGGGCTAAAGATCCAAGAGGAGTCAAAAATGCTGGTCCCAGGTTGGCCGCAGGAGTGGCAGGTGGTGCCATTTACTGAGCTAGAGAAGCCAGGAGACACAGGCTTGGGGTGGGGGTGGGGTGGCTAAGTGAGGAGCAGAGGAAGGGCATACTGAGTTTGGGGGTGGTGGTGGGTCTGTGGAAATTCAAGGGTAGGCAGCTGTGTGATAATTTAGGTTTCCAAAAGGCACAGCTGGATCAAATTTAGGGATTCATAAGTCATCAATGATAAGCATTCAGGGGGGAATACATAAGACTGGGTGGGAGATAGGTGGCATGAGAAGTGACCCAGAATGGAACCCTGACATTTTAAGGAAGAAGTAAGTTGTTAGGCTTTTCAACAGGGAAGTAAAAATAATGATGAATTAATTAAGACAGCCAACATTCCCCTAAAAAGGAGTAATATTTTCTTATATCAGCGAGCAGAAACGGTGGGGAGTTGGTTTTAGATTATGGGTTTTTTTTATCATTTATTTTCTTAATAAATGCAAATAAGTACACTTTTCTGGTGTGGTATTTCTCTTTAACTTACCAAGAGAACCCTCCAGGGGAAAGTCTGGTGTTTTACTTCTGTCCCCCCTTGTCCTCTCCACCCTGTGCTTATCCAGGACCTGGTACTTTCTTAAGCACTTCCCCCATATTTTATGAATGAACAACTAAAGAAATGATGTTTATTTATATCTCACCAAAGACGAGTTTTTCACCCACGAAAGGGCTCACACACTGCAGATTTGTGAGAAAGATACCTATACAGTAAATCTTTGGATATTCTCGAAGGGCTTCATCTGTGACTCATTTTTAACCCTACTTCAGGTTCTGTAATTCCAATTAAAGTTGCTACAAATCACAAAATGAGTCAAATACAAAGGACTGTGGAATCATCTGTTATTTTAGATAATCCATGTGGCGGATTTATTATCCTAAGAGTTGGTGTCTGACTTAATCACTCAACCAATCGTGGAGGGTAAGCCGGCTCTTTCAAGAGTTGCACAACCTGGTCCAGCAAATGAAAAAATTTACTGTTCAAAGCAAAGTGCCAGGCATTTGCATAAATGAAATAATTAAAGAAGACAAAAATCAGTATACTTGGAATGAGCAGAAAAGCTTTCAATAAGTAGGGAGAACTTAACCTGGGGCTTAAATGGAGTAGCTTAGTGGGGGGCAGGGAAAGTGGTATTACCTAAGTTCTCAAGGTCAAGTGGAGTGACAGAAATAGATGATGCAAACAGTGTATGAGGAAGAGTGGTGGCTGCTGCAGGAAGTAGACACAAGCCCTGTCCTGTGAGACGTCTCTGGAATTTTCGAGTGTTAATTAAACGAATGTATGAATTTTTCATCCAGCTACTTGCCAGTCTCCCTGCTTAAATGGTGGAAAGTGTGTAAGACCAAACAGATGCCATTGTCTCTCGGCTTGGACAGGACACGACTGTTCCAGGTAAGACAACCCAGAACTAAAATGCACCTTTAACATAAAGACTGGAATCCAGAGTTCCTTTATCTGAAGGGCCAGAAGATATCCCTAGTTTGAGTGCAAGCTTTTTGTATCTCAAAATATCTAGATATGCACTCTAAATTTGAACTAAAGCCAAAGCTCAAAACTGTTAGTTCAGGATTGACAGATAAAATTATACACACACACACACACACACACACACATATATATATGTATATATATATATATATATATATATATATATATATATATACATATATATATCTTGAAAACAAACAGTATTGGCTCACTTCATCAGCACATATATTAAAATTGGAACTTCAGGGGCTAGGGTTGTGGCTCAGTGGTAGAGCACTTGCCTAGCATGTGTGAGGCACTGGGTTCAATTCTCACCACCACATATAAGTAAATTAATTAAATAAAGGTTCAGGGACAACTAAAAAAATATTAAAAAAAAAAAAGAACAATAACTAGTGACAGATGTTAAAATGATTAGGATGGTTGGTGAAGAGTATATATACATATAAGCCAGGTGCGGTGGCACACGCCTGTAATCCCAGCAACTGAGGCAGTTGAGGCAAGAGGATAGCAAGTTCAAAGCCAGCCTCAGCAAAAGTGAGGTGCTAAGCAAATCAGTGAGACCCTGTCTCTAAATAAAATACAAAATAGGGCTGGGGATGTGGCTCAGTGGTTGAATGCCCCCAAGTTCAATCCCTAGTACCCAAAAGAAAAAAAAAAAAATTGGAACTTTAGAGAGAAGATTAATATAGCTTCTGCTCAAGGACAACATAAATTCATGAAGTATTCCATTTGTTTTTGCAGTTTAAAAAAAAGGAAAAAAGGGGTTAAATAAATAGATTATCTTCTTGAACACAGATTTTATCCCTCAGGTACAAGGATATAAAATGAATAATGAACTCGATATATTTTATTGAAAATGACTTAATAGATGTTTGAGCTCTTGATCACAATAAAGGATGGTGTTGAAGTTGATAAGAAAATATTTATTTTTGCCTTGTCTTTTTAGTGTTTATAGACACAGTATTTCATTGACTACAAGGAAAAATATGTAAATACATGTTCTGTTAATACTTTTCTCACTTTTGTTCAGATAAACAGTAGAACTGAGAAAAGTATTTTAAAAATAAATCCAAAAGAAAATAGTTTTTAAGATCATTTATAGCTTTTTAAATCTCAGGAGATCCTGGACATATGGCCCCATACCATGAATAAATTATTTTCAGCACCTGTCCTCCTAAGTGTTGGCATATTATCAGTTGAATTTTAAGACTTCAGATATGCATACTATACTAAATCACTTACATTTTATTTTGTACAGTTACCCCCATATTACAGGACTAACTAAAAACAAAGAGGTATTACCACCTTCATTTTTTAAAGTAAGAAGATCAGTTAATGGAAAACAACTCAATTTTCCACTTGTTATTGTATCATTTTGATCAGGATGTCAAAATCCATTTGCAGAAATGAAAAAGCTATTAAAGCTTTAATAACTATTAAAGCTATTAAATGTAATTTTGAAAATCTGTCTTGTGCCTGTGGCTTTTCTTATATAATCACAGTATATGCCATCTTCACGGAGGAAAAAAATAAGCAGAACCCTAAAGAGAATTTTGGAATGAACCAACGTGCGTAGAAGCTGCCAAGACACAGCACACAGGGGCACCCGAGAGCAGAGCCCAAAGCGTTTAAGGAGTGGGGAGTGGGCAGAAAAGAAAACAGTGGCTCAAAAACAACAAGAAATAGATATAATGTTCTTGTCATTTTAGACTTTATATTTCAACCCTTCATTTTTACATGAGAAAAGAGGAAAGCTGGAGTGTTCATGGTTCCCTGTATCCAAATGTTCCTCCAGGAGCATTTCTTTGATCAGGGAAAGGGTACTTGTGAGCTTATATAAAAACACTAACTAGTAATAAAGAGAACAGAACCCAGATTTTTTTTTCTCAAAACGTTTGATATAAGAATCCAAGAAAAACTAAGGCAAGTTAAAATGGAAAGTCTATCCTATAGGCAAGGAAAGGCTTAGTCCCCCAGAGGACCAAACAGGCTCCCCCTTCTTATTCTATAATCAGTTCTTCTAGGAGGCCCCTACTTATTAGGACTCTCTTATTAAAACTCTAACTGACTTAGGTAAAGAAATAAATTCTTGGACAGGCACAGTGGCACATGTTGGTAATCCCCGCAACTCAGGAGGCTGAGGCAGGAGGATGGCAAACTGGAGACCAGCCTCAGCATCCTCTATCTGGCTGCAGAGTGACTTTCTCTGCGGTTCAGTTCACATGGAAGGGCAGAATGGCTCACAGCTCCCACATTTTACATGTCATCGTTCATTATTCAGAGATACAACACAGTATCCCGGTTTAAAAATCTGGGAGAAGGACCCTGATAGGTCTAGACTGATTCCAAGGTCCAGCATGCACCCGTGGTGCTAGGCTGGGTTATGTAATACTAACATGAAGGGTAATTTTGGCAACACTTTGGGTAAAGGGGAGAGGAAGTTGGCAATTCCTAGAAGAAAAGCAGGTAGAGTGATTCCCTACAATGGGAAGGGAGGAAGCGTTTCTGAGACATCTGTACAATAAATGGTCACGAATAATTAGTTTTCTTTTCTTTCCCGTGAGACTGAATGTGTTAAGGAGTCTATGCTTAGTCCTTGTGCAGGCATAAAAATAGACGCTCAATAAATACTTGCTGACAGTAGAGCAAGTTCCTGGCATAAGTGGCAGCAGGTGGAGAAATGTCTCATAGTATCCATCAAATCCATCAACCCGTAACCTTCTTTCCTGGTAAATACAACTGGCCTGGTCTTGCTCCCAGGTAATCCAGTTCTTAGAAATTGTGGTTCTTCTGTTCTCTGCACATCTTCCAAAAATTGATCTTAAACAAATACTGTCATTAAAAATCACAGCTTGGCGGTGCTCTGAGAGAGGATTGTCAGACAGGAAACTAGTGACAGAATCAGGGCTGAAACTCAGGTCTGCTGTTTCTCAGATCTGCTGTGCACACCCCTCTATTCTCCCAGATGACCCCCAGCCCTCCAGCCACCCAGCCATGGCCAGGCTCTAAGATCTTAAATCCCGTTTCAATCAGCCTCCCCCAAAGCAGTCGCCTCTTCGGTTTGGTTTTTTTCTCTTTAATCTGTTTGTTTTCCCCCCAGGAAAAGGAGGACTGGGTTTTAACCACAGCATAACCAACCAGTTCCCCAGAGCAGGATCATCTCTTCCTGGCAGCGCCTGGGACTCTGGAACTTTCGCGAAGAAAGTCCAACGTGGTGCTGGGGCTTATTTTGTTTAGCAAACTTGTTATTTGAGATTTACGTTTTTTATTTTGTGATATATTTTATTTCTTGCGACATCCTTTCTTACATGTTTCCATTTTTAAATATGCCTGTATTTTCTATATTAAAAAATTATATGAAATAGATGCTGCTGCTCCACCCTCATGAAGTGTACATACTCTGCTGTCTATTGGGAAAATTCCTGGAACACATTTTTATTCCTTAAAATGATTTTTTCATTAAAATATATTTTGCTACTAAATAATATTTTTCTGGACAGTGCCATTTGATGAGGTGGCCAGGGAATAATAATAAAGAACATTCATGATCTTTCATCTACGTTACTTTTACAGCACCATCCCATGTGGTGTGCACCAAGCAATTACAATCAAGGAGATTCCTTCCTTCTGGAACCATCTTTGCACTACGTGTAACAATAAAGATTTCCTCTTATTGAATCCACAGACCTAGGACCCTCCACACAGAATTCTGTCCTGGTGTTGAGGGTAGCCTAGATAATTCCTTTCCCAATATTTTGAAAGATATAGACACTGATGTAGTTCATAAGGGGAAAAAGCAAAATGACCCTTGGTTTACAATTTCTCATGCTTCCCTTCCTTGTCATAGCTGAAATAAGAAATGCAACAACTGGAAGATTAATAGGGAGTCCATACTTGGATCACATTACAACTCACGGCTTTGGGAGAAGAGAGACAGGAAAGTGAAGATGGGGAAAAGGCAAATGGGAAAGGTTTTGTCAAGCTGTGCTCCTGGTCCTTCCTTGCAAAACAAAACAAACAAAACAAAAAACAAAATTGCAACTGCCCAAGAGAAAGTTGAGCTGTCCTTCAGTCCCCACTCTTTGAAATACCTTCATCAGACTCTGGAAAATAAAGCCAAACCCTAGATTTTGTTTTCAAATAGGGTATTCAAAATCAACTGGCTTCCATTCCCTGGGAGAGTTGCTCAAGCACAGGACAACAGGGTACAATGTAGCACCGTGGGGGAAACAGGAAGGATGAAAACGATCTTGATTCTCCTAGTGGTTCTCTTCCCTCAGTCACTGACTCCATTCTCCTGACATTCACTTTCTTGACTAGTCTCACAAGCTTAAGAGTCTAACTTTTGATCGGTTTATTTTTAGTTTGTCAACTTCCACACTATGTTGATCTTTGTCATTTCTAATCATAAAAACATAAAATAGACCTTAAATGTCTGAGTAATAAAAAGATGTTACCAGAAAATGTTAAGTTAGGGGAAACAACCCTCGGTTGAAAACAACTCTCACTTAGTTCTCAAAGTACCTAACCAATGAGTATACCTGCTGAGTAGAATTTGTGTTGGGTTACTCTGAATAGATTGAAAGGTTTGCATTTTCACAGTAAGTCAAACTAGTCATGTTACACAGAAAGTTTAAGAAAGTGAAGTGCCAAACAGGTGAGGTTTGGAAAGAATACAAATTTAGAAATCAAGTCACATCTTCATAATACTATACATAGTTGTAAAGGGTTATTTTAAAATCTTCTGTCCTGAATATGCCTTCTAGTGTATTTTCTAAGGGAGAATCATTTCCCATGTTTTAGGAACTATCATCCCACAAACAGAATAAAATGATGAATATTGAATGATATTTACCAAACATTTGCCAAATATCACTCTGATACCAAAAAAAAAAAAAAAAAAAAAGATTAAAATAAATAACTACAAGAAGTCAATCATGTATTTTAGCCTCCAGCCCAGTTCTGGAACAGCCACTAGGTACTAAGTGCACAAGGTGTTTTACAGACATTTCTTTGGAGCCTCATAACAAATCTATGGAGATATATATTATTATCTCTATTTTATAGATGAGGAAAGTCAGGTTCTGAGAAGTTAGGTAACATAACCATTAAATGACAAAGCCAACAGAGACCCAAAGCAAGTTTTAGGCATAATAAAGCTCATTCTAACATTATTATTATCAGTGAAAATATGGGCATGGACAAAATATCCATCAATAAGGAACCCTAAACTGTAATACCTTGATGACACTGGATTGTATATTATGCAGCCTTCAAAAGAGGGCAATATGGGCTGGGTTGTGGCTCAGTGGTAGAGGGATTGCTCAGCATGTATGAGGCACTGGGTTCGATCTTCAGCACCATAAAAATAAATAAAGGTACAGTGTCCATCTACAACTAAAAAAAAAAAACATTTTAAAGATATAGTGCAATAGCATGGAAAATGTCTGTGGTAGAAGGTTGAATGCAGGGGAGGAATCAGGATATAAAACATGCAGGGAGGGGGTATAGCTTAGTTTTAGAGTGTGTGTAGCCTCTGGAAGACTCTAGGTTCAATCCCAAGCACCACCACCCCAAATCTTAACATACTCATATGGTCAGAAAGCTGTTGAAATTATGCATAATGAAAATGAGAAGGGAAAAATCCCCAACATTATAGAATCACTTGCATTGGAACTTAAAGTACAGATAAGTCTGAACCCAAATATCTGTGAGTGTTTTTTTTTTTTTTTCATTGTATTTTAAAACCACTTCTTTATTCTTAAATAGCCATGTGGGAAACATAAAATAGTCAACTCAATAGTTTAAAAAAAAATCCATCAATTCATGACAATCAAATATGTCTTATGCCACAAAAATGAAAAAAATGCTTCAACATAATCAAGTTTCTTCCCTGTGTCACAGGAATCTCAGAGACTAAAAGCCATGTGATCATTTCAATAGATGTAGGGAAGGCACTTGGAAAAGCTAATATCTATCCTAATAAAATTTCTAAAGCTCAGATGAAATGGATGCTTCTATAGTGAAGCTTTTCCTTATCCAACTAATGTCCATCATGCTTAATGCTCTGATGAAAACAACAGTAGAAACTAACTAGCACTTGTCCTAAGCCAACAGGTTAGCTGCACTACGGTCAAATAGATGTCAAGTTCCTGTGGCTTCCTGAAAAAGAGAAAGAAAGTAGCAAAATCAAGCAAGGTTAGAAAGAGAAAGAAACAAAGCAGTTAGATCTTCTATTTTTCCTCTGCTCTCTACAAGATATTACAAGTCTCCTTATTACACAAAGATTAAAGTCTGGGGACATTATCACACTGTGATATATGTTTGATATCTTAAAAAATTAAGAAACAAATGTAAACAATAAAGAATAATTGAAATAGTTCACAATTACAATCTGGAATAGCGTTCAACCCTAAAATTCATGCAAAGTATATTTTAATGATGTTAAACATGCTAAATATGAAAAAGAAAATATTGAAAATTTTAGGTGACCCTAATTTTTAAAATAAGAACAGAAAACAAAAACAAGTACAAATCATGATTGTATCTATATGGTTGAATTGAAGATTACCTCTCTTTCTTCTTTAGATTGTCTTAATTTTATAGATGTCTTATAATAATAACAAATCAGAAAATAAAGGTAGGTATTATATGGAAGTATAACAATTTGCATGGAGAACAATTTAAAAGAATGTAGAGCAGAATAAAAATTAAATTAAGCCATATATTAAAATGCAAAGCTTCAACAATTATTTCAATTAGTATTGACCTATAAAAAGCCAGATAAAAGTCTACAGCAGGAAAATAGATAACCTATAAGCAGATCCAAGGACATATAAGACAATATATGACAAAGGACGCCTTCACTGTTAGCCCGGGTCCTCTACCAAACAGTCAAGACAGGACTAGACGGACAAGAAATGTTCTAGAGGAAATGT
Source organism: Sciurus carolinensis (assembly GCF_902686445.1). Classification (NCBI taxonomy): domain Eukaryota; kingdom Metazoa; phylum Chordata; class Mammalia; order Rodentia; family Sciuridae; genus Sciurus; species Sciurus carolinensis. The sequence continues at coordinate 23,215,113 of NC_062226.1, forward strand.
CTCCAAGAGAAAATAGACTGGGACCTGGAAGAAGCTAAGAGAGTCATCAGATTGTGTTAGTCAGCCTGTTGTCACAGTGACAAAGTCGATTAAGTAATCAGCTTAAGGGAAGAGGTTTCAGATGTTTCATTCCATGGTCTCTTGGCTATTGCTTTGGGCCTGTGACGGCACAGTGCATCCTGGCGGGAGCACATGGCAGAGAGGTCTGCTCACTCATGGCATCTGGGAAGCAGAGAGAGAGAAGACGGAGCCAGGGTCCCAATATCCCCCTCAAGGGCACACCTCAGTGACCCAACTGCCTTCCACTGGGCACCACATCCCAAAGGTTCCACCGGCTCCCAACAGAACCACAAGCGGAGAACACATGGACCTTCAAGGGCCTTTACAGAACGTTCAAGATCCAAAGAGATTCAATGCCAATTCAAGATCCAGTCGAACCTGACCCTAAGTAAAAGAGAGAGAAAAGGAGTGAAGGTTGAAGCATCTTTACTGCAATGCAGTTTTTAGAAACGTTCTGCAAGACGATCATCAGAGACCCTGTCCCCCCAGGAGCAGGCCAGCCTGGTATACCTGCCTCCCTCAGCCTCTAGTTGGGGCAGGGTGCAGGCAGCCTCAGAGCTTAAACACAGCCATGGAAGTCAGGGCACAGTGGCTGGAGTCTTTGTGAGATCTGAGAGCACTATTCTCATGGCAAAAGGGTCTTGCTAAGTTATTTAGGGCCTCACCAAGTTACTGAGGCTGGCTTTAAACTTATGATCCTCCTGCCTCAGTCTCCCAAGTTGCTGGGAGTTTACAGGCATGCACCACCATACCTGGCTGTCAATCATTTTGAAGAAAGTTTGGACTAGTTTATATTCCCTACAGAGGTTTCAGAGAATTATTTTATCAATAGCCAACTTTATATTATCATTAAAATAAATATCACCACCACCACTGCCACCAAAAGTTTACCAAATTGGCAGACAAAAATTTAGATAATTGGGCTGGGGATATGGCTCAGTTGGTAGAGTGACTGCCTCCCAAGCACAAGGCCCTGGGTCCAATCCCCAGCACTGCAAAAAAAAGATAATTTTATTTAACATGTCTTTTGTTAGTGAGAATGTTTATTTTCTACAAGTATTTCTTCTTTCGTGAATTGCTTGTTCATGTCTCTGCCTAAAACAAAATTTTTTCTCATGGATATCTATTTAAAGGGTTATTTTGTCATGTGTGTGGGTTTTTCTTTTCTTTTTGGCTTTAAAATTCCATTTTCAATGTTAATTTTTAGCTTGTGAGAGAAGTTTCCACATTCTTATCATCAAAAAAGTGACTTAGCAAGACCCTGTCTCAAAAATAAAAAAATAAAAGAGCTGAAGGTATATTCAGTAAAGCACTCCTATGTTCAATCCCTAGTACCACAACAAAAGTATTAAAAATTTTTTAAATCTGCATGCACACCTTTTAGTTCAGCAAATACCCAACAAGCAATCCCATCAAGAAATTAGACTTAGAGGTAAATATTTGTGCATAAAAATAATCAGGGCATTATTAATATTATCAAGAACCATCAGCAATGCAGAGACTAAAAAAAAACTAGAATAAGTATGTATTTCATGGTTTACTTATAGAATTGAATAGTATGAAACCATTAAGTTTTTGTAGATACATTTACAAAGAGTTTAATGACAAGAAAAATCATTATGGCAAAAATGTGTTCCATTGAACCAGAATATTAAATGTGATTATAGTATATTCACAGTCACCTAAATTGTGTATTTATAATACACACAGAAAGAGATTTGCCAAACTTTGTTAATAATGGGTTTCCCTAGGACATGGAACTATGGGTGATTTTTATCTCTTATTCAGATTTTCCCTTTATTTTTGACTTACTTTCCATCAAGATATATTACTTTTATATTTGTAAATATACTTTCATATTCATAAAAAGTAATCATCATAAAATTAATTGAAGTAAAAGCCCCCCTTATGTGTATGTGTATATAAATATTCTTTCTGTTTGCCCTAATTAACTTGGCATATGCACTGGTAGATATCGAATCAATTTAAAGATCTAGTCTCCATTTAGTTTTGTTGAAACACTACTTCAGAAATCTTTAGAGTTCGGGCTAAGAGGGTTATTAGTTTAATATGAAAATGGAAGCTGTTATCAAGAGAAAATAATCAGTTAATCTTGAGCCACTTGTGTACACGGGAGGAAAATATTCACTGGTGATCAAATTAAGGAATTTTAAAAATAAAATATTAAAACCATTCTGTATTTTGTAGTATATCCTTATAACTTTGTGGTTTCTCCAGGCAAGGGATGTCCATAGGAGATGGTTATTTATATGATCTCAAATTTACCAGCCAATTACACCAAAATCACTTTCTAAGGTTTCCATAGCAACCAATATAGCAGCAGCAATACTTCTTTCTTTGAAGAGATTACAGGTAATTACTCATGATTCTTTCCTAACTGACCTTAAGGGAGTGGCAGCAACCTCAGACCTTCGTGTTCTCCCATTCAAGGTAACCCATTCACGGTAACTCGGCCCCATAGTGTAAGCTGGAATGGAACCTGAGAGACTGAGACTCTTCTGAAAACGATGAAAAGCTGATTCGACTGTAAGGACTGCAGACCTTCCCTGGCACAGTAGCCTCTCGTTGCTAACTGCAGTAATCAGACAAATACATGATCCTAGGTGGAATGTTTCTGAACTCTTTGAGGGTTGAGAACCAAGTCAAGCCGCTCAAAGAGCCACATGGAGATACAGGCTATTTGGGTGTTTGGAAGTGTTATGGTACAAACTGCTGCCCAGTCCCCTCCACTCCCCAGGATCACACCCACTCCACGTAGAAAACATTTCCAAGTGAGTTCACTCCACCCTCCTAAGTCCTGACCTGTCTAATTACATGCCTGATCCTCACCTTTCTGAATCATTTGAGATTCCTCCTTTCATTATGTCCGCTGGATCTTTTACTTTCCCAGCAGTGTTCAAGCGAGTTCATGCTGCTGTAAGTTAAAGTGTATCCTGTCAGAGGGTAATAGAGAACTGACAAACTGGAAGAACCTGAAAGAATGGATTAAAGCAAAGACCACAAAACAGTAGCCAAAGCGATCAGCATGCATTTCCCAATCGTACCACATTCTTCCGAAGAGCCCTTTTGAGAATATACAAAAGAGAGCGTCAAGGGGCAGATACTCCCAAAGTCTTTTCTTTTGCATACCTTAGAGTTCATATTCTGCTTTGTAATTTAAAATGTGTTCTCTCCTACACTGTCTCATAAAGTTGTGAGAATTAAAAGCTGCGTGGATGTCTAACATTGAGCAATGGCTGAATAAACATCGGTGTTCCTTCCCTCTGCTCAGCCCCTCCCCAACCTGTCTCAGTGAATTCTGCAAAATGCCCCCTTCACATTTAAGAAACCCAGGGCACAGAGAAGCAATGCCTACAAGACCTGGTAACGACAGCCCAAGGCAGGGACTCAGAACAGTCAGCCAACGGCACCCTTTCCAGACTCTGGTCTTGGCAGTTTCCACCCGTGTAAGCTTTGTAACTATGGTAGTTTGGTATTACAGCCTGTGTTTCCGATGTTTGCAAAAGAAAATGTTCCTAATCACAAAGCAGCCTTGGTTTACATGAGAGTTCCACCAAATAACTTCAGGCTATGTTTAAAGGACAGCCCCAAAATGTTCCCTAAGTCATAATTGCTACACTGAGAAGACTCATGATGAATGACTTTCAGTTCTTTGAATATGCCATGTTCTCATCTTAAGATGTTTCTTTTACCTGCTCCACCTTCCTTTATTCCAGGTTCCCACCCAACCCCTCCAGCACAGTGACGGTCCCCCACTCTGGTCTTCTTACCATCTGGCCTGAGTTCTCAGATGCCATTGGCTTTGTTCTAAACCCTCCCGCCTCCACCCAGAGGCCAGAGGACATAGGATGATGGGAGGTGAGCCCTGTGCTTTCCCACTCCAGGGTTCCTTCTAGTGAGTAGACAAACCAATGTGAATATCCAGCTCTAGAATGAATACACTGTGTGTGTGTGTGTGTGTGTGTGTGTGTATATTGTATTGATATTCAGAACAAGAAACAATAGGTCAAATATATCCAGAACCTGTCTTACACACACACACACACACACACACACACCCCACAAATCTTTTCATCCCTGTCAAAATAGTTTATGACCTTGGTGTTAAGTCACACCTTGCTACACTTGAACCCCATAAACCTATTCGTGTGGTGTAGCAAAAACAGGTAGACTCCAGGGGCTGAGGAGACTCTGGAGGCATGTTGAAAGGGGAATCAGCACAAAATCTGGCTGATTCCTGATTCAACACAGGCTGCTGAGATCATCAAACTCTGACAACCTGACAGCGACAGGAAGGCACAGCCCTTGTCTGGTTTTTTGATCTCATGAATTGCACTCCTCTTTTGCCAATTCTGTAGCACATGGAAGCAAAAGAAAATCTGCACAAGTCAGTCATCCTTCTCCCCATTTGGAGAAGCAGGAATCTTTGAGGTTAGTCTACCAACCCAAGAGTTTACCCCAAAGTGAAGCTAACTAGGCCACAGGTAGCTCCTCTTCAAACTATGTTGACTTCATGTTTCAGATTTTAATACAATTCCTGTGGCTTCAGAATCTGGTACAAAAGACGACCAGGAGAGGAGAACAGAGAAAGCTAACAAGAATAGGAAGTTAAGCTCTATTTTTCCTGTTTCCCCTCTTATACTTAAATTGCAAACCATTCCAGACAGTTCTTTCTGGTTTCTTCTCTAATTTCATCTTCTCATATATAGTACACTTTAATTCATTAGTTTGACTCATTTTATTTCTGTTGTCTTTTCCTCCTCCTATAGAGTAGATGTCCTTCCAATTTCCCCCCGACCAATAATTACCCCTCCACTGTGGTTCTGAGGGTAGCCCACAGCAGACATTTATCATTTGCCCACCTTCCTCCCTCTTTAAAGACAAGCACAGTATATGAAATAAGACAAGTAGGGGGAAATCTTCCATACAATTTAATAACAACAACAAAGAAGTTAGAGGAGTTCCTACAAATATAAGCTCATCAAAAATGCAATATTCTAGATAATGTTTGTATATGCACGCACACACACACACACACACATTTCCTCAGAGAAAAACAACTTCATTTTTAATTCCATTTTCATAACTTGTCTTTCCAGTATCAAAAACAAAAGAAACCTAAAAGATAAAATTGACAATAGCTACCTTGAAGGCTAGTTTGGTTCAGCAGGTTCTGGGAAGAGGCAAGGACATAACTATATACAGGTCTACAGATGAGGCTTTCAGAAGTCATTTGAAAATGAAATTTTCTTTGGTTAAAGAAAAAGAGTACATGTTTTGGCATATGTGTATTCATTTCCATCATTATTCCCTGTTCAATTTTTAATACACTCAGTGTTTTAACCTTATGAATAACATGCTTCACATGCTGTCTATAAAAGCTGTTCATTTCATTTTATTTCCAAACAACCTAAATTGCCCATCAGAAAGTTTTTGTATCCACAGGTACACAAATGCGTCGTATCTAGAAAATCCATGCTCTGAAGTTATTGAACAATGAGATGTGTCCCTTGTTAAAACGACAATGTTGCTGACTCATTCTCAAGCTCCGGTTGCTAATTAACTTGTAAGATCCTTGAACTTAATTGCTTCATCCTTTAGGCTCCACAGCATTCTGGGTATATCTCTATTAAAGCACTTCTCTCTTTACATCAGGGCTACTTTATGTGTCTGAATATCAATAATAGAAAGGTTTATTTTTTTTTATTTATGAGTACAGTGTTTAAAAGCACAGATTCTAGAATTCAACTCCTACATTAAAACCCCAGTCCCTCCCCTCACTAGCCCCACAATTTGCACAAAGTGCTTGTTCAAACCCATTGATGTCCTCTCTGTCCTATAATGGAAGTGGTAATAGTGCCCACTCCATTGTTGTAAGATCTAAGGAGGCTCACAGATAATAGGTACTCATGCAGTTTACTGAATCAGTCTGCTTCTCTCAATTATGAGTCCCACCGCCACACTAACCATCTATGGGATTGTAATCTAAGCAATCCTGTAGCCATATTTCCTAACTCCATATTGTCCACCCAACTGGTCTTGACTGGAGGAAACTTCCCAACAATACTGGAAGTTGAGCTCAGCCAAGGAAACAGAAAGTATTATCACCTCACTGTGGGACATTGCTGGTACTATCCAAGCCAATGATACGTTCTTGTGAATTTGGTGACTTAATGTTCCGAAACCTCTTCCTTTAATGAAGAGTCAGTATGGTGATAAGTGCTCTGTCAAGTGCTTGGAAATTTGCTGAAGAGAACGTGCATCCTTGGCCTGTTCTGCCATGCTCTGCGTGGGCCAAGACCATCAATTTTCCTATAACTTCTCCACCTGGTGACTCCGCTACTGACATAATACCAGTGACTGTTCCCATTTGGTTCCACAGGCTTGGTGTTCAGCACTCTGATCCAGGGATTAGAAAAGAGCCTTGAGGACTAATAAAGTCTAGGCCAGAGGCTCCTCACTGAATCCTCCAATAAAACAGTATCTATGTAGCAGATATAAACTCAAATAAAAATCACAATATTCAACACTTATGCTATCTAATGTGTTCCATTCATCCAAAATACTTTTTTCACATTTTGACCTCTCTGAAAAGCAAATGCTCCTTACAATAACCTGGCAGAGTACAACTGGCAATGTAATGGTCTATCTTACAAACACAGTATTGTAGATTCAATAAAAACTACTAAAATTACATCTTCAGTGCTTGGCATTATATCAACATAATATTTGGCATTTGAAAACAGACAAGCTTAGGTGAATTACTGGTCCAAGATTCAACAGGTATTTTCTGAGTCTGAGAAAAGCTTTTTGGTGACTAAGCTTAGGCTGTGTTCTCAAAACCCTGCTATCTCTAATAAAAAATAAATATCAGAATCAAGGAAACACAATAGGTGAGTTCTTGGGAACCACGAACCTTGATTTGAGAAAAGCTCTTTTCCTGGGCATTGTGATTTTGGTTTATATGAGTCACTGTATATTGGTTTATATGAGTCACTGTACCCTACAGACCTGGCCCCTGGTTGGTTCCCCTAATGGCCGAGTGGAGAACATGTAAGGAGTGGTTGGCTGGGCCCGGCTTCCCTCCCCTAGGATGCCTTTTACAACAGAAACACCACTTTCATACACTAACACTGCCTTCTCCACCCAATGTCAGCCTGTCATCAGGTTCCCTGGTGATTCACAGGAGTATGAGCTGGAGGCCCACCTTTTTTTGGCAGCAGTATTGGGACCACACCCTGCACCCTTCTTTGTCTTCCTGTTGCTGGAGTGATCCTTCTTCCTGTTTCTTCTGGTGAAGTTATCTTCAGCTTCATGTCCTCTCCCAGGAAATGTACCCTTCCCCTGCTGCTGCTGTAAGATTCACGATGGGCCAGCCTGATGGACAGCACAACCCTCTGCATTGTTGTAACCGGAAGGAGAAAGGGCTTTAGCAGATCCCTTCAGATCTCTAAGGACCAGGGCCTCTTGATTTTCAGATTTTTAAAATAAGTCTCAGAAGAGAGAGGGGGACTTAACCAGAGGGACACTGTCATTGGTGAGAGAGTGAAAAAAAGAACTGTAGTCACTGCTTTCAGCCCTTCCTCCCTCCGGAAGTACATCCCTCCTTCAGCTTAGAGTCTCTCCAATTGCAGCCTCAAGAATAGCTGATAGATTACCATACCGGCCATCCTCTTCATGATCTTTCTGGATTATAATAAAAGGGTATGAGAAAGCACTGCACATCCCTGTTATAGCCATGCTTCCTAGGTACAGCCAGGTGGTTGGAAAAGGGAGTTTGAAGGTACACCTGCATCTGACTTTATTGAAGGTCAGGGAAGTACCGCTTGTCCACATCAAAGAAGGGAGGGTGTTTGAGATGGGAACGAAAGGGCCTAATCCATGTGTAGGGCATCCTTACTCAACCAAGCAATAGGTCCCAGCCTTTGACTCTTTAGAGGCTTCTCTGCCTGGAGTCTTTCCCCAACCAAATTCCTTCATCAACTATTCTTCATAGTAAAATTATATGACATTGACTTAGGGCTGCACTCTCCTCTCTGTGCTATTGAACATAATGACTATTTTCTCTCTTGGGCAAAGAGACACACACACACACACACACACATACACACACACACACACACACATGATCCAAAGAAGATTCATTAATTTTGTTTGAAAAGCAAACAAGAATGTGTTGGAAGAAATCCTAAATCTTGGCTAGCAGCTGTGAACGTCTCAAGTGTGTAAAAGGAAAGCCTTCGCACATTCATGCCCATCAGGAAAACCTATGGAGAGGAGCGTTCCGCTCCGGCCACTTAGGAAAGTAAACAACTGCCCCCAAATTGACCTAGTGTTAACAAGGAAACCTGTAGAGGGGCCTGGTGGTCTGATCCCCCGAGGCACATTGTGATTGGGCAAAAAGTCTATAAAATGTATGTTTTTTTCTACAATAAACGAGTTTGTAGGCTGCTCGCCACAAGCCTGCTTCTACCCAACTCCCAGAGTCTGGTCTTGACTCAGTGGCCCTTACCTGCGCCTGAACTAACCTTGCACCCCTACAAGAATGCCTTTCCCCACACAACCATTGTCTCAACTGTCTAGTATGGTGATCACCAAGGACCACTAGGCTCATCCCAGTACCTTACAATGACCGTGTGTAAAATCCAATCCTTTTTGAGAGAAGATTCCCCAGGGTGGGCCAGAGGTCCCTTCTCTGAAATTCTGACGCTCAGATCTTCCCTTCTCTCCTTCCAGTCACCCCTAACCTGCTTCCATGACTCCCCCAATGGGCCCACTTAGATAAAGCCTTGTGTTTTATTTTGAGACTTCGACTCATGTTGTTCCAAATTTTCGAAAATGACAATAGGATTTCTCAGGCCTGTCGGCATTGGTTCTGCTCCACGATTTCTCTTCATCTCTTGAAGGAGGCGCATAGAAGGAAGACAGGAAGGCAAGTGGGGAAGGGATGGAGGGGAACACCAAACTACTTCCAGGTGACAAGGCTGTTGGGTGATTCACTACCAGCTCCCGTGTCAAGGGACGCCCTTATAAGGTGTCTCTGTCCCAGAAAGTTGATATTTGGCAGGCTAGGAATTGTGCCCTGAGCGGCCTTTCCCACGTCCTGAGCCCCCACAGCGTACTGTGCACTGTAGATCATAACATGTCCCAAGGAGCAGCATTCAAAAGAATGGCAGTGGAAAGGACAGGAGAGTCGAGATTGAACCCTCTACCTGATCATCCAAAAGCTTCCAAAAACGGACCTGTGTACACTGAAATCTACCTCTTCTGTGCCCCAGATGCTCCTTTTGTTTGTCACATTCCACGTGCAAAAACATGGTTTGAGGGACAAAAATCAAACAAACAAACAAAAAAAACCACGGAGAGACAGAGAGTAGGTAGCTTAAGGAACTGTGTGCCCTAAATCCTGTACTTCAGTTTTTTGCTTATATGGTGGAAGAGTATTCTCAGAATCTGAAAGAGGATTTTTCCCAAGGTGGCCGTAGAGAAACTCCATTTCAAAAAACTTAAGACCTAGTAAGACCTAGGTTCTGTTTAACTTCTAATATCTCCATCTTTCATTCACCTTTATGCCCCCACGTAGGTGCCCAGTGACTGTTAGCTTAATGTTAAATGAATGACAAAAATAATCTCACACATTTGTGGACACTTCATAGCTGACAGAGCCAGTTTCCATAGATAATCTCATTTGATCCTCACAACTCAGTGAGGGAGGTGGTGAGTCATCCTAACCCCATTTTACAGATCAGCAGATCTCAAACGTGTTTTGGTTTGGAGTAATCAGAAGTCACTGTGTCCCTGAAGAAACATGAACTACTGACTTACTAAAGTGGTTAGTCACTTATTGTAGATTCTGGGGTAGGCAGTGTCTGACTATAAGTCGGAATAAGCCATGTGGGCTATTAGTGCGTTCATCAGTCAAGGTTCTCCAGACCTTTAGACTCAGGAAAGCTGGCAGGATAAATTCAGTCTAAGTCCAAAGGCCTGAGAACCTAAGGAGCTAAGCAAGAAATCCCAGTCCAAGGACAGGAAAAGAGGAGATGAGACCTTCAGTTCAAGCCCTGAAGCAGGTGAAAGAGGCAAATTCCTCCTTACCTGTTTTTTGTTCCTCAGTACATTGGAAGATACCTTGTCATGGTGGGAAGGGCTGCCTACTCAGTCCACAGATTGAAATGCTGATCTCATCCAGAAACACCTTCACAGACACACCCAGAAACAGTACTTGGAGCACTTCAGTAGCAGACAGCTCAGTTCAACCAAGAACACCAGTGTGCCAGAGAAACCGGGTTTGAGGTAAATAAGTACAAGTGAAAATACTTATTCATAAGAGATTAAATGGCTTTCTCTCTGTTACACAAGTAATCAGTAACATATTCAGAATTCAGTACGTTTTCCATGGAACCAAGTTGCCTCTTTGAATTTAATTAACATGAAAATTTTAAAGACTGATTAGTAACCTGAGAGGTATAAAAAGTAGTTGCAATTCTAATGGTTCTAGAACAATCTGATTCATCCCCTGTAACCACAGGATCATGTGACTCACCCCAATCCAGAATGATTCCATCATTTCAGAATGAACCATTGTGTTCCATTTGGTAAATACTGAATCACATCTTTATTTATTTATGACTCTTTAGGTATTTTTTTTTCTCTTAGATTAACTATTTTATAATCTAAGACATGACCCATGTCTTAGATTGGACCTGTGGCCCAAATTCAACCCAGTGCCAAGTTTTATAAATAAAATTTTATTGAAACAGTCACGCCCATTTGTTTTTTACTATTGGCTAGTTTTATGTGACTATCTTGATCTTTCAGAAAAAGTTTGCTGACCATTCAGCTAGGAACACAAATGGTCTTGCTGTAAAGACTAGTTAAGGATAATTAGTAGAAATAGGCAGCTTATGTCCAACTCGGTAGTAATAAATGCAGTTCCATCACCCACCAAAGATTTTATAGAAGCTAAAAGTTCCTCCCGGAAGACTGCCTTTGGTAGTTGTATTTCATCAGGAAAGGAGTTTCTTACCATAAAGCGGTGTTATTGTGATGCAAGGGTGTGGTCTTGTGGGATAATGGGAGGGCACTGAATTGGATGTCTCTTGCATTAATCTCTTTTTTTATATAATTTTTAATATTTTAATGTATATTTTTAGTTGTAGGTGGATGCAATACCTTTTTTATTTTTATGTGGTGCTGAGGATTGAACCCAGGGCCTCACACATTCTAGGTGATCACCCTTACCACTCAACCACACCCATATCCCCTCTTGCATTAATCTCTTAATTTCACTTTGAAATTAAGACTGGAGACTGGAGATGAACAAGGGCTATTTCCTCTCAACTGAAAAAATACAAAATTTTAAAAATATCTTTGGTGGTATAGAATATGGTTACTGAAAACACTGACATGCTCTGAAAATGTTTTTGCAGAATCTGCAGGAGGGTCAAGTCCATGCCTCTCTTCTTCACAGTTGAATCAGCAGCACTTACAACTAGGGTCTCACATGCACATGAGCCCGCATGTGCATGTGGGTGAGGGATTGAACCCAGAGGCATTCTACTACTGAGCTACATTCTCAGCCCTTTTTTATATTTATTTTGCAATAGAGTCTCACTATGTTACTGTGGTTGGCCTTGAACTTGCAATTATCCTGCCTCAGTCTCTTGAATCACTGAGATTACAGGTATGCACCACCACATCTGGATGAAAATTAATGGCTTAAAAGATGTTGTTTTTTTGGCTTAAAAAGTGTTTCCAAAGCACATTTAAGCTGTCCACTTATAGCATATTCCCAATTTTGTAAATAGCTGTCATGCAGGAAAAAGCATGACTTGCTGATAATTATTTTTCTCTGTTTGGGTGATGGGTTAATTTTCTTACTCTTTTCTTCAAGAACATATATTATTCTTTTAATGAAAATGATGCAATACTTGTTATTTTTGAAAAACTATTATGTTAACTGGAAGAAAAATAACCACTTTAAAATTATTTTCATCCTGAGACAATCTGCCTTTTCCACTATTACCATGTTTTTTTCTATAAGATGGTGTGACACCACCAAGCCAAGTTATTGAGACACAAGATAGTTACGAAATACAGAATTTGTTGCATGTAATTGCATGTGCAACTTGAATTAGCCCCCCTTATTTATAAACCACAATTTCATGTCACTTCCCATTATCTTCTGCTAGTTAGCACAAATAGTTTGCACCCATACTGATCTATCAATGCACCCATACCAATGTATCATTGATTTCAGATCAACTTATTTGTAAAAGGATGTTCTCCCCAGCATGACTCTCCTTATAATAACAACCATTATTTTCCTTTCTTTGATTTCCTAAACTTAGACAATGGAAACATGGGCTTAATCTATGCCTCCAATATCTAATTATACAAAGTAATTTTTAATCATTTGACTTGAGACTTCCACCTTAAATGCTCTAGCATAATAATTTCCAAACTTTTGAAGTATGGTGCTATATACTCCAACTTCAATATCTTCATAGCCTTCCCTCCCCACAATTATTTTTATATTTTATATCAATTGAGAAAGTTCTTGACTTGGTATTATGTATGTATGTACATATGTGTAAATATATATACATATACATATAAAATATAAATGAAGGGTGCCTGCATATTTATAACATTATAAATTTTGCCTACAATCATATGCATGTATAGACCTCCTTTAACAATGCTATGCCACCTCTTCCTATCTCTTCCCAATAGTAAGCTGCTCAAATGAGACAGTTTTCCTAAATTTATTATAATGACTCTCTTTTGTTCAAACATTAAAAGTGTGAAAAACCTTTAACATTAATCTATGCCTCTCTGAAAATTGTAAAACTGAAACCAGTAACAATGTTTTGAGTTTGGGGGTCACCCTGAAATTAATCAAAAAGTTGGAACAAATTGCTGAAGTCATGGTTAGTCACTTTATACCCTGAGGAGATGGACTGGACCATTCTTGATGGCACTTCTCCAAGACCCAGAGGATCCATGAAAGTTTGGCCCTTTTCCTCCCTGCTTTCTCCAAATTTCAAAATGTAGTTTTTCACAGCTCCTAGCCTATTTTGTTCAGCAGTTGAGAATAATAATGATAATTTTGCTCATTAGTCTCCTTGATGAACATTTATTGAGGACTGACCATTCCATGCCAGGCTTCAGACTTTTAGGTTTTACATTTAATACCATAATATTCTGAGTTAATTTTATAAACTGACGATAGAGACCTCAGGTGTGAAGGATTCATGTTACAGTCCGTCCTACATGGGACCTGGTGAGAGTGAGGGGAAACTGGGAGACCACCTATGAGTCAGAGCCCCAGAACAATAATCACAATTAGATTCCTCATTCAAAAACTGACAAACCACAGGCCATTAACCATGGAATGGTTGATCCTGGTTGTCAATCTGACTGCATTGACATAAAAAATTGGCAAAGCACACTTCTGGGCATGTCTGTGAGGGTGTTTCCAGAGACAATTGGCTTGTGGGTCAGTGAACTGAGTGGGGAGACCCACCCTGAACATGGGTGACAACATCCTATAGGCTGGGGGCCTGACTGGAGCAAAAATAACAGAAGAGGGGGGAACTTCCCCATGTCCACAAGCTAGATTCCTCTTAATCAAGTGCATTTTTTTCCTGCCACCATTTGCCTGAGGACTTGAGACTCCAGCTTCTTCAGCCTTTGAACATAAGGATTCACACCAGTGATGCCCCATGGAGCTTCCAGGTCCTTAGCCTTCCACTGGAGCTGCATCATTGGTTCTTCTTATTTTAAGGATTCCAGCTTCTTGGACTGAGGAGCCAGTGGTTTCCCCAGCTGTGCAGTTTGCAAAAGACCACTGTGGGACTATTTGCCCTCTGATCACGTAAGCCAATCTAATAATCCCCTTTTATAATTGTGTGTGTGTGTGTGTGTGTGTGTGTGTGTGTGTATGTGTATTGAATTCATTCTGTTCCTCTAGAAAATCCTAGTACAGAAAGTTTAGATTTTGGATTCTCCTTCAGAGTTAGAGAGAACAATGAGGACAGCCTTTCTTGGGGGTTAATTAAGGTCGAATTGAGTGGAAATGGGAAATTCAAAGTCCACAGAACTGAAGAAAACAGTTCCATTTAGATCACTGGTAATACTACTTCTTCAAAATATAAGGTTCACAAAAATGTAGTTCTCTTTCTCTTGTGCTTTATATACCTAAAGTATGTGGAAACTTGATAAATATTTGTTGAGTCAACACTATCAATTTTACATTGCAGGTGGAGACTTGCCTTCTGCTACACTAATATTCTCTCACAGATAGATTTCTATAACTTCCAATGCGTGTCTCTGGATCCAACATATCTGCCACCAACCTATAGCATTCTCATGCTAATTCTTTACAAGCATGGCATTCCCCACTTCATGTTCCCAGGGCAAGAGCACTTATGGAATCTTCTTGGTTGCTTATTAATATCAAAGTACTCTCTTTCAAGTACCCAATCTGTTTATCTGGTCTTAGTTTTCTTATGCCTCATCTCAAATCAGCCTTGTATGGGGGACTTCGATATTCACACACTTAGCTTCCATTCACATTTCTATCTGTTATACATTAACACTATTGTCTTTCACATGCAAAAGTCTTTTTTATACACTTACCAGAAATTATTTTTTTAGGGTTAAGAAGAGCTTGCAAAGAACAAGTAATAGTAACAGCTTTTATATTTTAATTAAATGTGATAAATAAATATGTATTTGATGCAGGAATAAACATGCAAATAACCAGAAAAAAATAGAAACGCTTAAACATGCCCTTTTACATATGACCTCAGTAGTTTATATTTTAAAAACAAATCACAAAGCAGTGGAGAAAGATTGACATTCAGTAAATTGACTGCAGGGGGAAAATATATATATATATTTACATTTATATTTCCACTTCATCCTTTGACCACACACAAATTATGAAACTATTAAAGAGTAAAGTGTACATGACAACAGGGGTCAAGTATATATTTGAAGGGATACATTCATTTCTATACTTTATGTATTTTGCTTACATTAATTTTTTATAATAAATGTCTAAATAGTTGCAAAAAAAGCTTAGAGCAAAAACTAAAAAAATTTTTTTTGTAGGAAAAATATAAGAATGCATAAATAACCACGAAAGAAGAGGGTTTGGGAGATTTTTTGTTTGTTTTTTGCAGTGCTAGGGATCAAACCCAGGGTCTTGTGCATGCTAGGCAAGCACCCTACCACTGCGCCACACCCCCAGCCCTGTAGAATATCTTTTAAAGCATCTAACCAATGGCAAAATGACAAAAGACATGATCAACATATTTAATTTAAAAAGTTAATTTCGGCACCTCAAAAAAATTAGTTATTTTAAAAAATATTTTTAGATGTTAATAGGCCTTTATTTTTATTCATTTATTTATATGTGGTGCTGAGAATTGAACCCAGTGCCTCACACATGCTAGGCAAGCGCTCTACCACTGAGTCACAACTCCAGTCCCAAAATTAGTTATTTAAAGAACTTCTCACAAGTTAAACAATGCCCATAGGGAAAAAGATATTACTAAATTTTACATTAAAAAATAGAAATGTGTATAGCTATATTAGGAATGAATGAAATGCAAATTATGACAAAAAGGATGACCAATAGATTAACTACATATATTAATTTCTGTGCTTCAAAAAATAATTGGTTAAGTCAGCTCAGTGGCACATGCCTGTAATCCCAGCGACTCAGGAGACTGAGGCAGGAGGATCATGAGCTCAAAGCCAGCCTCAGCAAAACGGAGGTGGTAAGCAACTCAGTGAGACCCTGTCTCTAAATAAAATACAAAATAGGGCTGTGGATGTGGCTCAGTGGTTGAGTGCCCCTGAGTTCAATCCCCAGAACCTCCCCCCAAAAATAATAATAATAATTGGTTATTTTAAAACTTAAAACATAAAGAGACTTTCACAAGTTAGAAATCAAACAGTTCCCTTAGACTGCAAATTAGTACAACCACTTTGGAAAGCAGTATGGAGATTCCTCAAAAGATTAGGAGTGGAACTACTATATAAGAGTTATCCCATTTCTTAGTATTTATCCAAAAGAACTCAAATCAGCATACTGTAGAGATACAAACAAATATATGTTTATAGCAGCACAATTCACAATAACCTAATTATGAAATCAGCCCAGATGCCCATCACAGATGAATGGATTAAGAAAATGTGGTATATATACACAATGGAGTTCTACTCAGTCATAAAGAATAATGAAATTATGCCATTTGCTGATAAATACTTGAAAATGGAGAACATCATGCTAAGCGAAATAAGCCACACTCAGAAAGTCTCATAAGCAGAAAAGAGAGCAAAATAAGGGAAAAAGGTGAACGGGGGACTCTCATGAAAATAGAAAGGAGATCGGTGGAGTAGAGGAAGGGGATAGAGGGTAGGGAGAAAGGAGGGGTATACGGAGGAACTGTGGAATGAAATTGACCACATTATGCTATGTACTTATATGAATATACCACAGTGAATTCCACCTTTATGTATATCTATCGAGCATCAATTTTAAAAATCAGCAAATAAATGAAAGGAAAATCAATAGATTAAAGGAAAGGAAACAAGGGGAGGAAGAAGGGGAGAGGAAGTACTGAGGACTTATGTGGAGCAAATTAGATTCCATATATATATAATTATGTCAAGATGAACCCCACTATTATGTATGACTATAATGTACTAATAAAATTTTTTTTAAAAAAAAGTTCCTCTAGGGGGAAAAGACTGACAAATACTAAATTACTTTACATTTAAAAAAACAAAATATTTTCAGTCATATTAGTAATAAAAGAAATGCAAATTAAAACTATGAAAAGATACCCTCTTTGGGATCACTTCACAAAAAAATAGCTAAAGTAGTAGAAGCCAATGTGATGCTGGCAATGGTATGGTGGGATGAGCAAGCTTATGCATTGCCGCTGCGTGTAAATCAGAACGAGCACTCAAGAAGAAAGTTTGACACTGCTCATTAAAATCATTGAAAACAGTTACATTCCTAGGAAATTACCCAAAGAAAAATAAGAATTTCCACCATGACGTATTAGACAGATACTCATCACAGTATTTTTTTACAACTGTAAGGTTGTAAAGAACATAAATTTTGAAAATGAAATTAAAACACTATGCCCCAAAATAATAGCATGGCATGCAACAATTAAAGATCAAGTGCATTAGATAATGAGGAAACACCACTGGCACAGCATTAAACAGGAGAGAATCATGCAAAACCCTGCAGTAACACAATGGCAATTCAATTAAACTAAATTACATATGTTTTTCTTGTGTGTATGTGAGTGTGTTATTAAGTCAATACACCAAAATGTAAACAGTGGTGGCAACCTAATGCAATCTTGGACACAGTATCCAGTTGATTATTTTTCTAGTTTAGAGTTTTCAGAATTTTCAAATGTTTATGAAAGTAATTAGAAATATATAGTCACTGACAAGAGTTCTAGCAGAAGCACTGGAGGCTTTGACAGTGACTGTAAGCTCCCTGAGGAGAGGAGAGAGAGGGCATAGAAAATAAAGACTCCTGTGTTCCCGATGAAGAGAACACAAAGAAATCCTTGGCATTCTTTCATAGTGATCCTCTGTGCTTGAGTTTTTCAAAGGCCCACTGAAGTCCATTTTTTTTTCCTGCCTCATTTTTCTAAACCAACCCACTCACAGTGATACCATGATGAGATTCAGGGCCGAGTCCCATTCCCTTGGTGAAGATTGAATACCCAAGAAACACCAAGGCAAGAGCAAAATGTTTTATTTAAAGAACAGAGAGAGAGAGAGAGAGAGAGAGAGAGAGAGAGAGAGAGAGAGATTCCTCCACAGAGGCAGAGGAGGAGGTCCAAGTTGGAAGCTGGTGCCTGAGGAAGTGGGGGTGTCCTGTCCCTTTTTTACATTTTAGGTTTCCTTTCTTCTCTGCGACCTTCTCCTCTTAGCTTGCCTACGCGGCTAGTGACCAAAACATGGGCCAAAAAGTGGAGTGACCCAAGGGTGAGAGGGAAGCTGCTCAAGGGGTACAGGCAGAAGGGAGTGGTCCAGGGGGCATTCATTCATTAACCACTCCTTTAGGAGACAGGTAACCTTGGCAACAGGTTGGAGGGAGGGGAAAGTGTCCTACAGGTATTAGCATTTTATTTCCTTTCCTTTAGAACAGCCCCCATCTTCCTGATCCCACCCAGACATTCATTACCTGCACTGTCTGTCATTTAGCCTCCCAACCTCAACAGCATCCCCCTCACTCCACAAACCTCTCTACAGAGAGAGAAGCATTTCCCTGCCCTCCATCCCTGTGCTCCCTCTTTTCTGCCTGAAGGATAATGATCCATGGTCCTCCTCACTGTGATCAGTATCTACGCATCCCCAGCAGTGCGCCACAGACACCGCCCACAAAACCAGGGCATGAGTTGGTGCCACACTTGCAAGATTGCACTATGATGAAAATAATTACCATGATCCTAAAGAACTCACAAGTGGAAACCATAGCCCTTGGCCTGCTTTTGACACATGCAAATTTGTTCACTTTTCTTAAGGCAATGGCAGGGTTGAGTGAGAATGGTCTTTTTGGTCTTGGTCTTTCTTTAAGTCCTTGGCCTTTTGCTTTTTTTTTTTTTTTTTTCTCCACTTTACTATCCATACTACCCATCATCATGACTCCCTGAGCCAGCACCCAGGACCTCCCAACCAACAGAGCTGCTTCCCGCTCTTGTCTCTTGATTAGACTTTGATCCAGGGATCTAGAAAAGTTTTGCTTCGTGAGAGCAAAGGAATTACTGAAAGTTACAAATTTCATTAAGGAGCCCCATTTCAATGCTGAGATTCCAAACAAATATGCTAATTTTGCATAAGCATATTTCTTTTCTGACAACTCACTTCTGAACATTACAGTTCTGAAAGTTATATCACTTGGCGTCTAAGAAGAGCCAACTGTTACGTTTGATCATCATTATCCCAAGACCAGTGTTTAGCTAATACACATAGGAATTGTAAGCACAAATGTGACTGAGACCGGTGCAGACCTCCCAGATTCAGCAAAGCCTTTATTCAGCAGCAGAGTCAGGCATCAAATGCGCTCACTTTCTGGGTAGAAAATGGTCAGTGATTACAATAGAGTTCTGGGTTTATATAGGTTACAAACTGGAAGATGACTTAACCATTGTAGGTTTTAATAGAACATATCAGTTTGGGTATTCAGAAAACATTTGAAAATTTTTTTTATTGGGCAGTATTTTTACAGGACAAGAATGGAGGGACCATTGTACTGTCATTGGGAAAGTATCAATGCTTGCCCTTTTCCAGGGATTGTCTTGTCACTGGGTGATGTTTGCTTCCTTTCCAGGGATGGTCTTGCCCCACTGCAAAAGGAAGTATTGGGAAAGGATCAGTGTTATCAAAATTTCACCTGTTTCCTCCCTCCCTCTTCCCAGGCTGCTGTTCTGGGGGTTGTCATTTCCATATCCTTTAGGAATGACCACACTAGCTGTTAAATTATTGATAAATAGCCTCTCCCCACACACCCTACTCTACCCCTTATCCCATCTCATTGAGACTGACCCAATCCCTCACCCTGGATCTCCCCCAAATCCAGCAAATACAAGGTTTACACTGGTAGAACAACCAGCTGAGCAGAAAGATACACGGCTATTGTCCACTCTGATTGATCAGCACCCACACCACACAGGTTGTGAAATATTTTGAATGTTATTCCTGCAAGACATGATACATCTGACCAACACAGATTCTAGTTTCTTAAAATAAGAAAAAATCGACCCCAGTAGTTCTCAATTTTGAGCCTGCAACTGAAGCCCTGGAGGGCTTATTCAAGCATGCAATGCACTGCTGGGCCTCACCCTTGGAGGTTCAGATTCAGTAAGTCTAGGGCGGAGCCTGGGAATCTGCATTGCTCATACTTCCCAGGAAATGATGCTGCTGCTGGTCCACAGCTCCATGCTCCCTGTTACCAATGTACCTTGAGAGCAGTGTGCTTCTCAAACGTAACTCACATAAGAATCACATGAGGAATCACCTAAGACAGTTTCCTCTTCCGTGGCTCTGGGTGGAGCCCCAAGCTCTCTATTCTATCAGGCTCCCAGGGGATGCATATGGGACATGACCTTGAAGAGCAAGGTCTACATGTAATGTAATATAAAGCTGCTCCCCTGCCCTTTCCACTGCAGCCATTTCCCCACCTCCCAACTTCTTGTCAGTCTGTGAACATCCTAGCCAGTTATTGGTTCATCAATCAGCTTGCAAGTATCCTTCTCCATTATTGGTCCCATTGACCCGCGGAATTTGACTGCTTAGGGATAGCTCGCTGCCATTTTCTCTTCTTCTCCTCACATTCATGCTTTCTCTCTCCTACTCACTTTCTCTCTCTCTCCTCCTCGCTTTTCACACTCTCTCTTGCTGCATGCCCTTTCTCTTTTCCTCTCATTTTTCTCTCTTACCCTGCAGGAAGCCGCTCTCTGTGTGCTTAATAAACTCCCTTATGTGAATTCCTGTGTCCAGAGTGGTTTCTGGGTTCTTACACTACATATGACCTCAAATAGCAAAGTCTTTGAACACTAAAGAGAATTCACTCATCCACATAATGAAGGTCTTGCCTCTAAGTCCTCTTTCCTCTCTGTATAAAATTCCCTTCTGGTCTTTCTTCTTTTGTTTGTTTGTTTGTTTGTTTGTTTTACCTTTTTTTCCACTTGCTTTCTTTTGTTCTTCCTTCTTTCCTTTTCCTCTCACCTGATTTCCTTCATTCCTTCCCTTTCTTTCTCTTCTTCTTTTCAACACACTGTTTTTCTTGTTAATTTTTGAAGACTTCAAATACCCAGCCTACTCGCAGGACTTCACCCTGCATTAAATTTTAAAATTAAAAATAAGAACAAAAATGTAGCCCTGATTTCTCACAACGAGACTCCACCCAGACTGTACTGGAGCTTCATGATTGCAACAATGAGCTCAGAAATGAGTCTAGGAAGATGCAGGCAGGTGCATGTCAGGAAACAAAGGAGCCAGTCAAGTGCAAAGGGAAAGACCAATTTCTCTTTTCTAGAAAATAGTTGACTCGGAGAATTTTTCCAGGATTAGAAATTTGCCCTACCTACTAACTAAGCACTCTTTCTGCAAAACATTGAAGTCAATTTTGGTAACTCTAGCCATTTTCTGGATGTTAATAGTGCTTAATTCTAGTTGAGAATAAACAGTCTTCTGTGAGCTACAGGCTTGTACTCTCCCTGCCCTTGGGCTGCGTAAGCTTCTTAGCTTATGGAAAAGTCTAGAAGCCCTAACAGTAAAGGGAGACTTCCTGGCCCCACCTTGAAGGAAACCTATGACGTGGCAGAAGTTTGCTCCTTTACTAGTTGTGTCTGAGAGTTAATTCTGATCAATCTTTCCAAAAACAGTGGAAAGAAGTTCAAGAAGAGCTTGTTCTCTTAAGGAAAAGGAGTGTGGAATAGGTAGATATCTTCCTAGTGCAAACAGAAAAAAAAAAAAAAAAAAAAAAAAAAAAAAAAAAAAAAAAAACACTAAATTCAATGACTTCAGTTTGTTGCTGAAAGTTCAGTCCTTGTCCCCAATGCCAATCCAATAACAAGGACAAGGTTTTGAGAAAAAGGAAAATGAAGTTTTATCACTTTGCTAGCAAAAAAGAAACACAAGGGACTCCTGTCCCAAAGCCTGTGATTCTACCCATCAGCAGGAACAGGGGACTTTTATAGAGGTGATTCAAAGACTACATTCCATATGTTCTCCGTTGGAGTTGTAATTCGCCTGTTAATTTGGGAGAGAGTCATTTCTGAGATCTTCTGCTACCATCCCCAAAGTCTGGATTACGTCATTCCTATGGTGGATGTGTACTGAAAGTCAGATAACTCTACCTAGGATGGGGAAGAAAGGTAATCCTGTTTCCCCTGAGATTAGGGAAGGGTGAGATTAGGGAAGACTGAGATTAGGGAAGAGCAGAGGGAGAGGAAGAGAAAGAAACATGTCCATTTAAAAAATAAGTTGCGGGCTGGGGATATAGCTCAGTTGGTAGAGTGCTTGCCTCACATGTACAAGGCCCTGGGTTCAATCCCCAGCACCACAAAAAAAAAAAAAAAAAAAAAAAAAAAATTTGCAGTGGCAGAGCAGCAAGGGTTATATTCAAAGCATAAAGTGAACCACTTTTACAAGTTCATCCACGGCTAAATGGCTTCCTGAGACCCACATGTAGCTGACCCTATGTTCCTCCCTATGTGACAAGTGACTGAGTCTTGAATTCTAAACTAATTCTAGCTAGCATAAGGTTTCTGAACTCACTGCACCTTGATCATCTCATCTGTAAAGTGGACACAATCAATGTAACTAACCAGGTACCTATAAGATAACATATATGAAAGTAATGCCCACAAGAGAGCCTATAGTTTAAAACAATGAATGGTAAGAATCTACATCATGCACAACCATAGAAACGAAAAGTTGTACCCCATTTGTGTACAATGAATCAAAATGCAGTCTGTAAAAACAAAAAAATAATAAACAAAAAACAGTGGTTCTCGATTGTGGGCAAATTGGCCCCCCAGGATATATCTGTAGTTATCACAATGTGTCAGGGGTGCTACTGACATCCAGAGGATAGAGACCAAGGATGTTGCCATGACCTCACAATGTACTGGGTCCCAACTCCCCAAACCACCACCATAGCAAAGAATTTTCAACCCAAAATGTCAGTAGTGCTTTGGCAAAGAAAGCTCACTTGGAAGATGTTCACTGTGTATCGATATCCCTCTTTCCTTCTCAAGTGAAAAAGAGAAACAAAGGAGGAGAGGAACATGAAGATAAGATCTTCAATGTATAACCATGAAGAAAACTTCTGGTTGGGAAGCAGAAGTATCATATTTAGGAGGCTCAAACTCAAATGCCAACAGGAGCCAGGCAAATAATGTAAATAAGTAAAACACACCATGATGAATAAAAATATCAAAACATAGGGCTGAGATTGTGGCTTGGTGGTAGAGCTCTTGCCTCACACGTGTGAGGCACTGGGTTCGATCCTCAGCACCACATAAAATGAATAAATAAAATAAAGGTATTGTGTTCATCTAAAACTAAAACAAAATTTTAAATATCAAAACATAGATAATGAACAAAGACATTACAAAAACTTCAAATATCTTTCTTTTTTCTTATTTAATACTAGTAAATCAATTACATTCTTATACATCAATGATGAATCGACTGAAAGAGAAATTAGGAAAACTATACCATTCACAACAGCCTCAAAAAAATAAAATAATTGGGAATCAATCTAACAAAAAGGTGAAAGACCTCTATAATGAGAACTACAGAACACTAAAGAAAGAAATTAAAGAAGACCTTAGAAGATGGGAAATCTCCCATGCTCATGGATAGGCAGAATTAATAGTGTCAAAATGGCCATACTACCAAAAGCACTCCACAGATTTAATACGATGCCTATTAAAATTCCAATAACATTCATAGAAATAGAAAAAACAGTCATGAAATTCATTTGGAAAAACAAAAGACCCAGAATAGTCAAAGCAATCCTCAGCAAGAAAACTGAAGAAAAAACATCACAATACCTGACCTTAAATTATACTACAGAGTTATAGTAACAAAAATAGCATGGTATTGGCACCAAAACAGACATGAAAACCAATAGTACAAAATAGTTATCTCATACTAGACAAAGCTGTCATAAACATTCATTGGAGAAAAAATAGCCTCTTCAACAAACGGTGCTGGGAAAACTGGAAATATATATGTAGCAAAATGAAATTGAACTCTACTAGTATTTTTTCCACATTTTTTATTGGTCCATTATAACTGTACACAATGGTGGGATTTGTTGTTACATATTTGTACATGCACACAATATAACAATACAATTCGGCAGGCATCATTTCCCAGTATTTCCCCTTTCCTTCTCAAAATTTTTTTATAGTAGAAGGAAAATAACTGAACACCCACAAGAAAAATGTCATCTTGCCATTTGAGAATTCTTTGTGTCCTTGAAGCAAAAGAAGATGGTGGAGGCAGGGGGACAACTGGAAAGAGCATGAGTCCCCTCCAAGGCCAGCCACTTCATCCACTTAGAGCCCAGAGCTGGAGGTATGGATAAAACAGAAAGAAGGACTTGCTGAGTTTTGTTTCTATTGTAAAATCTGCAGTTTCTCATATTTTTGTTGTTCTCATTGCTCTGAAGATTTGAAGAACATAGGCTGTGGCCATGTTTGGTTTATTTCTGACGCTGAATTCTGAAAAATGGCAAGTCATCAACTTCAGGGCTTAGCAAACTGCTACTATTTTTGTGTGACCTGATAGCTTTGGATTTTTAAAAGGTTATAAAAACTAAGCACACCCAAAAAATAAATAAATAAACTATATGTGGCTCATGAAGCCTAATGGATCTTATCTGGTCCTTTGCAAAGTTTTGCCAATCTCTGATTTAGTGCTAAAAGCAAAGTTTATCTTCTAAATAGAGCAAAATAAGAAAGTCAGGGAATCTATGATTCATAAGATAAATTTTTTTCAGGAAACCTATTTTAGGATTAAGACTTTAGTATTTTTCTTAATAGTAAAAATAGTTCCTTTGAAATTCTAAATGAAAATATTTATTATGTGTTTAATAGTACCCCAGTTACTTCTTATTTGGTGATTCAGGGGTGGAAGTTGGACAAGGGAAAGGGATGTATGGAAGTGGATGGTAAAAGATCAAAACAAATCAGACACGTTATTGATTCTGCAACAAGGCCTCAGTTTGTTGATTCTTGGATGACCACAGGTTAACTAGCAGTGGCATAAAAGTGGAACTAGATCCACAGTCTGCCAAAGTTCCAGGTTCTGAGACTACACGTCCAATGATGTCACAGAGAAGCTGCCCTTATATTCCGGCTAGGATCATACAAATAGTATAGCCATAGTGATCCACCTGAGCCAACAGGAGAGCTTCATCAGCAATTCTCTGATGTAAATCATGGTGCAGCATATTAAAGACATGGCAAGTACTTACTTGGCTTCATTAAATAGTTCAGAAGTGACTGCCTTAAGAACCAACTTGATAAACAAGAGTTATGCCCTTCGTCCAGCATTCCTTCTCTGCTGTGGAACCAGGGGAGTTTTCGATTCTTGCTTTTTGGGTTGTTCCTTGAGAAATGGCCCAGTCTAGAGAGGCAACCAAGGGATGAATTGATCAAAAGGGGTTTTTTTCCTCCCCAATTCCGGTTTCTTGCTCTGATTCTAGCTGGACCCTGACCAGCTCCCAACATATCCTGTTGCATGGATTCTGCTTTAGTAGTACCTGGAAAATTCTATGGAAGTAAGAAAATCCACGTCTTTTCTTGCAGAAAGAGAGCAGAAACCTCAGACACACCTCTGGAACGGGGTGGAAAACAGTGATCACCAGTAGTATCAATAATTCCTAGGTGGATTTTGTTGTTGCTGTTTGGAACATTCTGGAGGAGTGTGTGTGTGTGTGGGAGGGTTTGGTTGTAACTAATTACACATGGACAGTAGAATGCATTTTGACACATCATACATAAATGGAGTACAACTTCTTATTCTTCTGGTTGTACATGTTGTAGAATCACACCAGTTGTGTAATTGTATATGTACATAGGATAATAACTTCTGGTTCATTCTACTATGCTCCCTACCCCTGTACTCCCTCCCTTCCCTTCACTCCCCTCTGCCTAATCCAGAGTACCTCTATTTTTCCCTAGCTCCCCACCACCCTTACTGTGAATTAGCATCTACATATCAAGGAAAACATTCAGCCTTTGGCTTTTGGGGGATGGGCTTATTTTGCAAGATATTCTCTAGTTCCATAATGCCATAATTTCATTCTTCTTTAAGGCTGAATAATATACCATCACACATATATACCACAGTTTCTTTATCCATTTATCTGTTGAAGGGCTTCTTGGTCGATTCCGTAGTTTGGCTGTCGTAAATGGAGCTGCTGTAAACATTGATGCCGCTGTGTCACTGTACTATGCTGATTTTAGTCCTTTGGGTATAAACTGAGGAATGGGTTAGCTAGGTCAAATGGTGGTTCCATTCCAAGTTTTCTGAGGAATCTCCATACTGCTTTTCCATAATGGTTGCACCAATTTGCAGTCCCACCAGCAATGTATGAGTGTTCCTTTTTCCCCCACATCCTCGCCAACATTTATTGCTGCTTATATTTTTGATAATTGCCATTCTGACTGGAGTGAGATGAAATCTTGGAGTAGTTTTGATTTGCATTTCTCTAATTGCTAGAGATGTTGAACATTTTTTCGTGTATTTGTTGATCTGCTGCATTTCTTCTGTGAATTGTCTGTTCAGTTCCTTAGCCCATTTATTAATGGGTTCCCAATGTTCCTGTCCCTATGAAATTAAATTCATGTATAAGGCAGAGATTATTATAAAGAAGAAAATTGCTTCTAAAAGAAAGGTTGGGACCTACATCATTTGAGGGATGATATGAGCATTATCATCAATCCTACTAATGTGGGCATTAGAATCCGAACCTGATAATGCCCAGTCTTATTAGAAAAGGATGTGGGGTGGGGCATGGGGCCCTCTCCTCTCCTCTCCTCTCCTCCCCAAAGGCCCCTCCTGAGGGCCCACTGTCTTCCTCCCATCTTTATTCAGCTGCCCTTTCTCTTCGAGGTGGACCTCAATGTGCTGCATGCCTTTGAGTTGAACACTTGTAATCACCCCGTTTTTTCTTCTCCTTCATTTCTCTTCTTCTGGGCAATTATCACTTACATAATACATATTTTAACTATCAATCCTGCCATCAGCTTCTGCTTCTCAAATGTAGCTCCATGAAGGCAGGAAATTTTCTTGCCTGTTTTTGGGATCACAGTTGTGTCCTTCTCTCTGAGAAGTTGGTTACCCCATGTTAGAGGAATATCGATACAGAAGGAAAACACATCCTCGTTGAATTGACAGTTTTACCCACTTGAAACTAAACCAAGTGGGAACAGAATTGTCAAGACCCCACTACTATAAAGCGGACTTGCCATATGTAGAGTATTTACCCTGTCCCTAATGGGGACAGGCCGTGCTTGACTTAATCCAACTGTGATCCCATCCTCCACCTTAATGATTGGAGTGGAGATGAGCACAGGATGCATTTAAGACCAGAGGAGGGAGAGTGAGTCCCGTTACTATGAAGAACTCAGGAGATGGTTTTGTGTCTTTGGTAGAGGGAATGGGCTCTGGGGACAGACCACCTAAGTTAACAACCCCAAGTATATCATTCACCAGCTGGCTGACCATGGGAAAGTTAATGAACTTCAACTTTTTCACCTGTGAAATGGAAATAATAATAGTGCACATTCCAGAGAGTGTTTTTGGAGATTATAGTACAAAACATCAAGCACAAAATAAATGAGCTACTATTGTTGCAACTCCAATGAGAGAAGGAAAAATGAATCTTGAAGAGAGTACTCTATGGCTGCTAATCATTCACTCCCCAGTAGCCATTCCAAGAATAGGCACCATGTACCAGTTAAAGACCCAGGAAGGTGCTAGGTGAATCAGGGACTTGGGGAGATGAGTCATGATCACCCCCCAAAAACAAAACAAGAAATGACTAAAGGTGTTACATTTGTTCTTCTTTTAATTTCACTATTAGTAACTCTTTAGGACCTTGTTTAAAAAAAAAATCAAATGTGAATTTCCACTTTGAATGACAGTTCACCTCCACCTAGCCACTCTTATTTCTTTCTGGCCAACCTCCTTTTCTTTCCAGAGGTAACACCACTGACAGCTTCCATTACCAACTCATTTCCTGAATAAGCGTCTAAATGTTTTGTGGAATTTTCATCATTTATGTGTACTTACATGGAGAAATCTGTCAGACCTCAGACACATTTATAAAAGGTTGGATTGGCTTAAGAACAATAGGGTTGGGCACTTGGCTGAGGTTTTCTTTCCTTTTTTTTTTTTTTTTTTTTAATTCTTTTTAGTTTTGACACAACACCAGGATCCACCTTGATATAATCACAAGGACATGAAACCCAACCCTCTCCAGTTCTGTCCCCGGCATATCCCACTCCCCCACCCCCTCCCTCCATTCCAGTGATTCTTCTTCAATCCATTTACAGTTTACTTATTTTTTTTAATTAGTGTCCTGTGGACACACCTGATGCTGGACCCACCCTGCCACATCCATGCACAAGTGGAAGTTCAGTCAGATCATTCCATCGCCCTTCCCTCTTCCCATCCCTTTTTCTTCCTCCTCAATCCCCTGCATCTATTCTATGGGTCTTTCCTCTATTTTGATGAAGTTCCCCTCCCTCACTTTCTCTCTCTCTATATCTCTCTCTCTCTCTCTCTTTCTCTCTCTCTCTCTCTCTCTCTTTCATATTTCCCCACTTTGGCTTAGCTTCTATGTATCAGAGAAAACACTGAACCTTTGACTTTTTGGAGCTGGCTTATTTCACTTAGCATGACAGTCTCAGTCCCATCTATTTACCAGAAAATGTCCCAATGTCATTTTCTTCATAGTTGAGTAATATTCCATTGGATATGTATGACATATTTTCTTCATCTGTTGAAGGGCACCTAGTTTGGCTCCGTAGCTTAGCCTAGCTATTGTGAATTGTGTTACTATATACACTGGTGTGGCTCATTGTAATATGCCGATTTTAAATCCTTTGGTTATATACCAAGAAGTGGGATAACTGGATTACATGGTGGTTCTGTTCCTAGTTTTTTGAGGAATCTTCATACTGTTTTCC
Source organism: Sciurus carolinensis (assembly GCF_902686445.1). Classification (NCBI taxonomy): domain Eukaryota; kingdom Metazoa; phylum Chordata; class Mammalia; order Rodentia; family Sciuridae; genus Sciurus; species Sciurus carolinensis. Next base: position 23,243,960 of record NC_062226.1, read on the forward strand.
AGAGTGGTTGCACTAATTTGCAGTCCCACCAGCCCTACCATTTTATTCTCTGAAAGGCTCTATATGATTGCACACATCTCATTTGTGTTCTGGTTTCAGGATGAATTCAAAGCATTTTTGAAAGATGCTGGACATCGACTTGTGGTGATTGAATTTTCAGCAAAATGGTGTGGTCCCTGCAAAGATATGCGTCCTGTTTTTCGTGTAAGTATCAATAGTATTAAGTTCATAGTTGTAGAAGGAATTTAAGCCCCAAAATAGTTTTCCCAGAAATTCTTTAAAGTTTGGCACTTATGAGTCATTTGGGGGCCCCTACAGCATTTTGGAGCATCCTGATGAATCAGTGGATAATACATTGGAATCTAATTAGAGGACACTAGAAGATTAATACTGCTTGACTACAGATAATTCATCAAGGAATGTCAAGATGTGCAAAAAAAGTCCAACTATAAAAATGAAAAAATTAATCACATTATAATAATGACATTTTGCCAAGATTCCAGAGTTCAGAACTTTAAAATATTGGAATAGATTACAGATAAACCTGATACTTATTTTTAGCTATAATATAAAAGAGTAAACATTCCCCAATTCTTCAACTCCATTATCAGAAAAAAAAATCATAGGTCTCTTTCAAAAGACGTTCTCTATTTCATTTTTTCTGTAGCTTTATTGAGGTATAATTGATAGACAGAAAAACTGCACATATTTAATATACACAACTGTGGAGTTTAGACATAGGCAAACACCCGTGATCACCATGACCACAATGAGAGTAATAAATGTTATCTATCACTTGCAAAAGCTTCCGTGTTCTTTTACTTTTTCCTCACCCTCCCCTGAAAGAGGTAGTAAGAACATTTAGCCTGAAATCTACCCTTTTAACAAACTGCTAAGGTGCACATCATATTGCTAACAATAAATGCTACACTATACAGCAGACCTCTAGAATTCATTTATCTTCTGAAATCATAACTTTATACCAATTGAACGACTCCCTTTTTACTCCTCCTCCCCCACCATTCCCTGGTAACCACTATTCAATTATCGGGTTTTATAAGTGACTATTTAGATACTTCATAGAAGTGAAATTGTGTCAGATTTGTTCTGTCGCTGGCTTATTTCCCTTGGGATAATATCTTTCTTCCAGGTTCATTCATGCTGATGCAAACGGTAGGCAAAACTTGTCTTCACATTCTTTCTTGTTCCCTGCTCTGCTTGGTAAAATCGTCTAGTAAAATAATTTACCTAGTTGTAATGGTATGTTTGTATTCAGACTTTTTTCCTATGGATACACTAGTTCATATTTCATAGTGTCTCCAAATTAAAATGTTAATACTTAATACAATGTTTCATCTAATTTCTCTATTGCCCCACTTAAAAACTCATTATTCTATTTGTTTTTGGTAAAACAGAAAGAATCTCAGGACATTTTCTTTTCATTTCTCCTTGTTTTGCAAAAGTTTCACATTTCCTTGTGTCTCCTTCAAATATAAAAATGTCTTCAGCTGGGCACAGTGCCCACTCCTGTAATCCCAGAGACTCCAGAGATGGAGGCAGGAGGATTGCAAGCTCAAGGTCAGCCTGGGTAAATTCAGAGACACCCTACCTCAAAATAAAAAGGGCTGGAGATGCAGCTAAGTGGTAGCACACTCCTGGGTTCAATCCCCAACACAGCAAAAAAAAGAATTGATTCCTCTGTGAAACTGAAAATATTCCTTTCTATTCTCAGTGAGGTTTCTAACATTTTTGACATTTTTTACTGGAATCCATCTAAACTCATTCTAATCACAGTCACAACCTTTGACACTTAATTAAAAATGAACTTATAATCAGAGAAATTGGCTACATGACATCTCAACATGCCTACTATGTCTTGAAATATACAGAAGGAACACTTTTTAAAAACATTTCTGCACTTTACTTATTTCTATTTTTATTGTGCAGATTGATGGAATTTACTGTGATATCTCTGTGTATGCGTATGTCTTGAATTTATCATGTCCATCCACTCTTCTTCTATATCCCCCTGTACCTTCCCTCACAGCACCCTTCCCAGTCCCTAGCAATCCCTCTTGGACTCTCAGGTAAACTTATTTATTTATTTATTTATTTATTTATTTATCTTTTTTAGTTTCCATATATGAGAGAGGACATGCAATACCTAAATTTTTGTGTCTGGCTCATTTCACCTAACATGCTGTCCTCCAGTTCCATCCATTTTGCTGCAAATAGGATTTTATTCTTCTTTATGGCTAAATAATACTCCCTTGTATTATTAAGAATATATGATGCTTATATACAGTCTTTGTCCATTCATCTGTTGATGGACACCTAGGCTGATTTCATTATCTTAACTTTTGTAAAAAGTGTGGTTAAATGTCTTACTTTAATGATAATATTTGATTATTTTCTATTTCTCATTTGCATATCTACTCTTCTATCGGGATTTATTCTTTCACGGGCTCTCATGATTGTAGTTATCTTTCCTCTACTTCTGGGTGGTGCATTCCTTTAGGCACCTTTTGTAAGGCTATTGGTCATAAATTCTCTTAATGTCTGCTTACCTTGGAAGATCTTTACTTCTTCTTAGATTCTGAAGTATATAGCCTTGCTGGGTATAGTAATCTTGGTTATCAGTGATTTTCTTTCAGAACTTGATATACATCATTCCATGCTCTCTGACCTTTTCCATTGAAACATCTGCTGTTAGTATAATGGGTTTACCTTTAATTGTGACTTGATGCTTCTCTCTCACAGATTTTAAACTTCTTTCTTTGTTCTGTATTTTTGACAGTTTCACTATAATATGTCATGGTGAGGTTCTTTTCTGGTCATGTCTATTTAGGATTCTAAAGACCTTCTATACCTGGATGTCCACATCTTTCCCCAGATTTGGGAAATTTTCTGAAGCATTTCATTGAATAGGTTTTCTATGCCATTGATATTTATTTCTTCTTCTTTGGGTATGCCAGTAATGAGGACTTTTGATCTTTTAATGGTGCCTAGAGATCTTAAATGTTCTCTTCATTTTTCCTTAATTCTTTTCTTTATTTCTGTCTGAATGTAATATTTGTAAAGACTTGCCTTCAAGCTCTGGTAGTCTTTCTTCTGCTTGATCTAGTCTGTTCTTGAGGTTTTCAAGTGAATTTTTCATACTGAGCTTTTCACATCCAATATTTCTGATATTTTTTTTTTCCAAAATCTCTCTTTCCTGAATGTCTCATTCACATATTCACATACTGCATTGTCTTTCTTATTTCCTTGTAACTGTCTGTATTCTCTTGGATTTCACTGGGCTTTTTAAAAAAATTGTTCTTTTGAATTCTCTATCAGGCATTTTATTCACTTCAATGTCTATGGAATCTGTTACTAGAGAGTTATGAATTTTAAAAGATGCCATATTCTTGTCTTATTGTTCTTCTGTGTTGAAATTTATGCATCCATTGGATGGATATCTCTACTGTTTATGGGATAGCTGTCTTAGGAAGCAGCTTTCTCCTGACAATATGTCTTGGCGTATAAGCTTATTGTACAATATTAACTTTATTTCCAGCCTGGTACCTCAGTGTAATCTCCCTGTAGTTTCTTTGGCTGTGACTAGTGAATTTGGGCAAAGTGCATTCTGTATCAGAGTAGGAGATACCTACTGTCTCTGTAGGTCTTTCAAGAATAGGAACACTCTAGTCATTCAGACAGTTGTTGCACCAACAGCAGAGTATGTGGGGTACACCCTCTGTGGTTACTCCTACAGTGGGTGTGGTAGCCTCTGTCAGGTGATGGGGGTTTCCACAGGCACTGTTCATATTGGATATTACTCCAACGTATCTGTTACTGGCTGCTCCAGTTGTGGCAAATGGCCTACAGCACTTGTCCTCTGATTAGGATTGATATGGGTCTAGATGCTTGGCAGAGGAGGAAGAGGTGAGGGCTGGAATCACAGACCACCAAAAGGAATATATTAATATCCGACAGACCCCTCCATTCTGACACTCAAACCTTTAAAAAAGAGAATTTCCCTTACTTTGCACAGAAATAGCCCATCCTCAAGTGCAGGAGTATTGATCTACTCAGATGCCACAAACTTAAAACTGATCAAATTCCAACAGTCAATAGGAAGCATTTTCAAAACATAAAATGAAATCTAAGTCTCTGTAAATTCTCCCTCCTTTATGCCTTAGGCCCTGGAGGTAGTAACAGCTCTGTTGCTGCTACATCTCAGCTGCCACAGCTCCTCCTACACCTATCTTTGCCTTTACAGGTAGTCATAGTTAGTCATTGTATAAGTAAACTTCCACAAGTTATATGAATTTGTGCCATCTGTTTTCTGCTGGAATCCAGAGTAATGCAAACATATTTTTAAAATAAATGTTGCTGCACTCCACACTGTGAAATATTATTCAGATGTTAAAAAGAATGAAGTAAGCCCATATGTAATGATGGGATTATGTCCAAGACAACTTGTTATTAGATAAGAATAGCATAGTACAGCCAGTGTATGGTTCCATATACGCAAAGCAGAAACACAGAAATATAAAGTTATGTGTGTTTATATATAAACCTTTATATAATATAATATATAATAGATATAAATATATAAGAGAATCTCCCTAACTTTGCACAGAAATAGCCCATGCTCAGGTGCAGGAGTATGAATCTACTCAGATGCCACAAACTTAAAACTGATCAAATTCAGTATCAAACAAGGTTTTTGTCTGTGAATGAATGAAAATTGAGGAAAATCGTGAATGGAAGAATTTCATGTTTTGTTTAATTTTTCTTGTAAGGTCCAAACTCTTGCAAGAGAACATATTCATGTATTGTGTGAATTTTTTTTTTAACTCATAGTACATGAGAGGATTGAACAAAAGGTTCCACTTACTCTAGATCACTGTTATCAGTCAGCAATCAAATCAGGAAACAAACCAAATTGACAGAAAAGGATTTAATACGAGGAATTAAATGCTTATGAAATCACTGGATGCCTGGATGGATGGACTCTGGACTGAAACTCCATGAACAATGGTCTCAGAACAACACAGGCCCACCTATGGGGGGCGGGGGTCCAAGCTATGTCATAATGGGAAGTGAGGGGAAACGTGAGATCTTCCATTGGGTAGGAAAAACGCCATCCACAGAGCAAGAGCCAGGGCATCAGAACCAGGACCAGTGCTGTGACTGCCCCAGCTGCCTCTAGATGTCCAGGGCATTGACGGTCTGGACATCAGAACACTGAGTCGGGCTCTGCTGCTGCCTCCTGCAGAACTGCCTCCCAGGGCCACCTCTCACTGTGCAACAGGAATGTGCAAAGGTAGGAAGAAAGTAGCTCGTCTTCAACCAAGTCTCACCTCCACGCATCTCACTGATAACACCAAGTGTACATCCAGACTCTAGCTGCAAGGACTTTTTATTTTACTCTCATTTATTTATTTTTACCCTAACTGCAAGAAATCTTTACTTTTATTTTTCTTTTTCAGACTCTGCAGGAAAGGTGGAATGAAGTTAGCTAGCTAAACCTTTATTCAAGGGAGAGGAAAGAAGAAGTTAAGATATTTCAGATATAAAAAAATAAAAGTTTACTACCCACAGAATCTCTCTGAAAAAAAATGCTCAAGGATATATTCTGAGAATGTTTTTAAAAAAATGAATCATAAGATAATGTGGGGCTTTAAGAAGTGATATTAAACTGTAAGTCTTAATTAACCTCCACAGTCTCGTTTGATCTGGGCCTTGATATCTTAGAGCAAGTGTCAGCACATTTTTCTTGTAAAGATCTAATAGTAAATATCATCAGCTTTGCAGACCCTCCATTCTCTGTCCCAACTAAATGTTGCTGTTATAACACAAAAAGCCAATGACAATACAAAACCAACGTGCCAGACTGTTCCAATAAAACTTTATTGATAAGAACAAGTAGAGAGCTGGCTTTAAGTTCACAGGGAGTAGTTTGGAGAGCCTTAACTAAGAGGGTCACCAGGCATAGAACCCTGAAAGGAGCATTTCTGGAAAAGGAGGGGTAATGGATTTGTTGAGAAATTGCATGGAGTCGTCACAGTTGACCAGGTCATCTATGGTCTAGCCTACAGTGTATACAATGGAAGTGGCAAAAGGTGAGCCTCAAAAGGGAAGCTGAGGCCACGTGAAGAAGGACTTTGTATTATAAGTCAATGAGTTACTGTGGGGAGTCAAAATAGAAGTCTTTTGTTTTGTTTTTGTTTGGGTTATTTTGTTGTTTTGTTTTGTTTTTGTTTTTGTTCTTGTTTTTTGGTACCAGGAGTTGAACCCAAAGGTGCTCAACCACTGAGTCACATCCCCAATCCTTTTTAATATTTTATTTAGAGACAGGGTCTCACTGAGTTGCTTAGGGCCTTGCTAAGTTGCTGAGGTTGGCTTTGAACTCACAATCTTCCTGCCTCAGCCTTCTAAGCTGCTGGGATTACAGGTGTGCACCAGTGTGCCCAGCTAAAATAAAAGAATTTTGATAAGGATTTTGTCATGATTAAAGGTGAATTTTAGAAAAAAAAAAAAAAAATGTGGGGCTGGGGATGGAACCCGGGGCCTCATGTGTGCTAGATAAACACTCGACTGGGCTACACCTCTAGCTGAAAACGGTGTCTCCAACGCAATGCCCTTCAACCTACTCCCAGGAAAAAGCTCCCACCCCTCCCAGCACCCCAACAGGGTAAGTCTGGACCTGCACAGACATTTCACTGTTCCTTTGCTTTGTGTCTGTCCTCTTCCAGCCTTGAAATGTTAGTTATCATGTTGGTTCTTTCAGCTTCTGCCCTTGATCCATTCTTGACCTTGGCACAGCCTGGCATTTGACCTGATGCTTCATGTTCTAGGCAGTAGTAAAACACCAGAATGAGGCTTAGCTTTCTTGAACAACCTTTTTGCTTATTTCTTGTTTTGGATGAAAGACACCTCTGATGTGGGTTTTAATATTAGCACAAAGCTAATGGGGAATTTTTATTCTTTTTTTTTTTTTAAGGCATTGTCTCTGCGATACCAAAACGTAAGGTTTGCTAATGTGGATGTGGACGATTCTCCGGTAAGAATCTTAATTATAACCTGTGGATACTTAAAACCTAAATGCAATGTAATTGAGTAGCACTATCTCCATGATTACATAACCAATGTGGAATCAAGTAGAATTTCACTTCTTTTCCCCATAAACTGTAGTAAATCCCCACATAATGCTCTCGTACGTCTTTTATTACTTTTTTTAATATACATTTTTTACTGCTTGATTACTATAGCTCGGCACATCTTTTTTTATTATTTTTTACATTCTGCATTTTGATTCATTGTACACAAATGGGGTACATCATTTCATTTCTATGATTGTACACAATGTAGATTCATACCATTCATGTAATCATACATGAACATAGGGTAATGATGTCTGTCTCATTCCATCATCTTTCATACCCCTCTCCCTCTCATTTCCCTCTACATAATTTATTCTTCTCTCACTCTCCCATCCCCTCACCCCCATTATATATCATCATCCACTTATCAGGGAAAATATTCAGTCTTTGATTTTAAATTAGCAAATATGTGTATCTCTTGCTGCCCCCACCACTACCCCATACTATGGCAGCCCTCATTAATCAATCCCAACATTCTCCACCACTTTCCCTGGATTCTGCCCCAGAATCCTTTTCAGCAGAGATGCTCCAGGAAGACAATGCCAATCAAATGGAGTTAAGTTCATGTTGAAAAATAATTCCATCTCCATCTTGTGATAAATTACTAATCATTTTCTAAAACCAAACTCCATGTATGATAAACGTCTTACTATATCTTGTTTTCCTCTAGCTTTATCTTATACTTTTCTGTGGGTTTTCTTAAGTATTACAAGGAACTCTAAGATATTCTTCCCTATCTCTAGAGCCATCCATCCCTACCCTAACCCACCCAAAATAATCAGCCTCATGTTCTCAATCCAAATTTGCCTTATATATAATGTCTCTGCAAAAATTATTTCTCCTACCATTTGTTAATTTTGTGTGCTTGTGAGTGTGTGGTACCAGTGACTGAATCCAGGGGCACTCTGCCACTAAGCAACATCCCCAGCCCTTTTTATTTTTTATTTTGACAAAGATTTTTGCTAAGTTTCCCAGGTTGACCTTGAGCTTGAGATCCTGCTTGCCTCAGCCTCCCAAGTCTCTGGGGTTATAGGCATGTGCCACTGCTCCTAGCATATTTGTTAACTTACAGTAAGGAAAAATAACTGTGTTAACTTTCCATCACTGTAACAAAATACCTGAGATAATCGACCTATAAAGCAATAAGGTTTATTTTGGCTCACAGTTTGGGAGGTTCCAGTTCATGATGGATTGGCTCCGTTGCTTTGGTCTAACAGCGAGGCAACGTATCATGGTGGGAGAGCAATGGTGAAGCAAAGCTGCTCACCTCCTTGCCAGGAAGCAAAATAGAGAAAGGAAGAGTTCACAGGGTCCCACAATCCCCTTCAAGGGGGATTGACCTACAGCTTTCCCACTAGACCCCGCCCTTTAAAGGTTCCATCACCTCTCAATAACTCCACTCCAGGACCAAATGTCCTTGGGGACATTCAGCATCCAAACTATAGTAATAACAATAACAAGTGATCTATAGCTACCTTAGATTGAATAAACTTTGGAATGAAAAAAAAAAAATATATATATATATATATATATATGTTACTCACTGTCCAGCCCTTTAAAGGTTTGAAGCTATAGAGGTTGAACCTTTACAAACTTTAGTTTATTCAGCTGCAAAACATGGCACTCATAATTAGCAAATGATAAAATGCATACAATATATAGTAAGATGCCTGGCGTGTAACAGAAGTTCCATTTCTCCATTTCCTTTAAGCCTCATTAAGGTGTAACATTACTTAATTGCCCTATCGGTTGAATCACACACCATGCATCCAGAAAGCACAGCTGGGATCATCACCTCTTCCTCTCTTTTTATATTCAAAAACTTGTGCAACCATTGCTACAGTCCAGAAAGAAACACGATACTCTTTATGCATCACCACTGTTTCCTCCATGCCCCACCCCCACCCTCAGGAGGCAACTGCAAATCTGCACACCAGCTACAGATTTGCTCCTTCATACAAATGGAATCATGGATGGTCTCGACTGGCTTCTTTCACACAGCATGTTGTCAAGGTTCATCCATGTTATGAAATATATTGATACTTCATTTTTTGCTGAATAATATAATAACATTCCACAATATGGATATACCACCTTTTATTTATCCATTCATCCATTGGTGAACATTTAGGTTGTTTGTACCTTTCAACTATTGTAGATAATATTGATATAAAAATTAGTGCACGGGTTCCTGTGTGAACATGAGTTTTCATTTCTGTGGGTATATATCTAGAAGTGGAATTGTTAAATCATGTGGTAACTCAGCACTTCACGTTTGAGGAACTGACAAACTAATTTCCCAAGTAGCTCCACCATTTTACATTCCCACCGTCACCCTAAGAGTCCTAACTTCTCCACATCCTTGCCAACACATGTTATTGTCACATTCTTTTTTTTTTACTATAGTTCTTTATCTTTTAAGGTGAAACCAAAAAAAAAAAAAAAAAAAAACACTTTTTAATAGGAATTTCTTTATTAGCTTTCATCACTGTGGTCATGAAAATTATAATTTACCATGTACATGTGTACACGTGTGTTCGTATGAGTGTGTGTACATATATGTTTGTATGAGTGTTTCTGTTAGGGTGGGGAAAGGGATTTAATGCCAATAAAAGGATAGCTATATTAAAGAGAGATGTCTAATTTTGTTTATCTTGTGGATGGCTAATTTTCTTCTGACTCCTCAAAAAGAGAAAAAAGAAACCCTACCATTTGGAAGTAGTGCAGAATGGATTAAAACTTTTGGGATTTCAGTCTATTTTCTTGTCTTTGGACTCCTAATCTTTCACAAAGATGAGCGGTGAGGAGGCTGTAGGTGTTAAAAGAAAGAAATGTGTGTTAAAATGCTAGAACCCATATGTCATTCCATGTCTTCGGCATGACTTACGAAGGCATTTTTACTCATCCCTACTTTTCCAGTAGGCTCTTCCCGTGCTGCCTCCCAAGGCCTCCTCTGCAGTCTTTCACAAGGTCCTTGACATACGGTTCATTGAGTCATTCCGCATCCATTTGGTTTTGGCCTCCATCTCTCTCCCTTCTTCTAGAGCTATGGGATGAAACAGTCTGGGAATTCTAGAATGTTCATTCTCCATTGTCACATTTCTGGAGGCTTAGAGTACATACTAGGAAATTTCTTGGCAGGAGAGTCTATAAAGTGTCAGGCTTGCCTGATGTGGTGGCACCCGCCTGCGATCCCAGGGACTCAGAAGGCTGAGGCAGGAGGATCACAAGTTCAAGGTCAGCCTCAGCAACTTAGCCAGACCCTTGGCAACTTACTGAGAACCTGTTTCAAAATAAAAAATAAAAAGGTCTGGAAATGTAGTTCAATGGTAGCAACTCCCAGCACCAAAAAAAAATTTTTTTAAAAAGTGTCAGGTGTATCTGGGGCTTTAAGACACACCTCCTGCAAATTCACCAAGTGCTGTGGCTAGTGCAGAAAGAGGACATACCATTTCTTTTCTTTTCCAGGAGTTGGCTGAAAACTGTCACATCAAAGCACTACCCACATTTCAGATGTTCAAGCAAATCCAGAAGGTATGTTTCCATGGAAACCAGCAAGGTCAAATTAGATTATAGAACCATCAGAGCAAAAAGAAAGAAAGAAAGAAAAAAAAAAAAAAAAAAAGCTAAAGATATCCTGAGTGGTGAAACAACACATTTATTTTTAACTCTTAGTATTTTTTATTTCTGAATTTAAAAATTGGCAAGGGGTTAAAAAATGCAGGATTTATAACAAATCTCCCTATTTAGACCATCTAAGGTGTCCAAATGCATAAGACTCATTCTACCGTTACCTCTACCCTGGGGTAGAACCATCGAGAATCTTTCAGAGAAGAGTATGATGAAATTCTCACACCAGTGTGTACAAGTTCTTAACACCACATGGGAAAATATTAATAAAAAACTATCAGAGGGCAAGATGAATATGATCGAATATGCAGATTCTAGATCCAGATTCCCATGGGTCAAAAACCAGTTCTCTCACTGCCTAACTGTGGGACCTGCAGCATGTACTTCATCTGTATGTCTCCAAGTTTCCCCTTCTGTTCAAACAGGGATCATAATAAGTTTTCCCTCACAGGGTTGTTGTAAAAATTAAATACATTAACAAAATACATTAACATAAGCAAAGTGTCAGATCCACGCTGGCATCAAGCCCCCAACATGTTTTGTTAGCTGTTATCTTGAAAATGTTTATAGAATGAAATGTCTAAAACACTTGGCACTTGATTGAAGTAGCCCTTCATATATGGTTGGGGGCATGAACAATTGTGCATATCTCATGAAATGTCATTTTGCAACAAATTCAGGAGGCACAAAATGTTCATTCCCTTTCACACAATGACCTCACCCCTGGGAACTCACGCTACAGAAAATAAGGAAAAATAAACAGCTAAGTGTATAATAATTATAGCATTGTGTGTAGTTTCTAAAATGGAAGCAATCTAAATGTCCTTTTTTAGTGGCATGACTAAGTAAATTATGATACATCTACTCTCTGAAAATAGTATTCAGTTAAAACGTTGCAAAGAATATGTGTAAACAAATTCATTCTTAAACTTTGGGAAGATTTTATCTGCAGTGTAATGAATAAAAGCATTTGATACATAACTGTAGAATTTTATTTTCAGTTACCATTTGTTTTGCATTTACTGCAATATAATTGTTGCAATGAATTTAACTTATTTTTTAAACATAACATTACATGTTCCCTTCCCCCTGGGCTTTTACTTGAAAATTAAAGCTACTTAATATACATTCTCTCAATTTGTACCACCTCCTCCATGTCAAGTTACCTGTGCATCATCTTTTATTGTTTTCTCCCCTTCCCTCTCAGAAATAAAATGTGTCCTTCTTTCAAAAATTAATTCCATCCAAGCATTTCGATTGCATTCCCTCCTTCCTGCTCCAGGCTGCTGTCCTTCAGTTACCTTCTTTCAAACTTGGAGTTCGCACGTGTTTTCACCATCTGGTATCCATTCTCCATTATCTATTGGCAGAACTCTGATTTTCTCCCAAGGAACCACGTCCTTTCCCATCTTGGCCCAGGTGCCTCCTTGGGGCATCATCTTTAGATTTAGACCAGTCAGTGAAGTCTGTTTCCATCAGGAATGGGCCCTTGATTCTAATCAAGCCAATCCAAACCAAACCAGAGCTAACTCCGGGACCTTTGTTGGAGCAGCTAGGTCAAAGTCTTTCTACCCTTTTGATATCGTTGAATTTGAATTCGGGGAAGAGATGGGGCTGAAACTACTACACCTAGCTTGTCATCATATGGAAATCTGAAAATGAGACCACCATAGAGGAAAACAGCAGAGACAAGCCAACAGATGCTAATGACACTAACTGAACACTGCATTTATCCATGCCTGAACCTGAGCTACCTCATAGGTCCTGCAGATATGGGAACTTTGGGTTGGATTTCTGTCACCCAAGCTGCTATTCCCTGCCCTTTTCTGTTTGACTCAGATCTTGAAAAAGTCTAATGTATATATTTGATGTTCTCTTAAACTGGTCTCCTTCATTTCATGTTCTAATTCTTGAAAAAGTAGAATACAAATATTTAATATTTCCAATTTTTATTTTCCATTCATTCCCTCATCTATCTACTCTTTAATCTCACCAACTATTCCCATACACCTAATTCAAACAGTCATTTCTCAATCCTTATATTTCTTGGTTACCCAAAAGCACAATTAATTAACCAGCTTGTATATTCTGGAAACTTCCTCCTCTTTTGGTTTCTGTCTCTGACCCCTCCCCCAAGCTCTAATCTGGCTTGTCTCCTCTGGATGCAAACATAAGTGCTTCCCAAGGTTCTACCCCTTCTTTTCCTACCTTCTCTCCTTTAGCAATTGCATCCCTACTTCTAGTTCAAGCCATAAATACCTTCACTGAGACAAATACCCCCAAGCTTTACCTCTATAACTTGGCTATCTTTTCCAAATAAATTCTTGTCCAGCGTCATGTATATCATTCCCTTATTTAAAATTTGATGCCTTCCCCCTCGGTTGCCTGGAGAATCACCACTGAACCCTTGTGTTCAAGACTGGCATTTCAATTTCTCTGTAAGTTTGACCCAAGCTCTTGTTCCCTGCCCTTTTCTGTTTGACTCAGATCTTCACAGCATGTATTTTCTCCTACTATTCCAAGCACCTGGAGTAGTTCGGATCTGATTTGAAAGGCTGACGTCTAGAAGAACCTTGGGTGGAGAGAAAACCTCGTGTGTGTGATGAATGAGTAAGCAGATGAATGCAGGAGTAAATGTTTGTCTTTTGCCCGCATCGCACAGCTGGCTCTACCTTCCCTCCCAGTCTGTCCTTGTTCCAGTCTAATTCAGGGCAAGTTTCTGTCCAGCTCAGTGCAGTTTTCTGGTTTCACTCCTCCTGCAGATGCTATTGCTTGGTGGCTGCTGCCACTCAATAGATTTTATTCCCATTTTATGATACAAGACTCTCAGTTCTCAACTTACTCTGTATCTAGACTATTGAGCAAATACTAGCCATGCTCCTGAAAAAAGGTTTGGCCCTATTTGGCCTCAGCTCTGTATGGAGTTGGAAAGCCCCCTCTAAGGGGAGGTGGGATACTCTTAAGAACAATTACATCTTAACTGGTGTCTAAAGGATATAGGCGGGTCTCTTGAATTAATGGAACAAAATGCCTGCACTCCAGGAATCATGACTGTTAGTCAACCGTCTGTTATTATAACAAATACCTGAGATAATCAGCCCAGGTTTATTTTAGTTCACGGTCTTGGAGATTTCAGTCCATGACCAGGTGACCTCATTGTTTTTGAGATACATCATGGTAGGGGGTGCATGGCAGATAAAAGCCACTGGCATCATGACTGGAAAGAGAAAAGGGAATGGGCCAGAGTCCCTAGTCCCTTTCAAGGACATACCCCTAATGACCATGAAGACCTTCCACTATGTCCCACTCCTGAAGGTTACAAGCCCTCCTGACAGTGCCACCTGAGGAGCAAGCCTTTACCACATGAAACTTTGGAGACACTTAGGATCCAAAGTATAGCACCAAGGATCCCAAAATTTGAATTTGCTGCTGGATGACTATGAGAAAATAAAATTAGCTGAACTGGCGATGCCAGTGAGTTGATTTACCTCCCTATATTCTAATTCCAGGGTTGCACAGTAAGTCTCTGATTATAATGTGGACAGCCATAGACATTTTCTTGAGAATTTAATTTCTCTTTAAACATCATTAACTTATCACCTGGTTATGGTGTTTAAAAAAAATTTATGTCACAATGTACAAATGAGTGTACTTGTAAATTTTGTTTGTACCTGTAATCATGTCTCCTGATGTACTCTTACCTGGATCAATTTAGACATCACTTTAAAAACTCCAGGAAAAAAATTACAATAATGACTCCATTTGACCAAAAAAAAAAAAAAGTCCATCTTCTAGGCAAAAGACAAGAGTCATAAAAAAGGAAAAAGAGATCCTAAAGAGATAAGAGATATTAATCTAAATCTTTTACCTCTGTCCCCTGCGTTTGGGATCTGAGCAGCCCCCAGTTCCACCTCACAATCCTCTGCAAAGAAAGCCACCAGAACCAAAGAAGTTTTGGGGTGGCCAGGCAAAAAATCCATTCATGTGAATTTTCTTTCCCTTGTAATAGAACTGACTAGGAAATCTCTAATTGACATCCATTACCTTCCTGGGGTAGAGAAAAATTAAATTCACTTCTTTGAAACCACCTCCATTAATGTGTTTCACCCTCCATCTGGGACAGCACAACTGGAAATGGACTTATTGAAGCAATTATGTTCTACTTATCTGGTTTTTTTTTTAAACCCCTAGAGTCAAGTTTTTACTAAGGATTGTTACTAGAAATGTCCTTACATTTCTGGTAAAATATCTGGCAAAGAGTCACTGTCCATTATGGCCTTTCAAATGTACATAGTATAAAAGCCATAGTATAAAAGCCTTAGGATAATTCCTCCTAGTGAATAGTCACTTCCCTTGAAAATATGATCCACTTCCTTTCATTAGATCAAAATATTTCGAGAACCCTTTGCCTTTCTCTTTTTGCCACTGTTTCCAAGAATTCAGGGTAACCTGGTCATATCAAATTCAGTAGCCTCCCCACCTGCAGTTTCCTGGTGTTCCCAGCCATTCCCACATTACATCATCCTTTTTGCTTTCATTATTTTATTTTGCCCTGATTCATGCTCATTTCAATTATTTTTAAAGCACATAAATCATAAATGAAACAAAACTTCAAAAAATGAAAACAAATGAAGCCATTTGCAATGACCCAAGGTGGTTTATGGGCATTTCTTGGTGGCTGTAAATTTTCATATAGCGGTTGGATGAGCTGCTGGCAGGGATGCAATATAAGCCGCACAGTTTTAGGAGAAAACCACAGCAAATTTCCGGTAACCAAGAAACCTTTTTCCTTCCTGCTGTACTCCTTAATGTTTTCATCTAGAACATCGCACCATGTTCCAAGAAGATACATTGTGGTAAATAAGCTCATTCCTGCCCTATCTTCCAGATGGGGCACCCAAAACCTTGGCCGGTTCTTTTAACACAGTAATCTTGTGAGTACAGCAGTCACCCTTTATGTGGTGGTGGGGGGTGTGCTTGCTCCATAAATAAATCTTACTTCAGAACCATTGCTACACAGTCAAGGCAATGGGAAACTCAAGACCTCAACAATAAATCCAAGTGCACATCATCAATAATGACGTTTTGTGAAGTAAGGTGACAGGCCAGAGTGGCACAGTGCATCAGCCACAAATACCACACCTGGAGGGCCACACACTCCTGGAAGTTGAGGGGTCATTGGGATTCTCTTGGACGCTTAACAAGAATATGCAGCCAGATCTCCAACGTTTGTTCTTCTCTCAGAAGGAGTCATACGGGCCATCAAAACATCACCTTAATTATAAGTAGTCATGACACTGAATTGTGCTCATTGAAGATGCCTGGAACTCTTGTCAACAGACTGCCTACAGTTCTCTTGGAGCCTAGACCTTGAGATGACTCTCTCATGGGAGAATCTGGGCTGCAGAGGGGAAGCTTACTGCCCAGGTAAAAGAGATATTGCTGCTTTGCAAAACTGTCAAGACCCTAATGCAACAAAAGACACCATGGCCTTCCACACCCATCTGGAGAAAGCAGGCCTGGGCCATTCCCCACGTGCTGTCCAGGAGGGCTGAGAGGAAAACTCACTGGAAAGAGCATCTCCCGCAAAGAGAGAGAACAGCTCATTCCTTCATCTAGGCTTAAAAGATATGCTCACCTCTGAATCTGGGGGGAGAGAGGGGAGGGATGAAGGAAGTAGGCCTGTGTTGCCAGTCCTGGGCGTCTGAGCAGACTTTTCAATGGAACCATACGAACAGGGGTATATACCATTAAAGGAACAGCCCCTAAAGCCATGTTTGTGCTTGAGAACAAAGTTCCACCCCTCATTTCCAGTAACAGGCAGAAGACATCTCCTTTGGCCAGAGTCCCAGATCACTTTTCCTATTCTCAGTGTGGCTTGAGATGAATTCCCACACCATTAGACCCACTTCTTCTTTCCCCTTCTGTGGTAAACCACACTGTGCTGAGAACAGGACCCTCAAGCAGCATGTGCCGGGTCAACCATTCAATTGCAGGCCCAGAATTAAGTTTGGCCTGGGGACTGAATCAGACCCTCGACCTGTGGAACACAACCACACCCATTTGTTGACATTCACAATATAACAGCAAATTTGAGTAGCCTATGAAACATGACATAGGTATTATCTGGCCCTGTGTCAATAAAGTTTGACCCTGAATCTAACACAGAAGAAGAAAAGCATTTTTGTCATTATTTATGCCAGCCATGCTCCAAGAGTCATATATGTAAGAACTTTCTAAATCAGCAACAAGAAAACAAAAATAAATTTGTATTTCACTGACTTCTTACTATGAGAACAAGGTGAAAAGATGACAAGTTGTAAATAAGGGGGGAAATTAACAGCTTGCTTCTATTGGCTCTTTTCTTGAAATTGGATACCTATGTTCAAGTTTCCTTCTTACATGGATTTAGCTCGACTGCAAAAGCCTTCATTGAGTCTCCTGATTTGCAAGGCCTGCCCTGGGTGTTGTGAAAATCAAGGGGAAGTCGTCAAATGCCGTCATTGATGTTATGCAGATGGTTCTGGAGAAGAGGTGGGTGGGGTACAAAGGAAGAAGTCAAGAAAGGATCCAATAATACTGCTGCCCACCTCTCCGCAGTTAGTGGAGATACTTTGAAAATATCTCTTCCATCTTATTTATGACATTGAATGCCTTAGTAAACCCTTCTTTTAAAAGAAAAATAATATATTATGATAAATTATGAAATCGTACGTACAAGCTCTTCTACAGCCATTCCCCAAAAATGTCTTGTGTGGATTGGTGGTTTGGGGCTACTTTGTTGTTGCTGCTGATGCTTCAGGATTTGCTGTTAGCTACGGACAGATGTCTGGGAAAATGACAAGATTGATTTGGACTATACAGCTGGTTCAAATATAAAACTTCAGGATTCACTCAACCAAAATTGCCATCCACTGGTCGAGACATTTTATTATAATTATCCTATATGTACATCATTAGTCAGACTCTGAAGTCTAATTTTTACTCTCAGAAGTCCATGTGTTAGGAAGGTCCACTGTCTCCAGCCCTTGGTTTTTTCTCAGTAACAGTAGTAGACTTTTTGTAGGTGACTGAATGCACTTTGACATCTGGAAAACTGCCTCTGGTTGAACCTTGCTGATAGGTAAATGGTGGGTGGGGGGTCATGCTAGTACTCTATTTTTGTATGTGTTTGAAAATGTCCATAATAAAAGTTTTTTTAAAAACCTGATTCTTGGGCTTGGGTGGAACTTTATTTATGAACAGCCTTCCTCTGTGCCACTGGTCTCTGGACACTGGAGTTTGCAACTTTCATCAGCAGTCATTCCTGGAGTGAGAGTTGTGCATAAGAACGAAGGCGAGAAGAGACATAACCACGCTTACTGACGCTTCCGACGGGAGTGCGCCTTTAAGAGGCACGGCCTAGCATCAGCTTAAAATGAGGAATCATGCTGGGCCTGTTCACAAGCTAACTGTCTAGCTTATACATTTGGCCCCCCATAACCACATGTTCCACATTCTTGGATTCAACTAATGACAGATCACAAGTATTTTGGGGAAAATTGCATTTGTACTGAACATAGACAAACGTTTTTCTTCTGGTCATCATTCCCTCAACAACACAGTAGAACAACTACTTACTTTGTATTATGTTATTATAAGTAATCTAGAGATGATTTAAAGTGTATGAGAGTACATGTGTAGGTTATATGCAAATGTCAGTCCATTTATATAAGGAGCTTGAACATACATGTATTTTTGCTTATTCACGAAAACCACTCCCCACATGTATCAATGGAAAACTGCATATCTGTTCAAAAGAAGACTACTTGTAAAATAAGCTCTTATCAGTAGCTGCTCCTCATTCGTTAACTGCATTTAGTAAGCTCCTGTGTATGCAAAGTCCAGTACTAGATGGGAAGACACAAATGTAACATCTGTCTCTGGTAAATTGGACAAAAAAAGAATAAGGCAATTAATGCATAATCCCTGAAACTTAACACTACTGAGAATCTCATACCCATACTTCAATAACCAGAAATTAGTATATAACAACTCATGCCTTAAAACCATTAAGTAAGATTCTAAACTAGAAACTAAAAATATGGGGGGAAAAATAAGGGTTAGTGTCCATCTTTGGTGGGGCACACAGAGGTCAATTATTTAATTGTGGAATGTACACAGTACCATGGGATCATAATGAAAAGTTCAGAGAAGACTCCATGAGTTCAAGTCCAACCACCATGAAGGCTGGATAAGATTAGCAACTGAGAAGAGAGGGGAAGAAGCAGAGAGTTATAAAATAGCATGGACATGTGTCAGGAATTATTTGAATAACAATACAATGATAAAATTGTAACTAGCCTATGAGCTCCTGAGGGATTGTGTCTGTTTTGTTCACAATAAGTCCAGCTCAGAGTAGGCACTCATTAAATACAGGTTAAAAAAAAAAATGTACAGGTTGAGTATCTCTAACCCCAAAATCCAAAATCCAAAATGCTCCAAACTCTGAGACTTTTTGAGTGCTGTCATGATGCCATAAATCTGGTGATTCAAATGTACACAAATTTTGTTCCATGCACAAAATTATTAAAAATATTGTATTAACTTATCTTCAGGCTATGTATATGAGATATACATAAGACATAAATGAATTTTGTCCTTAGACTTGGGTCCCATCCCCAAGGCATCTCATTATGTATACACAAATATCCAAAGATCTGAAATCTGAGGTACTTCCTGATCCTAGCTTTTCAGATAAGGGAGAGTCAACCTGTATTTGCTAAATGAACAAACAAATCCAACTCTGAAGTGCTGCTAGAGTTAAGAGTCTCTGGTAGAGAGGGACAGGGAGGTAGACTGGATAAAATCAAGGAAACCTTGGAAGAAGATTGGATTTTACAGTGATGGGGAAACACTGAGGAAGTTTACAAAGAAGGGTGGCGTGAGTGGATTTGTGGTTTTGAGCTTCAGAGAGGAGAGAGACTTTGGGAAATAAGACAGGCAAGTTAGAGAGTGGTGACTAAAGTCCAGGTGAAAGTGGGCAAAGGCAAAATCCATGGAGTTTTGTAGCAAACTGGATGCCATCTAAAGCCACCAGAATGAATGACATGAATAAGAGTGGTAAATATCAAGTGTTGTCAGGGGTGTGGAACAAGATGAGCCTTCCTCGTCTGCTAGTAGAGCACTGTTTGAAAGTCTATGGAGTCTAATTTGAAAAACTGTTGGGTAGCTTCTCTAAAGTAGAATCCCCCTCATTCCACTTTCAGATACATGATAAATGAGTTCTTATGTGCCCCCAAAGATTTCTCACAAAGATATGGACAAAAATGTCCCCAACAGCACCATTTGTCATAGCTAAAAAGGATAAATGTGTTGCATTCATGCAATGGAATACTGAAAAATAAATGTACTGGTGCTACAAAGATAAAGCTCATAAGTATCATATTGAGTGACAGGAATCAGACACAAGAATACATATTATAGAATTTCATTTGTAAAAATTCATAAACAGACAAAACCAATTGAAAAATTCAGAATAGAAATTGCTTTTGAGTCTGGATAATAAGAGGGCAGGGTGTGTCTGAATATATCTCCATCTTGGGTATGGCTACACAGCACGCTTTGTAATAATTCTCCAAACTGTACACTTATAATCTTTGCATTTTTCTGAATGTATATGAATTTTTAAAAAATGTGGCTTCAGTTTTTTGACTTGAGGGACAGTGTGGGGTGAGAGTGCCCTGAGCTACATGCCAGGTATCTAGGAGGAAGAAGAGTCAGAGTCCACAGTAGTTAAGGCTCTTATTGCACCTGTGGCTTCTGGCTGCCCTTGATGGTTATCTAAGTGGCATAGCACAGGTGTGTCTCATCTCTCCTCCCTGGCCCCTGCATTCCTGGGACTTGTGACATCCCACCATAAAAACAGTTTCCACCAAGAGAAGCCCATCTTTAGAGTCTCCCAAACTAAACTCTCTTGATTCCTCAAAGATTTTTGCAGTAGGAGACAGGCTAAGATAAGCAGACATAATCAGATTCACTAAGGCTTTTGCTATATGCAAATATACATAAACATATATATCTGCATAAGTACATATAGATACATATGTATATATGCACACATATATATGTATGCACATGTATATTTATATCTTCTTATAGACCACTGGGATTCCAGAGAACTATCTGGAATTGCATGGTGGCAGTCACAGGAAAGAGACACATCTTAGGAACTTATCCTCTCCTTACCCAGTGTCTGTCTTCTGCTCAGTTGTCAAGCTACTTCTGTATCAGAAAAGTAAAGGATAGAGATTTGGGAAGATTGTTGGACAGAAGGCACAAGAGAAGTATAAATGAGAGCCACTGCTCTCACAATGTAGGGAACATTCCTCAAGCTTATCCGACAGCAGTTGCTGACACCGTGGTCTAAGTAAGCCAAACAGTCTGGACAGAGAAACTGAGGTAATGGTAAAGACTTGCCATGGAATGAAGGTCCTTGCAGTTGCTGAGGCTGAGTTAGGAGCTGAGGGGAGGCCTCGCTCTGTCAAGCATCCCAGCAAGCTGTGATGTGAGCTCACCTGCGCTGCCTTGCTTCACACTGTGTGCAGGAGTTTACATCCCCCCAGTCCTTTGTCTCAGACTTGTTGCTGGGCAGAATTACTTAGGCATACTTGGTTTGTTTACATTATCTCAACGTATAGTTCACCCATAGGCTGATTCTGTTATGCTTTAACAAACGTGTTAACCTGACTGGATAATGTGCCTATATATGTCCTGTACAATCCTAAGTGAAATTAGATCTGTGCCTTCATAGCCCGGTCTCTGATGTCTGAATGAACTGGGTAGACATCATCATCCTCACCCTCAGCAGGACCCCTACTCTCCAAACATCTACAGCACATAGTGAAGCCCACTCTTCCAGTTCCCATGGGAAAAACAGAGAGAGACTGAGGTGGAACCCAGAACTTCACCCATCCTCCACTTCATTCCAGTTTGGGCTAAAGGGACAAAGTTCCTTTAAGATCAGATTATGAAACTCCTTCATGTCCCAGAGCAACCATTCAGCTACCATCTGACTATTAGGAAAGAAACCATTTGCAGATCCTTTCTGACAACTTCCTCCCCGGGCCAAAACCAAGGGAATTATTTATAGGGAGATGGTTACAAAACAGGCAACTCAGACAAATCATGAAATTCTGCACCCACACATAGGTAACTCTATTCTCAAGAATCAAAAGAACATGTTGCTGTTATAGAAGAGGAACCACGGTCCAGCAGGTAAGTGAATGAGATCAAGAATGAAGTTCAAGTCTTGAATTTACGCTTAAGGAATAAATGAAATGACAGCCCTCTGGTAGAATGCTGTTTCCTGGAGAAGCAGAATCATCAGGTGTGTGGATAGTTACCTTCTCTGCAACACACTGAGCACTGAAGTTTGTTCTGGACTTTTCCAACCCTTGCTCCAAAGTCCTGACATCATTCTTGGTTGCCAAAACCCTCCTGACTGGAAACAAGTTTTCCCCCAATTCCAGCCTCCGTTTACCTACCCTCCAACCACCACATATAATTTGTGCTAAAATCATAATGTGCAGTAAGGGTTTGGAGCTTCCATATTTCATCAAATGTAAGATGCTTATTAAAAGATGTACCACTACTACATATCCTACTAAAAAGTGTTCTGATTGAAATATAACATACCATCCACCGGATGTGAAATTTTGAAAAGGAAATGTGCATCTTAGAATCAATTCTACATGATTGCAAGGCAGAAGTAAGGGAAAGAGAAGTCACAAGTCATTTGGTTTTAGAAGATCATGTATATGAATTAACAGGTCCTCCATACCAATGCAAAAAACTCCAGTTATTAGGAGTTTCCAATTACTTAGGTTTCATCATTTCCAACACCATTAAATGCCTTAGATCATAGACAAAAGAGGTATTGTAGAGAATGACAGAGACCTGGCAAAGTATCATCATAAGCAATTTTTAAAGGGTGATAAATATTAAAATATCATGAATTTAATATGTTTAATGCATTTTTATATTTAAAGTATCTTGAAGATTATGGAAATGAGGAGGAGTTCATTTTATAATCAGGGAAGAAATTCCTCAAAGCCCCAACATCTTTGCGATGCTTGAATAAATGTTTTACCTTTGTGTGTTTGAAACAGATTTTTGAATTTTGTGGAGCTGATGCTAAAAAATTGGAAAAGAAGATTCAAGAATTAATGTAACCAAAATATACTTGTGACATTTTCAAAGGCAACAAAAAATGTGTTTGTTTTTATTTCCAGCAAACATAGTAGTGTTCTCTCATCTCTCACCTAACACTTGACTAGCGAAATACCATATTGCAATATCACTGCAACCTTGCTTAAAACTGTTGCAATATTGCAATTGCATCATTTCCCTTCTCCAAGGCAGCCTTTTCACTTCTCTGAGTGTACTCCTTGGGGAATGTTTTCTTGACCTTCACAACAGAGGCCCTGCACAGCTAAGTAATACTAGGACATCAAGGTTTTCCAGAGATTGCTAAAGACGCAATTCTTGACAGTGATCAGAGAACAAATAAATGCCTTATTACCTTAGTGCCCTCCAAAATGGAAACTTCTCACCATCTGAACCATTGTTTTCAATACAAAATTTTCTCCAACACAGCATCTTATATTTGAACAGTCATTTTTCTCTCCTCTGCCTTTCTAAAATTCTCCTATAAATAATTTAAATCTCACAAAAACAAAAATCAGATAATTATTTTATTACCTATAACATGTTTTTAAAAACTGAGCTGGGCACACGCCTATAATTCCAACTCGGGAGGTTGAGGCAGGAGGATGGCAAGTACAAAATCAGCCTCAACACTTAGCGAGACCCTGTCTCAAAAAAATTTTAAAAAGCATTGGGAATGTGACTCAGCAGTTAAATGCCCCTGGGTTCAATTCCTGATACCAAAAATAAATAACTCATTCACTCACTCACTCAGACATTTGAAGCCCAGAGAAAATGACTCGTTCTCATAATGATGGTGCTCACCATGAGGTTGCCTCAGAATGAACACTGGAATCGTAGAAAAAGTAGAGCCAGGTTCCCCAGCCATAAATGACAAGTTTTAACAAAGAGTGGGATCCGTGTTCTTTATTAGAATCTTTCGGGCTACAAAGTAAGGAAAACAGTACCTGCTAACTTGTTCATTCAACAAATATTTATTGAGCTCCTACTCAATAACTGTAACAAACATTGAAAGTAAAACTTGACACATGGGGCTGGGGTTGTGGCTCAGTGGTAGGGTGCTTGCCTAGTATGTGTGAGGCACTGGGTTTGATTCTCAGCACCACATATAAGTAAATAAATAAATAAAGGTCTATCAACATCTAAAAAAAATCTATTAAAAAAAAAAACTTGACTCTTGGACTCCATCTCAGAAATGGAGTCAGCCTTAAAAGGAGGTTAGAAATGAAGGGGAGGGTAATGGGGAGTCCATGAACTTCCAAGTATTTCTCCCCTCTGCTTTTCTCCTTTCACCTGAATCATCCCTTCTGTCATTATAAAGAGGTGCTCTTTGTTTTTCAGTTTTCGGGTTAGAAAGTCTGCCAACAGCTCCCAGTCATACATTATCACCTTCACCAAAGAGACCAGCCAGACCATTCCATTGTGAAAGACTCTGGATGGAGGAAAGATAACACAATACAAAAGAAATTTTACCCCTACTTTAAGGATAGAAGTGAGAGTGGCAAGAATTCCAGAAAAAAAAAAAGGCTGAGAGGACTTAAAATATTATGTCCCTACAAAAATAAAGTCTCAAAGTGACAATTTAAAAAAAAAAAAATTTTTTGTCTGATAAAAGGTGATACATACAGCTATGCTTGCATATGTAAATAGCATGTGCAAAGCAATATGGTAACCCTTCTGCATTCATCACCATGAACAACAATCTTGTGAGTATCATCATACTAGGCAATGTTTAGCAGGTGACTTTCTAGGAGGAACAAGTCCTGGTTTGTAGTGGTTGCCAATTTCTGCAGTGTAAATACATAATTTTAAGCTGCCTGTGACATCACTAAACATAGAGTTAGAAAAGATATGCATAATAGGCTCTTGTGAGCTGGTAAGATGTTACACACCACTGCCTACTAGGAAGGTACTGCTCTTTTCCTTCCTTCCTTCCTTCCTTCCTTCCTTCCTTCCTTTTCCAGTGCTGGGTAGTGAATATCTATCACTGAGCCACATCCCCAGCCTGGAAGTTACCACTTTTATGCCTATATTCTTACACAGGACAAAACAGACACAATGAAGTAAAATAACTCATTCAAATTTGCCCAGAAGAATCTGTATTGGATTCAGTGTATATTTGCCAAACTTGAAACCAAGGATTTAAGAAAAGTAGTTGAGCATATATAACGGTGCCATGCTTGTCTTAAATTCTACCTGTTAAATTCACTGCTTAACAAAATTAAGGATCAAAAGATTTCAAGTCAGGTGTGGTAGCACACACCTATAATTCCAGCTGCTCTGGAGGCTGAGGCAAGAGGATCGCATGTTTGAGGCCAGCCTGGGCAACTTAGTGAGACCATGTCTTAAAATAAAATTTCAGAAAAGGGTTAGAGTATAGCTCAGTGGTACAGTCATTCACAAAGCCCTGGGTTCAATCCCAAGTACTGAAAGAAAAAAATCAATCAAAATAATCAAATCTTGTATGATGCCACCATTTTAAAAAGAGCCATTTAGAGGGTTGGAAGTGTAGCTCACTGGTAGAGTCCCTCCTCTGTTGCATTGGGGATTAAGTTTCCAACATATGAACTTTGGGAGACAGTCAAACCATAGCAGGTAGTGCATGTACGTTAGACAAAGGAGATCTAAGGACCTTGCTCCAGAGCTGACACAAGTCCCTGGTCCTCTCGGAAGAGCAGCCTTGAGAGTGTCTGTAGACAGGAGGAGCAGGGTGAACGACTTCCATGCCCAGATGTGCAGATGTCACGTGGAATTACCCGTGCAGCCCCAGGCTTTGTGCACTCTCCACACGCTGGAGCAAGCAGATGTGTCCTTTCCTTCATTGTTATTTCAGTCCTGCCTTCCACTTTAACAAGAAAACAGTGCATACCTCAGAGTCCAAGAGCATTCCCTGCAAACTAAAGGCTTTTCATCTCGCTCTCAGCGGCCAAGCTCTCCATGCGACTTCACTTGCCTAAAGGTGGAAGGTTCATGCTTTTATTATGACTTTTTCATGGAATAGGGAAAGAGAAAGAAACGAGACTTAATTCTTACCTCATTGTCTAATGCCAAGTTGTGCTTTTGTACTAATGCAATTTACTTACCAAACCTAATGTATTATCCAGCCAGGGCATAAGCCAAGAATGGTTCTTCAATTGTAATTAATGGGTCAGCATTTTCTGAAAATAAAAAATCAAAATGCATCTACTATAGGCATGGTAAGTATTATTTCATGAAATTTGCTTAGTTATATAAACATTTATGCTAGGGTCATGATGTAAAATATACTTATTGTGGGTTCTGCTGAGTGGTTTGAAAGCCCTTGCAGTAGGGCCTTCATTTTTGTCAGGGATGGCCTAGGACATGGAATCTCTAAGTAAGAATCTGGGACCAGGAGTGTCAGCATTGCCCAGGAAAATGCAAACATCAGACCCAATCCAGATGCACTGAACAGAACCTGTGGGGGGTTACGGGTATAGGGAACACATGGGAAATCCAGGTGACTCTTGTGCATACTCATATAAAAAAAAGTTGGTTTTTTTTTTTATAGATTTTTTTTAGATGTTGATAGACCTTTATTTATTTATTCACTTATATGTGGTGCTGAGAATCAAACCCAGTGCCTCACACATACTAGGCAAGCACCCTACCACTGAGCCACAACCCCAGCCCCATGTGTCATGCTTGAGCCCCACAGGTAAAGTATATCAGAGAATTGATTAAAAACATCAATGAAGCATTAGAACAGAAGAGTAATGACAAAAACAATTGGCAACCCTTTTTGATAAGGAAGAATCCTAGATAAACAATTAGAAAAAACAGCTTCAAAAACTCTTAGCAAAAAGTTTAACAATTAGACTTTCACCCACATCTGCTTGGTAACCTTTCCCTCTCCAAAAGGGACACATGCCTCCACACAGGTGTGCATACACAAACAGCATCTCATTAGGTCCTCCCACAACCCTGGACATCAGTAATAACTGTTCCCATTGGAAGAGGCCAAGAAGGGCAGAGAGATGAAGTACCTGATCCATAGTCACACTGCTAGTAAATGGTTGAGCCCAAATGGGAACACAGATGTGCTGAAGAAAATTAGACTAATTATGACAGAATTCTCTCAAAGCACATTAAATCTTCAATTTTTTATTTGTGTCATACCCAGAGCTAGGTACCCCATAATAATGGCAATACCATATGAGATAGACTAAAATATATCCTTTGTTTACCTGACATTTAAATACAGCTAGGCACCATGTATTTTATCTGGAAACTTCAGGTAGACCTGAAAGTCCACCACAACCAACAAAAAAGATGGCGTCTCCAATGGATGCGCACACAGGCTCTGTAGCCATACCAGAGAAGAAGCACTCTCCTCTGTCTGGAAGGACCAAGGGAAGCTTCACAAAAGAGCCGCGTGGGCTAACTTGAAGGAATGATGAACTTGCTGGTGATGCATATGATGAATGAGTGTGGTCTGATAGGCAAAGATGGGGAAGAACGTTCCAGATGCAGGGAAGAGCACAGCGTTTGCAAATAATGGCTTGGATGCGTGGGCAATGGGAGTGGGGTGGAATGGGTATGAAAGCCAGATCATGAAGGGGTTTGGCAGGCAGATGAAGTGACTCAAAACTTCATGCTGCCATCGTTAGGAAACCATTCAAAAGGCAGAGTGGGCACATCTTCCTTCTTTTGACACTTCCTTTTTTTACATCTTCCTTCTTTTGACACTTCCTTTTTTTTTTTTAAAGGGATGACATAAGATCTCTTTATTTGCATAGGACATTATATTATTGACACTTCTTTCTTATTTTTTCATATAATCAAAACTTGGACAGAGCAGTCTTTCATAAAATGTGACCTGTGAACTAATGTCACTGTGAGAGGTCATTTCAGGTAATAATGACTGATGATTCCAGGCAGTATAGGGAATGCAGAAGTAATAACCTTGACTTAGCCAGGGGGAATAGCAACTTCTTTAAGAACAATTGAAAGTCTTAATTTGATTCTTATATGTACACTTTAGAAGATTAAAATCTTATGTTTTAGAATAGTTTTAGGTTTACAGAAAAACTGAATAGAAACTATTGAGTCCCCTGGTACCCATCCCTCAATTTCTTTTTATTCTCTTTAACATGTCTGTAATAGTCACTCATCCTGCTGGAGAGAGGAGAGAGATTGGTGGGGTGGGGCAAAAGAAAGAGAGTGCTCAGGCTTTTAGTCTTGGATAAGTCACATACCAAGTAAGAATTCAAAATAAAAATTTTTTTCAATGTAATCCTTTTGGAAGATTACTTCTATTTCTGAGGACATTATAGAATATATTGAATCTGTCCCATTATCTTTTCCCCTTCCACATCCACCTGCATTTGTAGGGGTTCATCTTCTATTTAAGATGTGGTAATACAAAATTTGTGTTGTAAAAAGAATCTACTTACGTACCAAAAATGAATAGATTAAATGTGTTTGCTGGGCTTGTCATTTCTAAATTGTGCAACCCTATATCTGTACCCAACAAGCCAGCTTCCCAAAACAAAGGCTGTGGTTTTCCATCTTTGTGTGTGCAGTGCCTAGGATATTAGCAGGTGCTTAGTGGAGACTTGTAAATATCAGTTAGATGAATGACTGACCAATGTAGGATTTCACATAGGATCCCAACTACAATCGGGAACCCATTTCTGTTTCTACCTAGACATATAGGTAGAAATGGAAGGGGAAAAGATAATGTGCTCAGATTTAATCTTCAATCTATAAACTGGGAAGGAGCAAAATCATCTACATTTCTCTTTATCTTGTCTGTACACATAATAACAACTCACAAGTGTATGGCTTCTCTGCATTTTACAAGTCTGTAATCTGCTCCCACACAGATCACATTAGGAAGGTGAGAACTCATAGCCTAAATGCAGGCACAATAAACAGCAGCAGCAGCCAGGAATGAATCTACTCCATGTTGGGACTGGTTCTGTCTCTATTAATCAAGCTGGCAGTTAATCACTGCATTTGCTTTTAAAGCTTTCCTGTGGGGGCAGCATTGCAGTAACGGAAGAATCACAGGTTCTGAAATCAGGCAGACCTCGGGTCACAGCTGTGACTCAGCCACTGCCAAGTCCGAGGCCTCCCTGGGGCTCAGTTTTCTCATCTGTAAGCCAGGTTATGATGGCTACCTCCAAAGAATCATTGAGAGTATTAAATGAGATAATGTCCCTTGTTTTGTGTGGCACCTGCCCCTAACAGGTGGTATTCAAGAGGGGTAATGATGGGGTAACAAGGAAGATTGTAGTTTCATTTTTGTCTTTCCTGACAGGTTACAATCTTCTTGAACACATTAACTTTCTTCTTTTTCTCTGTATTCTCTTTCTTCTTTCCTTTCTTCCTTCCCTCCTCTCTTCTTTTACATTCCCCGACAGTCTCTGGTTTAAAGATATAATAAAGTGGTTAGTCATCCCACAGACAGACAAAGAGACTGAAGTTTTAAAAATGCTCCGTGTTTAGTGCTTTTCATAAACCTGGAAATGTTTAACCATGGTAGGGTAAAGTGTGGCAAAAAATTAACCTGCGTAGGTGACTAGTGAACTATATACCACCTTTCATAAATCATTGATAGACTAAATTTGGGCAGATATGAAACTAAAGAAATAAAGAATTAATCACTTCTTAAAATAGCAAAGAACTGTGTGGGCATAAAACCTGATCTTCCCACATTTCCCATCAAGATGTTCTATTGAGTATGGGCTCTGATCACAGTCTCTGGCCATTGTGATCACACCTGAACAGAGACGGTGGCTGCCTTCTCAACAGTTGCCCAGGTAAGAATTCAGAATGGTTGTGTTAGTCAGCTTTTTATTGCTGTGACCAAAATAACTGACAAGAACAATTTAGAGGAGGAAAAGTTGATTTTGAACTCCTGGTTTCAGAGATCTGAGTCCATGATTAAGCCAGCCCCATTGCTCTGGGCCTGAGATAAGCAGAACAAAATGGTGGAAGGATGTGAGGCCAGGAAAGTGCTCAAGTCATGGCAGCCAGGAAGCAGAGGAAGACAAGAAGGGCTAGGCATGCATATAGTTCTGAAGACCACACACCCAGTGACCTACTTCCTCCAGTCATGCCCCATCTTCCCATGGTTACCAACCAGTTGTCCGTTCAAATTATTGATCCATTAAGTGAATTAATCCACTGGGAAGTGGCAGCCCTAGTCATTGCTTAAAAGCTCCATCTCTAAGCATGGCTGCATTGAGGGTCATGTTTTCAAACATGAGTTGGGGGAGGGCATCCCAAATCCAAACCATAACAGCTGTTGATAATCTACTTTTGGCAAGTAAACTCTCACCAGATAGAAGCCATTCTCCAAGCTTAGTCCTTATTCATGCCTGATTAATTTAACTGCAGTTACCATTAAACTTATTTTTTCATAATAAAAGACCTTAACTGGAACTTAGCAAAGTCCTCATTGGCACCTGCCTTTATAACCATATCACCCTTACCTGAAAGCCTCTTCTTGAAACTCTATAGCATTGGAAAATTTACTGTGCTACAAATTTTTTTTTCTTTAATTAAGTCACAGTCTCTCCAATGTTCGGTGTAAGTCTATGAAAGTCATCTTTAGTCAAATTATGATTTTCTAAGCATACCACTTATTCTAGGTCAGTTCAGATGTGCGTTCAAACTGATTCTGTCAAGAAGGATTCAAAGATTGACGTTTAGTTCTTATTAACCAGAAAGGCAACTGACATCTTCTTTTCCACAAGGCTTGGAGATGAAAGGGGCCCAGCAACATTCAGTAATGCTTGGTTGTGTCATTAGTGTTTCTCTCATTATCAGTGCAAAGGGGAAAGTGAATATGTTGTATTTATTGCACCCTTGTCTATGTCTTTGACCTGTCCTGGGAATGCCAATCACCCAGTCACTCTTTGTTTTGTAAAAAGAAATCCAAGATACAAGAAGAAAGAGGAAGAATTTCACCTAAGAATGATGGCCCAGATTAGTCTGTAGGCAAAGTGAGCTAGCAGAATTAGACCTTTCTCTGTTTCCTGATCGGATCTCCTGGTGTATATTGTTTGTATGAGAAGGTTATCTATATTACATGATTTAAAAGATTCCAAATGCCTTAAATTACCTGAATATTGACTTTCTTATGATCAATATTGTCCTCTCCCAGTGATCTTCAAAAGGCAAATATGCCCAGGTGTACCATATTAAACCCCCAACTTTTTAAAAGGTAAATTCCCTGAGGAAAAAGGGAGGAAAGGAAAGAAAGAAGAAACACCCTGGAAAAGGTTCAACTTCAGAGATCAGGTAGAAGAGTTGTAGCAGAGGGGAAAGGATGCTATGAGCAGAGAGAAATTTCCAGAAAGGTAAGGCAGGAAACGGAGGAGATGGGAAACCACTCTATGGTTTCACCTCTGGGCTGCCCCCTGGATAGAATCTGGAATTGTGGGTTATTTTCAAGAGCCAGATCTGCCACATACATATCTGAATAATTTTGTGCCTGTGGCTGATGTGACTTCTCATAGTCTCTGATGGCCCTGTCATCAAGACAGCTGAGAGTGACAGTCTTAGGACACTTGGTTGCCAAATCTACTCTAAGGACATTATTGAGGACATATTCCTCACGGTTTTAGCACGAGGAGTGACCACATTTCTCAGAGCAGCTGTTCTTTACTTTGTGGACTCAGAACCATGGTGCTGAGCAAGATTCTCACAGTAGATGCTGTAATGGCCCTCAAGATCCTCTGTACCGGGTCCAGAGCTCCCACTGGTTGCTGTGACTATTGCCTCCTGGTGGCTCCCAGCTGCCCGCTTCTCCCAGGAAGATGTACCTTCTGCTGACCTGACTGCTTTGCCCTGGGGCCACAACCCTTCTAAAGGCAGCCCACGGTCAGTGACTGATTTGCAGCGTGAGGTACAAAAGACCCGTTGCCTAAATGGAGAAACGACGATGGACTCTAGCTTCAGAGCCGCCTCCTCTGAGTTTGTTTTCTAGAGGCTGGTCTTGAACTAAAACCTCGTTTGGCTCTTTGTCTTTCTCTCTTCTATTTCAGACCCTCTTTTACAGGCTTTTTCAGAAGGCCATACATTGTATTAACTTACTATGGTTTAGACAGGGTTTGAGCGTATACCCAAGAGGTTCATATGCTAGGAGGTTGGTCCTCAGTGTGGCAATGTGGGGTTGTGGGGAGTGCCTAGAGAGAGGTCACAAGACCGGTGCCTTCCCAAATAAGAAGCTCTTTCTTCTTATCTCTCCTTGTGCACTCTCCTCTTACATGCACTCTGGCCACTGTGATGACATCTGCACTGAGGCCTTCACCAGAGCTGAGCAAAAGTGGGCTGCACATCTTGGAACCTCGAGAACTGTGACCTAAATAAACTTCTTGGAAATAAAGAATCCAGCTTCAGGTATTTCGTTATAGTAACAGAAAATGAACTAATACTGACTTAGGTTCTGCTTCTAGGAACTTGACTTGCTCACACTGTACATCATTGATTCTGAGATAACACCTACTATAAAGTTACTATTTTATGTATTATCAAGAAAGAAAGATGCTGTCAATTAATATGTGACAGACCTTCGAGATAAATCAGGTTGTGGTATTCCCCTGCATCCACACTGAGAGGTAGCATTACACAATAGTTAACTGAGTTTATAGACTGAAACCATACAGTTCAGGATTAAGTCCTGGCTCTGCCACTTAAAGCTGTGGGATTTGAGGCAAGTTAATTCAAAGTATTGTGCATCAGCTTTCTGGGCATAACCTGCAATCTCTTTGAATCTAAGATGCTATTGATTATAATACATACCATGTGTCCTAAAAGAAAAACAACCCTATCAAACTAAAACTCAATGCTCGCTTGGAGTTTTTCCAAACAAAACTACCCTCAGTTCCGTCAATAGGATAAGTGAACTACCATTTTTTAAAGTGCTCCATGATGCTGCCTCTCCTGACTTCTTGCCCCTTCTAGGAGACTTTCTTCCATATCAAGGGCACCCCTTCTGCAAGATGAGCTTAGATCTTACCAGCAGGAATCAACAGAAGGATTCAGACAAAAACCAGGAAAATATAATCAACAAATAACCCAACACTTGTAGTATCAGCAATGTTCAGAGTTCAACTGAAATGGTGAAAATATGAACAGGTGTTGGGGATATGACTAAGTGGTAGAGTGTTGCCTTGCATGTGTGAGGCCCACACCACAAATCACACACACACACACACACACACACACACACACACACCACACACCACACACACATACACATATACATACATATATATGTACACACACATGAACAGCTATGATCAGGTGCAACAATGTCAGGCAACATCCCCATTACCAGCAGTGCCCTGATGATAGCAATAATAAGAAGCCATGGCTTGTAAGACACATCTCAATTTCAGAGAAGTTAAGATATAAAAATAGCCACATCAACAAATTTGTAGAATTTAGTTGAGCTTAGTTCGTTGTGAGAATTAAGTACATAGGCACATATGAAGCACACAGCTTGTTCATATGAAATCTTGGGACACATACTAATAAATCTTCATTATCTCCCAGCAGATATGACCATTCTGCAAAGCAGTCTTTGACCATTGTGTTCTCTCCTTGGGCACCTCTGAAAAGACCAAGTCAACTAATGTCTCCCCAAGAGACAGCTCAATCCTCAGACAAACCCATTTTTTCATTTTTTTTTTCCCCTGCTGGTACTGGAGATTGAACACAGGGGCACTCTGTTACTGAGTTACACCCCCACCCCTTTGTATTTTTTATTTTGAGATGGGGTCTCACTAAGTTACCCAGGCTGCCCTTGAACTTGACATCCTCCTGCCTCAGTCTCCCCAGATGCTGGGATCACAGGCATGCGTCACCATGCCTGGTCTCATTCTTTCATTCCACATAGTGATGGTAACAATCGGGAGCCTGGAGAAGTTCAGGCTTTGGAAAGGAGTGGTGGATCAAAACTCCCCTCTAGAATATCAACCCCTGATATCCTGAAGACAGGATTCTGTCTGCTTATCCACTTCCACATCCCTGGTACCCAGTACTTAGTAGGTACTCAATGCATGAATTTGAATGAATGAGTGAATAATTCCAGAGATGTTTATTAGCATTAATGATGGTGGGTTGAGAGAATCCACACTGTGGAGGACATGACTCACAGCTGAGTCAACTCTACATCAGGCTCTGGTCCCTTATTATCCCCCTTTTCCATGGCAGTCTTAAAAATATTCCAGTTTACAGGGCAATTTTAATGGAAATGAACTTAAGAAGTTAAAATTATATAATTAATTATCCTGGGTGTCAATTACAATTACGTTTTGATCCAGGACTGCTCATGGATCACCTGGCAACTGTGAAAGAAAAACAGTGGCAGGTGTTTAGGCTTGGTTCACACTTGCTAACTAATTAGATGAACATTCTTCCCCTTGGAAATCCTTAGCAGTTTCTATTTGGAAAAAAAAAAAAAAAACAGAACGCAGATATCTTTGTTCAACTTTCTTGCTTCTGGCCTAGAAAACATTCTATCATTAAGATGCATTTGTATGTAATCTTTTTTGTTAGGACTTGATTTTATCATTTGTCTCAGTCTTCTGAAGATCGAGCTCTACAAAGTGGACCAACTGAAGTGGACAAGCTAGACTATCACAATTCGAATCTGTGATTTACTAGCTGTGTGATCTTGAGCACATTACTTAACCTTTCTGTGGCCCAGTTTTTTTTGTTTGCTTTGTTTTAATATTTTTTAGTTGTCAATGGATCTTTATTTTATGTATTTGTTTATTTATATACAGTGCTGGGGATCAAACCTAGGGCCTCACACATGCCAGGCAAGCGCTCTACCACTGAGCCACAACTCCAGCCCCATGGTCCAGTTTTGAAATTTGTAAAATGAGCATAATAATGATACTCACATGTCTATATTATAATAAAGATTAAACAAATGACCAATGCCTTATATACAATAAGTGCTATATAAGTATTAAACAAAATACTCATTAGTTCTCAATAAGTTTTTTTTTTCTAATAATTGATTATTTGACAGCTTCGGCACACAACAGAAGTTACTACAAACAGGTGTATCTGAGGCTTAGACTTGGTTTTGCTCAAGAATTGTTGGTAGAGTATTGGCTAAGGTTTTTGGTAGCAAGAAACAGAAACTCATAATGGCTAACTGAATTAGTCCGTTTTCCACTAATATAACAAAATACCTAATTAGCTGGATAGTTTATAGAGAAAAGAGGTTTTATTTAGCTCAGAGGTTTTTTTGGTTCAAGCACAGGACACTGACATATGCTTGACTCTAGTGAGGGTCCCATTGTATAATTATGTCATGGCAGATGAAATCACAGTGGGGGAATGTGCAAGAGGGAGATAATCACACAAGGTATCACACAAGAGGAAGATAACATAGTAAGTGGGGAGGAGTCAGTCTTTCTCTTTTACATCCATTCCTCTTTTGTAAGAACCATTTAATTCCTTCCAAGTGTGATTGCCCTAATGTCCCAATCCCCTTGTACTAGGCTGTACCTAATAAAGGTTCCATCACTTCCCAACAGTCCCCACTGAGAACCAAACTTCAACACTTGAACCCTTGGAAGGCACCCTCAAACCTCTACCTTCAGCAAAGCCAATGGGGAACCCTAGAATCAAGTCCCCCAAAGGACAGGAGTCAGGTATTTCTAGGAATCTGACTCCAAGATTTTTCTTCTCACATCACTCCCTAGAGCTGAATCCTTGGGAGAGCTTGAGAGGCCCACAGCCACCTGTCCACCTTTGGGGCTCATTGTTAGGGAGCAGACGTGTGTCTCGATGGCTGGTCCTGACAGGATGGTGGAGAAGGGTGGAGGTGATACAAAGGAAAAACAGATGCTAGCACCAAGAAGTGGGAATGGCCGTAAGGCCACCAAAACAGCAGCTGTCTGCCACATGAAGATGGAGGAGGGGCCAGCCGTGTTCTCAGAATCCTGCTTATGTTTGCGTGTAGGCCTTTCCAGAAACTTGAATGTTTCTCTCCTCAGAGGGAACTTTCTTCCGGAGAGGCTGCCTCATCCTCTGGGCATTCAGGCAAAAAGAAAGAATCTGGCAATAATCATAAACTGCCTCTTTCCCTGACTTAATGAAGCAGATCTCCAGTTGTTTATGTTGCATTAATTTTAATACTAATCTTTGCCTCACAATTTCATAATAACAATTTCCAATTCAATCAAAACAACACTAGGCTAAACTTTCAGAGTTCAATACACGCTAAGTTTAAAAGCTGCCTCATACATTCATGAATCCTTTTTTCCATGGAGTTGTCTTTGGCTATAAGTACCAGAACGCCCAACTTGAAGTCGTGTCAACCAAATCAAAACCTGTTCGTGCACAGAGCTGGATGTCCAGATGTAGGACAGGCTTCAGGGAACTCAGTCCAGAGGTTCCAGCTCCATTTTCAGTAAATACCCAGATGCTTTCTGCCCTTATTTTCTCTCTTTGTTCTTCATCTCAAGCTGGAAGCAAGAAGGCTGCCGGATTTCCTGAATTCACCAGACATAAAACAACCGGTGTTAGGAAAATGAGATAGTTTCTTTATGCAGGTGTCAGTAATAAAGTAACTTTCCCTAGACCCTTCTAACATAGTCTCACCTCATTGGCCCAGATTAGGTCAGGTTTACAATCCTGAAATAACCCTGGCCAGAGTGAGGCCACCTGTTAGCTGGTTTAGGTTTGAATTCTTAAAACAGCCACTGGAAAAGAGAATTATATTAACCATGCCTGGCTCCCAGCTCACAGAATACTAAACAATAACAAGAGGAAGAAAGTGTGTTAAAGATAAAAGAGGGTCAGCACTGGTCTCCCTCTGACCCCATATCTAAACCTCACCACTGGATGGAGGTGGGAACTCCATCTTTGAGAAATTGAAGACACCATAGAAGACAGAGGCCACTTCCCACTAACAGTGCTATAAGGTCTCTGACCGCCTTCACAGTTGGAGCAGGGGCTTGGAGCAGACGCTCCTCTGAGAACCTGTCTCAGTCAAGTTCATTTCAGAACCTATGATCCAAAAAGTCAGGGACCACCTGGAAAATTCATTTGAGTGGCAGGTGGTGGCTAATTTCCAAGGACAGTGGTGGCAATAGCAATGGGACAGCCAATACAGAGTTGCCAGATTTAACATGAAAATACAGGCGACCCAGTTAAATTAGAATTTCAGATAAACAACAAATTGTTTTCTGTGTAATTTTTTAGTGTAAGTTAGTCCCAAGTATTGTATGGGACATATGGACACTAAAAAGTTTCATTTGTTTGAGATTCCAGTACAACTAGGTATTGCATTTGACAGACAAAATCAATGGTATCCAGTGGCAGCAGTGCTGAGTGGCAACGTCAGGAAGGTTATCATGGGACTGGGTTTGGGACTTGTTTTTCTTGCTGCTACCCATTCCATTTCTTCTGCCTAGTTTCCAAGCCTTGCTTTGCATTAGTACCAGAAATTCTGTGAGAATATACCATACGATGTGTTCTAGTCAGCTTTTTGGCTGTTGAGACTAAATGACTCTACCAGCACAACTGAAAAGGAGGAACAAATTAATTGAGGGCTCACAGTTTCAGGGGTCTTAGTCCATAGAAGGCTGGCTCCATTCCTCAGGGCTTGAGGTAAGGCTGAATATAATAGCAGGAGAGGGTGGTGGAGGGAAGAAGCTCAGATCATGGTATCAGGAAGCAGAAAGAGACTCCACTCTCCAGATGCAAAATATATACCCCATAGCCTCTCCCCAATTCCCACCTCCTCCAGCCATACCTTACCACTTTAATTAATCCCATCAGGGATTAAATCACTGATTGGGTTAAGATTCTTACAACCCAATCCTTTCTCCTCTGAACCTTCCTGCATTGTCTCACATGTGAGCTTTTGGGGGATACCTCACATCCAAACCATAACACATGTAAACTTGCAACTATGGACCCTGGTCATACATACCTCAACGTCTCCTGTTGGAACTTGAACATGTCTTCTTGCATTGAAATCATTATGAACTACAAACAGGGGAAAGAACATTTTTCTTTTAAAGCAGAAGTAGCATAGTACTATCTCCTAAAGTCTGGGCCTTAGAAGAATAGGGTTCTTCTGCTTTTGTCAGGGGTTGAAGGAAGTTTATATAGTACTTCCTGCTTCAACTGAGCTAGGTATAAAATGAAAACAATTCTAGAAGGTTAGATGACTTTAAAATTAAGAGTTACAGAGCTCCAGTATAGAAAAAACCCTCTCCCTTACTAGGATTTTCCTTTCCTTTAACCAATCCTGACTAATAAAATTAAATTCTTCTCCTACACAATGACATTGCTACTATTAAGAATATAAACAGGGCTGGGGTTATAGCTCTGTGGTAGAGCGCTTGCCTAGCACATGTGAGGCACTGGGTTCCATCCTCAGCACCACATAAAAATAAATAAATAAAATCAAGGTATTGTGTCCATCAGCAACTAAAAAGAATTAAGAAAAAAAGAATATGAGTACATTGAAAACCTGTAGTGTAAAAAGCATCATTAATAT
This sequence comes from Sciurus carolinensis, assembly GCF_902686445.1. NCBI lineage: Eukaryota > Metazoa > Chordata > Mammalia > Rodentia > Sciuridae > Sciurus > Sciurus carolinensis. The sequence continues at coordinate 23,282,456 of NC_062226.1, forward strand.
TTTTGGTTTATAAATTATGTTGAATTCTCTTTTAATATTTTTA